>NC_134949.1:7494450-8115950 GCF_965638725.1 Aptenodytes patagonicus | reverse complement strand
GCACATCAATGGGACATGGTCTCCTTAGATACTTTTCAGGTCATCAGAGATAGGTCTTGAAGGGACTTCTTTGTCACTGAGTTCAGTTCCTGCTGTCATGAGCCATCAGGTCATATAATCCCTTCCATGGATTTCTTAAGCTCCCTCTTCAATTTTGATTCTTTTGTCTGTGATTTCTGCTGTCAGAAGGCTTTTCCAAAACTTCATTCCTCTGCTGTTTAGAAACTTCTTTATAATTTCCAATGTCCATTTATTCAGGACCAGGTTACAGCCATTTAGCCTTGTGCCAGAAATGTCTTTTAGTCTCCTCCCTCCTGAGTACTCAGCTCCCTGAGGTATCTACAGACAGCTGTCAAAAAGTTCAGCTTTCCTTTTATTCAGCTAAATAAGTGAAGCCACATTGCTGTCCTCCCTTAAAACAGACTCACCAGTCCCCTGCTTATTGTAGCAGTCCTTTTCTGCACCTATTCCTATTTCAATTACTGTTTTCACAATAATACATGGATTATACACAAGTTTTAAATGATATCCTGTGCAATCGCACCAACACTGCCTTGCATCTACAGAAAATACCCTTTCTGTTTATACCCTGGAAGTTGCATTCACTGATTGGGTGCTGCATGCACCCAAGCAGTATCCACTGTTGTTTTCAGCAAAGGGGCTTTCAGTATGAGGAATTTCTGTCAACACCTGGAAGCTTAACACTGGAGACCTCTTAGGAAGAGACACAAGAGTTTTCTCATCCAGGAGAGGATGCCCAGGGACAATCCTGATGCAGCTATTAGCAAAGCAAATTCAGTTCTAGGATGCATCAGGCAAGATTTCTCTAGCAGAAGTAGTGAGGACTGTCTTTGTGTATTACTAATAAGCTAAACAGTGCCAGTGAAAAGTCCTAGACAATATAATCTGATTGCCTATACTGATAAATTGCTGGAATGGTCCCTGGCATAGTTCTGACCTGAGTCACAGAGTTCTTTTGGGACATGACACTGTCCCAAATAATTCCTAGACATGGCTTGGGACTTAGCACATAGTGGGGACCATTCACCATATGCATTTTCAATGTGGGCACCCTGTTTTGGAGGCTGAGAGAGGTTAGCTGCATGGGTGCGCACCACTGTGGGCCTAATGATCTCATTGCCTGAGAACGGTTCTGTGTAAATTTAATTTATGAGACTAGACATAGCTATTGACGCTAGTGTACAGCTCCTCGTCTGAAGGACTGTGCACAGTTCTGATCATCCGTATTCATGACAGAGAAGCTCGAAGGTTGCAACTACAGCTCTCAAACAGTGACAGACACCAGAATATGATCATCCATATCATTTAATTGCTAACGCAGTCCCTGACCCTTGAGTTTTGGTCAAGATAACTCTTCCAAGACAACTCCCGGGAAGAGGCTGGAGACTATCTCGGCCCCAGCAGCACTCACAACAGACCCCTGGGATGTGACCATCCAGTTCTGGAGTGCCAGATGTTTTAGCTGTAAGGGCACAGCACAGTTGTGCCAGGTGGTATCCAGATCAGAGAGTAGTCCATGACCCATCCTATTTGCTGAGATAACTGCAGACAAACTGGATCAGGTGTAGTGAACGGCTATTTGGGTGATCAAGAGCATGCAGAATTAATTCTATGAGAGCAGGTAAAACAGATTTTGAATGCTTATGAAAAATCCCTTTTATAGTCAAAAAAGTTTTATGCACAGAAACTGTCCACAGCCCCTGGGAATTTGGTGCTCAATTCCTTTAACTGGAGCATCCCAAATGACTTCAGCTGTCACATGTCATGTCTGACAGACAGTGAGCTTTGACACAATATGTACCTTCAAATGGATGCAGCACTTCTCTGGGAGGCAATGACAATTGCTGAGCATGATTTCCTTCCCAATAAATATGAAAACTCCACAGGCAGTAGTCAAAATAAATTTAATCTCCTTTAAGACATTTCGTATGAATCCTCTTCTTTCCTCTGTCCCTCTGCTCTCTGTCTCCTCTCTCAAGGAAAGTGCCAAAGTCGATAAATTCAGGGCTTACCCCTCTGAAAAACAAAGGGGCCTAGAGTAATGACAGCCCAAAACCATGAACATCTGTACATAACTAGGGTCGTATCACGTTTGCAGATATCTAGCCCCTATTGCTACTGTGTTTCTCAGTGTCCATTACCAGCTATTGACTGTTATCCAACACAGACAGTCCCAGAGATAAAGAGGGAAGGACTCCCTCTTGGCATGTGTATAAAGCCTACTGCAGTGAGTGTTTTGCCTTGTTAGGATTCCTAGTTATACTTACAAAATGCTTCAACTACATTATTTGTCACAAATTCAGGCATCTCATCTGAGGAACCAGTGAGGAGATGAGAAGCACTTATCTGCCTTTTTCTTTAAGTGCAAAGGAAAAACTCAAACCTGGTCCCCAGTTAGAGACATGTTCAGACCAGAGTTCTAACAATACAAAACCCTCTTTGTCTGAGGACTACCATCAGTTCTTCTTCCTCTGATGGTGTCTGAGAAGAAGCAAGTGAAGTACATGCAAGCTTTTTGGAGAGGAGAGAATACATGCAAAGAAGGATCAATGCCATGGACTACAAGGATACAGAGGCGCCTCCAACCGCTTCCCTACAGCTCTAAGGAAGGCATCTCGGGATTAACGCAGCTGGCACCTTGTCCTTCCCCACCAGCTGCAGGCAGCCCCTGCTCAGTATGCCACCAGTTTGGCTTCTCTTCTAGGGCTCCTGGTTTTTGCTCTGTGCATGTGCAGTGACACATTGAGCACTGTGGACCAAGAGCCAGTGGCTTAGGACTTTAGTTACAGGTGCTTCCCAAATATGCTTATACACTCATTTCCTCCCCCCACCCCAATAAGCAGCCAAATGCTGATAGCTTTTACAATTTTGAGATATCTATATACTCCTCAATTCATTCATTTCACAGTTGTGTTCTAAGCAATGTATCTTCTAAAACCTTTTGATCCATAAATCAAAAAGTGATCTAATGAAACAAGTGATCATAAATAGATATGTATGCTTGAAAATAAGAATTTTAACATGAAATGTAGATAGTTTAAATAGAAGAAAATCTGAATTTATGGACTTTATAAATATACCTGAACTTACTCTCACAGCCCGTCAGTGTGATGAAAGGACTCCCAACTTGTCTCATATCACCAGTGGGGAGTATGAGACTTATAGTGATGGACAAAAGTGCCTACAGTCACACTTCACACAGAACTGTGAATTCAGTTGAGATTTCCTGGTCATCAGCTCATAAGTTAATGATGATGAGAGAAAAGAGTCAATTAGGACAGTTCTAGGAACATGAAATAGCTCTAAATATCCCTTTATAGCCATTAAGCCATGTTCCTTCAGTATGGCACAGCAAAAGACACAGGGAAAGGACCAAGGAAAGACAAGCCTGGTCGAGATGATTGTCACCCATCTAATCTCTGTCAACTGTAATACTGCAGGTGTTTGCTGCCAGCAAACACAAACCACCAGCATTGTTCATCTCAGAAACAATCAGTCCCTCATTCAAGAAGGAAAAGCAAATGGCCATTTTAAACTGACCTGACCTTACACTCCTGTATAAAGGAGCTTGTTATTATAAAAAGAAATTGTTGTTTAAAGAGAGATTAGCTTGTTTACAAGCATGTCCAACAAAAACTCTGGGAATAATAAGGAAGTGTTTAAAGCAGATTGCCTGCCTCATTCAGATGCGTCAAGGAGCTGATCCAAAGACACCCAGGAACTTTAAAAAGCGCTGAAGCAGGCCCATCGGTTTCTAGTACTAATAGGAGCCAAGCTGTTAGTGCTTTTGCATGACATGACATCCTGTAAGAAAAAGCACTGGCATTTGGCTTACTCAGGAGAGATTTTACCATCTGTTATTGTAGAGACCAAATAATGATACAAAAAAAAAATAAGCAAAAAACCTTAACACTCTGTCACCATTTCAATTCAGTGAGGTCTTCAAATATTCCTGCACAGGTAGAGGATTTTGCTGGAGGAGAATCAACACAGCAACGGGCTCAATTGCATCCGAGTTTCCTGTGTAAGATCTGTCAAGCAACTCTTATCATCACATCTGTAAGTGAGCGTGAGTAATGGGTTTTATTTAAATTCGTTTGGTATTTACTACCTACACTCAGACAGATAATGGACAGATAGCAGAACAATGATCAGCAAGCGGCTACCACTTAATTCTTGTTTTATTCTGCAGCTTGCCTGCCTTCATCTGTCTTCCCTTCTGAAGAAGTAAGCACGTTCCTTCTGTCTCAGATGGAAATGCAATGGCCTATTATGAATTCGTTGCAAGTTTTCCATTTTCTATCCAAAATCATGACAGTGATAAAAAAATAAAATCCCACATTATTTGTTTCCAAAAGCATTCAGCTCCATGCATGTATGTTTAGCTTTCTGCAATTGGATTTCTTATCCCCAAAAAGACCATCAACAACTGAACTTTCTAAGTAGCAAATATAACATTTAAGGAGTCTATTTGCCTTACCAAAACCAATAGGCACTAAGTACAGTGGTAAAAGCAGGGCATCCTAAGGAATATTGAAATAATCTGTTGACTTGCTGCAGTTCTATTGATTTCAGAAACACAAAGAGAATATGCTGAACAGGAGGAAAAAAACCATTAAGTAGCATCACGTGAATGCGGTAGTAAAACATCCTACATACCCTCATCACTGTCAGCTTCCTGCAGGAAGAAAGTATGTGTTCAGCCCTGAAAACTACCTCTTTTCAATACGAGTATTGGTACGCATTCATTTGCTCTAGCTATCTGAATTCCTTTGGGTTTAGTGAAGCTGTCAAAACCTTACAAGTGCGAATGCTGTTGTGTAAGTAAAATTAATGACTCCTTTTCCGCTTCCCATATTTTAAAGCCTTAAATGAGTCTTATTGCTGGGGGAAAGGGGAGGAGGAGAGGAAGGGGTTGTCAAAATGGAATTGTAAATCTTTCAGCATTTAAAATCTTAGACCTGATTGACCTCATGACGTGCTTCAGACCGGCATTTATCTTGGTGTTGTAAAGCAAGCAAACTGTCTTTACCCAGGCATGAATCCCACTTTGCAATCTGTTGTAACTAACTAGGGTATGAAGCTCAAGTGGAACGCTCCAGTCAAGCAAGTAAACATTGAAAAACAAACAAAAGCTTTTGCATTTGTGGAAGTATTAAATGTATTTATAGTTTGCCCTTTGAGTGTGTGTAAGTGTTGGAGCAAGGGGACAGTAATTTGAACATAGTTGTAAGTCAATTATTAAATAAAATTGAAATATATGAATAATTAATATCAATAATAACTGGTGCTTGCCAGATTGGTGTGTGCTAAGGTTTTAGTTGATGTTTGTCATGACATGGGGTCACAAACTAAGAGCTGTTTGGGGAGAAGGCTTCCTCGGTGTCTGGATCCCCCAGCACATTGTGGACTGCACCCTGAGCTGTAGGCTGGCTATTTTCAGTACAGCGAGGAGGACTTCCCAGCAACACCCTGCTTATGGCTGCAGGAAGGAGGCTGGCTTCAGAAAGCAGTGTCAACCTGCCAAGCACCACTGCCTACATGCTGTCCATCTATGCCAGTGGCTCTATCCCAGGGTAATTTAGACTCAGCTCAATAGAGGTTATTGACACCCTCATATTTCAGCTGGCCACGCTACGCTTCCCCACAGTCATTAGAAAGTTTCTCCAGAAAGCACTTTGGAGCAGGAGCCAGACCCAGGTGCTAGGCCCAGGTGCTCTGAAAATCCCATGGGATTTTCCTAAGGAACTTACACATGCCCAGAAAGGAGAGGGAGCCCTGGGAAGATGGCTAGCTTATGACTTTTTCTCTACATGCTAACAGCAGAGATGACTCCACATGCCTTATTTAATTGTTCTTCCATCAATCCATTCAGAGGGTGCAGGTGATGTAATTCTCTGGAGAGTATCTCCTGTTTTACCAGAGTGTGTGCTCCTAGTTCTTGCTCAATCTACCAACATACCCTCTCACAATTCAGAAAAAAATATCTTTCCTTGTAAGGTATGTCACAACATTGAAGTTAGGTCTGAGGCATGTTGCCAGCTGAATGAAATCTGGCTGAAGCCTGGAGAAGATGGGATTCATGTTGCTGTCCAATGGGGCCAAATTTCTGCTGCCACCAGAAGCATACCTAATTTACCTCCACGCAAAGAAGAACAGAATGTACTCACTGACTAGACCACCGTTCACTGGAGGAAAGTGTAGCACATTACAAGCATTAATTCCTAGGACGCAACTGCCAGGTCAGAAAGTAGTATTATCCCTATTTTATATAGGCACAGAGAGGTGAGCTAAAGACAGAGATGAGACTGGAACCAAGTTACAGTGCACAGTTTTACTTACTAGACTGGAGCCCTTCCAACAAACGGAAGGGGATTTTCTGTATTATATTGTGAGCCCAAAGCCAATAAAAAAATTCTCATGGATTTTAATGAGTTGACTGCAGGAAATATGGGGTGTACGTGAGTTTTCCTAAGAGATTTGGGGAAGTCAGTCTTTCAATTAGAGATTGTTATAAAGTCAAAAAGTGCTGAAGGACACCTTCATAGAAAATGCCAGGTTTTTTTCCTTCTCATAAAAAAAAAAAGAATATTCACAGCACATTGAGGGGTTCTGATATAATGTTGTAAAGCTCTTTTCTCTTGGTTCTGCTACTGGTTATGCAGTCACTTCCCCACTGAAATTCATCACCTTTCTGGACAAATAGCTTTGTAAAGGGTTAATGTTGTGGTCATAGTGGTCTAGTTTAAGTGAGGCAACATTTGTAAAGAGAAATGGGAATTAAATTGATTAATGTTTCTGGGGAGAAAACAAAGAAGCTTTGGATAATGAAGACCTGAAAAAGAATTTTTGTACCCTAAATGGTGTCTGTTTTTTCCAGCCATATCAGTTGTATAACAGGAACCACTTCTTCCTGTGTATGGATTGGGCCTCTAGCTTCTTGTTCTCTTCATTGTTCTTAGACTCCGATGATCTCTGAGAGTTAGATCCTGGTACTGGGAAAGAAGTGATCTTTGCTGCTTCTGCCATTGATTCACGCCATGCTTTGTTTTCTCCACAGTTTCTCATTGGTAAAACACAAGGAACAGTACTTACCCTCAGTCATAAAGGGATTTGTATGTGGTGGAGAAGAAGTACAAAATATTCTTGTTTATTAGTTCAGCTAGTGAAAAGGAAAGAGCTGTTCACAACTCCATGAAAAAAAATTTCTGAGTGTAAGGGTTAGGTGTTCAAAACAGAGAAGTAACCAAAGGAAAAATGAGGTGTGTTGCAGTTTTACTTCCCTGTTGCCTCGCTGAGCCATCCAGGATACTAACAGTCCCTGAGTGAAGATCACGCCATTACTTTTGACTCATGTTATGCACTGAAGCACAGCTAATGCTCTACTGTAATTGTTTCCTGAATGTTGAAAGCAGCCAGAAAGCCCACATGCATGCATACATATGTATGTTGGTTGCTACTCTTAGGCTGATGGAAATTTTATAAATTGCTAACCCTGTCTGGAACTGTGTTGTTCCCAACCAAACATCAGCACATTGACTTGAGCAGCAGATCTAGGAGTTGAAAATGGGTTCTCTGAAACAACAGGCTTAACAGCTGAAAGCATCAAAGCGCTGAGCCTCCATGCTGGTCAGCTGATGAGTTTTTAATTTCTTCTTTGTGGCTCCTGAGATGCAAGATAAACAGGAACAAATTTCTAAGTTAGAAATAACTTAGTGTTGACCTTTAAGTATCAATGGAGAAACTTTGTGCCTTCTATCAGAAATGAAAATAATCAATTGGTATACTTATATGGACCTCTAATAGTCATGTTAATATGGTCCATGTACTCATTTTGCAGATCTGTTTGTTCCTTTACTCAATATGCTTATGATGAGGACCTACCCACACTTGCAGCAGTCACTCAGGAACACCAGCATGCATCTGGCAAAATCAATTAGTTCACTTGCATATGTGTCAGGTAAACTGCTGTCCCAGACAATGAATTCATGTGTGTCCAGATACCTGAGGACAAGATCCAGCTCTACATCACATGCAGATATCAAAGCTCTCTGACTTTCTTACTACACCTATTCAAATTCAATATACTTTGTACTAGATCCATCAAACAAGAGTGGGAAGGAGGGAGGAATTTAATTTTTCCACTTGAAAAAATATGGATCTTTGTATTTCATTTCTATGCCTTCCCACATTACACTCACATTTAATTTAAGATCTTATGTGGTTCTAAATAAGGTCCTAAGATTCGGTTTAAGTACAAAATATTCATTCAGCATGAATGAATAATTCTGAATAGCTGGAACAAGAGAACAAAAATGTTTTAAAGATAGCAATGGGCCAGATCCATCAATGACGTATAACTATAATGACACAAATGGAGTCTCTTTCACTGGTACTTAATTTGGCCATTGTGTTGCACGGTGTTTTATTCCCCATGATTACAGCCCTAGCTCAGAACAGTCTGTTGGTACAAGAGAACCCATAGTTCAAGTCTATAATGCTTCTGACTCAATGAACCAGTGGAGCCAGTCAAAGGTCTCATGCTGACTCTAACGGATGTTGATTCGGCAACTGACACAAATTCTTGAATTCAGCTTGAAAAATGTATGAGTTTTCTCCCAGTGTAAGAGACCCTTTCAGTGATGCCTGTTGCTAAATTTGTCAAACATTTCCCATCATGTGGCTCTCTTGAGCCCTAGCTGAATGGAAATGTAGGGTGTGGTCTGCTTGAGGCTCAGTTTAAGGTGAGCTGAGAGTGGGCTGACGGTGAGAAAATTTCAGCCAGGAATTGTGTAAGAGGTACAAATGGAGATGGAAGGACTGCTGCTTTACCATTTAAAAAAATTCTAGCAAGCTTTTTGTCGAAAAGCAATTGCAGTTGCTTATGCTTTGAAGCAGGACACTGAGAGTGAACACAAGAGTCATTGGGTCAAGACTTTTCTAAACTTCGGAGAATATCCTGAAGCTGGGCTGTTACCAGCCCTTCAACATAATCACTGCTTACACATACTCAGGAAAACCTTCTTAAGAGACCAGTAACTGAAGCCTTTAAAGAGTCTGTCCTCACTGAAAACACTTGAGCCTCTCAGCTCTTCTAATGCCATCCAGACTAATCCCATACAATAGAGAAAGAGGCTGCATTGTTTCATGGTGTCTGCTTGGGAGCAGCTTATACATAGAATCATAGATTCATAGAATCATAGAATCATTGAGGTTGGAAAAGACCTGTAAGATCATCGAGTCCAACCGTCGACCCAACACCACCACCCACTAAACCATGTCCCTAAGTGCCTCATCTACTCATCTTTTAAATACCTCCAGGGATGGGGACTCCACCACTTCCCTGGGCAGCCTGTTCCAATGTTTAACCACTCTTTCAGTGAAGAAATTTTTCCTCATATCCAATCTAAACCTCCCCTGGCGCAACTTGAGGCCATGCAAAGAATGACAAGAGCACAGAGGCAAAGCCAGGATTTTACTGCAACTGCTGTTCTCAGCAGCCAGCCATGGTGGGGCTGGCTACCAGAATAGTCTCTTCTCCATTGTCAGCACAGTCAGGCAGAATGAAAGAAAAAAAACATGCCACTGAAATGCTAAAGGGCATCCAAAGTGTCTTCCAGTGTACAAATAACTTGGGAGAAAGAGGCTGCTAGCGCGAGGAAGGGGAAGACTTGGAAGAGGAACAGAAGGAGATTGCAACTGGGAACAAGGAGTGGGATACATCTGAGAGCTGCTGAGGGACTGAGCTGAGCAGTGATCAATGAAGGGTACAGTTCACAGACTGAAGAAATGGAACTTTCAGCATTTGCAATCCTATTGTAAAAAACAAACTTCCTACATGCAAGCATCCTAACTACAGAGTACCAGGTTAACTCACCAAGTTCATGCTGGACTAACTGGGTGACGTGGTTTAACCCCAGTTGGCAAATAAGTACCACACAGCCACTCGCTTACCCTCTCCTCCCGATGGGGTGGGGGAGAGAATTGGAAGAAAAAAAAAAAACCTGTGAGTTGAGATAAAGACAGTTTAATAGAACAGCAAAGGAAGAGAAAATAATAATAATAATAATAATAATAATAATGATAAAAGAATATTCAAAACAAGTGATGCACGATGCAATGGCTCACCACCTGCTGACTGATGCCCAGTCTGTCTCCAAACAGTGATTGCTACTTCCTGGCCAACTCCCCCCAGTTTATATACTGAGCATGACATTCCATGGTATGGAATATCCCTTTGGCTAGTTTGGGTCAGCTGTCCTGGCTGTGCCCCCTCCCAGCTTCTTGTTCACCTGGCAGAGCATGGGAAGCTGAAAAGTCCTTGACTAGTGTAAGCACTGCTCAGCAACAACTAAAACATCAGTGTGTTATCAACATTATTCTCATGCTAAATCCAAAACACAGCACTGTACCAGCTACTAGGAAGAAAATTAACTCTATCCCAGCCAAAACCAGGACACTGAGGCATGCTGGAAAGATAAGAGTATTTATCTGTCATGAATGCAAACTTATAGATTGATAGATCATTTGATCTGTATGACTGTATTATAGATTTGTCATTAGCTTTCCTCTTTAGCCATGCTGACAGAATCAAAAAACATATTTATTACACTTGGTGGGTTTTAATCGACTTTGCATTTTTCTGTGAGTAGAGTTGAAACACAGATAATCTGCAAAAGACACTGACAATCTTCCAGTTTATTAATATTTTTCAAAAAAACAAGCCGAAGAGCATATCACAGATGTATTCTCTTGTAAAAGCTTTACATAAGATTTCAAGGAGAATAAGCTAGCATTAGCCATAGAAGAGAAAAAGATGCTGTGCAAAAAAAGCTTATCCTCTGGGCTTGACGAAGAAAACAGCTCGAAGCCAGCCAATCAATGATTCCAGAATGAAACTGAAACACTACCCATAGAGAGAATGGATTTGCAAAATGTGAGTTCTTCCTATTTCATATGGTATTGCTCCTACTCACAGAGGGGGGCTTTTTAGTACTAAGGCACAAGGTCTGATGCTATCAAGGTCTGATAGCATACAAATAATGTGACAGAGGGACAGATCTTTAGCTATATCAAAAAGCTAAGAGTGCATGAAGGGGAATCCATCTTATCTAGACAACTTTGTTGTAGATGTCTGCATGTGAACTAACTGACAACGTGGATTTCATCAATGTAGTCAATTGAGTGTAGGGTGTGATTCAGCCGAAAATAGATGCCTCCGTTTGGTGAAATGAGTTGCACACTGACCTCTTTTGGCTACGCTGACCTCATTGAGTAAATGGGAGTCTAAAGAGTTCACTCAATGCAGAAAACTCCATTGTCCAGCTCCACAGGCCCTCTTTGCTGTCAGTGGAGAGAAATAGATACAGTTGGGTGCAATTTATTTCATCCTATTCCAGTGTCTAAAATATATTAGATGAGTCACATCCTATAATTGACTAATTCCAGGAGTAAAACTGTGCTATTGGCTTACATAACAATAGGTGAGATTTAAATGTTAGAGTTTGGGACATTGCAAGGATAGAGGAGTGCTCATAGCATGCTCTGGTCCTTTGAAGGCTGGTGTCCTAAGGAAATAGGGCTTATGCAATTACATTAACTGTCAATTCCAATAAAGTTTGAATGCTAGCCAGTTTCAACAAAATTATACAAAATACAGACCTCAAAGATATTAATTTGTCACAGGTTTCCTTTTGAGGAAAGTAAGGTGGCTGAGTAAAGGAATGGAGAACAAGATTAAAATCCCACTGAAAAAGAAAGGTTGAAGAGTGAACTCAGCCACAATATCAGACACCAGAGAATCCTCCCTGGAGAAAGCCACAGGAAAATAGAGTTTCAATTAGCTCCCTTGCTTGGATAGGCTATATCACTGTTGTAACCTATCTTACATCAGCTGTAAACAGCCAGACAATGTATCTGTCTTGGAAAAAATAAAACACCCTGGCCTTATACAACATCAGAAAGCAAACACACAAGCTGGGACTCAAGTGTCGTTTGGGGATAGCCTGGGTTTGAGTGAAATCAGTGGAAGTTTGGCTCTGAATTCAGTAAACCCGGATTTCACCCCTTGTTTTAGAGAGGAAAGCTTACAGGTAGAGCACACTGAAAGCATTCAGTAGCTTATCCAAGCCAGTGAGAAATCCTTAAGTCAGAATGACTGACCATCTCTAACACCTGTTACTTCTGCATGAGATACCTTCACACTGCAGATGAAGGTGTCTGTTCTGTGACCCACTAGGATGTACTGAAAACACGCAGCCTGTGATAAAGCAAATGTAAGCTTTATATATTGGAGAGAGGCCATAGGATTTACCATTTTACATATTGTCACCTGCTTTCACAGGACTCCCCCGTTTTGCAGGTATGTCTTTCATTCCTGTGTGTAATAGGAAAAGGCAGAGGATTTGGGCCACGCTGACATTGCTTTCCTGAGAAAAAGTGTGCCAGCACCCTCCATAGCCAGGCAGCTGGGCCTGAGCCCTGAAGGGAGGGTATTTCACTGCTTGTTGCCAAACTGAGTGTGATAGTCCTAAAAGTGCATAAGGTCATTTAATTTAAAACTCTGTGAACTGCAGTTCTTTTCCCCTGCAAACCGTCATGTAGCTTAAAGGTCCAGGATTTTGTCAAAGCTACCATTCTGCCCTAGAAAATGAATTTCAAAATTTCCCCTCAGAATTCCTTCACATTTCCATGCTTGTTCTCTTTCCATAATTCCCCTCTGCCAAGGCGCTGTCAGTGAGACCCCCAGATTTTGTCCCCAGGCTCAGCAGTGGCCTGACCTGCTGCTGAGCTACTGCTGGAGCAGAGCCATTTCCAGGGCTGCCGTTTGCTTCCTGATTTTTCTCCTTGCTTGAAGACACCTCTGCAGTTCATCACCTGTGATGTTGGGTCCTTTTCCTCTCAGAGCCATGGGGCTGGCACGGGGGGTAACACCACAGCCCGAGCCTTCCCCCACCCATTCACTCCCCACACATCTGCACGATGGGAAGAACAGATGATCTGCAGAGATTACTCTTCTCCATCATCTTCCTGCCCCGTGAAACAAGCTGTAGATCTAGAAGAATATGCCCTTGAGGGGAATGCAGCCTGGATCACAAGCTGGCATGTACGATTCCTAACCTACTTTCTTTGCATGCACCTGGTCTTGTGGTTTCTCAGCTCACATTTTTCAATTGCTGTTCAACAGGAGAATTTGGGGCAATTATCACAGAATAACATTCATTGCGTGCCTGCTGCCGCGTGGACGGTTCTGCTGGTGTTCCTGCGGTCGGTAGAAATGTTGGCAGACGTGGAGCTTCTCCCCAGTCAAAGCTGGAAAGTGCAAGCAAAGCAATGAAATCCTCACCTCTGGTTCAGTTTTGTTAACAAATACAAGTAGTGACTCTTGGCCAGTTCCTGAATTCTTAAAGGGATTATTATTTGTTCATGCTGGCCTCAGTGAAATTTAGGATACAAGTATTAATCTTAAATTGCGATGAGAATTGTAATAACAAGAAAGCTTGTTTTTACAAGGCACACAGGCCACACAGAAAGAATATTCAGCCCTGGCCCTCCCAAAATAAATCAGATCTAACTCCTCCTGGAGTGAGAGAGGAGTACATCCCTAATGTGGACTGTACCTTCCAAGAAATAATAAACCTCTATACAAACAGCCATGCAAAACAGTTTTAACTCTTCTTTGACCAAAACTCTTTGTCTGCCTCCAGTAAGGGATGAAAGGAGCATAGTTAAGACCTAGATTCATCCTGCTTAGCTTTAGGTCTTTGAGGCAGTGAAGTTAGCATTATTTTCACCCTAAGCTCCTGCTTTCCACAGTGGAGGCAACACCTGTAGAGAGTATTTCATCTCACCCAGGACAGGAATTGCTATTTGGAGGTTCCTATCTCCATCCATCCATTGTAAAGGAAACCATACAAGGAACCTCACTTTAGATGTCTAAAATCAGATATGAACATTTGTTTTTAGTGGACAACTTTGGAAGTTGTCTTCTCTCTCCTAATTTTCATCCAGGCATATTAGCTTTCCAGAATTAGGTGACATCAGACAAAGATGGAAGGAGCAGGATCAAAGAAGGATGTGTGTTTTTACCATGAAAAAAAGGTGGTTTTCCTAGCTAAGCTCCAGAATCCCATTTCAAAGCTCTGAATGTCATTTGGTGGAGTCTAACAATTTCATTGGTTCAAAGGGAAAATGTACAAGATAAATCTATTGCTGGTTAATAAATTCACTAGAAATCACATCTAGCATGGGAAACGCCTGAGTTGTAAGTTGTTGGAGATTGGTAGCATGTTCACGGGAAGTAGCACAATGCACTTGTTCAATTTTTGCTCACTTTCATAGGCACCAACCTTAACCACTACCAGAGAAGGATATAGGGAAGGTGGACTGCTGGCGTCAGGCAGTGCAGCTGTTCACAATCCCTTTACAAATTAAGGTCCAGATTGTCTCTGCTAATGCGTTCATGTCTTCCCAGTAAAGTCAATTGAGAGACACCAGTTTCCACAAACAGTGAAGAAAGTCTTAATTCAGTAAAGTCTCACAGCCCTGTGCTTTGTAAACAGTGGCTATGATGTATAGAGAGCTTAAATTGTTGTCCCACATCTTGCAGCAGTCCATAAGGATAGAGCAAACCAGGAGTGCAGCCTATGCCCAGAGTAAACTCACAGCCTGCCTTTCCGAGGCAGGGAATCCCTTGGGAAGAAATGTGGACTTCACCCTACTAGCCCAGGGTGGATTTCTCCCCCATGAACTTTTCCAGTGACCCTGAGCCTATGCAGACATTTAGCACCCACACAGCAGCAAGACTTGAGCATCTGCTGAGCAGCTCTACAGCATCTTGGCAGGAGAACCCCCAGCCTTCATCTGTTCTGAGCATGCAACCTACTGCCTACGCACGTGCTCCGTCCCTCTGTAGCAGAGGAGACAGTGAATGGTCATCACCAACGCCCTGCCTGTGTCCACCATGAAAATAGATTATCAACAGAACAGCTTTCAGGTCTTGCCAGCCAGCAATGAATGGTTCACATCTGCATGCCTGCCTTCTTGTCATTCTAGTTTTCAGCCTAGATTAGGGAGCCACCTCACTGATTTCCTCTTAGAAGCAAGTTTACTCTATTCACCCCCAGATTACATCTTCTCATACCAATAAAAGGATCCAAAACATATATAACTTCCACTTTCCCAAGAATAAATCCACTCCCGGGATGCTCAGCTGCAAACAGAGCCTTTTTTTCTGTCTATAACTGCCCACTCTTCCAGCTTGTTTCAGGTCCTAGTAGGTTTGGCATTCTTGTACACAAGTTGTCTGACTGGAGTTCAGGAAAGTATTTCCCAAGGACTTTTTATGAAGATGGAGCTCAAACAGGAGCCAAAATATCTCCCTCCAAATAATTTTTACCAATTGTATCCTTCATCCAAAGAGTAAAGAACAAATAGGGATACTTTGATTTTGTCTTATATAAGATGTGGCCATACGTAAGAACAGAGGAAAAAGTTTGCACAGGTTTAGAAAGAAGTAAGTGAAGGACTGAATTACCAGCTACCTCCTAAATTCACTAGGAATTCTTCAGATTTTATGTGTTGGCCCTTCCTCTGCTCTATCATGTCTGAGATTTGGCACCACGGAGCAACTCCTCGCAAGGAGAAGTGTCACAGACATGCGGTGTGCTTTGTCCTACAACTCAGCCAGGCCCTTCATCTGCCTCCAGGCATGCTGATGCAGAACACTAGTACTGTTCAAGAGACTCTAAACAGGGTCTGTGTCTTTCCTTGCCTTCATTAGCAAGGAATTCCCCCCTCACGCTATCAGACCATGAAGTATTCTGGCAGAGGTGTTGAGGACCAGGCTGGTCAGTCTGTGCATTCTGTTCTGTGGCTGATCAGATGGCTGAAATGCCATTTACTGTCAGCACAGAGAAAGATAAAGACAAAGCCAGAGTTGGAGAAAGCTGTTTCCTGTGCCACGCTGAGCAGAAGGTGCCAGACCACAGGTGGCAAGGTCCCCAGGGTGTCCTGGAGCAATCAGCGACTGGAGCCAGGGTGGGCCATCAAACCATGGCTTTACGCAGAATGCTGTCGCATGTCTTCTTTCATAATTTGTGCTAAGTGCCTTTCTAAAATTTGAGTTAAGCAGCTGTTGCCATAGCGATGGCCATTTAGAGTGAGAGAAGGCAGCAAGTGTGTTGGGGATGTGAGATTCTGACTCGTCACATAAAAATGTATATATGCATGTATATACAGTGCTGTGGAGCTGCATGAGAGGAGCCAAGCAAACAGCTTGCACCAGATCTGAAGGATGGACAGGTGATATGGAAAAAGCAGCAACTTGCTGCAGGTCAGAGGTGTTTGTTCCAGGATGCACCTTCACCTACAAATAGCTGGGTCCAAAATACAAATGAGCCTGAGTGGTGACTGACTTATGTTTGGTTTCATACCAGTAGAAGTCACTCTCTCAGTCAAGATGAGGCATGTTTGTTACTGCCTTTGTAGGATACACCTTTGCAGAAATAGGAAAAATTGGCTTTCACGGGTTTATTTTTATTAGAAAAAAAACCTTACTGCTAGCTCTTTAGCAGGAAATGCTTTTCAGCAATCTACTCCCAGTGTTTATACTCGCTTATTTGCCAGGGCACAGGCTGCCAAAAAGTCAATAAATACTGCAGGTATTGTATTACCTCATTTTAGGTCCTCTTCTAAGATTTTTCTGCACTCCTAGCACTAGGATTTCTGGTGGTCACAGCAAGACAGAGTCAGAACTCCTGAGTTTTATTCCTTGCTTTATGCCACCTCTCTGTGGGGTGAGAAAACAGTATAAGCTTAAATACCTACAGTTAGGGCAAGATCCTGCCCACATACCTGAGCTTATTTCCCTGGGGACTTTGGCAGAGTTTAGTCTTCCTCTGACTAAATTTGGCTAAGAAGTGGAGTTAGGTGTCACCTCGATCAGCAAATGCAGGCAGTGCCTGAAGTTAAGTGCTTTGGGAATTCTCAGCCTGAGAATGAGTTTTAGGTCCCTGTAACATTAACGGATGCAGAAAGGCAGGCAGTTTGCATCACTGATTGGGACCTGAATTCTGTCAAAGTCCCAGATTAGACTGATTGTGAATGGCCTTTTTAAAGTCCATAAATTCATAGCAGGGAATCCAAGTTTGAAAAATGTAGCCATAAACTTACTGTGGCATACCTTGTCTGTTCGTGAGCCCAGACAGGGTCATGGATCAGAATTAAACATTACTGGGTTCCTGTAAGAATACACAATTTAAGGTTTGAAAATAATTTTGGGCCCAAAAGAGAGAAATAAATGTGAGTGTTTTCGAAGTACAGCTCTGTATTGTTCCTTGTTTCTCAGCAAATAGAAACCGCCAGCTCCTGTTCCCTATCGGTGACATTACCTGCTTCTAAGGGCAAGCCAAGTGAATGACAGGTCTGAGAGATTGAGAATATTGTTTCCATCAAGCTTCCAGTGGTACTTTCTAGCAGAAGCAAGGCAGTCTCACACCTTTCTTTGCTGACTGGAAAAGAAAAACACAAAGAAGATCTCTAAGTCAGCAAAACCCATAGGTTTCAGTAGTTTACTGATTTACAACAGCTGCAAATCAAGTTCAGCAGAATTTTTAGAACAGTCCAGTTCCTGTAGATAGCTGAGGGCAGCTTTTGTTTCCAGTAAACTTCTGTGACATTTGTGATTAAAACTATAAAGGCAGTAAGCACAATTCACAATCAATTATGTTTTATTAATGGTTTTTTAATACACGCCACAGCCCAGTAATCATGAAGCTGTTCAACAACGTTGTTCTAAAATCAGCTAATAGCAGGATGTAATTTGCAGCTGTCTCTGCTCACTTACAAAACACTTGCTCCGTTAATTGTGATTTCACACTCCGCTGAATGTTGTAGCCTGGAGGTAACATTCATGTGATGGAAGAGTTACCAGTCTGGGCTCTGGTGGGGGGGAAAGGATCATTTTGTGAGAGGCTACTGTTGTTAAATTTTTAATCCTTTGATGTTAAAAATAACCAACCAGCAACTCAGCAGCAAAAAGCTACAATCCACTGCTAAACAATTCTTTCCTTTCTTCATAAACCTGAACAGCCTTTGTCCATTTTGATCCCTTTCTATTGCTTCGTGTTGTTATCAAGAACACAATAAAACATATGACCAGTAGGTGAGACCCTGTTTGTGTAATCGAGCACTTACCTTGATCTCATATTGTAGATGCTAGGTGAACTAGTCTGCCTAAAGCAAGTGCCTGAGTTCTCATTAGAAAGATTTTTGTGCCTTTGGAGGTCTCCAGAGACACCTTGTGTCTTTCTTAAATTAGAATAGGCGGGAGATTCTCCTGGGGGAGGTCAAAGGTGCCTAAAATGTTGCTATATGTTAAATATGCAAGTTAGGCAGATTGAATCTCATCAGTAAATGGTCAGTGGTGATGAGACAAGAGTTCAGCACTGAACAGCCATGCACAAGGCAACAGCTCCTGCTCTGAAGTGCTTCCAATGCATATGTCAGAGGGAGAAATATTGCATCGTTTGACAAATGAGAAGAACTATCTTAACTTGGAAAATTCCCAGCTGAGTGTTTGGTACTGCTGTGGCAAGTTGGGAGATAGAGCTCAGACCAGACAGGGATGGAAGCACCAACCTGGGAAGGCTTTTATTTGACTTGTGACTAAGTTATGGGGGGACAAGAAGGAGCCATGGAGGGGGCTTTGGCCACCTCTGGCCATCGCCTTTGCTATTCCAGGAAAGTTTCGCCCACCTGACCAGGGATGTGGAGGGCACCAGGCCAGGTTTGAATGCCACTACTTAGGGGTCCAGGCCAGGATTAGGTCTAATTAGAGCAGACTAGATTGCAGCAGAAGTCATCCCATGTACAGATGGAGAAGACAAAGGGTGCACGCTTTGCTGCTTTGCAAGGCCTGTATGAGTTTAAGGCTGGCTGTGCTGGCAGCCAGATTGAATCTCAACAGAAGCAATACTGAGAAAGGACTCTCTGCCCTCCACATATGTAGAGGTTCAGCCATATTTTGGCCCTGTTGCCGCAATGTGAGGGAAATGTCTTGGCAGAGGAGCAATGAGAGTGAAATCTGGCAACCCGCATCGATGCTGTTCAGAGGGAGCCAAGAATGCACAGGCAGAGCACCTCAGCTGGAGCATGGGCAGAAGCTCACAGAGACATCTGGGCCCAAGAAAACCCCTGCAGATGTTGCAGAGAGCTGAAAAGTGATTACGAGCACAAGACAGAAATGAGGTCCGCAAGGGCAGAAAAAAATAGATGTTTAAAAATCAAGTAAGAGTGAAAGACTGAATATTTGTCCAAAGACTAAATGGACAGATAGTCCTTGGAGGGCTATACTTAGGTTGGTGTTAACTTTACTTAGTTAAGCTTCACTTGCATTAAGCACAGGTGTTAAAGCTCCTCTTAGCTAAAAGTTGCATCCCAGGACATGATGCTGAATATGCCACAGTTCATTTTATGCAGGAAAACTCTACATTTATGCCACCACTTCTCTCACCCAGCCTTTGACATTTCTGACCTTAGCATGGCAATGGCATCCCTGCACCACCTAGCAGGAATAATTGCTGTGACATCCACAGGTCACAGAAGCCAGCTGCTCCTTTGTCCCCAAAGTCTTTACACTCCCACTTTTCCTATTCCATGTCTTTCTGGGACCACACAGGGAGACTGAGACTAAAGTCGACTAACATGCAATCAATAAGCAGACAGCACTTCTCTGTTCATTGCTGCCTCTGCTGGTGTGCTTTCAGCTGTTGCCAATGCCTGGAAGAAATAAGCAGATGGATAAAAAGCAGTAGGATTCAGCTCAATCCAAAAAAGACAGACGGGAAGATGGTGGGACTTTCAAAGGTCTAACCCTGCATTACATCAAGATCATTACACCACAAATTGTCCAGATGGTGCAAAGCCTCAGGCTCATGGCTGGACTTCTCAATACACTCGAATATATTTATTGTAAAAGTACAGAAGAAACTCTAACAAGTTAGGAGACTGCATGGCCTGACCCAGATCTCTAGCTCTGGTGGTCTGCTCATTGCAGCTCCCTCTCCTGAGACCAAACTCACTATAGAAGGATTCAGCCAGTGCCAAATGCACTCTTTTAATTTAACAAGTAGCAAAGACCCATATTTCCACACCACATTAATGTCTGGTAATCTCCAGAGTCTCCTTGTTCCTCACCAGGCTAAATGAATAGGTCTTGTTCTAATCTATAGAGTCTTTTAATATCTAGAAACTTCAGAAGTACCACATCAGAGACATCTGTTTTCCTTTGTGATTAATATTTTAAATTGTCTTTTTGAAACAGGATGAATATACGATAGATCTCTGAGGAAAAGGCTGGGCATCTGTTGTATGTTGACATTGTAGAAAACATAAAGCACCACTTGTTGATGTGAACACAGTACAAACAGTAATTCAGTATTCTGATTTTTTTTCTTATTCTAAAGTAACAGAACATAAGTTTGTATTTTAAGAGGAATGGTCTACACTGACTTATGATCTCTTGCTTTATATGTCATTCTTTATATTGAAATTGCTCCTAAATTTTTAGGGCTTTTTGAACTCTTCTACAATATGCTAGGCATGGGATGAACTTGTATGACTTGTACTCTCATGGTGCTGGCAGTTGTAATTGTATTAATTAATGTTTTTCATGTATGGATTTCCAAGTTGAAATGAAAGGCACAAAATCACCTAGCTGTAAAGCTATTTTTGTAATTTTTCCCAAGGAAAGAAAAAAAAAAATCTGAGATATAACAGCCAGCAACTGAAATTTAAAACACTTCGATTCATTTTCAGCAAGTTTATGTCAGCACCTGATTAACATTTCATGAAGGAAATGTCTTCATTTCCATGGAAGAAATTTACTTGTTTTCTCTACCTCACCATGCAACTTTTTCCTCTTTTTTTTTTTACTTACTGATTTAGGCTATCAGATTTCAGCCAGACAGAATCAGGATGTGAGCAATTTGTGTACCTGGCACATATCTGTCACCGTAAGGCTTGGGTTCCTTTACAAATATTTCTCTTCCAGAGGTGACGGCATCTTTAATTATAATTGGTAAGGAGACTCAAGCTTGTCCATCACTTTTTTCTCACAAAATAAGACATCTTATCTTCCAATGCAGTTCTCATCAGGCATTAAGGTCGAGTTCTGGCAGAGCACATATAAATGTGCCAAATGTGTTGGATGAGCAATGTTGCTGTGCAAGTTATCCATGATCTCTGAGAGAAAGAAATCATGGTATTTAACTTGTTGTGTCAGTCTTGAAAGATGTGCTAGAATTTTGAGCCAAAATTGGAATTGTTTTAGAAATGTGCTTCCCTAGGATAAGATTTGTAGGGCACAGCAAGGGCTTGGGGAAAGATATCTCTCTGATGGGGTGTCCTTGGAGACAGATATATTGATGGAACTATTAACCTCAATGTTGTAATGTACCACAAGAGCACAGGCGTGGGGAACCTCCTTTGTGACCTTCCACTGAGCACAGGCCTCCTCCAAAGAAAGTTTACTAAGGGTGGTAGGTGATACCAAGTTGACATATGGCTCCACAATATCACATTATAGTCCTGAATAATGCAGTAAAAATCCATGACTGCCAAGAGGGAGCCACCCACAATAAAGCTAAACATAATCTCCTCCAGCACCCACATCAGCTCTTGTTGCACCCTTTCTCAGGAAGCTGGGTAAACAGATGAGCCCTGCAAAATACTGCAAAAGGAAACAAGTATGGGGGAATTTAGGATATAGCACATGGTAGGGATGAGGGCTCCAGGTGAGGGGCAAACCCTCCAGAGTTTTAGCCCAGTCATGAAGATTGTCCCATTTGCTAGTTAATGACATTGAAAAATATCTAGATGATCTGAGGTGCCTCAGCTCTCAATAAAGTTTCCCATTCCATCCTTATAAGTGGAAAATTGGAAAGTCTATGGCTGTTGGATAGACTGCCAATGCCAACCATTGGTGCTGATATGGTGGAAGGTATCAGCAAAATTGTCATTGATGTATGAACAATCATACTTGACTGACAAGTCATCTAGCTAAATGAAAGATTCAACTGCACTTCTTTTTGGAGTTTGACACCTAGGAAAATAGACTGAAGACACGTAGCCTAGTAAGAATTCACCCCTGAACCGATAGCACAGGTGGAGTTACTCTGTGAGCTGAAAACAGAAAGCCTGCAGAAGACCAGAGCTGTCATGTGAATATAGCCCTCGAAGAAAGCCATGAAAGACAGATTTAGTTTTGAGGATGATATCAGTGGGATACTGAACGTGGAAAACCCAGACCTCCTCTTTCTCATTCTAATTGCTTTCACAGAAACAAGAATGTGCACATCCTTAGTAAATAAGCGAACTTGCACCAAGAAATACTGGATTTGTGCAATCAACTTTTTGCAGGCACAGAAATACTCCACCAAAACTGATTATTCAGACGAAGAGGCAAGGTTGTTTTCAACAAAAGCAGCACAGCTGCCACTTAACACAAGTAAGCGAGTTGCTTTTACTGAGGGAAGTGCTGACAGTGTCCCCCAAGAGCAGAGGTAGCTCTCCCCTGTGGACCTTTGCTGGTGGAAAAAGAAGGAGCTCTGGAGTGCCGAGTCAAGGTGTTTCACAAGCCAAGTGCTGCTGGCTAAAGTTCACATAGGGAAGTGCTGGCAGAAGCCTTCTGATCCAGACATGGAAACCTTTCTCCTTCTGCCTGTTTCTGTTTCTTTTTCATGTCAATATTTGGATTGCTTCTACACCTAGGCCCTACATCTATTTCCACTAGGGATCCACAGCCTATAGGGCTGGAGTGTATATATTTTTAATATTAACAGAACACTTAGAACAATATAACCCTGCCTGTAGCTGGAGTTAAAACATTAAATACAAATGAAAAATGAAAGAATTACAGCTTAATCAACAGGTACTTCTTTTTGAAATGTCTCAGAAACGTGCTTTTAGTAAAAGAGGGTACTGCAAAGCCAAATTGGCATGGTCAATGTAGTGAAATCACTTTTGGTAGGAAATGGCAAATCTCAACTCTGGGGTGCTACCTTCATCATGGTTAAGGGGAGGAATATGGGCTCTATTAGCCTGGAATAGGTACAAAATGTTTATATATATAGTCATGAGTTATGCAAGCTGCAGAGAAAGCATGTGGGAGGTGCATGCCAGAGAGAACAGGAGAGAAAATGAGTTGCTAGCCCATCTTTGCGAGCTGCTTTAAAATAACCTCCTTTCTTCACATCAAGCTGTCTGATCAGTGTCACCATAGTGACGCTGCTCACCGGCCACCCAAATCTGCCTCGCAGCTTCCTTCAGGAGTCCCACCACCGAGAAGCAGTTGCTCCTGGAAGCATCCCTCCCTCACAGCCCCGAGGGGAAACCTCTCCTGACAAATCAGCCTTCACATCAATGCCTCTGCTCACTGACCTGTGCACAGCACCCTTGTTCCTTGGCAGGACACTGCAATGCCACTACACGGGCAGCAGTGCACAGGCTGCCGAGTGCAGAAGGAGAGAAGCACATTTGATACCCGAAGCTGTGATCTTGGTAACTGTCTCCCATTTATAAACAAAGAATTTGAACACTTAAGATAGGATGATCACGTTTTCCTGGAAAGCAGGACTCTGCATGTGTGGTGTCTCCCTACAGTTCCAAAGCCTCTGTGAAAAGCTCAGAGCTTCACAAGAATTGCAAGTAGGGAGGCTAAGGCTATTGGTGTGGGTGGGTGTCCCCCACCTGTGGGCACTCCTTACCAAGCAGTGTGTCCCCAGATAGAGCAGGATCATGGGGCTCAGTCATCTGTGTTCTCCAACCCAGCTGGGGTTCCCACCATATCCTCCCTTCATATCCCTGGACACCTTCAGACCAGTGCTCTCAACACAAAGCAGCAAGGAAGAAACAGAGAAATGGTCATGTCTATTCCCAGTCTTCGCCTTCTCCGATCGCTCCTTGACTTCTGCTGGGACTGATCCTCTGCCGTGCCATGACTGATTTTGGTTTCCCTCAGCACGGCCACTGTAACAAGCTTAAGTGATAAAATATAGAAATCCTTTGCATTCTTTGCAGGGAAAATCAGTTCTCTCTATAGCATCATTCATTTTACATATACACTTTTTATGTGCAATGTTGAAATAATTTTTGGTACCTTTCTAGCCTTTATTGCTGACATATCAGAGACACATAGATCCCTGAGACACAGATGTGATGCAAGGTGGAGGGTGATGCCGTTTGCAGAAACCAGCACCTACGAAGGAGTCAGGGGGATGAGAACGGCCTCTTTGCTCTTCAGGGTAAATCCACTGTAGCTCTAGGCATGTCCCGCGTAGGTTTTAGAAAACCTTATAGAGGACGCCATTTACAAGCCTTTTCTTCAGCAAAAAGTTAGTTGTTCTTGGTAATGTTGAAGGGCTTTTGAAAACAGACTGCTTTTAATATGACCTTATAAAAGACTCACATAAAAGTCAGAAGGAGCAATGGGAAACAAGGGAGGTTTATCATTAAGGTATCAGAGGAGCACTGGAAAAGATCAAAGTTTGATTCTTGGCTGTGCTGATGACCTTAGGTAAATCATTCAGGAGCAGGCTCGGAAGAGAGACCAGCTTGCTTAGGAAGTTTTTCAGAGTCAGTGCCTCAGTGGGAAGCAGAGGGTGCAGGGCACAGTTGAAAGCATGTTCTTCAATTCCTAAAGGGAAGCAGAGACCTTCTCAAAGTTTGATAGTGATTGTGAGTGCCAAGCAAATCAAAATCTGAACTTAGAGTGTTCTGAGAATCTCGTTTCATCTTTCTGTGCCTCTTTTTCCTCAAGTGTAAAACAGGGGATATAAATATTTTACCAGTGTTGTAAGGATAAATGTATGAATATTTGCTGAGATACAAGCAACAGAAGTAAATAGGATGGATATTGCATTAAAAAAAATTCTCAAGTCCTGTTTTCATCCAAACAGTGGATTAGTGATGAGAACAACGCAAGTTGATTCAACTGAATTATTAACCACACAACCATTTGTGTGACAAATGCCACCTTTTTGTCTGATAATTATTTCCAATGGGATAGTATAACCATTTTATATGCCCTGTATACACTTGAATAATATTTGGTAAATTATAATACTAAGTCTGACACAGAAAGTACTGCTGAATGCAGTTACTTCATTACTCCTCCTAACATTACCAGAAAATGCATTTTCTGGACCTGGTTAATAAACCACAGGTGATCGGCAAACTAGCTTACTTGTAGATCACTGAGGGATGATGAAGCTTGTTTTCCATTGACACATCACTTATTTCTGAATGGAAAATTCTGCTGAGACAGCCTGTGGCTCAGACTACACACGTTACTAGGATAGCAGAGACAGACCTTTAACAGTGCCTCTGACACATTACTGATTTATGAGAGAACAATGTTGGACTAAATATGAACAAAAAGCTATCCTTTCACACAATTTGGTACAGCAACATTGAAATTGTACCAGGATAAACAACTGCCTTGCAATAAGCATGCTCATCCATCACTGAGTGTTAAATCTTAATTGTTGCTTTTTTCAATTTTTTTGTGTTAAGTGTTTCTAAATTATAAATAACCCTGCAACTCTAATAATAACATATACTCTGTTAAGGAAAATGTAAGTACAGAAATAAATTATTAAAGTGATCTATTTAAATATTACTACACTTGATTTATCTGAGGATTTGGAGATCAAGGCAGTCACTGTCATATTTGAAGAGATTGACAAGGAGTCTATGGACAAATCATGTATCTATGTTGCATAAATAGACTTTGTGTATGCGTATTTAGTTACAAAATTGTTACAACATGATCTTCACTCTAAGGCTTGATTTTTCTCCTTTTAAGGTCATTGGCAAACTGTCTTGACCTTAGTGAGAGTAAAATCATATCCTAAGTACATACATCACTGTTCTGTTCTCCCTTTGATCTGAGCACTGAACTGTGATTAACATTAAAGAGAGCAAGTCCAGCCATAAGCATTTTCATGCCCTAAGCAAGAACCAAGTACGAGACTCTTCCTTGTCATGTCTCTTCTTTTTCTCTTTCATATCTCTTTTATTTATTTATTTTTACCTTAATTTGCTTGCAAGAGAATCTTTTGTGCCTTAAGGAGGGATAGTTTTGTGATTAAGGCATTTGATGGAGAGCCAGGTTCAATTTCCAGGCCTTCCACCTAATAATTACCCTTGGTGGGTCACTTAGTAAAGTGTCTTGCAGAACTGCAGTGCTAATAACTAAATGAACCACGGACCATCCTCTGTTGGTGATGCCAACCAGCATGAAATGGCCAAAACACTGTGATCACATCGAAACTGTTTATTGGGAATGGTCTCTGGCCTCTGCTTGTTCATGAATCATGCCCAGGCACTGTTTAGAAGAGCACTAGTTGACCTGAGTCAAAACCGTTCCAGGGACCATGTTAACAGTTAAATGATATGACCTAGACTTGATGGCTTTTCTGTTACAGACACAGCCTTCAGTTTCCACCTGGTAAAACAGGGCTTCTCCTGTGTTTCAAACATTTGTCACAGCCCAAAAATAGAGGTAAAGTCCCAAGAGGTTTCCCCCATCCTCTCATTGCTTGCACCAGGTGAGCAGGCCAGTAAAGGAAGGAAGGGCAGGTGGAATTCAGCAAGAGACTTTGGATCTGAAGGCCAAAGTCGGCAAAAATTAACAGCAAGGAAATAACACTGTGACAGTGCTACAGCTGAAGGAATAGTAAATAGAGTGCAATCAACAAAAAAAAAGGAAAAATTTATTAAGGTAAGGCTGGAGGCAGCTGGAGACACAGTGAATGAGAATACATAAGACTCCAAGTCCAGAAGAGAGAGAGGATGGAATAAGAGAGGATGGCATGAGAAAAATGTCAGAAGTGGTTTCTGTCCTTGCAAAACGTAAACCATTGTTGCGCGGTGGCCAACGTCAGATATATTGCCCCGTACATCTGTAGTCTTTGTGCATAGCTGTCATAGTAGATGTTTAGTCTGTAGTCAGTTATGAAGCAAATGGAATAAGGTGCTCTATGAGAACACATGACAAATGTATTTCTTAGTTTCTATGCTATCCAGGAATCCCTTAACACTGCTTTTGAATGTTTTATTGATAAAAGTTTTGTAACAGCTCACATCTCCTTTTGCCTTTTCTAATTCCTTCCATCTCTTCTTTAGAGGTCCAGTGGAGAGACTTGTTGGCTTGTTCTTCGCTGGCTTGTGGGACAGCGCTTCAAATTTGGCAATGGATCAGAAGGACTGAAGAGCACTTTTGCTCCCACCAATGTTTCTTAGAGCTGCTAAAACAGGACCAATGAAGATGTTCACCAGACTCCAAGTCCTTGCGCTAGCTTTATTTTCCAAAGGAGTTTTCCTTTCTCTAAGTGACCACAGCTTTGTAAGGAAGGAAATTAAGATAGAAGGAGACCTGGTTTTAGGTGGCTTATTCCCAATCAACGAAAAAGGCACTGGGATAGAAGAATGTGGGAGAATCAATGAAGACCGAGGCATCCAGCGCTTGGAGGCCATGTTGTTTGCCATTGATGAAATCAACAGAGACAACTACTTGCTGCCAGGAATTAAGCTTGGAGTTCACATCTTGGACACATGTTCCAGGGATACATATGCCTTAGAACAGTCTTTGGAGTTCGTCAGGGCATCTTTGACTAAAGTGGATGAAACAGAGTATATGTGCCCTGATGGCTCATATGCCATTCAAGAGAATTTACCATTACTCATTGCAGGAGTCATAGGTGGTTCCTATAGCAGCGTCTCCATACAGGTAAGTCACAGGAGCCCCATCAGGTGAGAATCATTCGTCTGTAATTCCTGTGAGAGAACCACTGCTTATATAAGTTTGTCAATAAAGCAAGTCTTAGCTTAATCACTTTACCCTAGGAGTCAATCTAGCATATAATTTTTACTGAATTTATATTAGTCTGATTCACTCTTTAAAACACTTTCTGTAGTTTAAACCTCTGGCAGCTGTCCTCTTCCTCTAGTTATGGCGTATCCTGGCGGCATCCAAAGTTTCCTAAAGTCTTAGTATTTATTTTGAACTTTGCATTTCATGAGACTTTTACAACTCTAAGTCCAGATCTCTGCTTTCACATCAATAATAAATTATACCACCTATATTTCTGAATATATGTATGCCTGCCATGCTGCGTGTACATAACATTTGTCATTTAAACAATGGAGATTTAAAATGAAAGAAGAAATCCTTATCTTACTTCTAGGCTGAAATAAAATAAAAATGGCATACTAGCCAGAAACTTAAATTACACCTGACCAAATAATTGCAAGTTTTTAGTGTCTAATTAAGCACACCAAAGCCAATGAAAATTATTCTGCTGATCTCAGTGAGCAAGGTCTCAAATATCCCATGCAGGCAGTACAGTTTCTGAATGGATTCTAAATTTGCTGTCTTTCCTTTTGTTTCCATATATAGTTCATACTACGACAGTTTTTGCCAGGAAATGTTGCCTGGCAGAGTGCAGTGTAAGCACTGTCAAAAGTCCAGCACAGAAGACAGATGCCCTCAGCATATCTTGCTCCCTCCTTCTGGCACATTGTAACTGCAGCTTTTGGTTGTGCAATATTGGTCCCAAATAGGGTCTCAGTAGGGTGTTGGAGAGTATTTAATGGCTTGCAAAGGTGTAAAGTTGCAGGTGGGTTAAATGTTCCAACTGTGGTTTTATTGCATGCTTGGTTTCAGTTGCAAGGGACTAAACATAATGTTGATTCCATTTTTAATAAGTTCATGATAAAACTTTAAGTCCTTGGCATTTTTTTCCATTAAATGAGCCCAAAGAACATATATGCCCTCTTTTTTAGCAGAAATTCTGTATTTCTGCTCTCCAGACCAGGTACTCCTATGGCAGCGCAGCTTCAGATGTTCTAAAGTTCCCCACCACTGCCAGTGTGCACTACCCACAAACAAAAATGCCCCCTAGCTTCAATGAAACTGCCAAATCTACATATATCTCATTATTTTGGGTTAATTTAAATAAGCCAGTCCACATTACTCATAACCACAAGTGAGCAGTGTCTTAAGCTTAGATTCAGGTAGGCTAAGACCCTGCATCTAATATTTCCTAATGGTCAGCTGTAGGTTTTCAAAGGCACCAAGCCTTGACAGTGCTGGACTACTATGAGCAATATGATTTTCCAGACTGAGTACAGGCCCTAATTACTGCATCAGTGTCAAAGGATGTCGTGGTTTAACCCCAGCCGGCAACTAAGCACCACGCAGCCGCTCGCTCACTTCCCCCCAGTGGGATGGGGGAGAGAATCGGAAGGGTAAAAGTGAGAAAACTCATGGGTTGAGATAAAGGCAGTTTAATAGGTAAAGCAAAAGCCACACACGCAAGCAAAGCAAAACAAGGAATTCATTCACTACTTCCCATGGGCAGGCAGGTGTTCAGCCATCCCCAGGAAAGCAGGGCTCCATCACGCGTAACGGTTACTTGGGAAGACAAACGCCATCACTCCAAACGTCCCCCCCTTCCTTCTTCTTCCCCCAGCTTTATATGCTGAGCATGACGTCACATGGTATGGAATATCCCTTTGGCCAGTTTGGGTCAGCTGTCCTGGCTGTGCCCCCTCCCAGCTTCTTGTGCACCTCCAGCCTTCTCAGTCAGTAGAGCATGGGAAGCTGAAAAGTCCTTGACTAGTGTAAACACTACCTAGCAACAACTAAAACATCGGTGTGTTATCCACATTGTTCTCACCCTAAATCCAAAACACAGCACTGTACCAGCTACTAGGAAGGAAATTAACTCTATCCCTGCCGAAACCAGGACAAAGGAGAAAAATGTTCTTCTGTACTACAGACTATCTCAGCAGTGACAGAAAGCTCATGGAGCTTCATTTACCTGTTTCATAAACAGGCCAAGGGTTCATCCAATGCTCATTTCAGTCAGAATTACATTGAGGAACTGGCTCCTGCTATAGTCAAGGCATTAAATCCCATCAGCTTGGGAGCACGGCCAGTTTCCATCAGACATGCATGAGCACAGAAGCAGCATTTCAACAAATTCCTTTTTGTGTTCCAGTGTGTGGCTTGTCTGTGTATTCATAGTAGGGAATACGTGGGCAAATGGTTATCCATACCACAGGAGAACAGTTTCTGCAGAGCAGAACCTCAGCCATCTCTCATACTAGGAGTGGTTTTGTCCCACTGTGGACCAGCTAGCGCAGCAGGGATGTATCCTTCACTAGTTACGTGGGTCTGATCACTTGGAGCACAAAGAATAAATAAGTTCCAGGGCTGGAAAAGAGACATCTGAAGAGGAGAAATGATAGCTACAAAGCCTTGGGCAACACAAACTGTGTGTTAAGAGAATCATTATTCATTGTCTCTTCCAGTCAGACAAAGGGTACATCAAGTGAAAGCAGCAAATGGCAGATTGTTGTGGATGCTAAAAACTAAATGAGTTCAAGAAGTGACTAGAAAAAAATCAGGAAATTCTGTATAGATACCACCTCTGTCTCAGCAATTCCCAGAGCTGCAAGTATCTCAAGGCTGGTAAAATATTTTGAAACATCATATGCTTGCCCTATCCCACTGGTGGCAGTGGTCTTGCTGTACCTTTGGTCTAGTCGTTTCTGGCCAGTCTGTTTCTCAGTCCACCCTGAATTCAAGTGTGTCCAAAGGACATGAAGTAGCCTAAAAGGCACATCCATAAAAGTAGTTACAGCTGAGGAAATGGTACAGATATTTTCTTCCCTCCCAGAAACCCTGAGGCAGGCACACCACGCTCCTAAAAGAGACCTGGGGCCTCTTGCACATCTGTCAATCTGTCCCTTTGAAGCCAGTCTCTGGTGATCACTGATGTAAGACTAAACCCATATCTGAGGCAGCAGATTGTATGCAGTACACACTGAATATACGTAATATATACCAGTGCTTCAAATTCCAAAAGCTTGGGTATGGAGCAGCTGTCACATGGAAATACATAGTCCTGATAAGAAACTTTCTCATTCAGTACATGTGAAAAATGGCAATATATCTGTATGCATATCTGTATGTTGCCCAATTTTCAAAACTTATGAGGGATGATGAAACAATAGTCATATCTAATATTACTCTATACTCCATACAGCTTCCCTATAGTTGCCAATAGTTATTCAAACATAAACTCTTTCCTACACAGTTCTTCGTAAAAATAAAGAAATAGATTCACAAATCATTCAATGAGTCATTGAGCATTTTCCAGCTAGAAAATTCAGTTGATTACTTTCCCTTGACACAGATTGGGTTGGCCTTCCTTCAGTCTCTCTTTTCTAGCTTTCCTCTAGATGTCAAACTACCTAGAAAAGGTGTAATTAAGCCATTCACTCCTTCTGCTCATCTTGTTAAGGTAGCCAGTCATGACTCCTGTTTCAAAAGAAAAACCCTGTCAAGAATGATAGACATTGCAGACTCAAGACTGAAGATGTAAGGACTTCAAAGCATTAAAGCTGTGCATTTTGGTGCCATGCCAGAAGAAGAGACTACCAAATTTCAGAGACAGTCACCTGTACAGAGTAGCTCCAGTAGCAACTGGAGTCACGCCACCGCTGAATGTCAAACCGCTTCAGCAGGCACATGTGCAAGGCTGAGCATCCTCATTCCCCGTGCTTTCAAGCAGCACTCAGGGTGCTGGGTACTTCCAGATGTAGCCCTGTCAAGCCTTTCTCTTTTGTCTGAGAGCTGTAAACATTATAAAGTCCACAGTGCAGTTTCTTAGCCGTAAAATAAAACATGCTGAGCTCTTCAGACAAGAAATTATTTCTGCCTTTTTTTTTTTTCCCTCCTGTGAATTTGCCATTGCATTTCAATACCTTTTCCTCTCCTCCTTTCACCCTCCCTCTCCAGATTTTTGTCTGGACAGCTGTCTGCCAAATCATTTCATGATGCTCCTGCTGTCAGATTTCTGCTTCTTTCATTATCCTTCCACCAAGGAAAAAAGAATTTGCTGGTAAATCAGCAACGAACACCTTCCCCACTGAGTCAGTATGCGCGATAGGCACTTTTTGCAGAGACTAAAAACAAGAGAATGCAGAATGCTTAATTATTTTCTGGTCACACTAGGCTGTTATCGTTAATGATGATCTGGATAATTAGGTTTTAGATGTTGTGTTTAAACTAGCAGTGAGCCCAATCTGCACAGCATTTGATCCCTCAAAACCCAAGCCAGGATTCTCAGTCAATGGAAGAGCTCATGTAACAAAGGTGTTTTCATGAAATAAAATTCTGACCTGAGCTGAATCTAGGATCAGAAGGTAAATTCTCCGAAGTTTGGAGGACTTTATTTTGGATTTATGGCTTTTTATTTGAGCCAGATTATCCACTCTCTCCTAGTTTACAACAGAAATTTCAAACACATTCTCATTGGAGATATTCAATGACATTGTAAAAAGGATAAGAAAAAAGCATTATTCATTTGCACAGAGGAGCACCTGCATAGCTAACCGAAATGCTGTGTTTAAAGTACTCAGGTTGGCTCTGTCAGGAATATGCATGTGTAAGCAGGGATACAATTATTCAAGTGCTGGATTTGTTCTTCTCTGTTTCTGAAAACTGGACCCATCTTCTGAAAGTGAAGATTTGGGTCCATTCCCTGCAGCCAATTCTCTTAGCAACATTAAGATATTCCCTTAGGTGGGCTGGGCTTTGCATTTCCATATCCACTATATTCATGTTGATATAGGGCTTTAGTCCTGTGTACAGTTTCCTTTATGCTACCAACCCACAAGACCTCCAGATCACAGTCATGAAAGTTATTCCCAAGTTAGAGCCTTATGCAGAAAAAATGGCAGAATAGAAACCAGTACCCAGCTGTCTTCTCTTGAATTCCTTGCTGTGTCTCAAGTAAACTGTAGCAAAACTGCTAGAGAAGGTTTAAAGGTGCATTACTGCTATCACAGAAGCTGAGGTCTCTCTCCTATGAGTGACCATCTGGCATGAAATGCAGAATATGTGCTCATTTACTGGCAATCTTTTCCTGGCTGTCATTTCTCCTTAGCCACACAAGTCTGCCAAGGGCTCATGGAACCTGAAAGCTAATCACCCCCTTTTCCTTCCTCCAAGGATAAAACATCTTCCAACCAATGAGTCTTAACAATAGCTTGTGACTTCCATAACCACTGAAAATAGTGTGAAATCCTTAGAAGAACTACAAGCAAAAAAAAAAACCCGTAACATCTGGGGCTTCGTCCAACTGTGCATGGACCCAATGGGGATACGGGCAGAAGAAACATGCAGGGGGCTGCAGGGGTTCACCAGGGACCACAGACCGCATATGCCATTTGTGCTGTGTTTGTAGAGGAGCTTTGCATTCAGCTGTGCAGTGACAGCCTCTGGTGATTTGGTGCTTGTAAAACTAAACCAGATCCTTACTAAAAGATCTGTTCTGTCAGATCGGCCACGTACCATTAGCGTTTAAGCTATACATGCACTCGCTGACTTCCTGGTGCCTCCTTTAAACCCTTTCCTCTTTTATTTTTGTTCTTTCCCTCCCTCTGTTACCTTTCAGCCAGATCCTTGCTGTTTGTTCCTCACTTTGTTTCTATCCCACATTCAGAAACTGAACAGCCACTAGGTTGAGATTTTCAAAGTGCCCAAACAGCACTGGACATGTCTTTCATAGAGATTTCAAGGAAATGTGAGTACCTCCCTCTGTCTGGCTTCTTTGAAAATCCCAAGGTAACTGATTCCTTTGCAGTTTTTTTGGTTTGGGATTTTTTTTTTTTTCTTCAGTGTGAGTATTTTCTCCTTTTGCCAAAGGGAAATGATACAATTTTACAGGGATGGGTAAGTAACCCATGAGATCACAGGTAAAAAGGAAGGAGCCCTACCATGTTATAAGTGGGAAAGGATGTAACTACAAGAGAAAGTAAGTGGCCAAAAATAGGAAATAGTTAGGGACATCTTGACATCGCCCACACTCATTCTGTCCCTTCTGACTAGGATTTATGCATCAGTTAATGAGTCTCAAATAAGCATATTTATCAGTGATGGCTCTTTCAACTCCTGAAGCCATTTCATGCTTTTAGAATCCAGTTTTAGTCCCTTTTCTCATCATGTGTAAATGTGACATGAGTCACTCTCAGTCAGGTTTACCAAGTCTCAGAGAAGAGTTTCACTCTTCTTGCAAAGCAAGGTCTTCTGCACAGATCTCTTCTCAGTGTACCAGCTTGGTGCTTAGCTTACTTCACTTCAACAGTTAATGTTGTATGGAGGCAGAGTGCATATGTGACAGCTGACTGTGCTATCCCCTGCAGGAAAAAAGACAAAAAGATTTCCAAGCAGTTCTTCTCTCTGAGTACAACATTTCTCTGCGTGTCCTTCTTGGTTTATTTTTTATTACACAGGACACGCATACAAAAAGAAATTCCTGGGTCCTCCACAGAAATCCTAGATGTTATTCTGACAGTATTCCCTATTTCTGATGTTCATTTCGCAGATGCAATTATTTCACTGTTCAAACACTGATTCTCTGGATGTGACAGCTATTGAGTCGGCTGCAAATATTTAGCTATATTTTTCCAGCTTCATTGCCAAAATTTTCAGAAGAGCAAGGCTGAAAACACTGTTGTCTTCTCTCCTCCCCCTGCTAACAAAAAGCACCAGACTTTTTTATTTGATAATGAATTGTTTTTTCCTGAGTTACCTTTTGGAAGGAATTTTGTTAAGGAACAACACTCACTAACTAGTAAACAGCCCTCTTAATACCAAAGAGAGAGAAGGCTGATGGGAACCACTGCTTCAGTCCTGCAATGTGTCAGAAGATTACGCAGGAGTACAAGCCAGGCTGGGACTCCTAAATAACTTCACTGCTTCTGGCTTAGTTCCTTGCAACTGACCTTTAATGATTAAAAGGACTGGGATGTCAGCATTGCCGATGCACTCCTGGGGTCAGAGCTTGAAGCCCAGCTGAATCTAAATGGGTATTTTCTGTTGCAGGTGGTGACATAGCCCCCATAGAGATACTGTCTTCCATAGTGTGTATTATAATATCTCAGGCATAACACCCACAGTTTTAAAACGGGCTATGAAAGGAGGACATTCCAAGCTGATAGAGGTATTTCAAGTCTGGAACCAGTAAGGAACTTAAGCTCCTAATTTCCCTTTGAAAACAAATCAGAGTTTGGAGTGAAGTTTCTTCTTGCATTTGAGCTGAGCAGCTGCATTTCCATCACTGAGATCTCCCCTCCTCCCAAATACTCCCAATCCATGTGAGTATGTCAGAAGTGCCCAGACTGAATCACACTGGGTCACACTGTCCCCAAGGTGAGAGCCATCCCTCTGAGCCTACTGAATCCCAAAAGGACAGGGAAAGTTATGATGGAGTCTCTTTCTTCAGTATTGTTCATATTCATTGCCAACAATGCAATCTGGCAGCACTGTAGGCTCACAGCATGCTGGGCAGTATCTACAGACACATAGCCAGTAGAGAGATGTAAATTATTATTTCTATTTATTCTATCTATTTCTATTCATTCTACTCCCATTGGACCACATATGGAATACTATGTCCAGCTTTGGGTCCCCCAATAAAAGAAAGGTTTAATAAATACAGAGATGTTTGTGGAGAGGAGAGTCTGGAGAACATACCCGACAAGAAGAGATGGAGGGAACTGGCTGTGTTTAGCCTGGAGAAGAGAAGGTTTGGTGGGAACCTAATATCAGCTTTTCACTATGTACGGGTAGGTTCTCAAGAAGACAAAGCAAGTGTCTTTACTGAGATGCATGACAAGAGGATGGAAGAAAATTGTTATAAATTGAAAGGTGGGAGGTTCTAGCTTGACATAAAATGTACAAGCCAGGAGCTGGGAGCATGGGGAGGGTGTACAGGCCAGTGTAGGTGGTTGACTAGAGACAGGTACCTCATTTATTCTTTACATTAGGTTTATGTCCACCACTTATCACACACCCACAGTCCAGCCCATTCAGAACCAATGCTTCTTTCCTGCCTTTCTAAAATGACATTTTCTGCCAAAATTTGGTTAAAATATTTTTAGATTTAAGAAAAAAGAAAAAGTAAAATAAGCAATTAAAAAAATAATTAATTGGAGCAAATGCTTTAGCTGCAGTTTGACCTGCAGCTGCCCAAATAATAACAAAAAGCCCACACTGTAGATTACCATCATTTAGGAACTAGATACAGCATACACTGGCAGCAGCACTCATTTCTTCAAAGTAAAAGTTCAGCTCCTGTGCTACAGCAATGATCTAGACGTTAGAAAATCCCTGGGACATGGTTTTGCCGTGGTCTCACTGTGGGAATCTGGACAAGCAACTTATCCTCATGAATAGAAAGACTTTTTCAAGTGACCAAAGGCAGCAACTGAATTTTTGTTACGACAGATTGCAGTTCAGAGAGAGAGGGATTTCTCCAGTTTCTCAATAGAGACAAACCTCCTCTACCTCAATCCCACTCTGCTCAGCAGCCTAATTTACTGTCTGTTCAAAACAGCCACAGGAGCTCTTGCCTGTCTCAAAGGAGCTCTGTGAAATTAGATTCATTAAGCGGTGTTAAGTGCCATGAGATTCTCGCATGGTAAAATTTTAGAAGGGCAAAGAGCACTGTCATCTAACAAGGGGCCTCCTCTGTCCAACAAATGTGTGACATGCACTTGTGTATTATGTTGAAGAAACCTTATCTGTTCTAACACTTTTGAGATTTTTCTTTTTTCCAGAGTGTTTCCTGTGCTCCCCAACCCTGTACACATTCAAACAACCCATGTAACAGCCTCTGGGCTGTTAAGGAGAAGGGAAATTTTAACCAAAACCTTTGGAATAAAGCCTGCTGCCAGCAAAAAAAGTCCTATGGAGGATAGGCAAAATGCTTGATGGGATTCAATAAATCCATATATGGGTTTCTGAGACATATAGGTGTTACCTGCCTGACCCCATCTATCATCCGGACTCTTGAATGGCCAGAAATATAAAATCATAGAATCATAGAATAGTTTGGGTCGGAAGGGACCTCTAAAGGTCATCTAGTCCAACCCCCTTGCAATAAGCAGGGACAACTTCAATTAGATCAGGATGCTCAGAGCCCTGTCCAACCTGACCTTGAATGTTTCCAGGGATGGGGCATCCACCACCTCTCTGGGCAACCTGGGCCAGTGTTTCACCACCCTCATCGTAAAAAATTTCTTCCTTATATCTATATACTCAGAAACCAGATTCACATGTTTGATAGCTGCACCTAATTCACAGCTCCTTGCAGGTGGTTATTATGAAGCTATTTTCGGTGTTATAAACTAGATTGGCAATTTCCCACAAGTATTTGTACTGTCCCTGATGCACAGAGAAGTAGAAGTGATAGATGTGGCTCCAACATCATGAGAGGGACATCAGTCTCCTCTGTCACTGCCCTGGCCACTCGATTTGCAGGATTTGCTGGTGCAGTGTGTCCCTACAGAGGGACATGGCTCACACTGGACTTTCTGCCATGCTCACATTGGGCAGCTCCTTATGAATCACTCACCGTCCTAGCAGCTGGGTGAGAGCCAGGTTTGCTTGGGAAGTGGACACTTTAGCACAGGACAGTGGCTACACTAATAAACGCAGCAGCGTGAGGGCAGATAAAGGTTTCCCATCATGCTGGAAGCTGACTATATCGACATGCTTTGTTCACAGCAAGCTGTGCAAAGCGATTGTTTTAGGTTGCAGATACAGAACATCCAGCCTCATTTTCAAAGGTGCTAAGCATCTGCAAAACCCACTGGCTTTGACAGCAAAAAATCCAGGCTACTACTGCTACTTAAGTGCCAACATATGGATTTCAGGCTCTAATTGAATGCACCATGGCTTGATTAAATTGTTGCCTGGAGCTTTGCCAAAATAGATTATTTCACTCAGCAAAAGCTGGATCTATATTGCAACTGGGACTGTTTAGCCTGGAGAAAAGGAGGCTGAGGGGATACCTCATCGCTCTCTACAACTACCTGAAAGGAGGTTGTAGCGAGGTGGGTGTTGGTCTTTTCTCCCAAGTAACTAGTGATAGGACGAGAGGAAATGGCCTCAAGTTGCGCCAGGGGAGGTTTAGATTGGATGTAAGGAAAAATTTCTTTACTGGAAGAGTGGTTAAACATTGGAACAGGCTGCCCAGGGAAGTGGTGGAGTCCCCATCCCTGGAAGTATTTAAAAGACGTGTAGATGAGGCGCTTAGGGACATGGTTTAGTGGGCATGGTGGTGTTGGGTTGACGGTTGGACTCGATGATCTTAGAGGTCTTTTCCAACCTCAATGATTCTATGATTCTATGATTCTATGATTCTGAAGCTGTAGCACACATCCCAAGGCAGCACGGAGCTACAGTGTAGGTATGCCTCAGGTGGTTCAATCTCAGTGCACATAACTGGTTCACAGTGCACTGTACTCTACTACACTGAGACACTGCAGAATAGACACAGCCTTAGATATCAGCTCCTCTCCAGAACCTGTTACCTGTGCCCTTATCTTGTTGCTCGTTTAATCAGGATCTGATTTTCAGAATCAGATGTTCAGACCAGCATGGAAATGGCTGGAAAAAGGGACCGTTCTGAAACAGGCTGCATGAGCTAAGTGCCTGAGACCTGAGCTCTTTTGAAAAATTTGTCCCTAAAATCAAAATGTTACAATATTCCAGAAAATCCTCAACTTCAGAATTTCCAGAAGAGTGTCCTGATCTGGATTAATAACAGATACAACTTCACTGAGCTCCATGATCAGCTGCAGCTCTCAGGGACGATTGGGTCACTATCCTTTATGATTAATCAGACTTTCTTTTTTTTTTTTTTTTTTTTTGGTCTATGAAAAACCTACCATCTGGACAGTATTGCAGTGAAGAGCATTACAGCAAACAGCATTGCCACAGGAAAGCTTTCTTCTCCCCACAGCACAGGAAGCAGAACTGCAGGCAGTTTGCAGGGACCCTAGAAGCATAGTGATCTCCAAGGCTCAGGGCCCCCTTGTAAAATGGGGGTGTAGTTCTGTTTCCCTGCATATGGATACTTTTGCTGCTTAAACTAAAAGAAGAAAAAAAAAAACCACAATAGAAAAGCTGTTATATTTGTTAGAAGTACCTTTCTGTGAGCTGAGGGCTTGACTACACACTGAATAGCGCTGCTTTAGCTAGAAAATTGACTTCTTTTTTAGCCATTTTGGGGGGAAAATGCAGAACGATATGTGTGCATATCCTTGTTATGGTTTAGCTCAAATAAAATAATTCCTGCTAGAATAACCTGAGACAAGAATAGCAATTCCATCCCACACGGTTCTGCAAGAAATGTTGCAGAATAGCTACACTGAGGACATTCTTACTACCAAATCAAAGTAAGAGGATCTTTCTGAGTGAGGACATGTGAACCAAACCATGTGGATATGTGGGCATGTAATCAAAAGTTACAAAGCCACAAGGCTCGACAATGCTCAGAGCATCCATTGCACCTCAGTAACAAAAGAAGCCCCTCAGCCCACCCTGTTGCTTTAAAGCTGTTCATTTAAATCACCACAATGGAAATTAAATCCCACATTCCCAGTATAAGGCAGTTTAATGCATGTTACCACCTAGCAGGGTGGTTAAGGATGCATCAGCTGTTTCCTGAGGGACAGTAACTTGTTCAGCCACAGCACTTTCCAGCCACGTGCCTATACCCATAGGCAAAACCACAGGGTGTTAGCCAAAGCTCCCTGTCAGGATACTCCTTCCAAGCAGGAAGGAGTATTTAAACAAAATATTTATTTAAACAAAAATAAACCACCGTGAGTGGTTTATTTTATGAAGACATGCTTCAGCTCCCCAGATACAGGCACCTGAAGACCTGAGATGGCAGGGCATCCCATTTCCTCTTCCCTGGTGCCGCAGAAGGACAGGAGGAAAAAGGTCTCCTTAAGTTCCCTGTTTCAGATAGCTCAGAGGGCTGCGAAAGGCACTGTGCATGTATGGTTAAGCAGCAGAGTCTGGCCCAGGCAAGAGATTACACCAGTTAACGGTGGGAGACAAACCACAGCAAGACACTGGTCCAGTGTCTGAATTAAAGAAAAGACAGAATCTAAATCTATAAAATCCCAAGAGATACGGGTTACCAAAAAGCAGTAAAATACTTTTGTGGGTTTTTTTTTACCAGACTCTCTTTTTTGCTACTCACATCTGAGCCTCTAAAATTTGCCTTGTTCCACAACTTTTTTTTTTTTTCTCAAAACAATCCTTTGCCTTTGAATTCTCACAGACATAGTCTGTCGTCAGAGAAATATTTGGGGAAAATGTGAAAAATTAATTGATTGGGCAATTTTTAATAAGTTTCCCTTAGGAATCTGAAGTACACTATTGCTTTTCAGATGGTTTTGTCAGGCTGTACTACAAGATCAGTTTTAAATTTAATTTACTGGACACAACTTCCACACACCAAGAGCAGAACTCCAAAGTCTTCCCTTTGTCATTTAAGAAGAAATCACAGGAAGAACCTGCCATAACCTTTCTTCATTTCTTTCCAGATATTATCAGGAGTTACATTTCTATGAGAGTAAGAGAATAGATCTGGGAATATTTAAGCAAGGGACATAGCAACATACCAAAAAAACCTAAAAAACCCAGGACTTTGGACAACATAAATCATAGTAGAATCATCATAGAATAGTTTGGGTTGGAAGGGACCTCTAAAGGTCATCTAGTCCAACCCCCCTGCCGTGGGCAGGGACATCTTCAACTAGAGCAGGTGGCTCAGAGCCCCGTCCAACCTGACCTTGACTGTTTCCAGGCATGGGGCATCCACCACCTCTTGGGGTAACCTGTGCCAGTGTTTCACCACCCTCAGCATAAAAAATGTCTTCCTTCTATCTAGTCTAAATCTACCCCCCTTTAGTTTAAAGCCATTCCCCCTTGTCCTGTCGCAACAGGCCCTGCTCAAAAGTTTGCTGCCATCGTTTTTAGAAGCCCCCTTTAAGTACTGATAGGCTGCAAGAAGGTCTTCCCGAAGCCTTCTCTCCTCTAGGCTGAACAACCCCAACTCTCTCAGCCTTTCTTCAGAGGAGAGGTGTTCCATCCCCCTGATCATTTTCATGGCCCTTTCCTGGACCCGCTCCAACAGGTCCGTGTCTTTCTTATGCCGAGGGCTCCAGAGCTGGACGCAGTACTCCAGGTGGGGTCTCCCCAGAGCAGAGTAGAGGGGCAGAATCCCCTCCCTCGACCTGCTGGCCACGCTGCTTGTGATGCAGCCCAGGATACGATTGGCCTTCTGGGCTGTGAGCGCACATTGCTGGCTCATGTCCAGCTTTTCATCCACCCATCCATCCCCAAGTCCTTGGCAGGGCTGTTCTCAATCCCTTCATCCCCCAGCCTGTAGTGATACCGGGGGTTGCCCCGACCCAGGTGCAGGACCTTGCACTTGGCCTTGTTAAACCTCATGAGGGTCGCACAGGCCCACTTCTCCAGCTTGTCCATGTCCCTCTGGATGGCATCCCGTCCCTCAGGCGTGTCAACCGCACCACTCAGCTTGGTGTCGTCTGCAAACTTGCTGAGGGTGCACTCGATCCCACTGTCTATGTCATTGATGAAGATATTCAACAGTACCAGTCCCCATACGGACCCCTGAGGGACGCCACTCATCACCAATCTCTATCTGGACATTGAGCCATTGACCACTACCCTCTGGATGCGACCATCTAACCACTTCCTCACCCACCGGACAGTCCACCCATCACATCCATACCTCTCCAGTTTAGAGAGAAGGATGTTGTGGGTGGCCGTGTCAAAGGCCTTACAGAGGTCCAGAGAGACGACATCTGTAGCCCTTCCCATGTCCACTGATGTAGTCACTCCATCATAGAAGGCCACTAGGTTAGTCAGGCAGGACTTGCCCTTGGTGAAGCCATGCTGGCTCTCTCAAATCACCTCCCTGTCCTCCATGTGCCTTAGCATAGCTTCCAGGAGGATCTGTTCCATGATCTTCCCAGGCACAGAGGTGAGACTGACTGGCCTGTAGTTCCCCGGGTCTTCCTTTTTTCCCTTTTTAAAAATGGGGGTTATGTTTCCCCTTTTCCAGTCAGTGGGAACTTCACCGGACTGCCACGACTTCTCAAATATGATGGGTAGTGGCTTAGCAACTTCATCCGCCAGTTCCTTCAGGACCCGCAGATGGATCTCATCACGTCCCATGGACTTATACACCTTCAGGTGCCTTAGATGGTCTCGAACTTGATCTTCTCCCACAGTGGGTGGCTCTTCATTGTTCCAGTCCCCGCCTTTGCCTTCTGCGGCTTGAGCAGTGAGGCTTGAGGACTTGCCCGTGAAGACCGAGGCAAAAATGTTATTGAGTACCTCCGCCTTCTCCGTATCCTGGGTAACCAGGTCTCCCGTTTCGTTCTGGAAAGGGCCCCCATTTTCTCTCATCTTCCTTTTATCCCTGATGTACCTATAGAATCTTTTCTTGTTGCCCTTGATGTCCCTGGCCAGATGTAATTCTATCAGGGCTTTAGCTTTCCTAACCCAATCCCTGGCTGCTCAGACAATTTCTCTGTATTCTTCCCATGCTACCTGTCCTTGCTTCCACCCTCTGTAGGCTTCCTTTTTGTGTTGGAATTTGTCCAGGAGCTCCTTGTTCATCCATGCAGGCCTCCTGGCGTTTTTGCCTGACTTCCTCTTCATTGGGATGCATCGCTCCTGAGCTTGGAGGAGGTGATTCTTGAATATTACCCAGCTTTCTTGGGCCCCTCTTCCTTCCAGGACTTTGTCCCGTTGCACTCTGCCAAGCAGATCCCTGAAGAGGCCAAAGTCTGCTCTCCTGAAGTCCAGGGGAGTGAGCTTGCTGTGTGCCCTCCTCGGTGCCCTAAGGATCTTGAACGCCACCATTTCGTGGTCACTGCAGCCCAGGCTGCCCTTGAGCTTCACATTCCCCACCAGCCCCTCCTTGTTGGTGAGAACAAGGTCCAGCATGGCACCTCTCCTCGTTGGCTCCTCTACCACTTGGAGAAGGAAGTTATCATCAACGCATTCCAGGAACCTCCCGCATTGCTTATGCCCCGCCGTGTCGTCCCTCCAACAGATGTCGGGGTGGTTGAAGTCCCCCATGAGGACCAGGGCTTGTGAGCGTGAGGCTGCTCCTATCTGTCTATAGAGGGCCTCATCCACTCGGTCTTCCCGGTCAGGTGGCCTGTAGCAGATCCCCACCGTAATGTCACCTGTCCCTGCCTTCCCTTTAATCCTGACCCATAAGCTCTCGGTCGGCTCCTCATCCCTCCCCAGGCAGAGCTCCATGCACTCCAGCTGGTCATTGGCATAGAGGGTGACACCCCCTCCTCGTCTCCCCTGCCTGTCCTTCCTAAAGAGCCTGTATCCCTCCATCCCAACACTCCAATCATAGGAGCCATCCCACCACGTCTCCGTGATGCCAATAAGGTTGTAGCCCTGCAGGCGTGCGCACGTCTCTAACTCCTCTTGTTTATTCCCCATGCTACGTGCGTTTGCATAGAGGCATTTAAGTTGGGCCCCCGATGAAGCTGTCTTACTGGCTGGAGTTTCTTTGTGCTGCTCTTCAGGTGCCCTCCTGCTGACCTGTGTTCCTCCTCCAGGCTCTGGGCATCTATTGCTGGCCCTGGCATCAAACTGGTAGGAGTGGGATGAATTGAGGTTCCCCTCCCCCGGCATCTCTAGTTTAAAGCCCTCTTCACCAGCGTGGCAAGCCTATGACCAAAGATGCTCTTCCCCTTCTCTGACAGATGGATCCCGTCAGCCCCCAGTAGACCAGGTTCCTCAAAGCGAGTCCCATGGTCTAAGTAGCCGAACCCCTGGCTGTGGCACCAGTCTCGTAACAATTTGTTGGGTTACACAAGAATGGCAATTAGAGATTATTAAAAGTTTTTAATATTTATTAAAAGCTGTAGGCTAACACGACATTGTGCAGCACTTGAGGAGTACTAACATGCAATATGCCATCTCAGGAGGACTGCAGTCAGAACCGCTCAGAAAAAAGAGTTTAAAAGTGTAAAAAGTAGGAGAGGTGGGGACTCAGAGCTGGAATAAGTGAGGTCAGAAAGTTCTGTGAAAGGCCTGTACATGTATATCTGTGATATTTGCATAAAAGAGAAATTTATATCTTATTAGTGCATTTGGTTATCAAATACAATGAGCCTTGGGGAAGATGAATCACACTATGAACAGCAAAGGCATGCAAATCCCCAGACGTTAGGAAGGAGCAGAGGCTGAAACTGAAGTATATTGTCCATTTGTGTCATATTCTCTGCTGGTTTAAAAAGACTCAGTCTGACAGAAATAAACGGTCCATTATAGTCCCAGTAGGACCCTGGGAATTAACTGGGCAGCAGAACAGCTATTCTGCATATGCACAGTGCACTGCTCTCACCGGACTATGTTATCAACACCCTCTATCAACACCCTTAATCTGTGATCGTCAGAACACCTCTTATTAAAAAACACAGTTTATGCCTTTCCCTAGATTTTTCTGTTCAGTTTTATAAATACCACCCTTTAAAAATCTGTGTTCTCCCCCTTCTCTCTAGGTGGCAAATTTGCTCAGACTCTTCCAGATCCCCCAGATAAGCTATGCCTCCACCAGTGCCAAGCTGAGCGACAAATCCCGCTACGACTATTTCGCGCGGACAGTGCCCCCTGACTTCTACCAAGCAAAAGCCATGGCTGAAATCTTACGGTACTTCAACTGGACTTATGTGTCAACAGTAGCTTCAGAAGGAGACTATGGGGAGACAGGGATCGAAGCCTTTGAGCAGGAAGCTCGCCTCCGCAACATCTGCATCGCCACCTCCGAGAAAGTGGGTCGGTCCAACATCAGGAAGTCCTACGACGGCGTGATCAGAGAGCTGCTCCAGAAACCTAATGCCAGAGTGGTGGTGCTCTTCATGCGAGGTGATGACTCTCGGGAGCTCATTGCAGCTGCCAACCGCTTCAATGTTTCCTTTACCTGGATTGCCAGCGATGGATGGGGAGCACAAGAGAGTATTGTCAAGGGCAATGAGCACATAGCCTCTGGGGCAATAACCTTGGAACTTGCTTCCCATCCAGTTAAAGAGTTTGACAGGTATTTCCAAAGTCTGAGTCCTTACAATAACAGACGCAACCCCTGGTTCAAGGACTTCTGGGAGCAAAAATTCCAGTGTAATCTCCAGAACCGAAAACCACATAAAAAGGCTTGTGACAAGCACTTCACCATCAACAGTTCCAACTACGAGCAAGAATCCAAGATCATGTTTGTTGTGAATGCCGTGTATGCGATGGCCCATGCCTTGCATAAAATGCAGCGGACTCTGTGTCCAAACACCACCAAACTCTGTGATGCTATGAAGCATCTGGATGGCAGGAAGTTGTACAAAGATTATCTCCTGAAAGTAAACTTTACAGGTAATAACTTCTCTTTTGGTACATACAGAATGTCACTGTAATTAATGAAATGTTCATTGGTCACAGTAAGAGCCAGATGAATTTCCAGTAACACCTATTATCAAAGTTCAGACCAGGGTGGTACCCGGGCAAGGACACTCTTGTCACAGGAAGGGGAAAAGAAGAAGACAGACAGGGAGCGTGGCAAGAACCCTAAAAGAATGAAGCTTGATGCTCCTCCTGTTTCCAGCAGAAGGAAGAGGTGGAGGTGGCGACAGCTGGTCTTGGAAACGTTACCTACTTCCACACACCAATTTCCATTTCATTCACAGCCAGTTTGGCTTCAGCTGGGCATGTCAGAGGCCAATGGTCATTTCACCACCTGCTACACTAGGCAATGGCCCACTATGCCTATGCCAAGACTTGGCCTTCTCTTCCTTGTTTTTTTATGAATTTACATAATAGCTGGACCCTGGTCAATGGCTAATGCCCTTGCAATAGTAAAGCAATAATTCCTGCCATAGAACCAGATCAGAATAAAATATTTAAATATGTGGGATAGTGCCATTACCTATTTTACAGGTCTTTAGGTTTGATGACAAAGTATAAAAAGCTAGATTAAATATGTGCAGAAGGCTTGTGGAGAGATAGTGGATGATCTGGCAATGTTTTAAGAAAATGTCATGGGACCTGGCTGCGCAGCACATGACATCTCTGTTTTTGCCATCACATATGGCTGAGCTTAGCTTTGTTATTAATATTACACCATAGCAAGGCTAAATAGATCTACAGGGGAAACAAGTAAAATGTAGAGCATCATGTCTTTTTGTTGTTACATGTCTAAGTTTCTTCTGAAGCATCTAGGTTGAGCTTGCATTTCTATGTATTATTAAACTGATATTCTTAGCTGACCGAGTTGATAGTAAGGAAACATCATGCTGTGTTTTGTATGAGAACTAGCTCCAAGAGGAATTGAAGGATAAATACGTGTATGATACAACATGCTCAGTCCCAAGAGACCCTCAATAATGGTACATTAACAACACTGGAAACTATGTGAAACTGTCAGATTGGAGCTTGAACTTTTCCCTCCTTCAGAGGTCTTCTCAGCATCTGATTCAGACTATCTCTAGATACTACCAACTACATCCCTAGAGCTTCTCTCACTCCCAGTGGGGTATAGCTGGTGCAGCCAAGGACCCCACTTTCTTGGGTACATGTAGACATAGCTCCCAGCGCATGCTGCAGAGCTCCTTAGGACCCCTGGTCTCCCAGCATCCTGCTAGCTGACTTGTTTAGAGCACATCAGGGCTTCCTGCAGCCCACATGCCTTGATTTCTTTACCATGGAAATCAAGGAGGGGCAGATTGGACTGGTCATGTCCTACATCTTAACTCATGCCCCAGCAGGTGATTCAGGAGGACCCAGGAGCTTGGGCATGCTCTGGTAATATAGATTTGGTCATAAAGAAAAAATAATGCTCTCGGCAAGAGCAGCTGGAAGTTGAGATGCTTCAAAACCTTGATCTGAGTGTTGCATGCAAGGCAGCTGAAGCAACATGCTTGGCCTGAGCAACATGATGCTTGTGCGTGTCATGCCACTGTCTCCTCCTAAAGACTGCTGCATCAGTAAGGATAGTCACATACCATAACATATACAGATGCATAGGCAATGTATATATGTATATGTCATGCTGTAATTGCATTTGATTTATTTATTAATTTCATGTGTTACAGATAACAGCACAGAATGAATCAACCTTTTAGGCTTTAAACCTATGGAAAATAAGAACCATCATTTCTCCTCCCCCTCCACACAGTACTTAATACACAGAAACTATTTTCTCGTTTGCCTACGCTTATCCTTAGAGATAGCTGAATGTCTTGAAATTGTTGAAATCAAAAGGGTTTAGGAGCACAGCACTTCCCAGAAGCTGGGTCTTGGCAGACTGACCACAGGGGATGGCAGCGGTGTGCAATGCGCTTCTGCCCCTGCCAGGGAGATGCTTCAGGACAGTAACAGCCTACCCAAACGAGTAGGCAGTTCAGTAATTTAAACTTCAATTATTTTGAAACTTTTTCTGACACTCCAGGTATTTTTATGGGCTTAAATGCATACACTCTTAATAGAGTCCAGCTTTAGTCTCTCACTAGACAATCTTGGTTCCAGTACATTATTCCTAATCTTTTTTCTATCATGTAGAGATTTTTAAGCACCCAAGCATTTTTCCACTCAGCATTTAGACATAAAGTCAAAATAACCACAATTTTCTTTGACAAAAACTCCAGGAAAATTTTCATTTAGATACAGCCAGAAAAATTCATTTTAATTTTGATTGAAATATCTTTTATACTTTTTTATGAATTGGAAGTTGAAGCTGTTCAAGCTGAAAAAAAGTAGTTCAAAACCTGTCATTTTGCAATTTTGAAAACAGAAGGCTCTTTTTGGAATCAAATTAATTTGTTTTAAAATCAACATGGAAATCTTTAAAACTCTGAAGAGCTTTCATTTCAGTTAATTTTCATTTCAAATTTAAAACATTAAAAAAACTGTCGAGTTCTCAGCCAATGGCTTTGTTCCATATATATTCTTCTTAGCTTACAGCATGATTTGCTCATCTCCTGTTTCTTTGTTATCAGTTCTTCCATTATAATCTGAACCCATGTTTTAATGTCAGTGATTTTTGAAAGCAGATGAGTGATTTTTATGTAGTGAGAGAATCAGCAAATCTCCCATGCATTCTTCCTTTCAGAAAGGTGTGAAATTTTAATACATACAAGTCTTGTCATTGATTTCCATGGGACCAAGAATTCACCTTTGCTCTTTTCTGGTCGAAGAAAGTCTCTGGGTGTGTTGTTAATACAATTTCAGGACCCTGCAGCATGGTACATTTCATCAGTGATGCTCTCATATTTCCAGCTCCAAATCTGAGAACATATCCCCAGTGCAGAGAGAGGATGGCATGGAAGCTACCAGCCCACCAGGTACAATGCAACCAAGTCAGATTGGGAATTTTCTTACTTCTTTAGCCTAGGTAGTGATCCACACCCACCAAAAGGAATCAGGCAAGAAACAGAACAACAGCAATAACCACGTTCGCACACATACAAACAGGTATTTAAGCAACCCCTCCTCTGCTGAAAGGCAGAGGTACAGATAGGTGTAGAGCCCTGCGTGCATAAACCTGCAGCTTGCCATGAAAAAAACCTGACAAATGGCCCTGAATGTATTCTCCCAGCTTCCAGGAACAGGTGATGGTGCATTTCAAACACACAAGTCTGAGTAAATGATAGGGTGCATTTATGAGACTGGTGTGGGACTGAGCAATTTTAGACATTTACACTATGCACTTGAACTAGTTTTGGTTAGTCTCTGATTACAGTTAATGGAGGGGATCAGCACTTACAGATTGCGGTGCAGCCCACATGAGGTAGCCCACGTGAGATATGATTTGCCCGTACATCTCTTGCTATTGACTACAGGTGGAGCATAGAGCAACTGAGATTTTCACTTGCCATTTAATTGAAAGCCTGAAGTGAGACACTTAGGCACAGCAATAATGGGGTTTGTAGGGAAATACTCAGAACCCAGCTAACAGAAGGGTTGGAGCAAAGGACTGGTCAGGATTTGTGCACTTTCATACTGCCACTGCTACTGACATGCTGTGTGACAGGTATTTCATTAATATCTCTGGGGTCCTACTTATTTCTCCTTTTTCATTAAATTGAAATAACTGCAGTGTGGCACAAAGGCAGGGTGAGATTTCATTCCTTATTGTCTGTGAGATACACCAAGCACATAATTTTCTTGCAAGTCAGTAAGACGTATATGACAAATGTCATGATATCCTGAATCTTTTCAGTAAGGGAGAAAAGAGATGCCTGTGCCCGATTCCCACTTCCAGCAGGAGGATCTGAGAATGCAAAGCCCAGCCCCTAGATAAACGCCCTCACTCCATTTCAGTGCTCCTTTGGCTTTTCAAAGAGATATAGGCTGGTTCATCTTCTTGATCTTCCCATGGTCTGCGTTCCCTCCTGAGGGCACAAGTGCAGCACTTGATGTTCTGAATCGTGATGCTCTTCTGCTGATAAAGAGATGCTGGTTCAAGAGGCTTGTATTACCAGAACAACAAAGAAGTGCTGAACAAAAGCAAAGGTCTGCATGGGAGAGAGCACAGAGTAAACTCAACTTCCCGCCGGCACCCAGCCACTGCTTGGTGGAGGGCAGCGTGTGGAGGAGACTCTCAGGAGGGCTGTGAATTGGGGCTGAGCCCAAACACGAGGCAGAGCTCCACATATCCAGAAGCCTCCCTCTGAGGGATAGAGGGGCCAGTGCAGCAACCAGCTCTGCTGTTTTAGCTCCATTAAGCCACCAGGACCACACAGAAAAGCAGCATTATCATTGCCCACAGCTGCTATTGCAAGCCTCACAACATCTGACATGTGCCAGGACAGTGAACACTAGCACAAACAGTGCGAAAGGGGTGTCTATCACTTGGGATAAAGTGGCAGGGTCCTGCACAGCTGTCCCCCACATGTTGTTACCAGGTGTAGCTGCTCCTCCAGGGAGTTGGGCTCCAGGTTGGCCAGGGGAGAAGAAGGGCAGCAATGACATTTGAGGACTGGCATTAGCTCTGTCCAGCCCAAGGTTGCTGAGCTGGCTGTGCAGGATGACAGCCGTGTCACCCAAGGGCGTGGGACTGGGCTCCAGCTTTTCCCACTGCACAGTTAGCAGGACTGATGGTATTGCAGGACTAACTCTGCCGTGAGTCTGGCATGGGAGCGTATGGGCAGAGGGAGGTTGGATTTAGGGGTGTACGCATGTCCACCTGTCTTCTGCAGCTTCCTGAATCTCCACAGCAAATGGTAGGAGGAATTTGGCTAAAGTAGTAACCCTGGAAAATAGATCATTAAAAATTTTAGGCAATGCATATGTTTATAGAATTCAGTGTCTTTTCCTACCCCTTTCTTCCTCCACAGCTACAAGAGTCACTGTCGTGTCCTTCCCTGTATTATGTTCAGAAATCCAGCTCTTCTACAGCAAAGCCTATATCACCAAACCTAGCTTATACTGGGCAAAATCCTCTCCTGTGGCTAACTAGAATGACTACTCAAAATGAGAAAATGGTTGTAAGTCAGGTCTGATTTGTCTCCTTTCATCCACTGGACTTTATGACAAAACTTTTATTCCTGCCCGGTCTTAGGTTTCTGTGTGGTTTATTTTCTTTCTTTTCTTCTTTCCCATTTGTCATGGTTTAACCTCAGCTGGCAAATGAGCACCACACAGCCGCTTGCTCACTCCCCTTGCCTCAGTGAGATGGGGGAGAGAATCAAAAGAGTAAAAGTGAGAAAATTCATGGGTTGAGATAAGAACAGTTTAATAATTGAAATAAAGTAAAATAGTAACAATAATAATAATGACAAAAGAATATACAAAACAAGTGATGCACAGTACAATTGCTCACCACCCGCTGACTGATGCCCAGCCAGTCGCCGAGCAGCGGCCCCCCCGGCCAGCTTTCCCCCAGTTTATGTACTGAGCATGACGTCATATGGTATGGAATGTCCCTTTGGCCAGTTTGGCTGTGCCCCCTCCCAGCTTCTTGTGCACCTCCAGCCTTCTCAGTCGGCAGAGCATGGGAAGCTGAAAAGTCCTTGACTAGTCTAAGCACTGCTCAGCAACAACTAAAACATCGGTGTGTTATCAACATTATTCTCATCCTAAATCCAAAACACAGCACTGTACCAGCTACTAGGAAGAAAATTAACTCTATCCCAGCCAAAACCAGGACACCACTCTGCCCCAGTCAACACTCAAATAATATGAAACAGAAACACAAACTCACTTTCTCATTTACTCTTGAACGCTGGTGACTTCTGTGATGGGAACATACTTTCACAGACCATTTCCATCGTAACTGTTCCACCCAAGTATGAAAAAGCTTAAAAGTCATGGTCTGCAACAGGCAGATGTCACCTCACTTCTGAGCACAGCAGCATTGCATGGTCCCTGTGCTGGGATTTAGCCATAAATATTTCCTGTCAAAAGTCCACTTCAAAGCTCAGTGTCCTGCCAGGCTTGCATGGAGCACAGACCAACAAATGATGCATCTGCTATCACAAGCAGATTACGGATGCAGAAACTTCAAAGGCCAAGTATAAATTTACAGCAGGGAGTACCTGTCAGTAGATGTGCAGGCTAAAGCTAGAGCTCATATCCCAGGCTCTGTAGCAGATGGCCCTGCTACTCCGTCATCTCACCCAATGAGCTCCTGCTCATCAGATCAGATCCGCTTCGCCTCCAGCACTCAAATAGTCAGCTGTAAGGTCCTCCTGGCCTTCCTTGTGATGCTTATTTGTAAAATAAACCAGAACACCGCTTTCAGCTGAAGCTAAAACTTTCATGGGCAGAAGGCATCTAATACCTTGTTAATCAAAAAAGTTTTAAAAGTGTATTTCATTATGGATTTGTGGCCAATAAAACCAAGGAAAATGTAGAGTGAATTCCCCAAGATATTCATTAAAAATATACATTAAAAAGATGTCTAGGATTTATAGGAAAAATTACTGCTTTTTCCCTGGGACCACAAATGTGTCATAGCATTTAAAACCTTGAAAGCAGCTAAGGGACAGTCTCTGAAAGCACACTTGAGACTTGCTATTTCAGAGCAGAGGAACACTTGAACCTGCACAGTATTTTCCCATATTTCTCTCTATGTTAGAGTTACATTGGTATATACACACTCAGAGCTGCAGCAAGGTTTTGACAGCCTGGTTTTCCTGATGACCCCCTCTACTTTTTCCTTCCTCCAGCTGCCTTTTTGCAGACCTAGCAGCTGATGGGGATCTACAGTTTCTTTCCTTTGGGCAAATTTATCCCTCCAAGAGGTTCCTGGGCAGAAATCTCTGCTTAGCCCTTCTTGAAGATTTTAATATGTGTATATATTCATATATTTATGTACTTTGTTTATATACATGCATATTTTTATACATATATATTTAATTGTGTATAATATAGATTCATAATATATAGAATCATAAAGTTAAAGAATAAATCAGGTTGGAAGGGCCTTTAGGAGGTCTCTAGTCCAACCTCCTGCTGAAAGCAGGGTCAGCAGCATGATCAGACCAAGTTGCTCAGGGCTTTATAGATGTAAACTGGCTGAAATTAAAATACTATGGAACCTTTTCATCCTCTAGTGTACGTTTGAGGTATCATGATGGCAAACAATCTGATCTGCATTCTGGATGCATTGTGTGTCACACACTGCACCACGTAAACTGGATACTTGGGCTGGCAGCAAGACACAGACATTGTCATCTCCAAATAAAATTTTCCTTAAAAATTCTCTTGCCATGGTGGTAGGTCAGTGACCTACCTGTTAATGGTGTCTGTTATCTAGCCAGAGATGATCATAAAATGCTGCCTTTTCATGCTTTCATTTGGTACTAATTAACAGTAATTAGCCTGAGTGAGCAGGAGCAGAAGTTGAATTGTGTTCTTACTTCTTGAGATAAGCTCCCAGCAGAGGCCAAGGTGTGCTGGACCATTGCTTCCCATCTAACTCGGGAGCAAGGTACCTCTGCCTGCTGCCACCACTGCCACCACTGCCTGCTGCCACCACTCTTCTGCCCGACCTGGGCACTGAGCTCCCATATACAAAAAGACGGGAAATGCAGCATTAGCAGGACACAGAGAAGCAACAACTTTTCTTCATAGTCCTCAGGAAGTCTCTGGAAGTATGTTGCCTTTGGCCTTTACCCAGCTGGGTGCCATTCCTGGAAAGTCTGCAGAAACCATAGGCCAGCAATGGCCCCAAATTTGTTATAGCAGCATATTTAGGTGAAGGTGCTTTGACATCCCTAAAACAGCAAATAGCTCTCCTTCTCAGTTTCTTCTGCTTGAATATTTGTATAACCCACCACTTCAGCTGAGCTATGAAAAACTAAACATAAAGTTATGTAGTCTGTGCCTCGTATGTAACTTATAGTCAGTGTTTTTGTCATATTAATAATGTAGCCTTTAGGCATCTCATAAATCTCTAGATTGCGCAGTGCCCATGCCGGTGTGTAAATGAGGATGAGATTAGACACCCTGTGTTAATGGAGAAACACATGACTGAAAAACTGAGCAACGATTTTCTTTCAGATCACATATTTGAGAGACAGAAGGCTCGGTAACCTAATTTCTCTAAATCACAGACTTCTGTGTTTGCCTGCTGCCTGTTTTATAATAGTTATTATTTCATTTTTTGTTTTGCTGGCAAATGTCGTGTGAATCCCAAACACTGAGGGTCTGCACAGTCAAAGTGTTCGGAGGAGCAGGGAGAGTAGTACAGCCTTTTCATTCCCCAGCTGTGCACACTCATTTTTCCAATCCCACTGGTCTTTACAATAGGGGGACAACTCAGGACATACCATGGGATTATATTCTTATTCTTCATGCAGATTTACCTGTGAGAGACATCCACACATAAGTGAAAAGATGTCAGGTCTGCTTCTTTCTCCTTGTGACCTGGAAGGACAAGATATCATGTGAGAAAAGAGTTTGGTTCAGGATTCCTACCCCTTACATATTAGCATCTAATTTGGCTCTGAAAAGCCCATGGAAGGACCAGATTCTTCTCTATTACCTGCTACAGAAGAGCACTTTAACACTTCGAGAACTAATCTCAGTTAGTCTCACTCGCATGCTGAGGTGCTATTTTAGGGGCTGAAAAAGGCAGAGGCTGTGCTCAGAACATGACCACAGCAGTGTTAATGAGGATGAGGACAAGGACATGAGAAGGAGATTGCATAGGGACACACTGGGAAAATAAATTACTCTTTTGAGTAATCCAGGTGTGTCCTGGACTTCCAGTGAATTCCTGAGAAAATTGGTCTCTTCAAAAGGTGATAAAAACTACAAAAAGTCACAAACCCAGGTGTCTAATCCCAAAGATAACTAAATGTTATGTTATTTTTACCAAACCTTTATTTTTGTTGGCAGCTAATAATTATTCTAGAAAGGCAGAACTGAAAGCATAATCTATAGAAAAGTATCTTTTCTCCTGAAATAACTTTAATATCACTACATTTCTGGAAGACACATTTGCTTCACCCAGTAGAGCACAGTGCAAAGATATTCCCAGGCAAACACTGACTAAACAGGAACGGGTACCAAACCAGTATAGCTGCATTAACGTGGCACTAACATTCAGCCCAGCCTGGTGCTGCAATCTAGACATGGATCTTGGTCTGAATCCTACATGACTTCCATGTAGCGTATTTCCAGGCAAACGTCACAAGCTGACTGCTGTACTTGTACTTGTTAAACTGCAGCCCAGATGAGCATGTGAATCTATTTCAGTTTTCTGCGAGGCCTGAACTATTCCCTTCAAGCTTGTCTTGCCCATTTCTGACTCCCAGTGCAGAAGAAAAGCAGCTCAGTGGTACAGTCATGTTCCTCTGTCTAAAAGGGAGAAAGGAACTCAACCCAACCTCAAAACATCCCTTGAGTAAATTTTTGCACTAACACACGTTTTTCCCAAATATTCACAGCCTTTCCCTTTGTGTAAATGGTCTCATGAATCAAAAGAACTACCTAGGGCAAAAGTTTCAGAGCAATGACTGAAAGGATTTCCTACCACAAATTTACCTTTCTTATTCATGCAAGTGTTAGTGAGTATTTTTATGAAAAAAAATTGCTCAGGCCAGTAGATCACACCTACCTGCTAAAAGAGAATTCAAAAAGCAATCAGCTCTGCACTTTCATGGAGCAGAAACGCCTTTTACATATGAGTACTCTTCACAAACTGACCTTCTACACAATTCCCGTCAACTGCAAACTGGATGGACCTGGCAGACAAATGTGTTAAAGGGTGACTTTCTTTCATTTCCTCATCTGTTAGAGCCACGTTTCTAAACACCTCTAAAAGCATCTCAGAGAAGTCTGCTTTGGTATCACTTCAATATTTATGGCTATTTTGTTAGCAGATGCAGAATATAATGCAAAAAGATATTTCATTGCTGTTATCTGGGTGAGTCATTTCCTTTTGCTTCCTTCTTCCTGCCATGAAAGTGTATTTTGTCTGAGGATATAACAAGTGAATACAAAGAATACTAAAATTCTTTGAGGCAGGGGGAACAACACACATATTCATGCACAGGGGTATCAGAAACAGAAACTTCTAGCAAAACTGTCTATAAAATCCTAGCTGTAGCATGGCTCAGGCACAAGAGCAATCCTCTGATCTGCTTTCTCACCTCTTGCTCCAGCCATGGAGCTTTAAATCAACGTCAACTCACCTGTTCACTATTGGGATGCAAAGGGGTATAGCACTAAGCCAGAAATGAAAATATCTCCAAATATAAGTCCTTAAACTTAAGGCATGTAAATCATAAAATAATTACCAAGATCATTAAGTTGGCTTGTAGGGTCTCTACACCAAAACTCACTATATCTCCTTAGTGCATAAGAAGAACAGCACAGAACCAAAAGTGGTGATGATGTGAACAGTAGTTGCAAACAGCCAGTAAATAGAAAGCAGAGGTTAATGTACCTCACAATCTGAAGGCCCCTGCCCCCTCAGTCTTGCATCCACTTTACATCTCCTACAGTTTTGCTTTTCTTGTTACAAGCCCATCTCTCTACTTGCCAATGTATGAATCATCTCATCTCTTCTAGACTAATAGCACATATCTATCTAGCACTTTTCCTACAGAAGAAATTCAAAAGTACTTCTGAAGGCTGAGAGATATTCACTTCCTAAATGTGCATGAGCAATTGTTCCTCAATTCAATACGGGTTTCATGCAGTACATTTTTCTATTTGCTGCTATACACAGATTCCTGACAATTTGATGGACAACAGAATAAGCTAATGCAGCAATTCCTTTGTACGTATGAAATATTTACCAGTTCTGCAGCTGAAATACGAGGCTCAGCAAAGAAAACACCATAGTTTCAGCCAGGGAAGGAATTGCACCATTCTCAGTGGTAACAGGGAAACTATTAGCATGAGAAAGCTGAGTGAAGCACAGCCTTGAACAAAGTCTTCACACAGAATGTATGTGCCACAGAAATCCCGTGTAACTCTGTAGCTGAGAGCGTATGGACTTTCAGGGTGGACTGTGATTTGTAATGGTTGCATCTGACATCATTTTGACTCCGTGACTCAATATCAACCACACTGTCGTACGGGAAGTTTGGATCAGAAAACACACACAGAGGCATGCACACACACACATTCACACACACACTCTCACAAGAGCACTCGCTTACTGTTCTTTAAAATTCAAATTTACTTAACCCAATTCTACAGTAGAAGATAATACTTGATGTATGATTGTTGAGTTTGAATTGGCAAAAAGTGAACAGCAAATCAAAAAGCAGCGATCTTTTTCTAACGAAGAGGAGAGAGAACCTCCTGGTGTTTAGGTAGCAGCACTGATGAGCTGCAGCATCCACAACCAGGGGACAGTCCCCCAGTGATTCTTCTCTCAGTTTTCCCTTTGTTCCTTTTCTTGCAGAGGCCGTTACTGTCCTTGTAGCTTCTTGTTATCTCTTTTATCTTTTCACCATACACAGGATGCTTTGCACATGCAGTATACATGTTCTTCTTTCCATTTATTATGCCCTAAAAACAATCCCCCCTTGTTGCCAAGGTTGAATTTCTTTAGTGATCAGTAGCTGTTTGTGTGTAGCTCTGGAGTCTAAAGCATCTTCCTGTGCTTCTGCTACAGAACTCTCCCGCTCTCTTCCTGTGGGAACACTTTCTCTGTGGCTTTTATCTTCTACAGCAGGTCTTAAATTTGCTACAAAACACTAGAAAATGCTTGATCATATGCAGAAGTGTATGGGGTGGGTTTGCTGGACTCTTCTAGTCTAAGCAGCAATGACATAGTTGCCCATAACAGCAGAAGGTTGTGCTCTTGAGGTCCCTTCCAAGTCTATTCCTTTGACATAAATAACTATAACATCATGTGCCCCTATAAACAATTTTTACCTGTAGTTTCTCTGAAAGTAGAGTTTTTCCACGGTATTTATCTATGGCCCTGATTGATGGAGCAGCTGATCACTGCTCCAAGATCTTGATGCTAGCTTGGTAGCAGAGATTAGCCTGCTGTGCCAGGACAGATCTCCACCAGACAGTGGCAAATAAGACACTGTATGAAGCTGCTATTGGGAACTGACAAAAATGTGCTGAAAAAGTTTGTTAAACTTCCTCTACTACATTTGCACATCTATTTGAATAAACAGCTAATGGCTAGTTAATGGTCCAGCAACTGAAAGAATAAAAAGCCCATCTTTAAAGGCTCTTTAGAGAAGAAAATATCTCGTCAGATGAAGGTTTGAGGTAGTGCTGTTAATGTGCTTTCTAGATCTCTGAAACACTTTATCAGTCTAAGTTTATCAATGTGTCTCTGCTTCCACCATTAAACAGGCAAATAAATCAACATTTTCTTTTTACATTTTCCCCTGAGGTGCAGTGATTGTTGTTGCTATTGCTGAACTGATTCAGTGGAGCAAAACATTAGCAAAAATGATTCTGTGCTCTTAGCTTTATCTTTTCTCCCTGAGAGCAGAAGAATTTGCAAGTATTAATAGGACATGCAGCTTGCATGTTGTAGGATAATGCACACCAATGAACACTGATGATGTTGGGAAAGGTGACGTGCTACCTTTGCAGCTGGTGTGTGATATGCATGAAAAACCTTAAAAGCCAGGAGTTCTTATCCTTTATCTCACTATCTTTTTACTGAAATTCATTGTTGCGAGTAGCCCACTTTCACCTCTCGAATGGCTAACAGTATTTGGTCATTCATGACATATACTCTATTGAATATTGACTTAACCTGTCATTTTAGTAGATGTGCATTTCTAGACATCACATTATTATATGAAAATGATTAAAAAGAAAATCCAGACTCAAATCTTTACAAAGGAAGAGGAGTCATATTTAATGTGTGTGGTGGGCCTTACTGAAAGCATTAGTTTGATGATTTATCTGTCAGTGGCCAAAATTCAAGCCAGCCAGCTTTCATATCTTCTTTGACACAACTGACTTTGTAGTCTAATAACTGGAGAACTATCAATGGAGGAAGCTACCCACCTTCCTGATGGCAATTTGGTTTAGCCAGAGCCCACCTTTGGAGGTGTCTATTTCTCTCCACTGACTGTAGGAGCTCTGTAAGAAAACTACACTCCCAATATAGACATTCTAATTAAGTTTAGGTTAAAGAAATATAGGCCACTTTTTTCATGCACATATTATATTCACAGAGAAAACTGATCCCCTCCAGAATCTTACACCATAAGATGTGTGAAACATTCACATTTCCAGACTCCAAGTCTTCTTTGTCTTCCACCAACATTATGTCAGATGTGCCAAATACTATAACTGAGCTGCATAGTATGTCTGAGCATAAAGGTTCCTGTGTGTTTCACCATAGGATTGTTTCTTTATTCCAGCTCTGAAGCATTCTACAACTCTTTTTTTTCCACAAAATGTTCAATAAATTTGAGCTTCAGTTATTTCAGAAAGATGCTCTCCTTAGAATTCGCTACTTATGCTTTTATTTTCCTACTGGAAATACAATTTCCTTTTGCAAATTACCTCATTATTAGCAATTTGTAGGGTGATTGCTGAGAGTTTTCAGTAGCTTCTTAACAAAAATAATAGCATAGAGTCATAAGATTTGTAGGAAGAGGCAATACATTTATTAGACTGCCCACATATCTGGAAAAAACACAGAAGCTTTTGGCATAACATCTCTTTGCCATATCCTGTCTTGCATCTTGATCAGACCTTGTGTTTCTAAACTATATACTTTTAAAGAAGCAAACAAAAAGCTCTCAGCAATCACTCTGCAAATGGATAGTAATGAGGCTGTTTGCAAAGTGAAATTGTGTTTCCAGGAGGAAATAAAAACCTGATATACTGAACTCCCAGCAGAGCTGTTCCTTCAAAATAATTGAAGATCAAATTTATTGAGCAATTTTTCTGATGACCTAATGAAGTGACCTTGTGCCTGAAAGCTTGTGCACTTCTTCCATCTATAGACTAGTTTAATAAAAAATATTGCCTGTCTTATGGGCTTGAAATTTCTTGAATCTTAGACCATCACAGCTGCAGTATTACTACTACTAAATAACAGTATTGTATTATAAGTAATTAAATCTATGTCAGCCCACCTGATTTGGGAGTGTCTTCATATCAAGTCAATTGGAAATAACAGTCAGAGGGTCTGTTTCATGGTTCATTTGGTTCTGATCTCTAAGGGCAAACTATCTAACTAAATTATTCAGAGCACTGTCTGGAAACACCCCTCTAATCCTCAAGTCCCTACAGAGGAGAGAATGTTTTAACCAACTTCCTTTAATATCTTAATAACTGAATCTATTTGTATTTCCTTCAGGCTGACAAAGAAGTACAAAAAAATATTATTAGGTATTCAGCACTTCCTTAGCCATCAGCTACTGTATGCAATCTGGGGGTGGAATTAGTGCATCGTGGAATGGTGCCTCCAAAAAGAGAAAGACTCATGCCCTTTGTGACATTACCGAGTCCTTCACTTAGTCCAAAAGTGAATTTTAGCAAAATTAAAACACAGCTTCAACCTCTTTCAGCTGCACCCTGGATGTACTGAGAAGAGAGGGGTAAGGCAAGGCACCAGTTCCCAGCGCCGAGGTTAAATGAGAATGTCCCTCACCCAGAAGTCCAAATCGGACACAGGGAACTCATAACCCCGGGCTGGGAGAAAGACCCAACCAAAATCTCAAGCTCTGAAAGCAATTTTAAAGTTCAGCAACTGGCAGATAGCTCGTCAGCGAACTTATTTTTTTCTCAGACCAGAACATTTCAAGAGACACCAAAGGCCAGCCCAGAACTTATAGTTCCAACTCCCGAGTTTTTGTGTTGTCACCCTAACAGTGGCGATAATTCTTCATAATGGGACTGGGTTCCCCTTGCTTCTGTTTACAAAATAACTAGTTGGCCTGAGGGAGGAGTTAGGCAGTTTAAAGTGATGGTTTAATTTCTTTTGTAATTGCAAGTTGATTGCTCATATAAATTACCTTGCATGCATTTTGGCCCTTTGCCAGCCATTTCCTAAAGTGGATAATCTTAAATTAAAAGAGTGGTACAAATCGAAAGGCATTGCTATGTTGGAATCTCACAAATCATTCATATCCATTAACCTAGCAGACTTACTAAAAAAAGAAAAACACCTTGGATGCTTTTCCATGAATGCTTGTTTTATTTTAAAGTTGGACTAATGCAACTTTAAGCAAAAAACTTCAAGAAGTTTTCTTAATTTCTGGGGATATGTTTTGTATTTTTAAGGAGAAATACAATAACAGTAAAACATTTACATGCTTTCTGCCTTCCATGTCTCAAACTCCGAATCCCTTAAGGAATCAGAAATCCACTTTTTAATTCCTTAAATTTCCTTTAAAAATTAGAGTGATTTCATAATGTCCTTGATGAAGGGTTGCACCTTAGCATCTAGTTCATTCTCCCTGAGTCCTAAAGACCACACATATGCCCAAGGGCCACACAAGCAAGAGAACAACACACACCTGGAAATGTAAAACATTATTCTTGAAGCAAGTGTTTCACAGGAAAGGTAACTAGGGAGTTCTGCGTTCAGCCAGGCTGAGGAAAATGACAAGCTGAATTAATCCCCCTATTCTTAATTTATTTTGCCAGTGTCCACATTATTTTTCTCCTGGACTGCTCTCTCTGATAGCCTCTGCAGCAGTCACAGCAGCCTGTGCAGACAGCTTGCAAGAGACACCACCCTTTCGCAGGTACATTGCAGAGAGCTTGTACAAGTTGCTATCACTTGGCGCTCCAGCTGTGAGCCTTTCTGTTCCAAATATTGGTGATATTCATCTTGCCTAACTTCAGATGCATATATTGTAGATGTATTTTAGCTTGTCAGTCTCATTATGGTCAGCAGAATAAAACCAGCTACAGTTCAGCTGAGCTATCCTAGATACCTACTCTAAGGTGAACGGTAGAAATACCCATTCTCTTTTGTAGGACAGAAGCTTGGGATAACTAACTCATATCATAGAATCATAGAATCATAGAATCATTAAGGTTGGAAAAGACCTCTAAGATCATCGAGTCCAACCATTAACGCAACACCACCATGCCCACTAAACCATGTCCCTAAGCACCTCATCTACATCTATCTATGCAGATACCTGTGTGATAGATCTTTGCAACTAAGCCTGGGGAAACATTTCTGTCTTTGACTACTGCAAATGCTGTGGGGGTCTATGACATGTTAAAATTCCCTACAACAAGTGAGTTTCTAACCTGAGAGAGAAACCATAGAGCTGAATGGAAAATCTGTAGACATAGACAGGAAAATTACATTTGTAGAAGGCTGATCAGTCTCATCCATTTCTTGAATGAGAAGAAGCAATACTGCATATGACCCAAACACATCCAGAAATGGTGCAGAGGTTAAAAGTGATTACTTGTCTCTGTGAAAACTGATATTTTAAGCCCATTCATTATTTATTAATTGTGGAGAGGTACAACTTAGTGACACTTCACTCTGAGCATTCCTTACACTAACTTTTAAATTGCCAAGTTTCAATGTCCCTTCTGGAATCAGGTGTGAAACCAGCTGCGTTATGCTGAGATAGAAACAAGAGTGGGTGCATCAGGTCTCCATTACTCAGTCTGAATGTTCAGCCAAGCAGAAATAAGTCACTTTGACCTCAACAAACCATATCTAGCTAAAAATAAAAGAAAATGAAAAGATAAATGCATTCTCAGTGTCCTTTCTGATACTTTTCAAGATAAGGCATCACACACGCAGATGAGCCCGTTGGACAAACACACCATATCCTGTGGTTATATTATTATTAAGGCTCTTCCTTAAAGTGCTTTAATAAGGCATTGCCCAGGATATGTAACAGGAAGGAGTAGGGGGCATGAATAAAAACTCTATTTTTCCATTACATAAACAAAAGCCTTATTTTTCAGTCTTAAATCAGAAATTCAGAGTTTTTGCAGCACCATCTAGTGAGACTAAAGAGGTTTTACTCAACTCTTCAGAAAATCCAGCTTGTTCCCTCTTTACATTTGTATTCCTTTTTAATTATGATCTCCTTATAGTCTATTGGCTGAAAGTCTTTGGGGCCAACAAGCTGTTGAAGAAGGTGCCTTTGGTGCACACAATAGTCCTTTTTACATTTCTTTGTGAACCGCATCAAATCCCACAGCTTTGCAAACTGCCGAGCTGAAAAACCGCAGAGCTTTCATCAAGCCTTGTTATTAATGACTTGCCTCCTAGTAAGTGAGCTGTGCCTCTGATCTGTACCTTGTTTTGAAAGAATACACTCTGCAAGCAAAGAACAGATGTGTGTTTTATGGGTATGAAAGATGTTCTCAGATGTAGGCATACCTGTCACCATTTCTACCAGGAAGTGTTGCAGATGGTATTTTCTATAAGACAACATCTATACACTCAGCTCTGTGCCAGACACATGCAAGACTCTGTATGCAAAATATCCTTCCTGGCCCAAAGAAGTTGCTGGCAAACAAAACTCAGTCTGATTCCAAACCAGTTAAGAAGACGCTCATCTTTTCCTAGACTGCCCTGTCTTAAAAGTTTCCCTGTGCCTAATTAGGATTAAAACCACTTTGTTTTCTTCATCTACTCAATGCTGGTTAAAAGATCCTGGAGTTTTTCACCCAACTGAGCCAACGTGAGGAATCAGAAGCGTTTGAAAAAATATTTCCCATACCTCCTCTTAAAATAATGGTTTTGGCCAATAAGAAAATAAATCCCCCCTTCAGAACTTTCTTTCTGAATTCTTTCATGTCATCAAGAGCTGTACATCACTGACACCAAAAATAATAAAGATTTCCAAATGAAAGTAACTACCTGCTTCTAACAGTACATAAGCACATCCTTGCAAACATTATGTGACTGTTGGAAAAGATGATTCCACTGTAGGAAGATGAAAACAAAATGACATAATTCACTGTATAAGAGCTATAATGTTATTTTATCTTCTTATCCATATCTGCTACTAAAACAGTAGTAAAACTACACAGTGTTTCCTCTCTTATCTGAAGCTGAAGGAATTTGTCCTCCCCTTACACAATGGCATCCTTCTCCTTCGATAGGATTTCTTCAGTGAGCTGATAGAGGCAGGCTGCCTGCACCACGGCTCCATAGGTTTCTGTCTTCTGCCCTCGGTATACCTAAGTGTTTCTCCTGTTGTCATAAATGTCACTGCTGTTGCATCTTCATTGCTGAACTGCTGCAAGCTGGAGCACAAAACACCACTGGTTTATCTTTAAGTCACTTTTAATTATCCTTTTTTTCCTTGATAACTTCTTTTATAGAATTTCTCTTGGATAACTGCTTTGCATAAGGATAATTCATTTCATGAAGTGCAAGGGTAGGAGAAGATTCGAAGATACTGCTCAAAGGAGGCAAAGTTTGTATTGTCATTCAGATAGCCTCTTAGCTAACAGCATGGGTAGACCCAAAGAGTCTTATCTCTCATCTCCCAAAGCACGAATCCTAAACAGTTTGGCTACAACTGTGAAAAACACCTGCCAGAAATACCTGTTATAAAGATTGTAGGTTTATTCACAAAACTGAAATTTAACTACGAAAAAATTCTCAGAGTGACTTATGGTATGGCCTGATATTTCATCTCTGGGAAAGTCATTTGCCAATACGCAAAAATTATTCTTTTTATTCTAGAACATGAAGTCTTGCTTTCATATGATATCACATTCTTGCCTATAAGCATCTTATTTGTATGATTATTATTAGATCATATTTTCTGAAAACATAATTTTTTGGAAGTGGTTCTACAGGATCTAGGATATGCTGATAAATATCAGTTAAAATACCTCAGTGATTTTATATGTAGTTAGTAGGTATATTAATTGCTGCCACCCAGTGGGCTCATCTGTAGGCTTTGGCTCACCATACTATAATTTAATACATCATTGTTTGGTTAAATGATTTGGTCCTTTCCATCTGAAGGAGTGTGATTTATTTTCCTCTATCAGCAGCCACTGAAAATGAATGTTTCAAGCTACAAGCTGTGGTTAACTTAAAACCTATTGTCCTACAAAAACCTTTTCTTCCTATTTGTAGCATGGGAACAGCCCCATGGAAGGCAACATACGCATGAGCTTCAAGTTAACTGTATGTGAGATTACCTGCTTTGCCTTCTGGACCTACCTGCAAAGTCCAAGGCAAATACTTTCCTCTATTTAAATGATAAATATTCTATCAGAACTAAGAAGTTAAACATGTTACACAGGGAGAACTCTTTCCTGAAAAGCACTGATATTTCTAACCCTCATGTAACTTGTACTGGGCTACTCCTGCACTGGAAGTTATGCACTTGACACATGCGTGAGGAGGAAGGAGAGAAGGGAAGCTGCTTAATATTCTTCTTGTTGACCTATATTTTGAATTTAGCTACCTGTTTAATTTAAAGCATGTTATTTCCAGGAGGACTGCCCATTTGGGAGAGTATTATGCTGCCTTTAATTTTTGTGGACTCAGAGGTCTTGTTGGGCTAGACAGCAGTACAGCTAGATGCCAACAGTGAAGAAAGAGAGAAAATAATCCTCTTACACATTCCTGGGTTACCCAGACCTAGTCTGTAATCCTGCAAACCAAGGCTGTCCACCACTGTTGTTGACACAGGTGAGGTGGTAAAACGCAGGAGAGGGCAGGGATAAGAACAGGCAGACTTTTGGCTCAAACCCAGAAGATACTATAGCTGGGCATAAATTATCTTCCAACCTTGCCCTAAGATAAGAAGAAGGTTGGGAAAGAAATGCACTCCAAGTCCAGCACCTAGGGAGGTGCAGGTTATGCATCAACCCTCCAATCAGGGCTTCTGTGCCAAAACCCCCTGTCCCTTTTACTGACCTTAGTGGGAATACTGCAAAATAAGGTAACGCTCTGTAGGAATAAAGGTGAAAGAATTTGGCTTCAGTGCTTTACGGAAGTTAAATAAATCTACTGCAAGAATTCCAAAGTATCTGAAGGTTGAAGTGGAAGAAGATATTACATCCTTATATGATATTGCTCATTGCATAGCATGGGCACAGATGCAGGGAAAAAGATTTATTCCAGCAATGACAGTGGAACCACTTCTGTAACCAAAGACACTGGGGAATGAAATCACCTTTATTGCTCATCAATGGCAAAAAAAAACCCTTTTGCTTCCTGCCTATAAAGCTGTTCAACTTTGATGCTACAGCAAATGACCAATAAATCACACAGTAAATGCAATTTCCTCCTACATTTTTAATATTTCTTCATTCCCGGCATGAGCCTCAGCTGGAGGGAAAAACAAAAACTCTCCAGAGCTTACCAGTTGGAAGTGTTACAATATTGATTTCACAGAAGGTCACAGATCCAGTTTGTGGTTTTTTCATCTATTCCCCAAACAAGATATAGGACCAAAACAGCACATGCTGGGAATCTCAGACCAGACAAGAAATATCAGAAACTTGTAAAATTGAAGCAAATTAGAAGGGATTCAAAACTTCCTACAGCACAGGGAGAAGTGAAAAAGACATAGTAAGAAATTGTTGAGGACTTCATAGTTACTTCTCCATCATCCTCAGAATGAACCCTCTATTCAACCGCATTCCAGACTGTTGTCCTCAAAACTGATGTTTATTGATCTGACCGTTTAAATTTCCTTATATCATGACAGGCAAATTTCACCAAATAATGCTAAGTCTCAGTTAGAAGCAGACCTCTTTCTTTCAAGAGAAAATGTGAAAGGTAGCAGTTGTGCATACTGGGGGAAATAATTGGAAATTCATTTATAACCAGGGCAAAAAAAGTAAGGACATTGGTAATCTAATGTAACTCTCCACATTCACAAATATTTCTCATGCAGTAAAGTGAAATAGAGTTCTATTATCTGAGTTCTTTTCTTCTTCCAAGTTCAAACAAGGCAAAACCATTTCAAAAATGATACAGATACAAACCTCTCGACTTACCTGTTAGCACTTCAATTGGTTTCTATAAGCTGTCAGGTGTTCGTGCTTGCCATAAGGATGAAAAAAGTCATCTGCTGTTATTTAATAATAACATTCTCTATTTCTTTTTTTTTTTCACAGCTCCATTCAACCCTCCCAATGCCGCGGACAGTATGGTCAAGTTTGATGCCTATGGAGATGGGATAGGACGATACAATGTGTTCAATTTCCAGTACACTGGAGGCAGATACTCCTATGTGAAGGTTGGTCACTGGGCAGAAACCTTGTCACTTGAGGCAGACTCTATCCACTGGTCCAGGAGCTCTGTCCCCGTCTCCCAGTGCAGTGATCCCTGTGCTCCTAATGAGATGAAGAATATGCAACCAGGAGATGTCTGCTGTTGGATTTGTATTCCCTGTGAAACCTATGAGTACCTGGCTGATGAATTTACCTGTGCAGACTGTGGGCCTGGAAAATGGCCCACAGCTGACCTGACTGGCTGTTATGACCTACCAGAAGACTACATCAAGTGGGAAGATGCTTGGGCAATAGGTCCTGTTACCATTGCATGCCTGGGCTTTATTTGTACTTTTATGGTCATTGCAGTGTTCATCAAGCACAACAATACTCCTCTGGTCAAAGCCTCTGGCCGTGAACTGTGCTACATATTGCTGTTTGGGGTCTTCCTGTCTTACAGCATGACTTTCTTCTTCATAGCCAAGCCTTCTCCAGCTATCTGCACCCTGCGTCGTTTGGGGCTAGGAAGTTCCTTTGCTGTCTGCTACTCTGCCCTTCTGACAAAAACAAACTGCATAGCCAGAATATTTGATGGTGTAAAGAACGGTGCTCAAAGGCCTAAGTTCATCAGCCCCAGCTCTCAGGTCTTCATCTGCCTGAGTCTCATTTTGGTACAGATTGTGGTGGTGTCTGTGTGGCTTATCTTGGAGGCCCCTGGCACCAGACGGTACACTCTTCCTGAGAAGAGAGAGACTGTCATATTGAAATGCAATGTCAAAGATTCCAGTATGTTAATCTCCTTAACATATGATGTAATCCTCGTAGTCTTATGCACTGTATATGCCTTCAAAACAAGGAAATGTCCAGAGAACTTCAATGAAGCCAAGTTTATCGGTTTCACAATGTACACAACGTGCATCATTTGGCTGGCCTTTCTCCCCATATTTTATGTGACATCCAGTGACTACAGAGTAAGTCTTTGGATATCCATTTCCATAAACCATGTGCATCACTTTAAAAGGACCCTGTCGTCATTCACTAAAAGCTTCTTTCACTTCTTTTGTCCTCGATCCCTTGCGAACAAGCTCTGTTTCAATGTTAATGTCCACCTAAGCATACTACCAAATTTTAGCTTATTTCTAAGAAAGATGGTCTTGTTTCAACCTGAGCATGTACAGTTAAAGGTGGAAGGGATTAGTACAATCAGTCTGATTGTGATAGATGCATAGGGTATGGATCAAGTATTCATACTGGTACGTAAGTATGTGAAGTCACAGTCCTAACAGAAAAACCTAGTAGATCATGAGCTAGAATGAGTCATAATGAGTTATTTGGTGGAGGTGGGCTTTAAATTAAAAACTGAACTAACTAGTCTCCTTCTGCAAAAGAATATGCCATTCAAACGTGGTATTATCTTCCAAATAAAAAAGATAAGGAAAGAATTTCAAAATTTCCTATGAAACAGGGTTGTTTAAAAAAAAAATTCCAACAAATGTTATGCTTGAATATAGAACTTTTTATTCTTTCTCCACTTTGTATGGGATAAAACACATACCTCACTGAGCAGAAAATATTGCTCAGCCTTCACCAACAAACTTAAAAAACATTAAATTGTTTAAATTGCCACGTAGTGTTGCAAACCTTCAAGTTCAATAAAATCATATTTTTGGACAGAAGTAAATTGTCTCAGAAAAAGATTCAGATCTGCTCCACTGGAAATCTCACGGTTATTATGACGTGAGAAGTGACTGCTGGAGTTGGCCCTTACAGCAGTTTGCAGTGAATTAATTCAACTTTCTGCCCAGAAGAAAGGTAGCAGACTAACTTAGGGTAGTATTATAACCAGTAGTATGTACATGAAATAGCATGTAAAACTGTGGAGCTAATAATGTCATTTAACATACTTTTGGCGTGACCACCTTGGAACAGTATATTTAGTACTATTTTTCTCAGCTGAGGAAAGGTACTGAAAACCTCGAGAAAACAAGGATAGATAACAAACAACACAGTAAGACACGCTGAGTGACAGTAAAAGAGCTAAATATATTTAGTCTAGACAAGAGTAAACCCAGGGAGACGTGATCACAGACTATAAATAATTTCAAGGCAACAAAAAGAGAGAAAGGAATTATTCAGTCTCAGGAGAAGTTAGAATGGCAAGTAATGGACTGAAGCTAATGAAGGAAAAGTTTAAGTAAGGCACTGGGGAACAGCTTCGGACGCTCAAAATAATCAAGAAGATAGACACAGAAGGAGGGCAATATTAGTGCAGACAGTCACATGAGTGGGCAGCACAGACACTAATGGTCAAGAGAAGCATGACTTGATTGCTCAAGCAGCATTTTTCAGCCTTATCTCCTGAGTGGGATTTTCAAAATGACTCGTAGGCATTTAATTTAAATACAAGGTTCCAAATAAACCAACTCGAGTCCTACCAAATTGACAGAAAATGCTTTTAACACCTTTTTTGATACTTTCATGACATGTCAGGAGCTTTTTGAAAGTCCCATCCTAGATGTCTACACTTCTGGGGTTCCTTTGAAAAGCCCACATTTAATTTCCATGCAGTGTTACATGTTGACTCTGAATCAACCTGTGCAATCCTGATATAGACCAATACTGGTGGCATCACCAATAAACAGCCTTAGAAACATAATAGTAGCAATGAAAACAATGAATGTTGACTGGCTTGAGATTTTATCATTAAGCACAAACATCACTTAGGACTCACCCTTCTGGAAAAAAAAAGGAGAGCCCCTGGAAATTTATGCAGAGATTTGGTGTTGACCTCACTGTAGTAGTTAAAAAAAACCCAAAAAAAAGTAGTTCAACGTAGTATACATCCCTACCAATATCGAAGCAGAAATGTCCCTGTATGAACCCTATATGACAGGTGCCAGACAGCATGTTAGATGTGCTGGAATGGCATATTACTGTATGTCTTACAGATTCACCCACCAAATAACCCTGCTATTTGGTTAAGGCTTTCTCTACAGTGAGAAGGGTTTATGGTATAGCTATGCCTTCAATACATACATGCTTTTTTCCTGTTAGAGTAAGCTTGCTTATATTGGCACCACCACGCTCTTCTCCCTGAATCCAATACATTTTAACAGCAAAAGGAATTCTGGCAGAAGGGTTTATAGTAGAGCTCTTGGTGATTCAATCGTGATGTCAGCTGTGGGATTTTTCCACACACAACATGTCTTCACATAATTATCAAGGTTGGAAGGGACCTCTGGAGATTGCCTTGTCCAAGCTCCCCTGCTCAAAGCAGGGTCACCTACAGCAGGTCACTCAGGGCTATGTCCAGTCAGGTTTTGAATACCTCCAAGGATGGAGACTCCACAACCCCTTTGGGCAACCTGTACCAGTGTTTGACCATCTTCATAGTTTTCTTATGTTTAAACAGAGTTTCCTGTATTTTGGTTTGTGCCTGTGGCCTCTTGTCCTGTCACTGGGCACCTCTAGGAAGAGTCTGGTTCCTTTTTCTTTTCTCCCCCCATGAGGTACTTACATGCACTGATAAGATCCTCCTAAGCCTTCTCTTCCCCAGGCTGAACACTCCCAGCTTTCTCAGCCTCTCCTCATTCGGCAGTTGTTCCAGTCCCTTAATCATCTCCATGGCCCTTTGCTGCCCTTCCTCCAGTATGTTCATGTCTCTCTTGTACTGGTGAGCCCAGAGCTGGGCACAGCACCCCACATGTGTCTCACCAGTGCTGAGCAGAGGGGAAGGATCACTGCCCTTGACCTGCTGACAACACTCTGCATAATGCAGCCCAGGAGGTCATTGACCTTCTTTGCTGCAAGGGCACATTGCTGCCTCATGATCTACTTGTTGTCCCACCAGGACCTTCAAGATCTTCCCTGCAAAGCTGCTTTCCAGCTGGGTGACCCCCAGCATGTACTGTTGCCTGGGGTTGTTCCTCCCAAGGTGCAGGACTCCGCTTTTCCCTTTGTTGAACTTCATGAGGTTCCTGTCATCCCATTTCTCCAGCTCGTTGAGGTACCTCTGGGTGGCAGCACAGCTATCTAGTGTATCAACGACTCCTCTCAATTCTGTATCGTCTTCAAACTTACTGAGGGTTCACTCAGTCCCAGCATCCAGGTTGTTAATGAAGGTGTTAAGCTGCATTGGTCCTTATATCAACCACTGGACCAACTAGTGACTGGCCTCTGGCTGGACTTTGTGCCACTGATCTCAATCCTTTGAGCTCAGCAGTTCAGCCAGTTTTCAGTCCACCTCACTGTCCACTTACCTAGCCTGTACTTCATCAGCTTGTCAATGAGGATGTTATAGGATACAGTGTAAAAAGCCTTACTAAAGACAAAATAAATAATATCAGCTACTCTCTCATCATCCACCAAGCCAGTCATTTCACTGTAGAAGTCTATCAAGTTGGTTAAGTATAACGTCCCCTGTGTAAATCCATACTGACTACTGGCAGTCATTGCTCATCCATGCAAGCCTCCTGCCACATTTACTTGATTTCCCCATTGGGATAGGCCATTCTTAAGTTTGGATGAGGCGATTCTTGAAAAACAGCCAGGCCTCCTGGACCCCTCTTCTCTCCATGGCCGTATCTCATGCTATTCTTCCAAGATGCCTGAACAGGTCAGCCTGCTTTGCAGGGTGGAGATCCTACTTTTTGCCTTGCTTCCACCTCTTGGGATCCTGAATTCCAGCATTTGCTGGTTGCAGCAGCCAAAGCTTTCCCTGCCTGTCACATACCTGACAAGTTCTTGCTTGTTTGTAAGTATGAGATCATGCAGACCGTCTTCCTTCATCAGTTCCTCAATCACCTGTTTTAGGAAGTCGATCTCAGCATGCTCCAAAAACCTCCTGCATTGCCTCTGCCCTGCTGTGTTGTCCCTCCAGCAGGTATCAGGGTGGTTGAACTGCCCCAAAAAGACCAGGGCCTGCAAACATGAGACTTCTTCTAGTTGTCTGAAAAAATGCCTCTTCTACTTCTTCCTGATTATGTGGTCTATAGCAGACACCCACCACAATGTTGTCCACTTTGGTCTGCCCACTAATCCTGACCCATAATCTATCAGCTGGCTCAAGACCCATTGCTGGGCAGAGCTCCATTCACAGACCCCTGCTCTCTCACACAGAGTGCAACTCCCTCTCCTCGCCCTGCTACCGGGGTACTGACCTATGCTGTAATTGCAGATCTGTAAGTAGAGCAGGAGCCATCTGCCTGCTGCCACAAGTCACAGATTTCCAGCCTTCATCATCATGGGAGTCCTCATTTCCCAACTGAACAAACATAGGCTGCCTAGTTCTTCTCTAGTACAGGCCAGGCTCTTGTACCTGCAGAGTGTCAGAGAAGATACAGTCCACCTTTTTCTCATCATGTTTGATGCTGCAAAGTCTGCTGACCTCCTCCCGTAGCTCCTTAACTTGGCAACAGAAATCCTCCACATCTGCAGAAAAGGAGAACAACTCCTGAGCCCCCATGAGAGGCCTCAGGCATCCCTGCAGCCCCAAAGCTGCAAAGCTGCATCCTCCCTCAGGACCTCAGTCTGGGTCAGTCCTGATATGCCAGGGACAGTTGCCCCTGCAGGCACTGGGGACTGTGCTCTGAGGCATCCCCCTTGCTCTGCAACAAACACAGCCTTCAGCAAAGTTTCTAGCCCTCTTCCGTGCACATTTCTGCACGCTGCTGAACCTGTTAGCTGCCCAGCACCTACAGAGGGCTCTTCTCAGCACCTGCAACAAGAGTGCCCAACCTTACCTAACCAAAAGTCAGCTCAGACAAAAGCTCAGGCTGGTCAAGGACAGCTGACAGAGCTCCTTAGGAGCTGATGGAGGTTGCTAGAAGTCACAGCCTCCTGCAGCAGTCCTCTCCCAGCAGCAGCAAGGCACCCTGACATTCCTTGAAGTGTTCCCACGAGTCCTCCAATGATCCCAGAAGTTGTTCCCAGAAGGTCTAGAAGATCCCAAAACAGAGGCCAGAAACTGCTCTGCAAACTGATGCGTTTGGTGACTGACTGTTAGCTGCACTGTCAAAGATTTAAAGGAGAGCTGCTGGAAAAGATAGATTTCTCTGATGGCATTGATTTTCATGTAGAGATCCACACTGATTTCAGAATCAAAGGCACAATGAAACCTTATATGATTAAATAAGTACACATAACATAAATTCACAGCAGCCCCTATATCTAGCACATTTAAGGGAATTTTCAACTTGATCACCTTAGACAAAAGCTTAAGAAATGCAGCAATAACACAGGAAAGGAAAAGTCTGGGTGTTAAACTGGTTATAACGAAATCAGGTGTCCAAAGTTCCTACTGTTTAGACAGTTTCTCCCTGCATTTTCTTTAGGGGTAATTCTGGCCCAAGGAGCTCACCCCACCCCGCCCAGTTACTCCTGCCTGGTCTAGCAGGATTGCCTCCATTCTGCCAGCACATCGGTGTCTGTGAGGCTGGCTTACACTCCAAACCACTGAACCGACCTGGGTTAAAAGGAACTCTGTGGGATAGGGCTATTTTTAACCGAAATCATTTCATTGATCGAGTGTATAATTGTGTCAGCACAGCTGAGCTGCTTCAGGAGGCACAAACCCTAGCAGAGCAGGCTGGGGAGGAGGAGGGCTTTGTTAGTGAAGAGAACTTACCTTGAAACTACTACCTTCATTTATTCTTGTTTTATAAGAAAACTCCCAGTCCTGTTTTACCAGTTCAAGACCCACCCAGAACTGACTGCAGAGCCCTGTGGGCCAAATGCAGAGAAGTGAAGGAGAAAGTGCAGCTGGAAACACTTAAGGTGTCCCTTTCTCATGCTGCCCCTGTAGGGTCTTCCATGTTCACTCACCCTGTGAAAGCTGAGCACCTTTTCATGATGCTTGCCACATCTGTCTTGGGTAAAGAGTGATTATTATATGATCACATTAATTATTCTCACCGCTGACAAAGCACTTGGTGCTCTGTATATATATAAAGCAACAAAGTCCATTCCCTACTCTGTTTTTCATTTTGCACCAATTATTCCTGACAAGGAGATATGAGAAGCATTCCTATGGAAGAAGGCTAATCTCCAAGGACTGCAGGAGTGTAACTAAGGAAAAATGAGCCATGGATGTATAATCATTCAAATTAAGCGGTAGAGTTTAAAGCAGTTTAATTCAACATCTTAATTAAGGAATCTGCTTGGAAGAAAAGAACATAAACTGAAAATGAGGCAGTTAACTGGCACCTAGTTATACCATTGAACAAAAAGGAAGATAGTGCCAGCAAAGTTACACTAACAAATGACCCAAGGCAACTACTCTAAAATTCTGTAGCCTTACAAACAATTCATTTCTGAGCCTAAAAAAGTATGTCTCAAAGTCAGGGCTCCTTTCAGGTCCAGTCTGACAAATGTCACCAGCTCTTACGTTTACTCCAAATCACACCTATGTTCCTGCAAGGGATTGTTCAAGTTCTCTGATTAAGACTGAGGCTGGAGACTAAATTGTTTTCAAGTAGATGCTTTGTATGAGGCATCTAACGTAACCCCACATAAAGCATGGTATGTGCAAGCTGGTTTCCACTGCAGCCAGCTTTGCCCAGTTGTTGCATGACAGGCATTACAGAGAACTTCTGATCAATTTAGGAATCAAGGACACGGAGAATGAGAGAAAGAGAGCAGAACTACCATTCCTTCACTAAACTGAGGGTGAACACATTCAGTCAAGCTTCCCCTGATATATAGAGACACAGGGCACCATCAGCACCATGCATCTCACTCATATGATCCTAGGATTGCGGAAGATAAGGATGCGACAGATGTTCAAGCCAGCCTGTACCAGTGCAAACCCCCAGGACTCTGCTTCCCACTGTTGTATGATAATGCTTCTAATGTTCTGCATTTCAGAGCTTTCCATATTGAAACACAGTGCTTTGCACCCACTCTCTCCTAGGTGCAAACCACCACCATGTGCATCTCTGTGAGTCTGAGCGGCTTTGTTGTGCTGGGCTGCTTGTTTGCGCCCAAGGTGCACATCATCCTCTTCCAGCCCCAGAAGAACGTGGTCACTCACAGACTCCATCTCAACAGGTTCAGTGTCAGTGGGACCGGGACCACTTACTCCCAGTGTAAGTAACAAAACTGCCACCTTTCTATAAGAATGTGGGGTTGCGGTGAGTTTGCATAAAGACAAGATGGGGTTTTTACCAGCAACAAAAAGACCTTTGTAGGCTGGGCTGTGTACCCCATGGAAGCATCACATCATTTGTGTCTGGAGAGAAAAACTCATCTCCCTCCCATGGGGATCAGCTCAGAGCCCGCTCTGAACCCCACTGAAGTCAGCAGAAAGCTTTTGGTGGGCTCTGACTCCTTCCCGCTGCACAAAGCAAGTAGAGCCCGTCGCTCGCTGTCACTCTCGCAGCAGCGACAGGAACAGATTGCCCTGGAGTATTCCTGTCAAAATGACATGCCAACAGGACCTGGGCCACAATGCAGCATGCTCTCAATGGCTCTTATCGCCTGCATTATAAGGAAAGGCTCCAAGTCTGCAGCAAATGCATACAAGGGATGCCATAAACTGTATCTGTATGCTGAGCGTTGAGCAACACCCTTTGTAAGTGCCACAGCCAGCAGAAGCAATCAGTGCTCGGTTGCAAGGACAGCTCATCTGCTCTGCCTCCCTCCTTTCCCTCATCTTTAGTCTCTTCATCCCAAGCAGATTCACATCTGTGGTTTTGATTTGAGGCTGTCACTCCTCTTCTGGGTGAGTTGCTCAGAGATTTTTTTAGATTTAAAAAAAAAAATAGGTCACCTGTATGTTTGGGTTTTTTTTCTTTGTCAGGCTTAACTAGTCAAGGATGGGAGCACACAGCACCTTGTTCACGGAGCTCTGCAGACAGCATGTCTAACCTGGAAAGCTAATTGAAAAAGCACACTACAACCAGAGGGAGGCAAGGAATAAGAAACAGAGGAAAGGGGGGACACAGATCAAGGCTTGCCAGCGAGTTCACACTAACCTAGCCTGAGTTTTTTGAGTATGACTTAAATTTCAAAATTGGCTAGAAATCTCTGGCACTTCAAGTTTCAGACAGAATGCGGAAGGAAACTGGGACCCTGCTGTGTATCACATTGGCATGGATTAGGAGGTAAAGGGGTCCCAGCCATCTCTGGCTCTCCCACCCCAAACCATACTGTACGTGAATGCTCATGGTCCCTTAACAAGAGAGCAGCCATGTGGCTCTACTCCTCCCCTATCCCACCAGAGTCAGGACTGCATCCAGCCCTGACACTAGAAGCAAAAATCTCCTTGCTGTTTTGGAAAACTTAAACCAAGAGAGATGAGATGGCCCTAAGTGCCCAAAGTGCTGAGCACTCCCAAAAGGGCTGGATTTGCAAGACCAATGGATTCCCAATAACCTTTAGAAGTTTGGTCCCTTGATGAAATGGTAAGTCCCATGAGATTATTTTCATCCCTTATGAATTTGGTAAAAGTGGTCTTTGCAAGTTTTTTAATTCTCTCATACTACAGAATAAGCTTAGACAGAAACCATTTTGATTCATGGATACTTTTGTACAGGATTGCATTTTGGAATTTGATATTTTTATTATAACACTGGATAATACATGTGTGTGTGCAAGCATGCATGTAACTGAAAGACATCCTCAGTGCACATCTTTACATTAAAAGCCTACTTTTTCAGGTTTGTGAATAGCTTTAAGACATTAAGGAAGCATAAAAATCCAGACTTACAGTCTCTTGCTACTTCATTGTTTAGAAAGATGGCTGCAGTCATCTACTTTTCCTGCTTACACCTAGCTGAATAAGGGCTGCTCATCTTTGTTGGTCTTTTCGGACCATGGCAAGACATGGACCTGGAAGTAGAACTAAAAGGTCCATCATATACAATGGAAAAAGCTCTATAGTTTCCATCTCAGACAATTATTTGGGAAAATAACACTGAGAATTCACTGCACCAATATTTTTAAGAAGGAAATTTTTTCCTTACTCCTTTCCATTTATTTGTAAATTATTTTAAATAAATTTTCATTTTTTTAACTGTTTTGTCAGTTATAAACCTCCAAAAAGGTTGTCATCCTAATTGATTCTAATCCATGTCTAAAATATTCCTCTCATCAGTCCCGGAGCTGTCAGCTTGTTTTTATTTTGGTCTTGATGGTGTTTTCATCAGTCAAAAACTGCTTAATATGAGACTGATCAAAATTAGCTCCAGGGCATTCTAGTAACAGCAACATCCAAAAAGCCAGTTCTTGTTCATTATCAGAGCTTCAGAGGACAGGAGTACCCAAGTTGCTCGAATGGGCAATGTGTTTCCTATCTCCAAGGATTCCCACCCCCATTGCATCTCAAGGCTGCCATCACCTCTTCGCTCCATCAGTCATTAATGCCATGAGCATAGTGGGTCATCAACAGCAAGTGACTCACAGACAGTTTTTAACACAGTTCCTTGAACCGTGAAAACTGGTCAAACGCTATGAGAAAAGGTAAGTGACACTCATGATGCTCTTGGGTAGTGTTAAGTATTAGCTCTAAATGTGTATCGCAATTACATCCCTAAACTGAGCAGTGGAGGGAGGGCCTGAGTCAATGGTCAGCCAACCACACCACTGCAACTGCAGTGTGGTAGTGGTCATGAGAGCTAAACTGAGCACCTCATGTACTCGTCTGAATACAGCTCCTCTTCTTTGCTACATGCTCTGCAGAAAGCAAGTAGAGGTGAATACTTGACTGCTAAGCGAGGAAACTTGTTTTAGAGGCATCGAGCTTTGATCATTTTGACAGCTGAAGTCTGGACTACAAAAGAATATAGATTTAAGCTGAAGAGAGGCAGGATATATGTGTACCTAGGTATATGACATATTTTGAAATTTATATATCCGTACACGTTTATTTGAATCTGAAAATTCACATTTGGCAGAGTGCTGCATAAGTTCTGTTTCCCCTGCAGTGTTTCCCCCATTGGGATGTTCCCCAGTTTTCCTGTGGCCTGTTTTATGGGCTTGGCAGAGGTATTCCCATAAGGCAGGAGGTCAGCACTCATAAAACTTCCCAGAGAGCTCAGGACTGATTTAAGCACCTACATGATTCAGGCTGAGCTTTTACACCCAGACGGTGTCATTCATCCAAGTTATGTCCACATGGAGAGCAGCACACAGACTTGAGCTCCTCCAGGTGTCCTCCACAGGGGTCAGAAAAAGAATTGAAGCTACTGTTTATAGCCAGGCTGGTAAATTTTCTCTCTCAGAATTTATTTTCCCAGCCCTTGCTCCAAACTAGCCCTGATATATGGCTTTTATACATGATTAACTCACAGTTGTCCGGCTGTGAGCGTGAGTAGAGGAAGTGGCAGACAGAAAGCAATTTGAATCTGCCTGTTCCTGGCAATGTGGGCATGCTGCAAGGTGCCCATGGCAGCGCTGGATTCTTGCATTTTACCTCTGGTTCTTTGCCTTGGATTATCAAAGCAAAATGAGGGACTGCCAGGAAAGAGGAGATCAAAAGCATGAATTGCAGCCAAATCAAGACTTCAGTCATGTCACACGTTTCTTCTTGGCCTCAACACATGGCAAAATGGAGGTGAAGTGTCTCTAGCAGGCCTGGCCATATTTCAGGAAACCCCTTGGCTGCTGCTATAAGACACGATGTGAAACTCAGAACCCTGCATGGCCAGTGATTAACATTGCTGAGGTCTGTAAGGAAAAGCAAGATCTTTTGTTCAGTCTCAGAGAGAGCTGGATACTCAGTGTGAACACTTTACTCCACCCAGCAGAGTTAATAACTGCCTCCCAGCACTACAAGAGAGGTACGTGCTGTGGAGGAAGCCTGAGAACTCAAAAGGCAAGGCCACTTGTATCTCGCCTACCACCATGTTTCTCTGTCCAACTTTGACATCCTCCTGACCCAGTTACCATAGTATTTGAGCTATTCATGCTCTTCAGTGTGTTGGACTTCAAAAAAACCCTGAAACTAAAAAAGATCTGGGTCAGTGACTGATGTTCACAGAAACAAAATGCTTTTGCCTGCAGTCATACAGCAGTAGAACAAGGATTTGAATCAGGTCTCCTAAGCAGTGCTGATTTATCTATTTGTCAAAAATAAGTAGAAATAAAAATAACAACAATAATAAAAATTTCAAGTCAATGTGCTGCCATATTATACCCAGTTAAAAACTGAATACAAAACCTGTTAGTTAATTTTCACAAAATCATAGACGTGATGCCCTGTGCCCTTTTAACCACAAATGACATTTCAATATATATCCAGGTTGTGAGAGATCAAAATCCATCTACCTAATTCAGAGCAGGGGCTCATTCTTGGCTCACCTGTTTATCAGGAATATGCCCTGCCCTCTAAATAGTAGGTTAGTCCAATAGGTGCCTCTAAATTTCTCTTGTTAGAGCAGTTCTGTTTTCCATTTATATTTATTCAGTCAATGAAATAATTAGAAATAGTAGCTGATTTGAAGAAAGAATGATCTGTTCTGAAAATGATGCTGAGTGTCTTTACAGAACCAGTCTGCAACTGAGAGTGTAGCCAGCACCAGTTTTGGAAGACTGAGCATGCCCTTGTCAGCTGCATAAATTGCTTTTTACACTGGATGATTGAGTTTACTAAGTCATTGCTTGCCATGTGTTTTCTTTGATGAAGGCATCACATTTGTCTGGGTCACTGTTATCATTAACCTAACGTATCTTTCAAAAAACAGCTTTATGGTAGCATGAGCAGAGATGTCACAGAGAATCTGAAAACACATTCCTGATGCCCAATGGATAATTTTAACAACGATGGACAAACTAGCTTGCTTTTAAATTAAAATTCACAAGGCTGTAGCAGAATGGTAATATATCCTACAGTCAAAATACAAATACATTTAGAAACAGATTCTGATACTCAGATTCAATTGTCATATCACTGAAGCAATGAAAACCTACTGTATAAAATATTAGGCAATGTAGACAAGGGTACCAGAATCTGGCCCTCACCTCTGGACACATATTGAATCCTGACCCAGAGCTCCTAGAAATGAAGGGTATTATGGCCAGAAAAATATTCTGGGATTAGATGAGAAATAATCTTGCTTTCAAATTCAGTCAAAAATTTCTTCACTCCATCCAACATGTACAGAATTCTTATTTTTTTAATTAAAAAGTATATCAACACACAGTCCTAACATGCAAAGGTAGATCCTCTCCCGGATTTAAAAATGTTTATATTTTAATTCAGGAATGTCCATTCCAATTATGTGAAATCTCAAAGGATCAGACCTTAACATTTCTTAACAATAAGACGAAAAATCCAAAGGTTCACTTTTTATTCTACAGGGATATCTTAGCACCATTCTAGCTGTATTAATTCACACTACCATCCAAAGTGCTATAAAGTGAGACCCAGTGGCCCAGAATCATCAAAAAAATTTCATGTATTTTATTCAGACACTTCTCGGAGAAGCTTAGTCACCCTAAGTGCTCTCAAAGGTCAGCAAAGAGAAATCAGATTCCTCCAGAGGGTGCTTCAGCCTCAGATCTGAATTGCCTTGTAGCGGTACAAGCAGTACCTCCATCAGCTCCACTGCTGACACAGTCACATACAGTGACTTTTCATTGAGCATCTTGGTTAAATTGGGTGAGATGATCCGGATCAACATAAGTTTTAATCCTGTGTGTTGTAATTTTTTGCTGAAGTCAATTCATTTTCCCCTCTCTTTCTCTTTCAGCATCTGCCAGTATGTACGTACCGACCGTCTGCAATGGAAGGGAAGTTCTGGACTCCACCACTTCATCTCTGTGATTGTGACTTGCAGTTCAGTTCTTGAGTTTTTAGACTGTTAGGCAAAATTTTGCACATGTTGTGCACTCCGGAAAACACCAGAAAACAAAAGAAATCAAAACAAAACTAGTACCTTTTTTTAGAAACAGTGTAATAAATTATTTTTGAGGATTGTACAGTATATAGTGATGTTCTGGAACTTTTTAGACTGATTTTAGCCTTTCTGTTGTTAACGGTTGTAAGGGACATGTAAATAACCATGGTTCACAATGTGCATAGTCCTGCAGTAAGGGAGTGATTTGTTGCAAGCACAGTTGCAATGTTAGGTGACTTCTTTCCTACGAAATTTTTTTGTAGCTCCTTGTTGTAATTAACTTAGACTGCATTTCTATGTTGTATATTACAGTTACCTTACATGTAACAGATCGGTTTTCTCAGCACAAAACAGCAGTATTAATGTAAAGGCACCAATAATAAAAAGATAAAAGTTTTTCAGCATGGTTTCATCTTTTTTTCTTCCTCCCTCAAGGTCATTACATTTCCCTAGACACCAGGATAGTTAAAAAGGATAAAAAGTCTGCAGTACTAGTGTGTGTACACACGTATCTGTGTATAGGTCTGCGCCTGTGTTACAAAATCCATATCACATAGTACGTGCTTACAATGAATGCTTTGTCAGGGTCAAGTATAAATTCCCTCTCCTTAAAAAAAATGCACATTATTAAAGCATCTCAAGTGCTCTTTTTGTTATTAAAATGCAGGGTAATTGTCAAAAGTGAAAATGTCTAATTGCATTTCAATGAGATATTAGCAAAAAATTTTTGATCGCTGGTTCACTCATTTGGCATGACTTAATGCTGTCATGCACACAATAGATTGGTAGCATATAAAAAACAAAGAGATTTTAGATTAGGTTGGCAAAGAGATGGAAGAAAATCTATCAGAAAATTAGCTAAGACTTTTATACCTCCAGCCAAAACAAAGCTGGTTCAGTTTGTCTGCATCAACAGTGCTGTGAAAGGTAACTGGAGCACCGCAGAAACAGAGACCAAAAAAAGTCAAAAAAGAGAAATCCCGGAGACATTTACACACATCTCTGGGGTGACCTTTGCATTCAAATCAAACAATTCAAGACACACATACCGGCTACTTAGACAATTGCTAAATACCTTTAAAGTCTGGCTTGTATAACTGCACTCTTAAAGCTGCCCTCATTCTATTGAAACAATCCAAAATCCTCCCTTCTGCTGGGTCCAAAGTCATTAAGGAAACAAACACACCTTTGATTAATGTATCTGGGCATATTTACCTAAGGGCTTGTTCCCATTGATCTCATTCCAGCTGAGGTCAATAGCAAAATTCTCATTGACTCCAAAGGCAACACCACTGAGGCTTGAAAGGCAGACACTACAGATACATACTGTTGGATGTACAAGTTCTCTGGACCCCAGTTCTCCTGCACTTGCAGACGTTTTTACACATTTCTGGAAAGGTGCAAGTCCTTAGGGCTGAACTGGCAAAGGAAGTAGCTGTTATTTTGAATGCAAAAATTAAAGATGCAGGTTCTTAAAATTCCTACTCACAGATAGATGTCTCATTTTTCTGGACATCCACATGTCCACCAGCAAAGAACTCTTGATGTCAACACTTCTGTGACTGGCTACACAGGCAGCCATTTAAGCCTCTGCATCATGGAGCTGTCTAGTACAGAAATCCCTGTGACTTTCCCCAAAATAGGCATTGCTCAGCCCGCATTACATGCAGAGCTCTGTATTCAGCTTCTTTGTCTCCACAAGCTCTGGAGTGCCTAATGTTTCAGGCTTGGTTCCCACCTTGATGCATGGCACAGGGGTCAAGTTTTGACAGGTTGGGAGACTTGCTTTATAAATCAAGACCCCTTAAAGCATCTCAAGTTGGGCAGCTACATTCATTTGACTTTTGTATGCTCTTTTGTGGATTAAGAGGCTGTTCACAGGATGGCAAAAGGTCAGAATATCTGACCATAATGCTGATGTCCCTGTATCTACATTATCTTTATGGAGCTCTTAAAAATGCCTAAGCCAATGAGAATTTCGTCTCCATTTTTATGGAAAGCAACAATCAGGGTCAAATCCACCTCACCTAACATTCATTGTCTACAGTATAATGCGCCCCTTCTCCCTTTGTACTCAGTGGAGGGAAGTAGGCACAATTCCCCTGGCTTATCTCAGACTGCTACTTCAGGCTGAGATGAATCTCTCCAAATAAAGGCTAGCACAGCTTGCTCAGATCACAAAGTTTGCACTGAAAATAAAGGCATTGTGTCAGATGAATTCCAACCCTAGAATCTAAATTGGCATCACTGAAGCTAATTTATAGCAGGTGAGGACCTTACTGTCCTGGAGTTTTCATTCATTTTGATAGCACTATTGAGAAAATGACCCAACGTCTGTGTCTGAACATGTGTTATGAATATTTAGGTGGTTTGAAAGCCACTTGCATGTGGGTTTTTCATACAAAAAAGCCCCACGTGGAGCTCTGGAGTTCCAGCCCCACCAAATGTTCCCAACATTTTTGTGCTTTATTTGGTTTTGTCTTGAAAGCTTTTCACTACTTTCCGTTGGATGTCCAGGGATGCAGATTATCTGGTATTGCCTGATAATTCAAGTAATCCATTTTCAAAAACCAGCAAAACAAAAATGGAAAATGTCGAGGTCTGGCAGAGGCTTTGCACACCATACTGACATGAAAATCTCTTGAGAAAGGGATTTGTTTGTTGGGGTTTTTTTTTGCCATTGTCTCATGTCATCATTTTAGTTTTTCTATTTAAAACAGTTTATAGTTTTTGTTCCCATTTGTGTAAAACTTGGCTTTAGAGTATAAACCTCTTCTGGTCTCTTTACTGCTCTGATCATACATAAAGATTTGAGTAACTCACCTCAAAGCACGGTGGGTCCTGTCATGGTTCTTTGCATGGTGGAGGGAGCCCCAAGTACCTTGGTTGTGAGCCTGAAGAGTTGTCACACTGCTCTGAGCCCTGCATGCAGCCAACCAGGGGGAAATGCTGGAGACGAGAGCAAGGCTTAACCCACCGTCTACAGTGCCTTTCTGGAGGCTGCAGAAAAGTTTAGTTTTTCATTCAGAAGCCATAACTTCAGAGTACCTTAGCTCTCTGATACAAATCAAGAGTGCAGAAAGGTTTGTGAAAAACTGATCACTTTTTATTTATTGGCTGAGCAGAAAAATAAGACTCAAAAAAATCATCTCAGGTCAATCTGAAGTAAATGAAGTTTGGGGTTTTTTTTTGTCTTTGTTCTTGGTTTTGTTCTGTTTTGCTTTTTGTAGGAGAGGTGTTTCTTTTTTAAGTATTGAGTGAAGTTTGAAAGCAAAACCAAAATCTATTGTGGTAAAACAAAACACTTTATTTTGTCTTCAAGTGATTGTTTTTCCTGAATCAATTGAACACAACTGGCTTCAGTCATAGCCAAAGAAATTTCAAAAGGAATTGTCTTTTCAAATTGAAAAATGATCAAAACCTATTTAAAAAATATCATATTCTACCTGAACAAAACAAACCCCCAAAATCAGTGAAACATGTCCAAAATATCCTGGCTCCACCCAGAAATCTCAGCTCTGGTTAAAGAGGTTTCCACTGCAATACTTCACCCAATTAGTACACTTAGAGTAAGGGAGACCAAAACAAACCCTTAACTCATCACCAAACGCAGTCTGATGTCCATGATACCATTGCCTACTCATTAATGCTTGCAGTCTGCAAGATGAAAGGCAGAAGCTGTTTATCCAGAGCCACCTCAAAGCTTCTCAGCAACACAGGCAAAGCTGAGTTTTGTCACTGCAAGAAGAAAAAAGGCCAAGGCCAGGCTGGGCTGTTTTTGCAATAGGAAGGGGATGGGTAGGAAGCAAAGGCTGGGGGGGAGACCTGGAGTGCCAATCTTCTCGCTTCTCCTGCCTCTAAGGGAACGGCAGGGTCAGCAAGGGGTTCCTCCCTCCCCAGCAGCGCCACTTCCCTACACACACCAACCCCTCCTTTAGAGGCAACAGCGGCAGGCCAGATGATAATGACTTTACCACTGCCTACAACCAGCTGGAAAACAGAGCATGTTACCCCTAAAGAGAGAGACTTTCTAGTACGTTGCCGTTTTAAATATGGAAGGAGGCGGGGACAGGAATGGGCTGTGTATAACACCAAAATTCTGAGAGGTCACTCTTGCATGTCTTTTATTCAAGCAAACGCACGTCCACACAACCTTGCTTTGGCTTTTAGGTGCTGTTAGAGCACCAGCCTCACAGTACACGGGAACTTAGAGTTCTCTTCCTGATGAGGTCCAACTCTATACATCCAGAGAAATAACCAAAGCACAGTGGCAGTTTATGATCAACTCAATTCTCATGTGTCCCTTGTTCCTGTGGCACGTATTCAGTGTGATTCAGTTCATCCAACCAGGTGACTGGGGATGTCACCATACATTGTGACACACGCTGTATATTTTAGGATGAGCCTGACCTCCTTTTATTTCTGTTCCTATCTCCTTATATGCTTGCCAAAGAAGCACAGTTCACAAACATTCAAAAGCAGCACGAAATAAAAACAAGGGGATTCAACGAAAGAAGTATACAAGGGGAAAGACTAAGAGAGAACACCACCAAATATAAGCAGAACTTTCCAAGATTTCTCTTGAGGTTGTAATTCCCTGTTACATTACCTAGAATAGCTATTAAGGCCTCCATGCTTCACGATACAGACCAACCAGCAGCATTCCTTGCTTAGGAAGAAATGTCATCCCCACTGGCGTATCAGCACCAATTGTAGCTGCTTTTACTCTTACATTGAAGCATTTGTGTTGGCCACTGCTGGAGATGAGTCAACAACCACTGGCTCCTAAATGGCAACATCTGCTGCTATCTTGTCTGATTATAATTAAGTATCTCAATTTTATGGGTACTACTGTCCCTGGCAGGACAGACAAACCAAAACCTGTAAACTTTCCCTTCTACTAACGAAGAGTCCCAGAACCTCTTTTTCAAGAGCAAATAGTCAAATCCTTTCTTTGAACAAAGATGACAGCTCCTTGAAGCTACTCAGTAACTTCCCATTGTGGCTCTAAGACACTTAATTTTCCTCAAACCTAGACTCTTAATCAATCGTATTATATACTACAAACATCAACCAACATAATCAGAGCCAAGATAGAATACATTCTTTGCACATTTCCCCCCAGCAAGTATTGTCAAAGCTGAGACAATAACAGTCTGCTAATTTGCCAATAATTTATACAGAGACACCACTAAAATGTGCTTAATCCTCAAAGAGATTCAGTTGCTTGACTCCATAGTTCAAAGAAAAGCATGCAAATGCAGCAATAAAATGCATTCCGTTTAATCAAGTGAACACATAACAGACTGATTCACATTGTTTTATGGCATCAAATAATAGTTTCTGATGTGATTCCATGTGGGAGGAAAGGGGGAGGTTGCTGTAAGTATATTTTGGCAGAGTACTAGAAGAGGTCACAGGCAGCTGATTTCTTAATGAAGGCTTCCAAAATTTGCCTCTTACGGAAAAATGGAAATGTCCCCTTTCTACCATATCTTTAACAGAAGTCAGCTAAAATATGCCAGTTTTAACTTGCTTAATTGATGGAAAATGCAATTTTCTTATTTTAAGGTAAATAGTCTACAGTATTGGTTTGTATCCCACTATGTTAGCACTGCACCAGATATGCTGTTAGGTTGCCTGGAAGAATTTTCAACAATATCATGACAAACCATTTGGAAGCAGAGCTGAGAAGGGTCACACAGCAAAATCTGTCAGAGCTGACAAAAAATTTCCACTCTCTACTTTATTTGGAAAATAAAAGGGAAACAGAAGGGAACCAAACAAACCCTGTGTGGTATTAAGTCAAATTAAATATAGTTCATAAAAATTAAGGCATTTTGACATTACAGAGATATGGGTCCAGTGATGAAAGAAGAAATTGTGTTCTGGAGAATGAACTGTAATTATGGCTTGGAAAAAATATGGAGAGAGAAGGGGAAAAAATAAAGGAGATGTAGACAGATGCAATTTGATGGCAGTGAAAAGCTCTAGCCACCACTGCAGACCTGCAATGTTCAGGAAAGGCTACAGTTCCACCAAACACCTCAAGTCCAAAATTTCAAATATATTTTCACTTTATTTTATGAATTCCCATCAGATATATATCTTTGATGCTACAGCACACCAGCTGAATAAAAATCAACAACATAAAAACCCTCTTCATAAAAGATCCAAGAAGTGAAATCCCAAAGCCATAACCATTTACTCTGTGAGCATATCATCTTTGACAACCATATATAAATGACAACATGACAACAAATACAATGTACAATAATAAGTGTGCAATGGTACAAAATATACAAAAAGGAATGTGTATTTAATATACATTCAACAATACCCCATAAAAATCTTTGTTGGGAAAGTGAAGTGCCTTTTCAAGAACAACAAAAAATGTACACCACTTCAGTTAAGATGCCTGAAGTATCTCCATCAAAAGAATAAAGCCTGTGTTCTTTGATTGGAGATATAAAATAACTGAGCTGAATTTTCCCTAAAGAAAAAAGAAATCTAAACTTCATAAAATTTTTGTCCACATCTATAGTATAATAAAATATTTAGAGTGCAGAAAATTCAGTTTAATTTAAATTTTACTTAAAAGTGGGCCCTCTTTTATTGATAGATCTAGCTCAGTCATATAAAATCAAAAATCTATATTCCTTATAGTAAAAAGACCATTTCTGCCCATCTGTCTTTTCTGGTTTTGATGCATTCCACAATTCACATAATTTTGCTATAATGGAAATATGAGTCTGACCAGAGGTCAATACAAGAATCGTTCCTCATTTTCTCCTGGCTCTATACAAGTCTTGCATAATTTTACCCAAATATTTTTTGCCTAAGTTTCAGATTCCTTTGAGTTCGACCTCAATGGGAATTTCAGGAAATTATTACAGTGGATATTACGAAGATCACATGCTTATAATGTGGCTGATTTTATGAAAAAGTCCACCTAGCCTCCAGTTTTCAAGGCACCATTTTGTGCCCTTCTTCCAAAGCAGGTACTTGCATTGACAGCAGAAAGAATTTAGATGCTGAGCTGCGCAAGTACATAACCCATGCTCAGCTCTGCTGGGCATCCGTCCTCATTCCTTGCATGGGTCCAGGAATAAAGGTGGCTGAGTATTTCTAATAAGCCTCCCAACTGACAAAGCTGATCCCTGATTTCCAGAAGTAGAGATTCTTGCTTTACTTCCAGAGTTCAGGCTTTGTTGGTTTGCAGCTCAGGGAAAGGTGACATACTGGCAGCCCAAGTAAGGGTACTGAGACTGCCAACAACCTCTCTTGAAAGGACAAGCTTCCACAGAGAGGGAGAAGTGCAACTTGCACTGCAGGTATCACTTTCTTTCTCTTTATAGAGTTTGAGCCTGCTACCGCCTATAAACTCAGGGGCCCTGACCTACAATTCATATAACAGCAGTTAACACATTTAAATTTAATAGCACCAGGTTTTACCCCAACCCTGATGGCCATAACTTAGGCATCAGAATGGGTTCAACTTGCAGGTGCAACACCATGCCTCTTGTATTAGAGGCCAACACAGACCATCCAGCCCTTCAAAGCATTAAAATCAAAAGTATTTTCCAAAGTTCAAAACTCACCTGAGGCTCATTCCAAGTACCATTCACAATTTTGATTTTAAGAGAGACTCATAGTTATGCAACTAAAGGACAACACACAACCTTTGCAGGAGGTTTCAGGCCTCTCTGAAAATCATTTGTTATGAATATGTGTAGAAGGAGTGATAGGAAATGAAAGGTACCTATAAATCATATGGCATGCCTGAGTGATGCCCAGGTGAATGCAAAAAATTCATGTTATTTGCAGTATGCATATCTCTTCCTGAGTTGAATTTCATTCCCAGTATGGAATCCAAGTGTCTGCTTTCTTTTTTGGCAAGGTACTCAATCACATGGTAAGGCAATCCAATTTTCTGGTTTGCTTCCTGTCTTCTTTCCTCCTAAATGGCCAAGCATTTCTCACCAAGATCACCACTACAATGTGTGCCAGAATATGTTTAAAATATGGTCCTGTAAAAATAGAAATTAGGTTTGTTTCTTTGAAGGCAGCATTAATTCTTCATATATTCTGGGATCTTGAAGATTTCAGCTGAACAGATTCAAAATGATCTTCCTTTTCCTGCAATGGAAAAGACAGGTTCCCATCAACTGGGATTCCTCAAATTCACTCCAACGGTTACTACAGTCACTTCTTCTCTTAATATTTCCAGAGCAGCCCTTGCCAAAGACTTCACTTTATTTCTGCCACAGTCATTAAGTGTACAGTTTGACCCTTTGTTATTTAATAACACTACTTATTCAGTAAAAATTTGCAAAATCAATAAAATTATGCCATATATCTTGTTCACGGTACTTACTTTAGAGGGTACAGGGAAAGTTTGCATTTCATACTCATAGTATAGGACAGGTAGTTAGAGCTGGTGAATTGCAAGGTAATCATATATATGGTTATTATTACTTATTAATGTGTTTCCTACAATAAATAAAAAGTTTGGAGCAAAGTCTGTGAATGTGAACACCACTGCCTCACTCCTGGATTCCCATCCCAACTCCTCCTCTGGGAGACCCACAGGACAAAAAGAGTCTACAAATCCTCTGCCATCTTAAAAATCAGGGCTGGAGGGTTGAGTTTTCTTTCTGTTTTTATTTGCTGCGTGACAGCCTAGGCCATCTGGCCAGCAGGCATCAGGGTGAGAAGTGTGGACGTACGCATTACTGCCTGTGTGAACAACCCAATGGTCCATGCAGAAGCAACGAATGAAGGAGCACCAATAAAACTACTCACCAGAAAATGCTGGTTCTTGCTTCGTGTACCTGCCTTTTATACTTGTTGATGTACACAAACAGTTTGGAAACTATGTTGAACTAACCTCATGATCTGATCTTTAAAGCCAGCTCACTCAGATCAGGACAGCCTAGTGCAGACGTGAGAAAGAGCAGGGGAGAAAACTGTCCTACACTAGCCTACTGCAGAGTATATATTTCTTGTTCTGAAGGACCTGGTATTGTTATGCTGGAGACAACAGATGGAACTAGAACAGCCTCCAATCTGAAGCAGTTTCATAATTCTTTAACTTCTATATTCTCATTAAAAATAACAGCAATTTCTTTCTATATTACAGGTCTAGCCCCGAATTCCTTGGGTACCCCAAATAACTAATAGTTTCATGAGATGTTTTGCTTCATAGAAATGCCATTGCCTGAAGCTTGAACATACAGTTAGGATACTTCAGATTTTTCTTTACCTCTCAATTTCTGTATCTATAATAGCTGTGTTTGCCTCAGCAATGGAGGTGTCTGGTAGGAATCTGGGAAGAGAGGATCCCCCCACCATTAACTGCTCTTTTTAGGTATCAGCCATACAATAAAGAATGCTACTCCTCTTTTTCTCCTCTGTTTTTCTCCATATATTTTTTCGGTATTTCACATGCATATGCAGCAGGAGATGAATTTCCTCATCTTTTGCATAAATGAAAACTGATGCCTATAACATTTGTTTTGGAGAAATATATATTAAATTCCAGTTATCTGCAGGGATACAGGACACAGATTTCAGTAAGCTAATGAGGTACTGGAAGCTGAGTTTGCCAGCTATGATTATCTAGCAGAAAAAAAGGAACCAGCTTAGAAATATCTGACAGGCTTGTTTAAAAAAGAGAGAATACTTAGGAAGCCTGCTACAATGGATATAGGAACTTTAAAAAACTCTTTTTGAGTCCAAATAGGCATTCAAGTGGTCTGAATACTAAAGTACTAAAACTTACTTTAAAGAAAAAAAAACACTTCTCCCACGCTTTCGTCTCTATACTTCTAATCAGGAAGGAGCCAGTGGTTGGTGCTGCAAATGGAGTCAGCAAAGTTTTTGCAGTTTTCAGGCGTACAGCAAAACATGATCCTCACCAGCAGCACTGGTCATTATGCTCAGCCACAGCCGGCCAAGCCATTTCATAGACAAAAAAACATCATCAGTATTTCAAAGTCAGTCCCTATAGGATTCAAAATGGAATCAACTTCCGTTTTTGCAACACCACCACAAAATTTGATGTAATTTGATTTTATTTACATTTTCAATATTCTTAATATTGAATTAAGAATTAATATTGAATTTCTGCCCCTTTCCACAAGGAACAATATTGATTTTGCAAGACAAATAGTCAGGCTGGGGTCAAGGGGAAGTTCCGCATATTAGCTGTGTAATGGTAACATCTCCTAGGAGGGAGATCTGGGGAGCAGGTAGCGTGGAAAGAGGACAGCAGTATAATAAAAAAAAGTAAAAGAACAAAGAGAAGAGAAAAATAAGGGAAAAGAAGGGAGGCACACAGGTTTTAATTACATTGCACTCAGTCACAGAAAGGAAAAAAGGAATAAATGAAAAAAATCTTAACATTCAACATTCTGAAATAGTATTTGGACGAGAAAGAAGAGAGGGACTTTTAAAAAAAAACTTTATTGTGATCTTTTAAGAAACCTTCTTATTTTGAAACAACCCTCTTCAGCAAAACTGAAAGGGAAAATGTCATCCACCTTTATCCTGATCATAATAGATGCCCCAGCTGGACTCCCTTAAAGACAACACTACCCTTCCCATTGACTTCAAGGCATTTGGAATAAAGACCAAAGTCTTTGCGGGATCTACCATGACGGTCCTCTGTTGCTCTTCTCAGAAATGTTCAAAGGACACCGAAGACCTTTGTGCTCTGAATTCAGACGTGCAACAACCCACATCACATGTGCTGCAGAAAAAAATGCTTTTTGCTGCTGCTTCCCACTGAAATGGAGGAGGTTGTTGTGTTGGGTAACAGGCTGTGGCTGATGCCTCCTCTTCAACTGAACCCTACAGTACTCAAAATTATGGTTCTCAGGTCAGCCATGAAGCCAGCCCAGGTAAGCTGCAAGCAGTCGGCTAGTGGCTATGTTCCCAATGTTTATTTTCTGTATCTATAATAGCTGTGATTGCCTCAGCAATGGAGGTGTCTGGTAGGAATCTGGGAAGAAAGGATCCCCCCGCCGTTAACTACCCTTCTTAGGTATCACCCATACAATAAAGAATGCTACTGAAATCTCTCTGCAGAACAGGGAGCATTTACTCAATACCCTGCAACATTTCTTATCATTATCCATACTGTGGATTTCAGCAGATCGACTATGGACTGGGTGACGTGTGCGTGGGAGGCTGCACAAAGCACTGTGCAAATTAGCATCACAGCCTCATCACGTCCAGTAATAAATAAAGGTAATAATTATTTTTAGTATTAATAGTAGTAATTACTACTCACCTTTGTTGCCAAGGACTTGAGCTTCCCCAGCAGTGACTGCTTATTTGAATATACTATTTCTTCTTCATTATCTTCTCCTTCCATTATAGCACAGCTGTCAGCAGCTGGCAGCTCGCACTCTTTTGAGTTTGCTGTCATCACTAATTTGGAATATTTATACTCCAGCCTGAAGATATAAAGCCAGACAGGTATAGATTTTTTTACAAATGTCCCATATTCAAGGCTTTTGTAATTTAGATTATCTGCAGTCTTTCCACATAGTTACTTCTGAGGTATTTACTGGAAATTAGATATTTTTCAATCATTAAAAACATGTAACCAGAATAGTATTAACAATACATCGAGCTCCTGCTCTCCAGATTAGCCCTCTATCCTTATAAAAGAGCCATGTTTTCCCAAAAGACCACAAGTAGGTCGAGAGGGTTTCCCGCATGAAGAAGTCCGACCTGTGTGCTGGTTGGGGCAACAGCAGGTCTGACTTCAGCCTGTATCAGAATCTGTATCACACCCATGTCCAAGGGGGCTATGGGGGAGAGGAGAGATGTGTAACAGGAGCGATGTGTGCTAGGAGGCAGCAAGAGGTGGGGACCATGATACTGGAGTCTGGGTTTGGTGAAGCTGGATGTGCTATGGGGCAATGAAATCCCATGGAGGTGGAATCACATTTTAAAAGTTTATAACATGAGATTTGGGAAGCAGAGGACAATGGGGATGGGGAACAGTCAGTATGTTCAGTCTGAGAAGCAGGGATCTTTTGTGCATGTACCAGACATGTCCTGCCAACATAGACCTAAGCAATATACGGTCAAGAACCTTATTTTAACCCAGCTGAAAGGGACTAATTAGACTGAAGAGATATCCTTTTGGTCTTCAGACCTTGAGAAAGCCGTGTTGCTTCAGGACCTAAGGTCAACTTCAAATTCCTGAGGGTTAAAAAGACAGTTCCTGTTGGGAAGTTATGTCATAGCAAATTACTGTGGATTCCTATACTTTCCTCACTAGCATTTTTGATAGCCACTGTTGGCAGAAGAAACCTCAACTTGGTGGATTAATGGACTGATCCAACATGGTATTTCTCATCAACATTGTCATAAGGTCAGATCCATGAAAAGACTTCTTGTTCACTACATCAAGCTTTTAGCTTACTTTTATATGGAACACAATTTGCAGTACTTACTTCTGGTTCTTCTTCCAAAAATAGCAGGTCAAGGCTATGAGCAGAACGGCTGTGAAAGCACCAACACCAGCTCCAACTTTCAGCCAAAAGTCCACTGTTTCACAAGTGCTGGTCCTTTTTTCTGGCAAGGGAACCCCTTTAATGCAATGCTTTGGCTCATTCCATACATACAAGGTTTCCTTTCAAATGGAAAACAGAAAACACCAAAAAGTGAGCTGCTTATAGGAAAAGAGAGAACTATTTAGTTGAAGAAAACAAGCTGTTTTGAGGTAGACAGGTTAGACATCTTTTCAATGAAAGCAAGCCAAAACATGTACTTCAGGTTTTCAGACTCCAGGTTGAGTCATATTGTCCACTCAGTTGTCCCCTTGATTGTGCCTGCAGGTTCAGACATGGCAAAAGGATTTCCTCTTCCAAATTGCTCTTCAGCTGGCACAATGTGGGTTGGACAGCGATTGTGAATGTGTTGTGCCTGCCTTGGAGCTGTTGATCAACAGGACAGTTCTGAACCTGTGAAAGGACTTCCTAATATTTGACTAGAGAAGGCAGCAGCAAAAAAAATTGCAATCAAGGAAGGATGAATTTCTGAACTGAAATTCTGAATCCTTTCCTAGCCTGCCCCTGATGTTTATGGCCATGAAAGGACTGAAGTCCTTTGGCCACTCCATCCTTCACAAATAACTTGCCTGCATGTATGAATGCATACAGAGTTCACATCCCTACCCACACAGCTGGTCAACACAAGCCAGCTCTCCTCCAGGAACCATGCTGCCATTGGCACAAATATCCCCGAGTCTCCACACAGCACCTCACCAACGAGACTTGCACCCAGGCAGTTCAGAGCCTGGACTGACGTTTCCCAACTCTACCTGGACTTACCTATTGACTTGCATACCGAATTTCAACAGAGTCCAAGTTATACCCATATGAACCCGTCTTACTTGGAGACATGGGTCCGGTACCTGAAATCCTTTTTTGCAGGCTCCCTCAATCTCGTGGTAGTCTTGCTCCGTGCAGAGAGGGCAAGCTTCTGCACTTTCCCATACAAAGTAGAAAGTGCACCCATCGCAGGTGCCCGCAGGGCATGAGCTAGGAGGAGAGCAAAGCTGAGTTATCACTTAGGAAACACTCTGGGGTTTGCATCCTCACTCCACATTCTGCTGCTGAAGATTGGTAATGGTAAGTACAACAAATGGGTAAACATCCATCAAGTCAGCAGATGGAAAAATCTGGGGGAAGACTTTTTCCCAGTTTGTAAAAGTTTTCTTAAGTAAAAACAGATGTTGGGCTCTCAAAGGTCTAAAATAACAGTTCAGTTCCTGGCAGTGAGTGCTACTCACGTGCCTACGATGAAGAGAAGAGAAAGAAGCAAGCCTTGGAGACCAGCAGAACTACTCCAGTGTTTCACCAGCATGGGCTAGCCCAGCATGCACCTCTATCACTGTTCTCCTGCACTGGGTGACCGTTCCACATGAGTGCTGCTATCTGGTTCCTGCTGTTGTTCTAATGATGTCTGGGTGATTTCATCCATATGGAATGGACTTGTCCTGTCATGGTTAATTACTAGAAGGATGTTCACCAGTTAATGAAGAGATAACAGCTTCTCTTAGTCTAAGAAAGACTGATGACCCTATTTGGTATTCAGCCTGCAGAAGAAAGTTGTACTGGCAATGGCAGGACATTCACGCAGCTTTTGTTACTGACAATTACATCAGGTCTAGCAGCAGCAGTGGCCAAAAGTCCATGCAAGAAGCTAGGTCATGTAAATGTGAAATATATCCATGCAGAAAAATGGATTTAAAGGTTTTTTTCTATATCATCTGGAAATCTGTTATCCTGATCTGAAGGACTGAAAATTCCACAGCCCTAAAAGCCCATTCTGGCTTATCCTGGTTTGAATAACTGACAACTGTCCTCTGTGGGTTATGAAACATTTTTTTCTATGTATATGGCAAGACCATTGACAGACCTGTCTCCTCAGCCTCTGTCATCTTAAACTGCAACTTCATATGATACTAAACACCATGTCTGGAGGATCAAGGAGTTATATACAGTATCATTTGACATGTATCAGATACCTCACTGTTTGAAAATAGCTGTCTGACTGCTGAGCTAATCAAAGGGTGCTAGGAAGAAGTCAACAAGAACCGAGACAAGTTACATCATGTCAGCTGTGTGCCATTTCTGTCCATGCTCACATTTTTAAACGCAAGGTAGGTTACTCCTCCCTCACTACTGGTGAGTTACCGCAGGTCACATCATGTTTCACCTACAACATTAGGACACCTGAAGGGTTTTCACACGACAGCTGATAGATGTTGGCTTGTTGCCCAGCATACTTTGTAGTGTATCAGGTCCCTAAGAAACCGGGGTAAACGTCTCCAAAGGCGTTCAAACACCAATCGCTCATCTATCACCTGTGAAGTAGATTCCTCTTTGCCTTCATTCAGGTAAGCATGTTCACCTGTCCCAACAGGGACAGGGATCAAAGAGGATCCCACACTTCTCACACTGTTAGCTTTCGAAAAGGGGACTTAACTTTTGAGAAGGAGGATCAGTGAGGGGGCAATCAGCAGATTTATAGTAATGTCCAGATGGATTAAGATGGGCCTTGACAGCCAAAGAGGAGGGTTATCAGAGTTGAGGGGAACTTCTGAAAAATCACAGGGTGTTGCTGAAGAGTAACAGAACTAATTATTTTATTGATTTTTCTCTGCAAGTTTTCAAGTGCAGGAATAAACAGTACTTTGGAGAAAAGAAGTTTTTTGGAGTCACTTGAATCAGATTGAAGGGGAAAAAAGGTCAGGCAAATTAAACACAACTGGTACAAGGGGTCCAGGATAGAAACTGGAGTGATGAGACATAAATAAATACATATAGAACTTGAACTAGACAGAGTCAGGGCTCACATAAGTATTGCAATAGCAGATTTCATTGTTCCTACGACAGGTTGCTCTTTTTCAAAAAATCACTTTGTTCACAGCCACTGCTGTAGATCAAGGAAGAAAAACTACCTCTGAAAGCCCAGACTAGGCAGTTTTAATCAGGAGGCCAAAGACCAAAATAAGGATCTGAAATAAAGGAGAAGTAGAGACAGAAAACATCACTACATTTACTTTTGGCTTTAAGCTTGGAACAACCTGCCTGAGCTCTAACCTCTCTCACCGCACAGCCTAAATACACAGCAGTTGGTCTGCTGGGAGAAGACGGACACACACGTCCCTCACCTAGGAGAAATGAATGAGACCTCCTGGGTGGCTGATGAGGAAGACAGCACTCCTCATTGCTGTTAACTATAAAGTTACTAAGGAGTTTTGTAAAAGTTTCCTGAGGAGTAAAGGCTTTTAGGCACTACTAGGATACAAATACATAAATACCTGGGCACAGAAAGCTCTCCTTGGTCTGGTTTGTTGGGGTTGCATCTCATTGTCACAACAGTTGCACGGCCATTTTCACAGGAGGTTGTCACTGTTGAAGACCTAATGTCAAACAAGAGGAGAAATGTAATACATTTCCACCACAGTAAATACATGTTGCTCTTTCATAGGTCTCTGTCCATTCATGCAACTGCAGAACTAAAGAAATACCCTTTACCACAGCACTTTTGCCTTTGTCAGCTGGAAAAAAAAAAAAAGGAGCTACAGAAGCAGGGTAGGTTTCGCCCCTTCATTTAAATCTCAAAGTGCTCTGAGATGCCACCGAGGGAACTGCTCTGTTTTTCTAGCTAGTTTGAATTCTGCTGAGTCAAGGCATAAACCTACCCACAAAACAGAATAGAACAATTAAAAAAGAGAATTGCAGGTGCTGTGGTTGGTGTGTTACTCTGCTGGAGAGTTTATGACGGCTCTCTCCTCACCTAGTAATCTGAGAACCACACTGTCCTGAAATAGCACAAGGCAAAGGGGATTAAAAAAATGGACCTTATTCCAACATGATAGACATTGTAAGTCAAGTCTGTAATACACTCAAAGTAGGGTCACTGGTGTGGGTTTCAGTTTGCAGAATCAGACACATAATTTAAGTATTCACATATGCATAAAATGTTGATATACAAAACGCTATAGCAAATTAAGATCTATCGCTAAATCCAACGCAATCTAGACAGCCAATCAGTAGAACAAATATAGGTATGTGCTTTAAGATAAGCTGAATAGCCCCACAGGCTCCAGAGTCCAAGGTCCAAGCTTAGAAACCCAGTTCACATGAAGACACCAGCATGTAGACATCTTAATTGAGGTGATCTTTGAGCTAATTCTTACCCAAGCTGAGGTATTCTTTTCATGGAGGAAAGTGAAGAATAGGAAAAGGACACTAGTAACTGTGCAGGTTGGAACAATTATTTTTAACCTCAATTAGTTCAGTTTTGTAACATCAAAGTAAATACAAATGAATGTGAAAGAAAATATGCAATGGGAAGTGGACATATTAAAGCCATATATGAGAAATTACGGAAAGGAACATGACACTGGAAGTAGCACATGGTTGAATCAAAGCTCTGGTATCACCCTCTGCAGACCAAGTATAATTTAGATTTGAGTAAAGAGTGTTTGCTGATTTCATAAGATGTTCTTCAACATGCCAATCAATATCAGCCAGATGCTGATTAAAGCGATAAAGATTAAAGGTGGATTAAAGATCTCCCCTCACAGTTTTAGTTTCCTTTAAACAATGAAGAAATTTGACATACCAATAAACAGTATTTTTTACCTACTTGTAAAAGAAATGCACATCAGGTATTTTGCTTGGAGAGGGAGGAAACATATCTGTCTTGATGCTGATATTTTCCAGCGTTGTTTCAACAGTAGCCCCTAAATTTTGAGAAGGGGAAAAAAAAAAAAAAGGAACAAGCTAAGAATGGATTTCTGAGGGGTTCACATATAACATTTTCTCAGTCTGAAATGTATGGGTCTCACTTAATAGCATTTAATGACATTACTATACAGGGAGGTGAAAAATTGCTAGAACAACAAGAAAAAGTGGTAGCAGCCAGCAACTGGCGGGAAGATGGGAAAGACTGAAGAAGTTTTCCACTTGTTCTTGCAACAGTTCAGAGAGCCTAGCTGAATTCTTAGGACTTTGACTTGACTTCGACTTGACTGGCATTACATTTGGGAGGACGATTCACACAGCTGGAAAATCCATGTCTGGTTATAACCCTTTTAGGTAAATATAGTAGATAACAAAGGTGACAGTTTGCACTAGACACTACTGCCTGGTGTAGGACAAGTCAGAGCTTGGGATTGTGAAAGCACATGGATCAATGGGCTCAATAACATTGCTCAGGAGAGCTTGCAGGTGAAGGATAGCTACAGAGCATCACATCAACAGACAGAACAAAATGAGCTGTGCTGCAGCAACCATCAGGAGCATGTGCAGAAAGATGTCAGGTTATTGTGGAGGGACCTCTGTTCTGAGAACATACGCTGACGTCAGCAAGGAGGATCATTTCCTCTCATCAAAGACATTGCATCGAAAACAGGGTAACTTAAATTTGGATTGCAACACAATCGACAGAGATTAGTTATTCACTAGGCTGGAAGATGATAGCTCTTAGGGACCTTATTATATTCAACAGAGGCAATGCGAGAATATTCCCATCCAATATGCAGTACTGTAGAAATGGCATCTCAAAGTGCAGTTTCTCAAAAATAAGAACACTAGAAGCAAAATCAAGTGTGAAAAAAAATATGTCATTCTTCAGAAGATATTAATTATATGGCTAAAAAGCCGCAATGACTCTCTCAAGAATGACAATAGCTTTGACTAAGAGTCCACCTTGGATCAGAACAGCGGTAAAAGAACAATTTAAATAAAAACATTGGCATAAACTTAATGGAGAGGGAATAGAGAATCAAATAAAATCAAAAGTTATGAGTTACAGAAAAATGATAATGGACGCTAAAGACTTCAGGGAAAAGCCTGTGTTTGGCAGCACTAGAAAAATTGTAAGTTTGGAACTTTTTTAGAAATACTAGAAATAAAAGTACATCTTATGGATAGGAAAGGCAAACTTCAACCATTTAAAAATGTAACAACTGTAATAAAGAAAAGGCAGCAGAAGAGCTTGATAGCTTTTCTCCATATTAGGAAAAAATCAGGACTATCTCCTTGCTTTCCAAGACAATAACTGAACACCTCATTCCTTCAGTGGCAGGAGAGGATATTGGCAGCTACTTGGCATGCACACTTATAAACTAGCAAGTCCATACCTAAGAGTGACCTTTAATAGAGCTTTTAATGATAGAGAAATGTCAGAAGACTGATGGAGAGGGGATGTGGTGAGCCAAATTACAATGCGACTAACACAATGAGGCAAAATAACAGGAATGATAAGTGGAAGATGGGTTTCAGTTGATGGATGGATATATAATGAATGGCAGTCAACATGAATTTATGGAGAACAGCTCTTGTTGAACAAATCTGATTTCATTCCTTGAGTGCTGATGAGTTTGGTTGCTAAAGAAAATTATGTAAATTTATCAAGTATTTCACTAATTACCACATGAGATTCTAATTAAAAAGTTAGCAGTGTAATATCAATTAAGTGCACACTCTGGATTAAAACTTATTTAACTAACTAATTATAAAATTATCTGGCCATGGGAAATTGTCATCAAATGTAGTATGTCTCCAGGCTTCTCTAGGCATTGATATTAGAGTCCCAAAATGCAAGATTATCATCAGGGATCTGCAAGTAACTATATAATCATTGTTGGTAAAGTGTGTAGATTAGGCAAAGATTACAAGGAACAGGAATAAAATACAGAGCAACTTGGTTCACTTGGTAAGCTGGTCCCAATCAAACTAAACAGATTTTAGTGCAGACAAGCGCAGCAAGGGATGAAGGCCAGTCCTAAGGAAGAGAGATTTTCCCTTGGAAACCGTAACTCTGAAAAAGATCTAGAGTGGACATCAGATCCAAGAAGCCATCATGAAATCCCATGAGTCTAGAGAAAGAAGGACTCATGGATTCCATCCTTGCATGTAAATACAAATAAGGAAGTGATTTTTATTGCCATTATAGTGAATTAAATTCTGGAATACTATTCCATTCTGATGCCCATGCTTTAAGAAAATATAATAACAAGCTACAGAGGCTGCAGAAAGAGCCTCAAAAATTATTCAGATGCTTGAAAGAAATACATGAGAGCAAGAGACTTAGAAGAACTTGGTCTACTTAGTTTATCAGAAGAGCAGACTGGGGAGAGTGTGGTGATTCAAGTACACAAAATGTTTCTCCAAGGAGGAAAATGTGGGTGTGAAATGGAGAAAGAATAACAAGAAGCAAGAACTGAAAACTGAAGCCAGGCAAATTCAAACAGGAAACAAGTCTGCTTTAAAACAAAATACAGAGAAGGTGTTTGACCAGTGGAAAAAAACACCAGTGACTGTGGCAAAGCTTTTATTTCTGGCAGTCTTAAGTCCGGGTTGAATGCTCTTCCAAAGACGTGCTTTTGTCAAACATGAGTTTCTGGGCTCAGTGCCAGGGAGAAAGTACAAACACTCAGTGCCTGTAATGGATAGGTGAGCAGACTAAATGACTTCATTGTCTAATCTGTCCTCAGACTCTGGGAACTTGTGAGCCGGAGCAATGCAAGACTTAATGATGTGCACAGCCCCATGCTGCCCTAAGCCTCCTCCTTCCTTGCCTAATTACGTCCCAGCTCCAGCTTCTTCTGAAATTGCCCGAGTGGGGACTTGGCATGGGCAGAAACACTTGGACTAATGCTACTACTACAGTGATTGGTCTTGCCCTGCATGAGGTGAGTAGGAAACATGAAAGAAAACCAGTGCTTTTTAATTACATTCTCCAGATTTTGTGCTGAAACTCTATGCACCATGGGACCCACTAGACCAAACACAGGGAAGAGTGAGTAATATGGGAATGGGAAACAAAGGATGGGGGGAGCCCTTACTCTTCTACTTCAGCCATCGCTGTACTTAAACAGCAGCAAAAAGCAATGGCATCTGTCCACATCTGCTTCACAGCTCAGGAACAAAGTGGGACCGAATCTTGGGCTGCCCCTTTGCTCTTCTCCCAGGGTAATGCAGCACTGCTGAGCTGAAAAGGATTTAATCTGCAGCCCTAAATACATGAGAGTACATCCATGATAACAACATGCAGAAGACAAACCATGTACCTAAGAACCTGTCGGCAAGGCTGTTGGACTGCAAAGCCAGGGCTGTTCGGAAACCCTTGCTGTCCGACGGGATGATCGTGGACTGACAGACAAAAGCTCCCACAAAGTTGGAAAAATCTTCTGATTCTGCAACCATATCCTTCAGAGTAACATCTGTGATATTGTCAGTGCAAATAGCCATCTTCTTCCCCTGTGGACAATCAGGAAAAAATGGGGAAGCTGTTGGTTGTTGATAGAACGTGAAAAAGTTTGAGAAAGGAGAGATTGCAAACTTCCTGAGTGCAAACTGGATGAGTTTCATTCCTGCACCTTAGAAACAACTTGATGTTTCTATCATGAGAAGGACAAATTGCAGCAACAAACTGTGCCATTGTGAAAGCTCCGATTAAAGCCTTGTACAGACCCAGAAACACGATGTCACCTCTGATATGTGTCTTATCAGAAACCCGTGCTACAAAGCACTCTTCTTTTTTTACTTTGACAGCACAGTGTTTACTTGCAGAGCATAATAAAATGGCTTGCAAAGGAAAACCATATTTCCCTTGCCTTTAAATAATATACTGTAGAATACCTCTTTATTTGGGATTTAATCCAGAAAAAATATTTTCAAAGCACAAACACATGAAATCCCTAAACAGATATATAGCCTTCAAGGCAGCATTAATGTTACATGTCAAGACCAGTGCTAGAATCTCGGAGCAACAGCAATGAAAGACAAATCACCAGACTCAGTTGACCTGACAAAATGCCAAGCACTCAGGACCTAATCATATGGTTGGTAGTACTGTAGTACCATTGTAGCGGTTTGGGAAAATGAAGACCAGATCCACAGGGGAGTGAGCATATCTGTACCTTTGTGGATCTAGTTGTCAGCAGCTCTAATCCAGGTGGTACTTAAACACACATTTAAGACTAAAAGTATGCAAAACACTGTGAAGAAATGTGACTACTCATTTGCCTCAACTCATGCCAACCCTTTGGTACATGGGAAAGAGACTTCAGAACTTTACAGGGCTGAACATCAATGTAAACTACATGCATTGGCTTTCATGGGACAATACACATCACTGGTACTGCTCCGAAACTTCAATTTATGTATATGACAACATGCTCTGGTAGAGTCCAAGCCCCAGACAGAAAAATCTTGACTCTGGGGCAGAGACTGTTTGCACTCATGGACTAAACACATTTTTCCACCACTTTAAAAGGCTGCAATCAACGTCAGCAACAGGCACCTTGGCCACTGGCAGACAGCAGGGTGACCAGGGGCTCTGCTGACAGCAACATCTCCAGCCAAGTCATGAGGGAAACATATGGAAAGAAGTTGGCAGAAAGACTCAGACTCTTCGCTTGAGTTCCTTGGTGGCAGCACAAAAAGGTCAGGGTTGTGACCCAAGTGACTTGAAGGCACAAGAACTAAGAAAAGGTAGGGATGTGACAGGGTTTTTCTTCTGAGTGTTACTTATGCCTTAAACACTTGTCATGTCTGCTCTGGAAAATCACTTGGCTGCTCAAAAGTCCTCTTGCACTGCTGAGCAAGATCCAGAGGAAAGTGTTTGCACGGTCTCGGTGACAGCTCAGCTGTAGGGGAGTCCTCGTCTTGTCTCAGTGTGATCCCACAGAGCATCAACACAGGCAGCAAATTGGTTAATCCCCCCAACCCTCAACACCAGCTGAGCTCACCTCATTCCCACACAGGCTGATGTTAAAGAAGTGGAAGAACTTGGTCCCTCGGGAGGTGAAGCTGGGTCCACTCATCAATGAGCCCACCTGGCTGAGGTTGCTAAAATCGTAATTCAGGCTCTGGTTATCCTTGACGTACGACATCAGGCAGTCACTGAAGCAGGCAGAGTGGTCCTTCAGAGAGGGAGAGGCATCCATTAAAGAGCAGTTATGGACCAGCAGCAAACCGTTCACCTGGGAGTTAAAGCAAGCTGTTGCAGATAGGACTGCTTTCCTTGTTAAGGATGGAGGGGAACTTTGTCCTATTCCTGTAATTCACCTTTTCCTTGGGACAATTCCCATTCCTGTTTCAGTCCCTTGCAATCACATATCAGGACTTTAATGTTCCCTAAGCCTGGCCTTTCTGCTGTCTGCTGCATTAACCAAGAAAATGCAGTGTTTCTTGCTTTGTTTTGTTTTGGGTGCTTTTAGGATCCCAATGTCTCAGCTTAAAGCCCTGTAGATAGACCAGAACATGGCCTCAGGTATACTTACATCATGCAAAGGAAACACAAGAAAGAGCTCAAGAAACAGGGACAGGATAAGAACCCAGGTGGAGAAAGGCACAATACAAACAAATTGGAGCAGTTCTTCAAGTCCTTGTGCAGCTCCTTGCCAAAGGATGCTGCACATGATAAATGTTTATCTAGGCTTAAGGGCAATTTCATATAAGAGGAGTTTGTTACAGGTTTCTAAAGGCACAGAAACATCATCCAGCTGAGGAAGTCCCTGAGTTTAAAACAGCAGGAGTCTGGGACAGTTTTAGGTGGAAGTAACGAATATGCTTGCCCTGTTCTTACACTGTCCCCCATACAGCTTCTTGAAATGAACCTTTTTTTGAGCCGGTGTGGTCAATTTTATCTTCTTATTGCATATTTACAGACAGAAATTAGACTAGGGACATATTTGGAAGAGTGGGATCATTGGTTATAATTATATGCCAGTGCTCACAAGGCATATACCTGTAGGAAAGCACTAAAACTGGCCTTTTGAGTGCTTATATCCCAATAAACCCTGTCTGCCCATTGCTCAGAGACCCTCAGTTTCTGTACCTTGGTGCTCTTGCTGCCAGGCCCACATGGGATGCAGGCCTCCCTGCCATAGACCTGGTGGATGGACAGGAACGTGTTGGCCGGACACTCCTTGCACTGGCTGGTCTCCTTCTCGATGTAGTGTCCCGTCGGGCAGGGCACGCAGGATGAGCCAGACTGCTCAGAGCCCAGCGCACAGGCCCGGCAAGAAGAGGCAACTCCATCCACTGCGTTGGTCACCGTGATGGAGTAGATCTTTGCCATGTCATTGATGAACTGCCTGCTCTGGAACAAGAGCCGAGGAAACCACCCTGGTGCCATCGCACCATTGTATGTGGACACTAATCACAGGACTGTGCACCAGGGCACTGATTCAGGGATCGAATTATGCATGCACCTGTCTGTCAACATGGATGGTTTATCCACAGCTGCCTCCCAAGGGATGCTATATGGTGACAGCCACTCACCCTTTACAAGAAGCCTGTGAGCTTCAGTGGAGGGCAAGAGCTGTGGCGGTGTGTCCAAGGAAAGCTATGCTGTAAAGCCCTGTACGTATAGTACTTACATCTTGGCCCTCGTTTATTCTCTGAAAGGCCCAGGTGAATGTGAAGGAAGCGTTTTTGGAGATGATGTGCGTGTAGGATTGTTTCTCTTTACTTCTTTCCCATGATTCCACCACATTGGTATTTTTTCGATTAACATCCTATAAAATGGCCATAAAAAATTAAAAAAAAAAATAATGTGGTCATACTACACTAAACACTAGTGGTTTATAATACAGAGATTAATATCTATAAAGGACTTTACAACTGCATTTAACATTTAATAAAGGAGAGCAAACACATTTATTCTCTTTTCCATCACTGGCAATTTTTTAATTGAGAATGGGTGTCTATTCCAAAAGATGCTCTAGTTCACACAACCGTTAAGTTCGAAGTCCTATAGCAGGTTATAAACGTTATGAGGACAGATTCAGCACAGTCGTTCTTTCAGATTTGAAATTCTGTTTTTGTATAAAACATGTGGGTACCAGAGCACAGAGAGGGGAAGGCCAAAATTCAAAGAAAAATTGTAGTTTCTGCCATTTTCAGATACCCACTTTGTTGGTGTCTCTAGTGAAACAGAACTGAGGTCAATAAGACAGCATTAAAGTTTACACAAGAAAAACCTGTTCAATTTATGTTTGTGTTTCTTATTCTCCATCAGCTGTAAACGTTCCAGTGAAAGATGCTTTTTCTTTAAAACAGATTTCTTTAAATTATCACTAAAGGCAGATTCTTTTAAATTACCACCTAATTTCTGCTTAGTTCTCTTTAAATTAAAAGCAAATTCCTTTAAAGTACCACTAAATACAAAAAAGAAAGAACCAGCTTCCCTTTGCAATAGCAGGGGCAAAGGAGCTGTCGCAGATCCAGTTACCTTCCTCAGCTGATGGACTTTCGATAACCAGGTGAGGAAAGTAAAAAACACGGCCCTTTGCTTTCCCAAACAAATGTCTGTCTGCTGCCCTACCGATTCTCCAGGTCGCTGGCAGGATCAAGAATAAATTTCCAGATTTTCTGTTTCCCATCCCTCTGCCCCACATCTTGACTTGTGACTCTATTAAACTTCTGGAGGCTAACTCGACTGCACGAGAGACACTGAGAATTTTATCAGTCGGTTTAACACAGGAAAATTTGGCTCTTTGGTGTCCAATGATTCTTTTAAAATAAACAGGTAACCAAGAATGGTTCACAATTCACGTGGTGGAGGAATTTTGCTAGGTCATTCATCAAATCCTTCCTGCAAGGGCACCGCAGATATTAAACTAATGTCATATTTAATCTTAGTCATAATAAACCAAGTGCAACTAATCACACCTGTGTAGAGGTATTACAGTGACATGTGGAATACCAGGCTCAGTCCTCAGTCATGGAGAGAGAGGTCTCACTTACCGCCATAAAGTACAGCACACAATCTGCTGAACAGATGGTCTCAAAAATAAAAGTAATCCGTCCTAGTTCTGACCCAGTTGCTCCTGTCACCGATGTCGGAGGTCTGTTTAACAGGGAAGGAACGAAACATTTACAAGATGCTCTCCAGACAGGCAGCAGTCAATCCTTCAAATTGCTTTTCGTGCAGCGGGGAAACCATCAAAGTCCTGTCACATAAAACCTGCCCTCGCAGAACTGCGGAGGCCAGGTTTGCACAGCGGCTCTGCACTGAGTATTGGGCACAGCAGGATTATTTTTTAAGTGTCTGACTTCTTTATGGTACAGTTCCCTCCTTATAATCAACACCCAAATTTTACCATATTGGTAGGGAATCTTGTCGCTTAAATGCATTACATGCTTTAAGTGATTTACACCGATTTAATTGCATCTACCCTCCACTGGTGGGAGACGCTTTCAGGAGTTTCATGCAAACCAGAAGTATTCAGGATGCTCCCCTGCAAAGTACTAAACAGTAAACAGCAAATTGCGACACACCGAACTTTTCCACAGATATGTTTTTTGCTTCTCTTTTATTTTCACTGCTGTTTGCCCATGCTGTAAAATAAAAGTCAGGGTTTGCTCATTGGGTGTAAGAAGTCACAACCCCCCTCAGCTGAGATACAGGAAAGGAAGGGCGAGGTTCATTTTGCCGTACCTTACCTGTCTTAATAATTGACACCTCATCTGAGCTAGGAGTCTAAGCTCACTCTTAAAAAAGAAGATGCACAAGCACCTCAAGCAGCTCATTCACCCTGAGGGTCCAGGAGAGGTGGCATGTCCTGATCTCCTGTGGTGCCTGCATCACTCCACTGGCTCCAGGGGAAGCACAGAATGTGCCGAAGCCACGGTGCAAAGTAATGTGGGTTTCTGTAAAACACCTTCAGGGCACGTGCCAGTATGCACCCCATAGCAGATTTATCTGGTTACTTTGGGATAATTTAGAAACAGAGGGATAGGAATATCTTTTCTCAGTTTCCAGACAGCCAACCGGCTGGCATCTCGGACTGAAGCAAACACTGCTGAAAACCAAGGTCTTACAGAATCATCTGCTGCAATGGGCTGACTGGGGACACAGGAATAAAATGCAAGTTTCCCCTTGTCTCTCATTCAAGACATCATTGCACTTCAGAAAGGAAAACTCTGTTCATTCCAGGGATAATGTGAAATAGGTGTAAGAGGCAAAGATAAATGAGAAACAGATGGAAAAAAATCCTGTTCCTTACTTAAATCCTGGGATATGCAGGTTCAAGATAAGATAGTCATTGTCAGAGCCTCCTGCCCCACTCTGGATGTGATCACCAGCCACCTCCCAACCTTCACAGGACAAAAAAAGAAAAAAAAAATCAAGAAATGGATGGTTTCTGGGTCATATGGCCAAAACAATTCTGTTACCACACTTTTTTAAGCAATTCAGTATTTTAGTACCTTTTAAAGATGTCTGTTATGAACTATAGAGCAGTATAACAACGCTTTTGAATGAAAAATTTTAGTAATTAGATGAACTGCTGATTTTATAGGCAAATGTCACCTTGAAATCAGCAAAGCAAGTGGAATTCCCTGACCTGTGGTGTGCAGCTCAAGGGGGATGATCCATCTGATCTCTTCCAGCCTTAAAACAGATGAATCAATGAATCTATGTGTTAAACGTCATGCATATATTTCAGTGCCCCTCTGCTCAACAGGCATAATTCAAAGCTTGAGTTACATCAGCTTGACAGGGCGGATCAGACTGAGGAAAATGTCTCAGAGAAGGCTGGAGGTGGGAGAAGTCCCGAACGGAGCTGCTTTCACCAGTGAGCTGTGACTGCTTTCTGCTGCAATCTTAGCACATGTGCAGAGAGAAAGCTTTGAGTGCTAAATGAACAAAGATCACAGACTTTAATTAAGTTTTCCAAAAGAATTATGTGTGACCTCAAAGGGCATAGTTATCACAAAACATGAAAGGAGACAAACTAGAGAGAAGTCAAATAGTTGGGTTTTTTTCAGTGGGGATATTCATATGCATCAAAGTCTATGGTGGGATAGGTCCTTGGCTGAGGGGACTTCACAAAGGCTGCAGCTCCTGCCCTCTTCTGGTATACAAGAGATTTTTTATTTCTTCTTTGTGATATTGTGTCATTGCTTCCTACAGGAAATTTCAAGCCTGGTGCAATCGAAGAAAAGGGGGGAAACTGTGTTGTGACTCACGTAGCAAAGAGCATATTCATTTTGATGAGTGCTCCATTACAACAGTGATCAGCGCAGGAGAAAGACAGGCAGGTAACAACACAGGGAGTTTGGCTCACCGTTCATCCCATCGCACTTTGAGTTGCCAACATTAAAGCAAGACGTTTTCATGTTGCCTGGCAGGATGTTCCACCACTTGTACTCAAACCCAAGAGCTGGTTCAGTCCCAGCAGGGCAGGCTTTGCACTCTACAGGGCGAGAGGGCAGGAAAGGAAATCACACAGCCAAAGCACATCTCAAACAGTGTTTTAAAGAACATAGACATTACTTTTTTACTCTCTGGGGTAAATAATGAGCAAAGAAAATAATCTATTTCTTTGTAATTAAACAGCCAAAGACTTATCAGGACCAGAAGAGTGGAAACGAGACCAGCATTTTATAAATTGCAGATCATAATCTCGTGGTAAGTAATCTGCAACTGATCCCCCAAGCCACACTTCCTTTTTAATGGCTTCAGATGAAGGTTTGATCATACTGGCAAACATGAGTTCCCACAAAATGCTGTAGGTGACCACTGGACCAATACGTCCCAGAATCAACAAGCCAGAGTTTAGGCTAGACAATGTTGGCAGGGTACTCATCTGACAGTGCTTAAAATGAGATTTTCACAGGGCAGAACTTGGCATGGACAGGAGAATGGGTGAGGAGGAATTACTGACTGTAAAAGTTCTGATTCCCTTCTCAGAATCCCTTAAAATAACCCTCAGGATGTTTATATCAGCCAAGAAATGCATCCAGAACACAACAGGTCAACTTAGAGCAGCAATCCCTGGTAAGAAAGGACTTCAGAGAGAAAACAGGTATCCAACTCACTCTCTCCAATGTTATTTAATAAGTATTTTATGCAAAATGAACTCTGGCTTATGATGATGTGTCATTAAACTAAGTCACATGCAAGCAGACAACTGCTTTGGGGGTCACAAGCAATTTTTTTGTGGACTCCTACCCTGTGTCCCATCCGAAAATGTGCCTGGTGGACAAGGAGTACAGGAAGAGGAGGCGTTGTTGTAAAAGCCAGGATTGCAGGGTGGACAATCCTTCCTCTCTCCAGAAGGAGGTAGTGTCAATGCATCAGGGAGATCCTCTCTGCAGATCTTGGGTTCAATCCATTTGTACATGATCTGAGTCTGGAAGGAGAAGACACTGAGCTCACATGGTGTGTTAGGAAGCTTTAGGATTAAATGCACCAATCAAGGTCCCCCTTGTAAATGAAATTAGGGTATGCATAAAGTTTTAGGCCAAAACCAGACCTTGCACATCCAGGACAATAAAGAGAAGAGCACAGAAGGGAAACAGAAGTGACTGGGTTCACAGGAGATTCCAAGATTTCAGGCCTTAAGAGCAAAGCAAAAATGTGAAGCTTAAAACAATTACTACTGTTCATTCCTATTTATCTAGTGGATTTTCCCATGAAAATGTTTCTGAGGAACATCAGATAAATAATTCTAACAACTGCATAAGCAATCTCTGCATTTTAACCGTAATAACCCAAAATATAACTTCTGCATTATAAAATCCCTTTATTGGGAAGGCATCTGTTAGCAGAGAACATCACAAATTCTGCATTTTCTCCATACTGGCCTGTTCTTTGGAAAGTCCTCAATTTCTCTCCAGCCACTTTCATCTACTGAGCAAATGCCAAACCACACAGGAACTCTTCCAGCCCCTCTCCAGTCCCTCCACATTACATAAGGAGCAGTCTATGAACACTAACATGAGTCAGTCCTTGGTGTTACCATATACAACGGTTATCACCTCTCTGACATCACCTCTTTTTGACGAGACACAAGTTTTCCAACTTCAGGAAAAGGCTTAGGTGAGATGCATCACCCATGGTGTTGGGTTTCAAATTTCATCTGTCTTTGGGTCTATCCCTGAAAGGGTTTAATATCTCAAGACAAAAATTAATTGAGTTCCAGAGCTGAGAAACCCAACTGGCAAGACTTTAACCTGGCCACAGCTCCTTCTTTGGGTACTTCCACCCTTTAGTCCCAGCAGCGCAATCAGGGATCCTTGAGGCCAGAGGCATGGGTACAGAGGTTGACAGGGGAGATTTCACCTTATGAATTTGGTTCAGGGCCCTGAGCACAAACCCCTGCCATCCCGGGCATTGAGTTGCTTGCACTCAAGGTTAGCCCTCTGATAACACAGAGCTGTTCAAGAAGTATTGACCAGCTTTGAACCTGTTTGAAAAAAAAGCTGGAAGAAGCTTCAGTGCAGGCTCAGGCCTCGGCTCCTGGGAGCTGCAATTAAGCTGAGGCTCTCGCCCTTTGTCCCTGCCTGCGCTGTGTTGCAGCCATGCCAGTGCCAGGTCACGTACCCGGGTTGATCCACACCCTGACTGACCAATGAACTTGATGTCCCAGCTTGACATTGGTCCTGCCTCATCACTATGGACTTGTCTGGCAACCTTGGTTGAATCTGGTCATGGATGTTGGGTCTGCTTTGATCACTGTGCTCAGGTACTGTGGTACTGCTCCTGCTGTCAGAGTGGCATCTGGCTCCCTGCCCCTTATGGATCAGCCTGCCCTTGCTGCTCCTGCACACTGACAGGATTTTCTAGAGTATTGCTCCAGAAATGCTTCAGCAGCATCAGGGTGCACAGCATTTAAAATAAAAAGGATCAGAAGCTGGTAAAGTACCTGTGCGGTTGCCCAGAGCCCAGACACACTGTACACACTGAAGTAATCCTACTGCATCTGAGCAGAGAGAAAAGAGTCAGAGAGTGCTCACAGCCACGCAGGTGAGGGTTTCTAAGACTAGGGCTGAAGCAATCAGCCTGGGATTTTTAAAGCAGTAGATGGGTGAAAAGTCAATAGGAGTCAAGTGCCTAAATCTCCTGAGGCCCCTCTACACGTGGAGTGGGGACAGCAGAAGGGAGACAACAATCTCATGTCCAGTGAAAAACCTGGCTGATTTTAGTAAGCCATAGATCAATAGGCCTTCAGGCTGGTGCTTTACAGTCACTGTTCACCTGAAGATGGGCTGCAGAGTCAGGCGCTCTCATTGGACCGCATCACATGGAAAGATGGCTGGGGAGTACAGCAAACCTGGACTGATTTCCAGAGATGCAGAGCACTAAGTGGTGAAAGCAGTCCTGAAAACCCAGCCAGTATCTGTGCGTCTATGACACATGTTGTTGTTGCACGTGGAAGATGAAGGGTGTCTGCAGAAAGACCCACTTTGTATTCTGATGAAGTCCATCAGTGAAGGCAAAGGCCATTGAGCAGGCAGGAAGAGGGTCAACAGCAGGAGCTTATTCAATGCCAGGGAGCCTTGAATTGCACAGAGCAGTGACAGGGTAATCCGCAGGAGGCTGCAATTAAAGCAGTACCTGGGGGTGCAGCAGTGAACACTGCTGCTAATTCCTCCAGTCATTACAGGAAGCTAACAGAGCAAGAATCAGTGAGTCAAGACCAGGTTGTAAAGCCTGCCAGCTCTGGGGCTAAACTCGCTGATGCTTTGTTATTAAAGCACACAAACTCTCAGCTGCATTTTGGAACTGGCTGACCAGGAGACTCCAAAATACTCCATCCTGCCAGCAAATATTAGGCCAGCAACCTACAGGTACTATGGATTTTGACTACTTGTCAACCTATCCGGATCTAAGAGAGATGGAAAAAGGAAGAAAAGAGACAAAACAGGCCTGACCACATGTCCACACCTCTGTGAGCTCCATATCCCATTAAACAGGAGTTTCTTCTCCAAATCCCACCAAAATCCCTACGTGACTGCTGGGACAAAGGGCAGGAGAGCTCCAAAGCCAGGCTGCTCTATCAGCAGGTCCCTCTGTGAGAGATCCAGTAGATCTAAGATCTCTGGGTAAAACAATCTACCGAGAGTCCAGGTGTTCCGAGGCACCCCATGAGACAAGCACATTATTAGCAGCTAAGCTCTGCTGCTGCACATGAATACTCCCAGGCTATCTATATACCATTATTTCAACAGATCATGGGCTCTTCTTTCATGCTAAAACCAGGGGACATGATACACATCATATCTATGCAGCCAAACGCTCTGCCACCTGCAGTAGGTATGGTCATGTTCCTGTGCCATGGTAGCACCTGAATCATGCCTGGGCATTGCTGGGACAGGGCAAGTTGTCACAAGCCAAAAGTATGCCAGGAAAGACTGCTAACAGCTAAACAGTAGGGTTTGTTCTGGGACGGTACTTCAGCCTGTGGTCCAACCCTGGTTTTTTATGAGCATGGAGGTAGCACCAATGACACAGTCAGACCAATCATGAGTACAAGGAGCTCAGCATTTCACAATGACAGATCCCTTAAGCAGACCCATGACAGGTAGATTCTTACAGATGAATAAACGCTGGAGAGAAAGCAGCTAAAGGACAAGCCCAAAGCCTCAGAGAGATTCAATGCTGGAAGTGACACTGGGAAAGCAATTGGGAAAGAGATTCCTAGAAACCCTACCTTGTTTTCAAATCAAGAGGTCACAATAAGCTCAATGATCTTAAAAATAGTATCATGCCTTCTACTTACTTTTCCTTCCTTATCACACGGGGTATGGATCTGGAAAAAGTCTTTGTTTGTGCATGGAGGACGCTCTATACATGCACTGGATCCCTCATCTAAAACGAAAGGGTGAGGAACAGGATGTTAAACTATCAAATGGCCCCTGGAAACAACCATAACGAGCTTAAAATCTGGAGATTAAACTGAGTCAGCAAAAAAATACAAAACAAGAATGAAAAATCAAACTCTTAATGGAGTCTACATGAACCTTCCCCTGAACTGAAGGTGGGGAACACGGAAAATACCAGCTATGCTTGTACTGTCACACTGAAATTCATTGATTCAGTATAACCAGGGAGTCACCCAAACCCTTACACCAACCCCTTCACCTTCAAGCAGTAATTTGTGTAGTTTGCCAAGCACGGAAATATGTTCTCACTTGATAAGGAACAAAAACACTTTAACCCATTAGAAATTTCCTTACAACACTGGCCCAATTTTTCCTCTCCCCAGATATTTTTGCAAAACTCCCATTCCCATCCTGAGCACAGGCACAGGTCCCCAGTCATTTGCCATAGTCTCTGATAGCAGGTTCTGTGGTCGGTTACTGATTCTTCAAAAACTTATAAAACAACTACAAGGAAGAAAACTGAAGACATTTTGACCATGAAGAATGGATCTTGCATTATTGTGTTATTTGATGATCACCAGCTAACCACAGCTGGGAATGCAGAGGACTTTGGGGACTGGGGTTTGCAACTAGAACACTACATCTTCTAACCACACAGGAGGCAGGGATGGGCCAGGAGAGGATTTGGAAAAGAGATTCCTAGAAACATGACAAGTCTGAAGGCAGTGATGAATCCAATTCAGGTCACCGCCAACCGATAACACAAATTACCACGAGAGGGCACAGCATGACTGTTATTATCCTTCAGAACTGCTCCCTTTGAGGGCATAAAGATCTCCATCCCTTCATGTTAGCACAGATGACCTTAGCCAAGGTCGATTGTGGCCCATTATGTATATATGTGCCCTCTGCAGCTTTTGGGAAGCCCCATCTTCCTTTCCCCTATGCATATCAACTCGAGACTAAACTTCATTGTTGGATAAAACCATTCTCACATCTGCACACAGGAACAGCTTATAACCTTACGTACTCAGACTCTCCTGGTTTTGCTTAACCCATTTGATTTATGTACCTGCATAATACATTTCTTCTTTACACTTGGTGCACTCTTTAGCTCCTTTCTCAGAATAAGTATTTCTTGGACACACCTGGCACCCAGATGAACCTGGTTTGTCGCTGAAGGTACCAGGCTTGCACGCGAAGCATTCAGATGTATATGCAACTCCTGTAAGGTAAATTACAGATAAAGCACTGAAATACAGAGAGGTATGCTCCATAACTACTGCCCACCTGCTTATGGGGGAAAGCAAGCCAGGTGGGTAACACAGCTTAAAAATCACAGGCTTTCACCACTCTAGACACTTTGGCTTTGCTGACTCTTGATTTAGGTCTTTGCTCTTCAGTGCAAGTCTGGCCTATGTAGGAACCTTATATGACACTCCAAGTTTGATTACACTTAGAACAGGACCAAAAGAGCAATACCACATTAATTAAATTACTTAAATAGTAATTTAACTGTCACTGTTGTGAAATATACATCCATTTATCAGTGTTGAGAGGCTTAGCAATAAGCATGGTCTTGCTATACTACATTAAAGAAAACCTGTTTATTCCTTTTTCTCTCTATTTGCTAAGGCAGTCTTCTCCAGTAGAAGGCACCATTTACCAGCTAAATTAATTTTTCAGCCTTTCCCTGACTGGAGTTTTGCTGTTCTGTTTCTGCACTTTAGAGGAGGAGACAGGGGACAAGGGCGCTAAAAAAGCTACTTTGGTGCTGTAGGCACACCAGTAGAAATGGCACTTGGCAAACACTGAGACCAAAGAGTGAGATAAGACCTAAGCGGCAAATATCACTTACCTTCAATTGTGATGTTTTTCACCAGAACTGGTTTTACTACTTTGGACCCCATGAGAATCCCTGTTGTTCTCCAGTATAATATATTGCTACCTGATTTCAGAGTTACCTGCAACAATATGCATGACAGTTAGCGGACATCCCCTCACCAAGAAACTGTTTTATTTCTTATTTCCATTACTCATATTTCTTGAATCCTCACAGCAATCCTGGCTTTTCCTAAGCTGCTTAGTGAGTCAAGAAGTAAAGGGGACACAGCTAGGCAGATGCTGTAGAGACATCTCTAAGGAGTGCCACAGTGGGTTTAATAAAAAAAGCTGCTCACACCCCAGTTTTATGGAAAAACACCAAGAGCTGCTTCTGACTTTGTTGTAAGCAGAACTGGGAAAAAGCTGTTCCTGCTTTTATCCAGCTACCCCTGGCACTCAGGAGCTTTTATCTCTAGCTTTATGTTCGGATACAGTCAATCAGTTTGTTTTTAAAGCCTTGAGATACACTTTTATAAAGAAACCCAACACGACCCAGAGTTCAAAAATCCAGGCTCAGAAGTGAGTTTTGTTTATAGGCTTTAAAAATCAAGCTCTGCCTGCTTCTAACACTACAGCATCATGATCAGTAAGCCAGGCACAAACCATGAATATCCCCAGCAGCAGTCCTATCCCTCCTGCTCATTTCTGACCCCAAGCAGCAGATGAGATGCAGAAAACAACTCAGTTTCCAACTGCTTTGACCTACTTGCCTTCACAGCATGGCTCAGCATAACCCCCGTGCTGGCACAGGAAGGGTGCTGGGTTGGTGGTATCATGGCTGGGATAAGGAGGAGGAGGAAGGCAGGAACACTTCTTTCGCCATCAGTGTTGATGCCTGCTGCCTTCAACTCACCTGTGTAACTACAGTATCACTCTACTTACTGAAAGCAGCAGGTTTACCAAGACCCTGCCTGGCCTGCAAAGCTGTACCATATCTACTAGCCCAGTACAAGACGCCTACTGCCAACACAGTGATGTTGGCAGCACTGGCCTGAAGGTGCTATATTTTCACACAAGAAGAGGGATAAACTCTACCTGCACAATGGCCCAGGATAATGAGATTTACAGCAGTGCTGTACACTCCTGGCAGGACGACACTTTTTGTTCACCCAGGATAGAGTCCAAAAATTCAGCAAAGCGGAGATACAGCATATTGCATCTCCCAGTCCCCAAACACCTACTGTCCCGGGGGGCAGAGGAGAGCTGGGTTCCCGCAGGTAACAGCAGAACTGCAACTATATTGAATCAAACATCATGTTGTGTGGTGTAGAGATACCCAACATCAGCTCTGGTGCAGCAGGACTAGCATGCTGAAAGCAGAGGCTGCAGCAACTGGAAAACTGGGCTCAGAGGAGCCACCATGGTAGGATTTGCAATGCAGACAAAAGCCTCGAGGAGAGCCAGAACAGTCATCTCACCTATCTCGTGTGTCTACATTTCAGCCAGGCATCCAAGCAACCTTCGTAGTCAGTGGAGACACTTGCACATCCCAGATGATGAGCTCAGATGGCACCATCTCCCGTGCAGACACTGTCTACATCTCTCAGCTCACCCAAGTCGATGCCCTGGCCTTGGACCTACCCCTCAGCCCATGCCACTCATGCCTCCTCACCCAGCTCTCCTGCCTCCCAAAGTGACTCACGTGGGGCTTGCACCTGAGCTAACAGGCACTGCCAACCAGAGCTGGCTCGGGAATACAGTTTCTCCTCCAGGGGCATAAGCAGACCATGGAAAACAGAGACCAGGCTGCTGTCTATGCCAATAGAAAGCCTTTTTCTTCTGGCATAATGTCACCTATGCTAGGCCTTTGCCGGCATGGCTCTGGGAATTAGGGTATGGTGGTATAGTGGAAACCAGGCATCAGCATGAGATAATGAGTTGGTCTACACATGGTCCGTGCACCAAACAAACTCAGCCAGCTGGGTCACAGGCCAGCCAAAGGGCTGCCGCTCCCAACGTGGACATGCTTCTATCAGTGCTGTGGGAGCCACCCTGGTGCTGACAGCTTTTCAACCGGGTAGGTCACACCGGAGAACAAGCTGGGTGCAGTCCAGCTCTTCAGCACACATTTGAGAATAAAATGCCCGTCCTGCCTGCCTCCATATACACACACTGCTCGCACCGCTCTGCTGAGCAACAGGGAATAATCTCGTGCTCTCATGAGCAAACAACTGTTGTAGAAGATTTCAATTATAATCATGCAGAGTGACTGTGGCATGTGGATTTGCATAAATCTATTTAACTTCATAAAGCACTTGATTCAAAGCCCAGGAAAATCAATACAAAGTCTTGCAACTATATCATTTGCTTTGGGATCAGCCCCTTAGAGATCTCGGTGGCTTTGCCCACAATACTAGGCAAGCTGGGCTTCTTCAGATGCATTCACAGGATCTGGCCCTTGTTTGCTCTCTGCTCAGAGGAAATCACAGATATTTATAAATGAAAAAAAGCTTCATGAAAGAATTTTTTACACACTTACAGAATGAGAGCCCCATTCCCCATTGTCTGTTAGCTTCACCCACTTGTCTGCCGTGGACTCCATCTCTTTGCACTGGTCATTTTGTATCTGTTAATTAAAAACACAAGATCAGTGACCATAATCAGATGCATCTCTCTGTCAGCATAACGACTGCTGGCAGGGAATGATAAGATTCAGCTTTGTTCCTGTTGTCTACATATTTAGGACAGCAGCTGCCTTATTTGTGGGGAAAAATACCCAACAACTTTCAAAACCTGCTAGCAGCTTAGCAGTGCCTCCAATGACCACCTCTGATGCAGATGGAAAAAAAGAGCAGGAGGAGAAGATCTCAGCCTTGTCTTCTTGCTATCTGGTCAGACTCAGATGCTGAGCATCTTGTCTTAGCTGCCTCCTCCTTCTCTTTAGCCCACTAAGACCCAATTCTCTAAATTCCAAAGGCCAATCGAAAGCCAAGGGCTTCTGAGTCAGAGGGGAGGTAGGAGTGGACGGGCCAAAGCTAGAAGACAAACTGCTTTCTCTGCAGCCAGTATCTGCTACGTCTTTGGCTCCCTGCCATCTGACCTCACTAGGGATGAGAGTAACGTTATCAGGGGAGAGGCAACATGCCATGGAGAGTCTGCCCTGGCAGAAGTGTGAGGTTGATTGTCCTTCACCCAGGTCCAGCACAGCTCAGCAGCCTTTCCTCGCAGTAGGGTTTGGTGCATGGCCTCACAGTGGTCCACTTCCTTCTTCTCATAACTGTCTTCTCTGAAGAAAAAGTATTAAGTCCCTTTGAGGCACAAGTTCAATTACTCAGCTTTTATTCCACCAGGGAGAAAGGCCAGTTCAAGACTTTCAGAAGACCTGGGGTCAAGCATCCTCCTCAAAGTTGCTCCACGTCAAGACTGGTCGCATAACCTCACACCCTTCAAAGCATCTGTGCATTTAATTCCCATCTAGATCAAAAGCACTGAGGAAAAGAGGTGAGAAGAAGCACCTAAGTATAAGGTAGATCCCTAATTATCTTGTGCAATCTGAGCTACAGCGTCTTTGTGCCTCAGTTCTCATCTGCAAAAAGGAGATAAGAATATATAGTCTCTTCTCACAAGGTGTAAAGGGCTTCAATATATAAAGAGCCTGGGAAGGACAGGCTGCAGAAGCACTGGGTATCTAACAAGAAGCATCCACACTTACTTCCCACGTTTGAGGACATCTCCTTGCTTACCCTCAGACTGGCAATGCAGCCACCTGCGCCTGGAGAGCCCAAAAACTTCACCATTTCCCGGCAGCCTGCAAGCCACTGTCACTGAAATGTCACTGTCCAGAGCTCAAGTGTCATTGTTAAATATATTTAAGCACAAAGACATACTGGAGAAACAAAAGGGACTTTTAGAGGATTGTTAAATATGGTTTCTCTGCAATACTGAGGCTGACTAGGAATTATTTACATGAGCATTTCTATAAAGGACTGCACCACTCACTGCTTCTTGAACAGGGAATGATAAATTTAAGGTGAATGAGTGGGATATGGATAAAAGTAATATTCAAAAAGCCATTTTCAAAGCCAGTGCTCAGAGAAACAATATATTTGCTCCATTGCAGGAGTAGATCAGTCAGTCAGTCAAGCAACTGGAGCTAGAATTCATCATCCTGGCACATTCATCTGACAGCAGAAAGCATATTTGCTGCTTTCTCCCCATGAAGGAGGCAGAATGGTCTAATATAAAAGTGAAATGGTTAAATATTATTGCCTGCACTGTCTGTTATCAAAGTGCAATAGATTGCACTGATGTAGCAGCAAGAGGGTGCCTCCAGCAGGTTATTTTTGTCTTCCTTTCCCATCTTTACTAAGGATAAGGATACTTCACACTTTTCTCCGAGCTTCAAGAAACATTAACCAACACCAGCTAAGGCTTCGCACTCCTGTGAGATACCACGAGCTGTGTTTTTCAGATGAAAACCAGAGCTCACCAGACAGGGAGAGAGGCAGTAATAGAGGAGGTTGAAAAATTCCAGTCATCTCCTGCTCTCAGTTGCTCTCTCATTAAGTTTTTTTCTGTCCCAAATGGCAGATACAACATGTCAGGGAAAGCAACCTGTTGGTGAAACCTTCCAAAGCATCTCGGTGACGTGGAGGATCTGCACCACACTGCAGAGCTTGGTGCTGGCAACCCCCTGCTCCTTGGACCCCAATCAGTCCATCCACGTGGGCAGAGCAGGGCTGTCCTTCCCATTCGGGTCCCTGCTGATCAGACTGTTTTAGTAATTTGGGTACAGCGCGGTGCAAGCCCAGCCAGGCTGCTCCCATTTCAGAGCTAATGACCCCCAATCCCTCCATTTCACAGTGTGGATGTGTCCTTAGAGCCTAATTCCTACTGAAAGTCATCTGAATTTTTACTCCTAAATCTCTTTGGAGAACTGTTGTTTCTGGGTTGTTTCTTTTGTTTTGTTTTTTTTTAAGGATCACCCTTTTGTCTCTTCTCCTGCTTTTCTTTTCATCTTAATTGCTACAACCTAAATTGACCTAAAACTAAAGCTAAAGTTTCCACATACTAATACCTTGGAGCACCTCAGGTTCTGGATGCCTACTTTGGAAGGAGTCTTTTTAAACGTCAAGTCCCTTCAAAGGCATCTCAAGTCAAACACCCCCAAAATGAAGCATCTACCACCAACAGTTGTCTCATTAAAGGCTGGGCTAACAGGGGCAGTCATGACCCCCAATGGAAAAATCCCAGTGCATGGTAGAAAGGATCAGTTTAGCATGAGTTTTGAAGCTGAAATATGCCAAAAGGCAGCATAAATGACAGAAAGAGAAGAAGATTTTTTTTATCTTGTTCAGCAATAACAAGCTATGAACATGTGGGTAATGTAAAGGGAGGAAAAAGCTGTTTCAACTGGTCTTTATCTGGATTGAATTTTTACAATATAAGGTTGGATTCACCATATAAAAGGCCTTACAAAAAATTCAAAGAAGATGTTGTTGTCAATATACTGGTATTCGAAGAAGACAGAACCGGATTTCTTCAGGTGCACAGCATAGATGAGAGAAACTGTACAATCATCCCTGTTCGACTCTATGTAATTCCCTCGAGGCGTCCACGAAGAGCTGATGAACATAAACAAAACAAGCCTCAGCTGAGATCACAGACACTGAGGAGACTTTTCTTACACTACATGTTACTTAATAAAGAACCCAGAATCCCACAATAGATAACTGCTGTGAATTTACAACTTTATTACTGGATTCCCATATATTCATGTAAATATAATACTTTTCATTAAAACCGTGCATGGGAAAAGATATGGTACTAGAAATTTAGGACCCAGCCTACATAGGAAAGGTTTATTATCCATAGGTTCAACATACTTTCAATTATACTCACGAACAGCCTTCTGCAACCACCATGGGTCTCTAAATAGGCTGTGAAAGTACCTTTTAGCCACATTTACTATACCATGATCCTGGAGCTTTCCAGCTACAAATAAGAGCAGCTCCAGGCTGGCCTTAGACTCACTAGCTGCTGATGAGACCAAGGAGACCACGGTGATGGCAAAGAGGTGGCAAAAAATTTTGCTTTCCAGCCACTCTTGTTTGCCATTACTAGGGCTGGTTACCCTCTGGGGAGCTTAGATGAGTCATTAAGCTGGCTTTGTGCTGCTGAGCCGTCTCAGGTTTACCCATGGCTGCGTAACCCAGATGCAAACAGAACTTCTTACTTGTTGCAGCTGTCGGCTTTATTCTCAGCTGAGCCAACCGCCGTGTCCATGAAAGTCGCCACGTTGGAGAATCCTGCCGGCAGCTCATCCCACTCGTCAAACTTGATCCCACTGCCCAGCGAGTAGGTCCCTTCTGCACATTTGCTGCACACCTGGTTCTTCATCTCCAGGTACTCGCCAGAGGCACAGGAGAAAGCTGGGGAGACAATCATTTCCAACATATGAATGGAGAAATTTATCCCAATTAATTTCCATTATTTTTTTGCCACTTAATTAATTAAGAGTGAACTGTCATTAGAGGAATGCCCCAGCCCCAGGAACACAAAAGCTGAACTACTAACATTGGCTACAAAATTGAGATGTTCACCAGTGCCTGTTTTTTCACCGACACAGCAGCACTGAAACCAAATCTCAGATGACGGCTCCTGATTTGCAGCTTGTCTCCATTGGCAAAACAAGATTTCAGAAACGAAATGTCTACCCACAGACTGTGTCCAAAAGCAATTTGTGAAAATGAGGACTTGTAATACACTTCTCCTCACCTTTGCTCACCCGCCTGTTATACCTTGAACTCAATTAAAATCACCAGCACCTGAGAGCCAGAGCAGACTTGTCTCACCCACCTGTATGGTAGCTAAGAAGAGTGCACAGCAGCACGCTGACTGTAATATAACACTACAAAACTCAGTTGAGAGTTGCAGACCTAATCCAAGGCTCTCTCCACATTTGTCCTCACATGGGCTGCCTACAAAGCCTTGAACGTCTTGCCTGATAGACCAGGTGGTCTTGGAAAAGATCACCAACGGGCCTGTGTCTTGCAAATGGTGATCTTTGACTGGGGTGATATTAGCATGCTGAGAAAATAAACACTGGTTGCCAGAACAGCAAAGACAGTACTCAAACATATGTAACTAGGGAAAGTATAATTTAGAAGGAATGTTCATAAAGTGATTTTTTTACTGATGTCTTTAAAATTACTTTCTCCAAGTAACTATATATCCCTTGTTCCAGTCTTATCACATCTCTACCTGCTAAGGGAAGAATACTCCCATTATATAGAGGAAACCTGGAGAGCAGCTGAAGTTCTGTAAGCCCACGGAGCCCCGTGTCTGTGTCAGGAATCGTAACTCCTGCCTGGATGCTCATTTCAACGGCAGACCATCCCGCTTTCCCCCAGCCCCATGCTGTACCATGTCCTCTCTGAGACTGAACATCCTGGATGGAAAACAAATGAGTGCTTTCTGCAGAACATAATATTTCCTACGTTGCTTGCAGATTTTTAAACTTAACTGTGCCAGTCTAGCCAAAGCAGGATTCAGAGCAATGTACACAACTTGCATCCCAAGAAATGGTAGGATTTTTTACTGTTTCACGCATGCCACGTTGTGCGGTGACAGATATTTCATACACTCACTTTGACAGACATAAACTTACTAGCCTGAGAAACTGTAGGACGAGACCAGACTGCTAGCCAAATGGTGAAACTGGCCCAAAACAACTGATGCCAGTTGAAGTCCCAGCATATGCAGTTTTATAGATGTGCTGATGTTTATCTAACTGCAGAAAAACTTGTTTGACTGTGAGTACTTTGCTAAAGACGGGGCTGTATAACACTAATTTCCATCTGAATCCAACTGCAGTTCAGGCTCCCATTTCTGTGCTGGATCCTGCAGCACTTTTTTGTGTAATTGTCCTTGATGGGCAGCACTGGAATGCAGATAAAAGGTCCATTTTGATGGAAAGATCTGCCAAAGGGACATTTTTCCCTCTTGGTCTGATCAGCATACTCTGAATTTGAACCAGTGGACTTCAAGCCAACAAATCTGTTTTTCTAACCCCATCGCTCACTGGTGATGGACCAAGAAAGAAAGTGGGCAGGAGCCTAGCAGGGACGGGTGCTGGGGTGGGTGTATACAAGGAAATTCTGCCGCAACGGATTTCCATGAAAGACTGACAGACAGGCAAAAAATCCACCCTCAGTGGGGGCAAGGGGTTTTCTGTTGGCAGTGGCACATGATAGAGTGGTACGGCTAACATCCCATCTGTCTACCTCTGCGACCTCACTCAAGCCATAGGATGTACCTGCAGCTGAGGTCAGAAGCACAGCTTTTTTCAGAGACCCGGAGAAAGGTCGCGAGCACTTCCCCATGTGTCTGAACTGAGACCACATGTTGTACAGCTTTTCACCCTAAATGCATACAGGTGTCCTGACTCATTGCTTTAGCACTATTAATTAATCCTGCTTTATTTTTTTTCTTTTGAAGGGTGCAGAGAGAAGCCATCAGGAAGGGAAGTAAAAAAGCAAGCTCCCTCATGACATATTCAAATCCTTTAACAGTTTCAACTTTTTTTTTTTTAAGAAAGTTAAATAGCAAGAAATGGAGAGTGCTGCCTAACCACACATTCCAGATTTGTGAATTTCAAATAAGGACTCAGTAACTGTGAGCAATTCGCTGCCATAATGAAGATGCAGAAGGCGGCAGAGCTTCCTCTTCCATTACAGTGAGGTTGAGCAGAGATTATTGCTTTAACCAGACTAATATCCTTTAACTCCTTGCAACCTGATCATTTTAGAGAATAAAATGGTACAAGAAATCAGGCAGGCTGCCATGCAGGACACTGCCATCCATCGCTCACCCTCCAGGAGAGAGATGAGCCTTTTTCTTATTTACGTGAGGAATTACCTTCTTTCCCTTTTCTAAGAATTGTATTTCAAAGGCAGCAGCATTTCCCGTCAAAACACATACATCTGCAAGCAAACTAGCTTTGAGCATGCCAGCTGCTTGCCAGGTTCAATTTGGGGCTGAATGTGGCTAATGGCAACACGAACCACTTTCGACATTGGAACAGATGCATCATTTGGTCTCGTTCCAGGCAGTCGGGAGCGGCTGGAAGGGGATGGGGAGAAAACACAGTGTGTGATGAGCACGGAGATAGTCTCCTCTCCTAGTGTCACACAACTTGCTCTTCCAGCAAGGGACCAAAAGCCAGGCCAATCCCTCTTTAATCTAAGCGGCATCAATTCAGGAGTCCATCCCAGCTGGAGACAGGCAGGTTGTGGCCATGCCCAGAGACCCTGCAGAGCAGATGTCCCCTGCCATGGGCCAGGAGGCACTTGCCCGGGGTGGGGACAGGGCACAAACAGACGATCCGTCCCGGGGCACTGGCGCTTTGCCTTGCTCGTGGCTGCTCCATCTCACTAAGACGTAGCTGAGCACAGATCCAGCGCTGACTAGCGACCGCTTGTCCACAGAAACGGTAGACATTATCGCAGCACCGCTGTGTTTGTGGGGGTGACACATGCAAGGTGCTGTCAACAGGAAGGACAGCATCACCACATAGGAGGTTAAGGTGTGATGTGAAGTTTTGGGAATCTAAATCATATATTTTAGGTGTGTGCTCTGATTCGTCCTCCACTAAACCCTCCCTCTTGCTTCAGACTCCAGAGGGAAAATTAGTCCCCTGGCTTAGAGGTAGCCTTTGTGAACGCTATCTGCCCCCGACCCCAGAGCCCATTTGTTTAAGCATTTGATACTTAATTTTCAGAGAAAACATCTCTATTGAATAACTCCTTACATGTCTACCCTGTTTCAGAAAACAGAACTAAGGCTGCTAAATCATGTAGACAATTCTGAAAATCTTTTCCAGAATTGACACTATTGATCCTGTTTGGACATCACTATTCCCCTCCCTCTCAACTGCAAACTTTCCTGTTACACCTTTCAAATATCAGTTTGGGTGCTACACGCCAACTTACACAGAGCAACACACATTGTGAAGACTGGATTTGATCTTCTTTCTTTCTATGAAAAAACACTGTGAAACGCATTAAAAGCTTTCATGGCTTGCCCCATCATGGGCATTCTTAACACTGGGAGAACATTTTCAGAGGCAGTTAGGAACAGCATGACATACTGTGGTGCTGGATACACTGATGCCTTCAGTAGCTCCAGTGAAGTCGATGCAATTATTGGTGATTTGCAGCTGTAGCTTTCTTAAAATAAATACAGAAGAAAAAAAAAATGTTGTGGTTTGTACAGGCGATCAGTCTTGGTCACAAAAGATGCTGTAAAGTACTGTTAGACAGACACTGCCACAGGCAGCCACACACATTCATACATGCATGCAATAAAGCTGACACCGAATTCACTTCATAAAAGATTAACAAGAACTACAGTACTAATACCCACCGAAACCATTGTATGAGTCTTGTCAAACAGACTTCATTTCATTCTTTAAAAGGATTACAGGTCACTTGATAAAGGTGACTGAGTGGATATAATAGACTTAGGGTTTCTAATACAGTTAACTTAGTTTTGCATGTCATTCTGATGAGGAAGGTAGTACCACACAACACCAGTAAGGCACATCTTAAATGGATTAAGAACTGCCTGAGTAACAGATCTCAGACAGGGCTGTTGGTGGAAAACCATCACTGAGCAGGGAGGAAGGGGGCAGTTCTGGCTGCCCCGGGACTGAGTCTGATGGCTGTCCACATTTTTATCAACAATCTGCAGGCAAGTAGAAAAGGAATGGTATTAAAATTGGCAGGTAAGAGACTGTTGTCAAGCCTGAGCCCACTCAAAATCAGTGTGTTTTAACAGAGTCAAAGGTAAAGACAAGCCACTGAAGGCAAGGAGTGTCAGCCCTGCCTGCAGAAGGCTGAAACGTATCCCGGAGAGCAGCAAGCCTGAGGGTCGGAGTGGACCCATCATTCATCAAGAGATTCCACTGTCAAGACATGCAAAAAGGCGCTAGTGAGATCTGTGGATGTATTTAGCGGTAGAGGTAGAGATGTGTGGGGTGAAACATGTGTGTTACAGGCAAGATCATTCTAATACTGAATGTAGTTGTGATTCGGCATCTTTAAGAGGTCAATGCAAAACAAAAGGACTTTAAGTGCTTTTAAAATTAGGAGTAATGTCTTGTAGTGAGAGATCTGAAGTGCTCAGTCTATTTAGTTTATCAAAAGAAGACTGAGAGTCAACTTGATTAATATATAAGCATCTCCAGGGGGAGAAAACACAGGATCCTACTGGACTCTTTAATCAAGCAGAGAATTGCATAAGAAGAACTACCTTCTGGAAGCTGAACCCAGACAAATTCAGATTGGAAATAACACACACATTTTTAATATGAAGAACAACGGATTGCTGGAATAATCTGTCAAGCATGTGACGGACCCTTTGTCTCTCAAGTGCTTCGTACCATAACTGGACACCATATGGAAGAAAAGCTCACGCCAAATACAAATTATCAGCCTCAGCATCAGCCTAACTGGATGCATTTTAATGGCCTGCGAGGTCAAACTAGCGAATCCAATTAATCCCCCTCCTCTTAAACTCTGTGAGTGGAGAGTGATGGTATCTTACCTCCCTCCTGGGACACACCACGGATGTGGGGCATCCTGAAGCAGAAGCCCTGCCTACTGTGTAACCACTTCCAAGGAGTGTTTGCAATAGCTTACTTTGCAGATCTGATAGCACTTTACAATCACTTTGCAGACATGGAAACGGCTCCCTAGAGGGCAAAACAGACCATAAACAGGCTTGCCTCATTTGCCCTTTGACTGCAAGGCTCCAGGGTCACATTCTGCCTTTTAGTACAGCTGTGGCCCTCTCAGTTATTTTGGTGGACTCAATGTTAGTTGGCACATTTCTCTTCTAGTAACTGATCCTAACAATCACACGTTGCTTAACTTTCTGATGCTGGGGGTCAGGACAGGCTTATCGTGAACACAACTAGACTGACAGAGTAGATCCTCACATGTATATTACTACTCAACTACTTCTGAAGTTTGAAACCTGCCTTTAGAGTGTTTTCTTATATCGACTATCTCCCAGATATTGCCATGATGTGAGAGGGATTTTACCAGAAGGTTAATCAAAGCTGCTTCAATGCTCTGCATCCTCCAACACCAAACTGTTAATATATTCAGTTGCCTCCTGGCCATGCAGCCCTGGCCACTCAGTCTTACACCTTCCTTCAGCTAGCTTCCCATCCCACACCACTTGGACCCACTACTTCTGCCTCTATCATTCTTCTCAGCAGTCGTTTTTCTCCAGGCATTTCCCACTTATGATACCTAAAACTATTTCAGTTCTGTTTATTCTGTTGCCACTGAGCACGTGCACATTCATGTGTATCCTTCTGTGTCCCCCTGGCTCTCAACACATTACAATTTAAAAAAAAGACACAGGACTGGATTTTGCTAGATTATAACAACAGTAGAAGGGGGTAGCAATGGAGCAATTCTACCTAAACCAGTGAAAATACACAGGAAAAAGAACCTCAGACACTGGCTTTCCATCTCTCCCCCCTCCATTCCTATGTTGTTCATCCAAAGCCCCACTGCCTGGGATTCAGGTGAGATGCTGCCATGTCCCGCAGGCAGAGTCTGGACTGAGCTATCTCAGCCTCCCATGGGCAGAGGTGAAAAATGTAACTCAGAAAGGAAATGTGAGGTTGGCAGCATCCCGCAGCTGTCCCTCTGAACAGCTGCTGGGTTCAGCAGACACATATCACAAACGTGGAGGGGAAGATGTGGCCAAGGACAAGTACATAGAGGCATCTGTTCAGTGATACCCTGGGACATTGGGGTCCACACAACATGGAACAAAGGACCAACCAAAATATGGGATGAGGAAAAAAAAAGAAAGCCAAAGGACAAGAGGAAATCATTGCTTCATTATTAATGTTTCCTATAATCTCAGCCAGCTTCAGAATGTCTTCCGTGAATAACTTATACGAGGTTTCTCCAATAGACTGTGAATAATTGATGTTCGTTTTCTTCAGTCATTATACCCCAATGTGTTATCAGGAACCAGACTGAATCTTAATTTAAGAAAAAAGTCTGTCAAGGCTGTTTAGGCTTGACATGTGATCACACTGAAAGCTGACATAACTTGCGGAAGAGTACCTTCTGTGGAAGAGACCCTTCCTTTTCTTAAGAGTAAATAATTTTTCCTTTTATCCAAGAAATTACAAAATAAAGCAACACTTTTTCCAGTTCACCTCTTTGACGGGAATAGTACCATTTTCCCTAGCTGGCCTGGCACATAGGACAGTTTTATTATCACTTTTATTTCATCATTTGGATGCTGAAAGGCGTGGATTTGGAATGGAAATACTCAATAAATCCATGAAAGTGTGGCATAGAGTGGAGGAAGGCAGTCATCACCAAGAGGTTAGCAAGCACATTTGCTGCCAGGGTTATAACAACCATCCTAATGGCTCAGCACTGCAGATGGCAGGAAACATACCTCGAGGTGAATGAGTAGCTCTCCAGGCCCCACTGACTCCATCAGGCCTATTTTGGTTGCTTACCAACCAAAGTGTTCGGTGCAAATGGCTTCTAGTGCTATTTGAGATGTCCTCTGTGCACACACACACACACACACTGTGCTTGCCTCTCATCCCTTTACCAAGCCATAGCAAATCTCAAGGTCTTGCCAGTTGCTTTGCTGTTGAAAGAGAAATCAGTGACTCAGAGGAAGCTGTGTTTAACTGATTCAATTACATCGTGTACACAAATAGGGTGAAGAAATCATCAAAAGACACTAAGGCCAACCTTTCTCTTGGAAGTCTCAATATACACATCAATATGCAGTTCCTGGTAACTGTCTCCAGGAATTAAACTCTGTGGGTTCAGTGCAAACACTTCTGCTTTTTTAACTATTTACCTAAAAGAATTTGTGCTTCAAAAAGCCAACAATGGGACCTTTTCTGCAAAGACAGTGTATTGCTCATGCATAGAGGAAAAAATCTGGAAAAATTACTTGAAAAACTGGGGTTATCTCTCAGGGTAACAATATGCATTAGGAAAACATCCAGATGGAAATGCCATCACAAAATGTAGCCTCAAGCCTCAGTCCAGCTGAGAAACTTGCACCCTCAGTAAGTTTGCAGATGACACCAAATTGGGCGGGAGTGTTGATCTGCTCGAGGGTAGGAAGGCTCTGCAGAGGGACCTGGACAGGCTGGATCGATGGGCCCAGGCCAACTGTATGAGGTTCAACAAGGCCAAGTGCCGGGTCCTGCACTTCGGCCACAACAACCCCATGCAGCGCTACAGGCTTGGGGAAGAGTGGCTGGAAAGCTGCCCAGCAGAGAAGGACCTGGGGGTGCTGGTCGACAGCCGGCTGAAGATGACCCGGCAGTGTGCCCAGGCGGCCAAGAAGGCCAATGGCATCCTGGCCTGTATCAGAAATAGTGTGGCCAGCAGGAGTAGGGAAGTGATCGTGCCCCTGTACTCGGCACTGGTGAGGCCGCACCTCGAATACTGTGTTCAGTTTTGGGCCCCTCACTACAAGAAGGACGTTGAGGTGCTGGAGTGTGTCCAGAGAAGGGCAACGAGGCTGGTGAGGGGTCTGGAGAACAAGTCTTATGAGGAGAGGCTGAGGGAACTGGGGTTGTTTAGCCTGGAGAAAAGGAGGCTGAGGGGAGACCTCATCGCTCTCTACAACTACCTGACAGGAGGTTGTAGCGAGGTGGGTGTTGGTCTCTTCTCCCAAGTAACAAGCGATAGGACGAGAGGAAATGGCCTCAAGTTGCGGCAGGGGAGGTTTAGATTGGATGTGAGGAAAAATTTCTTTACTGGAAGAGTGGTGAAACATTGGACCAGGCTGCGCAGGGAAGTGGTTGAGTCCCCATCCCTGGAGGTATTTAAAAGGCGTGTAGATGCGGCGCTTAGGGACATGGTTTAGTGGGCATGGTGGTGTTGGGTTGACGGTTGGACTCGATGATCTTAGAGGTCTTTTCCAACCTTAATGATTCTATGATTCTATGAAACCTTATGCCATCAGTAGGACTCACCTACCTAACTTGAGTTAGGAACATGCATTAGCAGGGATGCTCTAAGAGGAATAGGAATAAACATCTGCTTTAGTGCTTTGCTAAATCACAGCCGTTTAGTAGTGACTCTCAAACTGTGCCATGCACACCACTGCTGGCTAAACACTTTTGCTACATGACAGACTTGCATTAATTCCCCAGCTTCACAGTGTTCCTCAGAGCAGCCTCCGCTGCTGTGTGCTAGTCCCCTTCCCAGTGTGCTCTAGTAGGAAAGCTTTTCCTTTTCCTTTCAGAAAAGACATAAAAACTTTCCTAGAGATACAAAAGAGACTCAGGTAAAATTGAGTTGTCCAGTCCTGCAGGCCATACACACAAAAGTGCCCCTATAAAGATCATGACTTTGAAATCTACTTTTTGCACATCTCGCTGTTCATGTCAGACATGGCTCCAGAGACAGAGTTATATTATGTTTTTCTCTGTCAGACATCCTTAATTGCCAGGTAATACATGACAGGCCAAGGGCCAAATCTATAGCATATCAAGAAATTCTCAGATTCCCTGGATTTCATGCCCACTAAGAATCCATTTTTTTGGTACTTAGGTTTGAGAGAGCAGCCTTCCATATGTGACTGTTATATGTTGACAGGCAGCTTCATGGGAGCCATATGACTGTTCAAAAGAGAGGGGAGAAGGGAAGGTGTTAGTGAAAATGAGGGAGGAGATCAGCATATACCGTTTGAGTGAGCAATCTCAAGGATGGAGGAATGAAAGGGGAGATCTTCTGAATACATTTTGTGAACATTGTCTCAATGTAGTACTTTCCTACAGCTCAGGATACCCAACAGCATCTGTCACCTTATGTAAGTATATCTATGTGCGTATGTCAGATCTAAATGACATGGTTAAACACCAGCAGCCATTAATAGCTTGACCTCATTGTTTCTTCCAAGGTGAATACCCAAAGAAGAAATGTCTGAATGACATTGGAAATGAAAAAAATATTAGTACATCAAGTTTGGTGCTTTCAAGTCATGAGAAAAAAACGAGAATGCCTAGTCCTCACAGCTATGCTGATGGCACCATATTTCCTCTCTTCAGCTGAAACAAAGAAATCCCAATCATTTCAAAGCCCATTAATGAGATCAGAAAATAATCCTCAGTGGATGTCAAAAAAAAAAGGAAAAAACCCTCTCTGATGATTTGTTAGGATTCACAAGTTTGCTTCAAGAGGCCGTAACTCTGGACTTACTTAAGCCCTGTGAAAAGTAGTTCTTACATGCATATGTGAAGACAATGACACTGTGGTGATAATAAATTTTTTTGATTACATAAAAATTATTTTGCGGTAACATAAATAAATGTGACTGTGTAATAAATAGCACCATTCTCATGGGAGTATTTGTATGGACATTCACATCCACATGTGCAGTAATGTAAATGTTGAAGAAACTACTAAAACTTATTATTGCTATTTTCAAGTCTTCACCAGCCAAATTTCAAAATTCTAAGTAAAGCTCCGGAAGAACCAATTCTTTAGCACAAAGTCTACACAGAATTTGCCTGAATACAAATCTAGTTGACAATGAACAGATTTAAACTTTATGTCAGAAGGCTGTAACGCAAGCACACAGGTTTTGCCAGATGTATAACATTCATTTTATATTATCCATCTACACCAATATGTATGTGCATACACCGTATGTTATGAAATTTGCAGATACCCACTGACTTCAAGGGAATTAGGAGCAGACCCACTTCTTACCTGCTTGGGATACCCAATCTTATCAGAGACCCAGAAAACATCAAACTCAAAACCTTCTATTTAAGATTTCTGTTACAAAAGCAGAATGTTAAAACTCCTGCAGATCACTTAAATTGCCTTAAAGTGTTATAAAACCTACAAGCCTTAAAAAGGCCATTTGCCCTAATTGTGTCTAAAGTGCACTACAATTAGCAGAAAGATCCATATCTCCTCCTGTATCCTAGGTATCCTAGGAGCAGATTACACAAGTTAGAATAAGCTCAACAAACACAGCTCAGTAACAATAAATCAGGACAAATTTTGGTTTCAGAAAAGTCCATTGTAATTAAGGACAGTCTATTTTCTGAAGTCAGTGGAGCTTTTCACATTCTTACCTTTTGGCACACGTTCACACGCCTCACCTCAAAACTGAAGCACGTTTCTGATTTCAAAGAAGTTGCTCCCGCCTTAGTGGCACCAGGTAAAGGTGGAGTTTACTAAGCAGAGCCATTAATAACTCCACGGCACGGTACTTCATCAAGTTCTTCCATATTATCAATATTTTTTGTGTCTCCTTTCTTAAGAAAGCTTGCTGATTGTAATTATAACTGGCGTTTGGATGCTGACTGTAACAGTGACCCTACCAGCACTTTTTCCCCTTGAATATGGCAAATTCAACTCCTTTTGAAGTTGTTCTATTATTCTCACTACAGTTTCTTTATTATGTACATAGTGCCGCTAAAATTAACAGATATTTATGAGATAAGGTGCAACCTATTCTTGTTTAGGACAGCAAAAAATAACTCATATTCTGTGGAATAAGAGAGTTAATATTAAAAAAGAATTTGAGGTCAAAATGGGAACCCTTTGAGCCCTTTTTGGTCACAAACTCTGCTCAGGGGAGCATATCAGTGCACCTGGGCACAGTAAGGGCACACTCTGAACTAGATGTTTGGGTTGTACTTGAGTGAAGAAGAAGAAGAGAGGAAGGAAAGGAGACATGGAAGGAAGGCAGGCTCCAAATTCAGACTTTTAATTTGAGTGTAAAACATGCAGCATATGGTCAGGCTGGCAGAAAAGCCTGACTGTGGCCACCGAAACAGACTGCAGTGTAGTGCCAGCGGGAGCGCAGTGCCAAGTCCTGCTCCCACTGCCAGGCCCCAAAAGGTCCCCATTAGACACTGCATACAGCCCCCACATCAAAGCAAAGGGTTTGCAGAGATACCAGCCATATGGGGGTGCAGGCAAGAGCTTAGCCCTGAAAGCAAACTGCTCCCATTGACTGCCATAAATATTTTCTGTTTAAAAAGCCAAGCACACTGCCCTGATGGTAGTGATCCTTATCAGCTAAATTCCCTTCCTGCTATCAGACTCATGAGGAGATCAGAGTGAGATCTGTGGTAATTAAAAATTAAGAAGACCAAATTAGTTAAGCACATTCCCGACCATCAAGAAGTAATGGAGTGATTCAGAGCATCCCGGTTTCGCTGAGGGAGGCTCTCTGCCCTCCATGCCCCCCAGCACAACACTCCCTGCCTCCATGTATGTACCTTACCTCCAAAACAGTAGCGGGAGGATGCCTGGAGGGGACATGTTAAACGTGAAGCAGAGGAAAGCCACACAGAGTAGCTTTAGATGTAATAAATATTGCCTTTTTCCTACCCAAGATCCTTGCTGCACTTTTAATTTGTCTCTTTGCAGGATCCCTTGCAACCATGATGTGCCGGTGTCAAAAACATGACTCATCTCTGACCAAATACAAGCATGAGAGAGGTGGCCAAGCTGTCTGGCGTGGCCATACCGTGGCCATGGAGGCAGCCCAACCCCATGGGGTGAGCCTTGAGGTACCACACCGCTCTGAATGGCAAAACGCAGGCTGACACCCTGATGTGGGGCCTGATAGTGGTGACAGCCGCAGCCCTTTGGGGCAAGGAGATCAGAAAAAAGGAGGGGAGTGAAATATAGAAAGGGGCATGTTGTCCCAGTGCATTGCAAGTGAGCTACTGTGCTGCAGAGCTGCTCCTGCACCTTCCCTCCCGCATCTGTGGTCACTGCATCGCAGAACCTCCTACAGCATCACAAACGTCTGTCATGTGAGGTTCCTTCTTTCTTCCTACCTCCCACCTGGATGGTAAAGATGTTGTGGGGAGGGTGGCAGGAGGGGAAGGTGGTCTTATCACGCTGCTCTGTGCTCAGGACAACATAAAGTAAAAAAACCCTTCATCTAATACCCAGGTCATACAGCAGTCAAAATATGACAGTCCTTTCTATGCTGAATCCCATGACTAATTCTCAGAGGACTGTGTCTCCTCTACAGGTAAACTTTGCCGATTAAGTTTTTGAAGACCCAAAAGGGATAAATCCTGACGTTTCGGAGACTACAGCCATTTTGGGGAATGCTGGCAGTTACTCTCAGCAGGTCACAGTCAGCTGTGCTTTGCAGGTCAGCATGCACTTCAAAATGCAGCAGAGCACAGAGATACCCAACCTAATTTTAAATGGGTTCATTTGAATGAAAAGCAGTAAAACACAACATCCTGAAAATGAGCACATCTCAAGACACCAACTGAGCTTCAGTGCCACAGTTAGATTGCTCCAGATATGTGAAGCACCTGAGCTAATACATTTTTAGCAATCTCAAGTGTCTTTCCACTCCACTGGAGACCATAGTCTAGACACGTTTACAGAGATGATTGGAGATATTTAACATATTGTTATACCGTCTTTCAAATTCCTAGTTCAGGGACAATTTAAAAAGAATGACTGCTGAGCATTTGGAAGTGGGAGAGGTTGGTGCAGTAGTCTCAGGATCCAAAATTAATGACATCCTGCAAGTCACTTCTGTTTTCAGAGAGCAGTAAAGATCAATAGCAAATATTCTCAAGCGGTAGGCATTTCTGAATAGATGAAAACAACTGCATCATGAAGTCAGCAGCAGTGCCAGATGTGTTCCAAAAAAACCCACGTTCTCACCCAGATTCCTCCATATCCAGTGTCCTAACTGCCACCACGAACCACTGAGGGCTCTGCCAACCTCAAGGAGACAAAAAAGCCCTAAGAGCTCATGCCGCTATACAACTGAAACACTTTTTTAAGAGCAGAGGCATAGTTGGCTCAGCTGTATCTCAGGACTAGTAGGTACCAACCAAAACTTCTGAAGATAACAGGTCTCCAAAGCTGGAAATCATCCTGTCTGTGGTGATTGTACTGTGGTCCCCAGCTCTGCAGCTTGAAGGATTGAAAGAGATACCTAAGGGAGTCCAGGACTCTACCTGTGTAGAGGTAGCCCAGGATGAGCCCCAGTGTCAGGATGCTCTGGTGTAGGGTAGGATCTACAAGATGTAGCACAATCTGAATAAGTTTGTAGAATGACCAGAGAGACTCATCTCAAAGGATATGACATACTTATAGTATTTCTTGGTAGGCTTCAGGATAAAATAACTCCAGACCTATGAGAAAAGGAAGGCATCCCATGGAGTCATTAATTACTTGGTGAAATGCGTATGCAATCCCTGGCCAAGTCTGTATCACAAATCTCACTCTGTACCTGATCCACTGAGAACGTGCATTGTAGCAGCCCTAAATACAGAACCTTTCATTTTCCTGAGGCTATAGCAATTTGTGGTTTTAGTATAAGACATCCTTGATCCAGCTCCTGTGTTGTCAGATGAGACAGAAGCCACCAGCTCAGAGAATACGACAAATCAGTGAGGAGATGTCTATCTATCAGCATTTTCAGTACAACTCATCAACAATAGACCCCCATGTGCAAACTCTGAAGAGCTGGAGGGCACATAATATTCAAACGCTGCCTCTCCCAGTATATCGCACCCATTGAAGAATGGACTGTCAGCCAAACTCTATGCTGGTTCAAATATTTTGCAGTAAAAACCACCACATTAGCTAAGCCAAATGGGAGGGGTGTTCCCTACACATTCCTGCAGTAATTAACTGCTGTTGACAGGTTCATGTTTCCAGCCTGAAAGATTGGTTGTTCTTAAAGCAAAAGGTGAAAGACTAAGAGATGAGAAACCTAAAATGACTTTTGCCATCAGAATATAGCCAGACATCTCCTGAAGCCAGATAACTTACTACAGACAGAAAAAAAAGGCAGAACTACATTAACACCACTGCACTCCCAAGAGCCAAGAGAGACGAGATCTGAAGGGCTCAGTAAAATGTCAGATATCCAATTGCTTCTCACAAACCAGCTGAACTGCCATGGCACTTGACAGCAACACAACAAGGAGGAGAGGCAACTGAGATGAGTTTTCCAGTGTATTTAACAGAATCCTGTACTTTGGTGTATAATATCACAGCCAATCTACTCAGCAAATTTTTCGCCTTGTCTAGCAGGGGGTCAGATATGGAGAAGCCAGAGATTAATCTATTGTTATAAAACAGTTGAATTTGTTATTGTTATAAACCAGTTGTCCTGGTTTCAGCAGGGATAGAGTTCATTTCCTTCCTAGTAGCTGGTACAGTGCTGTGTTTTGGATTTAGCATGAGAATAATGTTGATAACACACCAATGTTTTAGTTGTTGCTAGGTAGTGTTTACACTAGTCAAGGACTTTTCAGCTTCCCATGCTCTGCCGACTGAGAAGGCTGGAGGGGCACAAGAATTTGGGAGGGGGCACAGCCAGGACAGCTGACCCCAACTGGCCACAGGGACATTCCATACCATGTGACATCATGCTCAGCATATAAAGCTGGGGGAAGAAGAAGAAAGGGGGGGACATTTGGAGTGATGGCGTTTGTCTTCCCAAGTCACCGTTAGGCGTGATGGAGCCCTGCTTTCCTGGAGATGGCTGAACACCTGCCTGCCCATGGGAAGGAGTGAATTAATTCCTTGTTTTGCTTTGCTTGTGTGCGCGGCTTTTGCTTTACCTATTAAACTGTCTTTATCTCAACCCATGAGTTTTCCCCCTTTTACCCTTCCAATTCTCTCCCCCATCCCGCTGCAGGGGGAGTGAGCGAGCAGCTGTGTGGGGCTTAGTTGCCAGCTGGAGTTAAACCACGACACATTGGAACTGACTTAAGACCAGAAAGACAGACAAATAAGAGGAGATGAAGAGGGAAGTGCACCATTTGTCGAAATCTGTAGCAGAAAGTTGAGGAGAATGTAGCGTTCCTGGACCTTAAACCATTTATCACAAGGTTTAAGAAGAAATAATGTATATCAGAAAAAAAATGCTATACCTAGGTACTCCAGAGTACACCAAAAGTGGTTGTGCAGCAGAAGAAATAACACTGTCTGCTCCTTTATAGTACAGACAGCAAAAAGTAACAGGCTTGAAGTACAAGGGCGATTCAACAGCAGAAAAAGCTGTAACAAAACAAAATAGATGAGCAAATATCTGGGGATCTTGTGGGCTCTTCATCACCGGAGGTCCCTGAAAACAGTCCAGCCAAACATCAGCCATGAATGACAAAGTCATTGCTACTATAGCTATTTGGGCTGGGGGATGAATTGTGGGATCACCTGAGGTACTTCCCAGCTCTATATTTCTGTAATTGAAAAACACATCCTAAGGATATACAGAGATTCCACATTTAAAACCTCAGAAACTAAACCCAAATACACAGAATGACACAGGCAGCTTCTCAAATGATGCTTGCAAGCAGTCAGAAATCTTCCAGTGGCCAACACTGCTACAGAAAACATTTATGTGCTTTATGCTGGAACATATGCTGTAAAGAAATGAACAATAAACCTTTACAGGGGAAGAGTCAGAAGTGAATAAAATCTCATCTTTCCTACACTAGAACTGAAAGGACATTGCCATTGTTCATCCTGCTTGTCAGATACAATAATTTATACCCCCCCGGTACAAATTATTGAGAAAGTAAAGCACTGCTAGGATCTTTTGTGAAGCGAATTGCTAGAGCAAGGAAGTGTGATGGGAAAGAGCATTCAGCTTGGGAAGCTACAGAACAGTGAGGGAATAGTTCAAATGTATTTGCAGAACAGCAGTTCGCTTATGTCCCAGATGCAAAGAAGTGTTTTAACATTAAAAAAAAAAGCAGGACCAAGTGATATGAGAACACTCCAAGTTGTTAAAAATAAATACATAAATAAATAAAATGCAAAAGCTTCATCGTGAAAATAACTCAGGCGAATAAGACATTTACCATTACTTAATTAGCTAAATAATGCAGGTAATGAGAATGTGGACAGTATGCAAATATAATTTGGCCACTCCTGGTCACCATTTTGGCCAATACAGCTACAAATGAACTGGAGAGCTGCAGAACTTAAAGAGTATGGCAGCTGAAGACAAGCAACCACATCTCTTCAAGGGGTGTTGTAATAGACGTGGCTTGTCTGTGAATTAGCATATAAGGGTACCTGTAGCAGATACTGAGTTATACAACTACACTGCAAAGACAATCCCTGCTCCACAGCTCCAAGAGACAAGAAGAAGGATTGGAGAGGAAGGACTAACTCAGGGACACTCAGGACATCAGTGACAGAGCTAAGAAGCCACACAAGGGTAAACAGCACAAACAGCTAGTAACGGTCTGTAAAATGAAAAGTGCCGACATACTGCATTCCTTCCCTTTCACCGGGTCGGGTAGTCCAGAGCACTCCACCGACGGATTCGGGACAGCCACCCTCCATCTGGAGCCACTGCTGTCACATTCTGTGTACTCGAAGTGGTAATCTGTCTGCAAGCAATTACAAAGAGTTTCAGTTTCATCATAACATTTGCATATTAAGCTCATTAATCAAGACTGGGATTAGCAAACCCGGTTATAATTAAACCAGAAAGGAAGTAGCTGGCGTAGAACATACTGTGCAGCACTCTCACTGCTTTGATGATCACCATGTGCCATCACAGAGCAAGCACAAAGCACATTGGATGCTGTGCAGCACAAATGCTAAGGCAGAGGGTGAGATTTGCAAAAGCACTTGAGAGACTGGACACAGATTCCACTAGAATTTTTTTTCCAGTCTCTCAGAGCAGGATTGATCCCAAACTTCTGGCTGTCATGATACCTAATCTACAGCAGCCAACCAGGCTTCCTCTTTGGTCAATGGAGCAAGCCATACCCAGAGCACAAGCCACCCCATGTTAGGTTGGATGTCTAAGATGGATAGGATGAATCACCTTCTGCAAGTGCCTTTCCCTCTTCATCGATTTCAGAGGGAGCCCAGCCAAATTAGGGGAGATAAACACAGTATTGTGATACCTCTGAAAATGCCATCCAAGGTCAGCTCTGAGGAGTACCTCAAGGCAGAATGATGGTGTGAGGGGAGATCAGCCCTATGGTCTCTGTGACTGAGATAAGCCCTGAGAAGTCTAAGTGAAAAGCAGCATTAGCTAGGAAAGAATATTAGCTATTTATCTTATTAATAATATTGATTCAGATCCCACATACAATCTCGACTCACATCTAGTTACATTTTTAGCTTTGTCTTTGCAGCTTTGTTTCCAAATTCATAGCCCAAAATTTTACTATTAAAATAAACCTCAGCAACATCTCATTCTTGAACCAGCTTGGTATCAAGAGAGAGTTTAGGTGAAGCTGGCAGAATTGGTGCATAACTTTCTTCAGAGGGAACAGACCTATATTAAAATGACACACACTGGCAAGCTCCATGAGGTGTCTCCACATGGGCAAGGCCACCTCCAGCTCCCTTTGCAGTCAATAAAGGGAAAACATTGACCATATGCCTATTTTAGACACCTGCTGCAAGGGGGACGAAGAGATAACACATGTCCTAGAAACACTTCTTTCTCTCCACTGGCTACAGAGGGAGACCAGCCACTTGGTTTGGATGGAGACTTCTCCATTTCCTCAGGGGAACCCTACCTCCAACATGGCACAGCCCTGCATGGCCCATAAAAATAACACAAAATATCGTGGGACTGAGGAAAACGGGATCAGAGTTTTAGCCACAGGCTCGAAGTTTATGCAGCTTTAGGGCAGACCGGTGTGGTGGATCCATAAAGTTTGGTTGGTTCCTTTCAATTTAGCTGGCTTCTCCTGGCAGGACTGGCCATGAACCAAGGAGCGGGAAGGCAGTGGTCATGTCCGCAGCCCAAGGCACAAGCAGAAGAGCTCCTTAGCTGGCGTAGCTCACTCTCACTAAGGCGAAACCCACCCATGAGGCAGCATAAATCTGTCTTCCTAAAGATCTGTGCCACCATGACTGCAGACATCAGTCCCTAAGCTACGCTACCCTAGGAGGAGGTACTCTGTGCACACAAGGATTATTTTGGGGGCAATCTTTTCCTGCTCCTTCTATGACCCCTTGCAGTGCCGACATCCCACATAATGGAGCAGAAGAAGGGGGATCAGGTGAATAAGGGTTGGTCTATGCTGGCTCTGGTATAGACCTGCAAATATTCAGCTGACTCACAAGAGAAGACTTGCAATTCTCCTCATTTACTTATAGAAAAACAAACAATACTGACTTTAATATTTCTCCTACTGTTACCATAGCTCTCCAGAGATATTCAGATGTTAATAAAGTTCTACCCAAACAACATTAAAGCCTTTGCTATTTTGCATCGAAGTGCAAATAATATTCTGATTTCTCTGGAATTAATATTTTCATGGTTCAATAAATGTCTTTGTGGCTCAACGTATGGTTTAGAAACCTAACTAACAGCACAGCAGAAAGGAAAACTATTTGTCTCAAAAATAAATCAAGGCATAAGAAGACACTATCAAACCCAGAGCCACACATGAAATACGTTATACCACACTCTCAATTCTACAAATATACTCAATTAAAATATGCATTTTCCACCTTTCATCTCATTATACAATCTTCAAGGAACAGCAAAAAACATCCTTAATCATACCAATCTTGGTATGAAATCTGCCTATAAAGCAACCAGAATACATAAATAACATATCTGTAATAGATCCATCTCATAGTTCATATCACATAGGAAAAAAAATGATCTATTCAATTAAATATGCAAGACTGGAGTGAAGCAAAGAAAAGGATATTGAAAAGCTCTGAATCTGACTCATGTTCAGATCTCTTTTCTATTTCATATCAGGTCAAAAAAATTATAGAGAGCAGTTTGGTGTCAACAATCCAGGTTGCTCCCAGGAGGGTTTGCCACCCTCTCAAAATACACTTCAGGGATGTCTAGCCAGCATGCAATCCTTCTGCAGCCAGAGGGGGTCTCAGAAGTGGTGCAGCTGGGAGGGACACACCGTGCAGTGCAGAAACATCCCCTCTAATGCTTGTCTGCCTGTCAACTATCTGACTATCACTGGCGATTCAAAACTCAGGACAGTGACTAAAATTATAAAGAAAAAAGGGTTTCTGCTCTCCTTCCAAGTTCAGGCAGAGGAGTCAGGTCTCCATCTCTCCTCTTCCATCTCTCCATGGAAACCTCTCCAGCTTTAACCAGTCAGATGAGGTTTCTGGAGAGATGGACCCAAGATATATCCTTCCTTTTGACCACCCCATCCCTGTGTGCAGCTAGCCGTGTCCACAGAGGAGTCCCAAGACTCACAAGGAAGGTTGTACAGCAGAACTAGAGTTATTACATGGTCTCTTTCCATTACTTTTTCCTCCACTGTCCTCAGTTCCCTTATGGAAGAGGGGGATTTTTTTGTTTGTTTTCTATCTGACCTTTAACTCAACTTTATGTATGAAAACCATTCCATGGACTTGGTTGTTCCTCTGGTAATTGACTGCAATGAAGACTCTGCAAATTAATTTCCGCCCTTCGTCATACATGCTCAGCTCCAAAGGTCTCTGCCACCTACCAACACTTCCATCTTAGAATCACAGAATCACACAATCACAGAATGGTTTGGGTTCGAAGGGACTTTAAAGATCATCTAGTTCCAACCCCGTGCCATGGGCAGGGACATCTTGCACTAGATCAGGTTGCTCAAAGCCCCGTCCAGCCTGGCCTTGAACACTCCCACAGAGGGGGCATCCACAGGTCCTCTGGGCAACCTGTTCCAGTGTCTCACCACCCTCACAGTAAAGAATTTCTTCCTAATATCTAATCTAAATCTATCCTCTTTCAGTTTAAAACTGTTAACCTTCATCCTATGACTACACTCCCTGATAAAGAGTCCCTCCCCATCTTTCTTGTAGGCCCCCTTTAAGTACTGGAAGGCTGCTATGAGGTGTCCCCGGAGCCTTCTCTTCTCTAGGCTAAACAAGCCCAACTCTCTCAGCCTGTCCTCATAGGGGAGGTGCTCCAGCCCCCTGATCATCTTCGTGGCCCTCCTCTGGACCCGCTTGAGCAGGTCCATGTCCTTCTTATGCTGGGGCCCCAGAGCTGAACACAGTACTCCTGGTGGGGTCTCACCAGAGCAGAGCAGAGGGACAGAATCACCTCCCTCAACCTGCTGGCCACGCTGCTTGTGATGCAGCCCAGGATACGATTGGCCTTCTGGGCTGCGAGCGCACATTGCCAGCTCATAGTCAGCTTGTCATCCACCAGTACCCCCAAGTCCTTCTCGACAGGGCTGCTCTCAATCCCTTCAATCCCTCAGCCTGTATCTGTGTTTGGGATTGCCCCAACCCAGGTGCAGGACCTTACACTTGGCCTTGTTGAACTTCATGAGGTTCACATGGGCTCACCTCTCTAGCCTGTCAAGGTCCCTCTGGATGGCATCCCTTCTCTCTAGAGTATCAACCGCACCACTCAGCTTGGTGTCATCTGCAAACTTGCTGACAGTGGGCTCAATCCCACCATCCATGTGCCCGACAAAGATGTTAAATAATACTGGTCCCAATACAGACCCCTGAAGCACACCACTCATCACTGGTCTCCACCCGGACATTGAACCGTTGACCACAACTCTTTGAGCGCAACCATCCAGACAATTGCTTATCCACCAAGTGGTCCACCCATCAAATCCATGTCTCTCCATTTTAGAGACAAGGATGTTGTGTGGGACAGTATCAAATGCTTTGCACAAGTCCAGGTAGATCACGTCAGCCGTTCTTCCCTTATCCACCAATGATGTAACTCCGTCGTAGAAGGCCACCAAATTTGTCAGACACGATTTGCCCTTAGTCAAGCCATGTTGGCCGTCATCAATCACCTCTCTGTTTTCCATGTGCCTTAGCATAGTTTCCAGGAGGATCTGCTCCATGATCCTCCCAGGCACAGAGGTGAGACTGACTGGCCTGTAGTTCCCCGGGTCTTCCTTTTTTCTCTTTTTAAAAATGGGGGTTATGTTTCCCCTTTTCCAGTCAGTGGGAACTTCACCAGTCTGCCATGACTTTTCAAATACGATGGATAGTGGCTTAACAACTTCATCCGCCAGTTCCTTCAGGACCCACGGATGGATCTCATTGGGTCCCATGGACTTGTGCACCTTCAGGTGCCTTAGATGGTCTCGAACCTGATCTTCTCCTACAGTGGGCAGTTCTTTATTCTCCTAGCACCTGCCTTTAGATTCTGTGAATTGGGTGGCGTGGCTAGAGCACTTGCCGGTGAAGACCAAGGCAAAAAAAGTTGTTGAGTACCTGAGCCTTCTCCATGTCAGTTGTAGCCAGGTCTCCCATTTAGCTCATCAAGGGGGGTACAGTTTCTTTCATCTTCCTTTGTTGTCCTAGGTACCTGAAGAAACCCTTCTTGTTATTTTTTGTGTCCCTAGCCAAGTTCAGCTCCAGCTGTGCCTTGGCTTTCCTATGCTGTACTGTACTGTATTGTACTATACTATACTATTTTATAGTTCTTCTCCCCTATACTATAGTTTTACCTAGAAACAACCACTGAGGGCCCAGCTGTATCTTACTTTTATAACCAGAATATATTCGCGTTGCATCACAGGCATGACAGCAGCTCACATCTTCGGCTGCACCACTGGCCAGCTTTAAATTAACCAGCTTGGCTACTTACAGTGGGTGAATATGCATGAACCAGAGCATGAAGCTCTGGTTCAGCTAAATGATCCAGCATCTCAAGCTGGTTTAGCAGCCATGGTGACACTGTCCTCAGCACAGGGCATAGGTCAGGTCCACTCCTATGAGCTGAAAGCACACCTTGACTGCAGCACCAACACCTTCAGAGCACACGTGATGTATGCAGGCACTGAAAATCACCCATTAACACCAGCTTAGCGGGCTCAGCACTTCTAATCTGCCTCAGCAATTTGAACTTCCAAATATAGAAGGCTGACAGAGGAGTCTCCTAAGCACTGTGGGACTTTGCTTCTCACTGAAAAATGCCATTGCATTATGTTGGGATTTCTTCTCCTCCCTGATGGAGAAATTTCTTCACCCACCAGTTCTCTGAAATGAATTTCATGGCAAATCCATTGCCAGATGGGATAAAAGGAAGATGAGAGAAAATGTGGGCCCTCTCTGGAACGAAACGGGAGACCTGGTCAGCTGGGATACAGAGAAGGCAGAGGTACTCAATGGTTCTTTTGCCTCGGTCTTCACCGGCAAGTCCTCGAGCCTCACTGCACAAGACGCAGAAGGCAAAGGCAGGGACGGGCAGAATGAATAGCTGCCCACTGTGGGAGAAGATCAGGTTCGAGACCATCTAAGGCACCTGAAGGTGCACAAGTCCATGGGGACCTGATGAGATCCATCTGCGGGTCCTGAAGGAACTGGCGGATGAAGTTGCTAAGCCACTACCCATCGTATTTGAGAAGTCGTGGCAGTCCAGTGAAGTTCTCACTGACTGGACAAAGGGGAACCATAACCCCCATTTTTAAAAAGGGAAAAAAGGAAGACCCGGGGAACTACAGGCCAGTCAGTCTCACCTCTGTGCCTGGGAGGATCATGGAACAGATCCTCCTGGAAACTATGCTAAGGCACATGGAGGACAGGGAGGTGATTCGAGACAGCCAGCATGGCTTCACCAAGGGCAAGTCCTGCCTGACTAACCTAGTGGCCTTCTATGATGGAGTGACTACATCAGTGGACATGGGAAGGGCTACAGATGTCATCTCTCTGGACCTCTGTAAGGCCTTTGACACGGCCACCCACAACATCCTTCTCTCTAAACTGGAGAGGTATGGATTTGATGGGTGGACTGTACAGTGGGTGGTGAATTGGTTAGATGGTCACATCCAGGGGGTAGTGGTCAACGGCTCAATGTCCAGATAGAGATTGGTGACGAGTGGCATCCCGCAGGGGTCCGTATTGGGACCGGTACTGTTTAATATCATCATCAATGACATAGACAGTGGGATCGAGTGCACCCTCAGCAAGTTTGCAGATGACACCAAGCTGAGTGGTGCGGTTGACACGCCTGAGGGACAGGATGCCATCCAGAGGGACCTGGACAAGCTGGAGAAGTGGGTCTGTGTGAGCCTCATGAGGATCAACAAGGCCAAGTGCAAAGTCCTGCACCTGGGTCGGGGCAACCCCCGGTATCACTACAGGCTGGGGGATGAAGGGATTGAGAGCAGCCCTGCTGAGAAGGACTTGGGGATGGATGGGTGGATGAAAAGCTGGACATGAGCCAGCAATGTGCACTCGCAGCCCAGAAGGCCAATTGTATCCTGGGCTGCATCACAAGCAGCGTGGCCAGCAGGTCGAGGGAGGGGATTCTGCCCCTCTACTCTGCTCTGCTCTGGTGAGACCCCACCTGGAGCACTGCGTCCAGCTCTAGAGCCCTCAGCATAAGAAAGACACGGACCTGTTGGAGCGGGTCCAGGAAAGGGCCACGAAAATGGTCAGGGGGATGGAACACCTCTCCTATGAGGAAAGGCTGAGAGAGTTGGGGTTGTTCAGCCTAGAGAAGAGAAGGCTTCAGGGAGATCTTCTTGCAGCCTATCAGTACTTAAAGGGGGCTTATAAAAAAGATGGCGGCAAACTTTTTAGCAGGGCCTGTTGCGACAGGACAAGGGGGAATGGCTTTAAACTAAAGGGGGGTAGATTTAGACTAGATAGAAGGAAGACATTTTTTATGCTGAGGGTGGTGAAACACTGGCCCAGGTTGCCCAGAGAGGTGGTGGATGCCCCATCCCTGGAAACATTCAAGGTCAGGTTGGACGGGGCTCTGAGCAACCGGATCTAGTTGAAGATGTCCCTGCCCACGGCAGGGGGGTTGGACTAGATGACCTTTAGAGGTCCCTTCCAACCCAAACTATTCTATGATTCTACGATTCTATGATTCTATGTTATCCTTTGCCAGCTATTACTCTGTTTTTGCTTTCAATGTTTTTTCCCCACTATCATCCAGATATATAGTTACTTTAAATTTGGCCATGGGCCTGTTTTAATTTTAACTGTAATTCTGACTCTGTTTTATTACTTTTCTGGGCTTGGCTTTAATGTTCTAAACATGTCCCTCCCCCAGTTCAGCTGTTATTTCCTATAACATTTCCTATTCTATTGCTCATAATTCCTAGGCTTTGGCAAAACTGGTTTGCATTTCAGACCCAAAGAGTAGGTTTCCATAGGAAAGTGTCTCTTGGGAAAAAATGAACAACACCCCATATAGGGTTAAGCTTAAAAAAAAGCAATTTTCTAAATGGAAAATTGATGCTGTTCCAAGAAGCTGCTCAGAATCCATGTGTAGTCCTCAGCATTAAATTTCAAATGAAAGGTTAATAGTAACCTGAAAAATGCTGCCAAAAATAGGCAAGTGTGTTTGGTTTGCCCTGTGATGAATTTTGCTTTATTGTTCTTGGAGAATTAGTGAAATCACATCTGCACTACCATGCAAAGCTGTTATAAGAAACTCTCTGACGTACGTACGCTCTGTTTGAAGGACACCATGTACAAAAAAGATGCCCTCATGCATGCACATGCCATGGAAGAGGTGGTGCACTGGTCACAGCTCTGCCGGGGGGAGAAAAAAATGACAGAATTTGTCCAGCGTCCTATGTTCAAAAAGCATTGATATGGGATCGATGATGTGGGCCTGCCACCCTCGCACACGTCCTGTGCAAAACTCCAGCAGACATCTCCTGGCTCCCTGGGGGCACCTGCACCTCCTGCCCTGCAGCCCTTCTCCAGCTCCCAGCCCACCATGAGCCGGCTGAGCAACACTTCAGTGAGGCATGTCCCCCCCAGTGTGTCCTCCAACTCCGCTGCCCCTCTTCTCATACAATCCTTGGCTTGACTTTAAGTGGCACCGAGTGCTTCTCCTTGCCCAGGTCCCCAGACCCAGTGCATGTAGTGTTAGATGTCTCCAGTGTAGACCTCTACATCTGAGCTAGTCATCTCACAGTCCTTTACAACAGTTGTCAGATACAGGCATTTCCACGGCACAGTTCCTCTCATCTTAAAGTAAATACCTGTTTCAGGGCATTTCTGAAACTCTAGATGTATTGGTTTCCTCTCCATTGACTGGTGAGCTTTCTCCCAGATGACCCCCTGTAGAACTGAGCTTTCTCCATGACAAAGAGCAACACCCACTTCAGTGCCCTATTTTTCTGCACCAATCTTTTCATTCCCTCCTTTCAGCTAGATGGGAGATGTCCTGTAGCCCTTCTCACCTAACTAGAACTGAAGGGCAGAGAGGGCACAAGGCCTTACAACCAGTTCTTAATGCACTGAACACTTGATCTGGGCAGAAAACAATGAATGAAGCCCAGGAGCAATAAACATTTACCATACCTGTTGTGAAATATAATAGCGAGGGTCTCTTGCAATTTAACAGTTTGCTCTGCTCATGTTGTTTTCCAACCACAGACATCACTGAGCCAAAAAAAAAAAAAAAAAGAAAAAAACCTTCTACCCTACCTGCCACAATATTACTAAAGAACAACTCTCAAGAGATCTGTCACTTATTCCTTCCCTGAACTTGCACTGCTTGTTCCACTGATACTTATGCTTAACCCGATTAACTGCACACAATGCTATTAAAAGATATTGTTTGCCAAAAGGGGCATCCATAATCTTTACAGACCCATGTGCTATCTATATTTACACGTGTAACCGGGATTAGCTGTGTATTTATTAAAAAAAAAAAAAGACCCACACACAAATAAAAGCCTCTTTAAGGAAAGAATGAATACAGGAAGAGATAAGAAGGGGGTCCAACCAACCCCACTGAGCACTCTTGTGATCCCCCCAGACTAATCACACTGAAAAGGAGACAACGCTTTCACTTCCCTGGTACACCAAAACGTAATATCCCAAAAGGCGGCAGATGTAGAAACATGGCAGTCTCTCTGCACGGCTGTGTTCCCCCATGACTGGTCTCTATAGCATTAGCACACTCAGGGACTACGCTTTCAACACTTGGAGACTACTCCAGTGCTTTCAAGGGCTGCCTATCAGTCATTTCTCCTAGTTCAGGCTTTGAAAGAGGAGATGCAAGTTCCCATTTCTTATTAGTTTCGGGCTTCTAGCCCATCCTCCTCTTTTACTGCACTCATTATTTCTAATTATATCCTCTGGCATCAGTAAATATTCCTGCTTCCCCTCTGTGCTCCTATCATCCCCAGCCCATGAGTGAGCAGCAGACCTGTCCATCAGCAGGGATCTGTCACATCACTCATTCAGACCTAATGCCCAGCTCTACACTTCTCCTGAACATGAACATATTCCTCTTTAATCTCCTTTGAAATTACTTATATTAGTGCTTTTCAGCTGAAAACTTGAGCTGGGCTTTCAATTATTTCCATCCTTATTCCTAAATCCCCAAATTCCTAAAGACATTTATGTGTATTCTGGTGCATTTCTCTTTCCGGGCTCCTAATTCATTTGCAGCTTTTTTGGCAGTGAGAAACCCAGCCCTAATTGCATTACTTAGAACCCCACAAGGCAGCTGCATATATTCAAACTTTCTGAAAATCAGGCTATTTGCATGTTGAGCCTAATTCAAGCACCAGGTTTCAACCACCAGAAGCTAAGGCTGAAACACTGCCAAAGCCATCTGCAAATTAAAGATGAACTGAAGAGGTTTACTGAATGTAAGCCAAAATTCAGCAAAAATATATCATCAATATTTGTGAGGAATCAGAATAAATTACATTTTAGGTAAGTTTTTATATAACTTGTTTAAACATAATTTCCAGGTTTCTAACCCAAATGTATTAAAATAAATGTCTAGTCCTAGGCCAGTGAGCAGTGACCTGCACTGGACAGATCTCTGCAGAATGATGGGGTAAGTTCAGAGAGCCATGAGCAGGTCCGTCAGCAGGAGGAGGACAGAGACAACCCTTATCAATGTTTAGAAACAAACAGCTGATAGAAAAGTGTTTGGATGAATATTGTGTCCCAGTGGAAATGAGAAAGGTACTGAGCTCTCATACCAACCAGGACAAAGGGCTTCCTTTGCCCTTGGTCAGCATACTGCAGCATGGGATGATGGTCAGTGGAGAGAGGATGAGCACATCTCAGACGTCCAGAGCAGGGCATATGAACTCTACTCATTTCTCCCTCCAGAGCTGGAGGAGCTAGCTAGCCTAGTTTGGACACACATGTTTCTACACAAGCATCTGAGGTTAGGTGGGACAACTCCTTCCCTGTGTACCTCTTCACACAGCTGTGGCGTGCTGGGCTGCCATTTCAGTTTTGAATGCATTGGTGCAGCCTCTGAACAGCTCCTAGTCCAAGAGGCACCCACCTCTTAACTGAGCCTCCCAGAGATGCTTGTCATAGAAATAACGTGTTATTACTGTGGCAGAGTTTGAAAGTAAGAGATAGCAGGGCTAGAACGGCACTTCAGAAGCCATTGAGTCCATCTTCTTGTCCCCCATACCTAAACCATTCCTGAAAGAGTTTGCCTAACCTCTTAGAAAATCCCCAGTGATGGATGATACCCTGAAGAAGCAGATACCCTGCTTCCCAGGGTAAAGTTCATAGTTATCGGCTAGACAAAATGATGCTAATGTGCATGGACCATTCATCAGGCAGCTAATGAAGCAGTTATCATCATCAAGGAAGCTGAGCACAAGAGCTAGGAGAAATACCTGGGGGTGAAGGGTTCATTTGTTGAAAAGAGCAGCCCATTTCAACACATAAACAGATTCAGAGAGCAGGCTGGCACCAAAGGCAGGCTGTGTCCTTCCAAGAAACTGCATTTACTATACTATACACTTACTGTTCATTTACTATACGGTTTGTTAAGGACAGTGCTTTCCCATGTAACACAACATCACCTGCATGAAACTTCACGGCTGTGCTCTGAGCAGTGTCTTCTCTTGGCCTTCAGCCACCCTCACTCTGGCTGAAATCAGTGGAGATTTCACCAGCCTCACTGGGCACCGGATGGGCTCAGACACAATCATCTTTCAGCAGAGCCGGTGTGCTTTTTCATTCTGACATTTCTTCAGCCTTTGCCAAATCCCTTTCAGCAGCAGTCCAGTGATGACTAGGAGAGTTTTTATTATCATTATCTTGTTTATCCTTTCAGTGACCATTTTCAGTCTGAAAAGGTCAGGTCAGCCCAGCCAGCAGCCCCTTGACTGTGAGAAATTTATTTTTCTTTTAAATAAAACTTCACAAACAAGCTACATGCAGCACTAGCCAGCCATCTCTGAAAGTGTCTGGGATTATTTATTTTTGCAACCTAAAAAGACAAGTAGTTCTTAGTAAAACAGTGGCTCTTTCATCCAGGGCCTCATCTGTTACCCAGCTAAGTCAATAAAAGATATCCATTGACTTCAAAGGACAACAGGATGAGCCACAGTCAACCAGCTCATTTACTTATCACCCTGAGTATTAAATAACAGGCAATGGGCATTGCCATCCTTGCAAGTAAAACTCTAGAGAAAGTAAAGACCTTTCTACCTTTTAAGATCATCCCATTGAATTTAATGGATGGAGATACCAAATACAGAATTCTACAGGATGGTGCAAAATGGCCCTCAAAAAGATTATTTTCAGCCAGACAAACTGTATCCGTGGAGGTGTCTCCAGTGATGGCTTAATAAGTTTATAAGGTGTATAGGGCAGTTTGCCTGCTCTAACCCACGTTTTTCCTCTTCCCTTGTGTCAGCACTACAGCTTAGAAGAACCTGATCCATCATAAAGTCTTTTTTTTTCACTAGTTTTTAGCCAGAACAGCTCCCTGATCCGGTTCATCGCAAGCTGTGTGAGCGCTGCTGTAGACACAGAGGAGAAAGTGTCAATGAGTGGCCCAGGTGGAAAGATGGAGAGCGGAAGAAGAGCAGGGAATGGGACTGACCTAATGGCCAAACAAACTTAGACTGGGTTAAAGTGATGGTGAAAGTAGACCTTGATCCTGATGTCTCCTCTCCCAGCTTTCACAGCTGTGTTATTCAAGGGTTTGAGTCTCTCTCAGGCACCACAGAACAGTTTAATGAATATGGAAATTAAAACAGTCTCTAGGGATACACATCTCCACAGCCACTCAACAGAATTTCCAAATGCATATTCTGGTTCATAGCAACAAAACCTTACAAGTCTTCAGCAAAGAGAGATTTTTTAATGCCAATCAGGCCATAAAAATAGAGAGTTAAAGACTAAACTTTGTGTTCTAACTACACCTTTGGTGAAATGCTGCCTCCTGTTTTAATACTTCCCCCACCACCACATTACATAAAGCAACTTGCAGGAAAACCATCAGCAAGAAATTCAGACATGATGATACATGCTTGCATGGTATCTTAAGCCCTAAAATACTTTCTTCCTAAAGGAGAAAGTAGGAGTTAAACCCTCCCATCCTGCTCCATTACCTCCCCTTGACTTGGGTAATTTGGAGATGTAGGAGTGAGGGCTGTAGACACATCTCAGATAAAGTACGTGAGATGGAAGTAGTAAATGGCACCTTGTAAAAATGGTGGGAGATCTCAAATCCCTAAGCAAACAGGAGGATTAGGGCTCTTTTATAATGCATAGGCAGGTTAGTTTGGACCCAGAGGCACAAGTCCTCCTCCTTGGTCAACTGCTGGCTTGCTGTGGAGTCTCAAAGAAGTCTTCACTCACCTGCCTAAAAGTATAATCTCATTCTGCACACCTGGAGATGATACACTTCTGTGCAGGTTATTTTGGGAACCAGTCAATTTTTGAGTGTCTTACCTAAAATCAAATTATGAGACAAGTCAGGAGTGGAATCCAGAAGCTGAGTCCTTAAACAGATAATACTTCTTACTCTACAGGCAAAGGGCAAAGCCACAAAACAGATCTAAATTAACTAATGTAATTCCACAGCATTTCACCCACTGTCTGCATAGCTTCAGAAGAATGAAAGGCTTGGAGCACTTATTTTCTTTACATTTGAGACTCTGTAATAGGCCACTAACAGGAGTCTCAAATACGATGCTTGTGTCAGGATAGAGCTTGTAAAAACAACAGGTTAATAACCTGTCACTGTGGCTCTGACGGGTCATTCCATGTATGAGAGCCGCCAAACACCCACCAGAAAGAGGGCATAAGCTGTCAAATAGTATAGCACAGAAAGCAGCAGAAGTTTCCCCCTGTTTCTCCACCAACACATCCCTGTCATCACCTGATACAAGAAGTCTCCTCTCTAGGCTGAAGGGATATTCCTGCAATCATTCGCTTTTGGGCTCCACTGCCCAGGACTATGAAAAACGGTGCTGGTTTAATACCTTTGGAGTATGTTGGTTTTAGAATAGGATGGCAGTCAAATAAGAGTGGTTCAAGGATCAGGAAAAATGTTTCAACACAGCTCCCAGGTGGGACCTGCTGACGGAGGACTAGATTGAGGAGTTCCACCTTCTCATCAGAAAACTTTTTATAATATCCATCCCTGTATCTCCTACAATGTCACCAGACTTCTTAGCTGAAAGTTAACTGCCTCAAGGGTGACACAACTTTCTCAGGTCACAAATAAATTTAAATGATGGAATGAAACTGTCATGTTTCTAACAGCAAGGATAGAAAAGAAATGAGAGACACACGTTCAATACCCAGAGCTTCCGCTGCAAGGAAAATCTGCTAGACGTGATCAATTAATTCGTTGTAGTAAAGAGCACTGTAACCTGCTATCGATCATTTTTGTCCTGTGCTTTGTATCAGATGGATTTCTAATATATGCACGTCTGAAAGGAATATTACTCAGTGAGTCTTTCAATTAGCTTTTTTAACTACAAATCATGTGATAATTTTATTAACAAGTCAGGGACACGTTAACGATCTGATGACATTTCATTTATGACTGTTGTCTAGGTAGGGCCTCCAAGGTGCACTAAATACAAACAAATAAAAAGCAGTCATCTTTAACTAGTGTGTGGGCACATATGCACCTGCAAGTGCCTTTTCATACGCACACACAAAAACTCACACAAGGATAATTCTGTCATCATTTAAGCCACAGGCTCCATCTCTCCTCGGCTGATAAAATTTGGTAGAGCTCCACTGTCTCCAGCAGAGCTACATTGATTTATACCCACAGAGGCTCAAGCTTCTTGTTTATCTTTTAACAGAAAGACTAAAGGTCGTTAAAGGTAACACATAGGTCTCAGGTGAAATTTGGTGTATCTCACTGCTGTTCCATGAGACACCCCCCCAGCTGTGCAGCCAGAACTACAACTTTTTGTCTCTGCTTTCAAACCTTTCCAGCAATGACAGCTAATTAGGCGCAGCAGAATTAACTTTCATCTTCCACCTGTGTGCCGGTGGTGACTAATTGCATTCACAGAACGAGTCAGAAAGCAATTCCAAGCATGCCAGTAAATCCCACCATAGACCAGCGTGAGGAGACTCTATAAGGAGCCAGACAGGATGGGATTGACCTCGCCAGGACATGGATGGCAAGGACGACAGAGCAGGATCTTGATGTCTTTCCCTATCTTGGAATTAAAAAAATGCTCTGAGAAAGTGCTCCTTTCACGATGCAACATCTCACTGCAGTTGGGGCACTGGGCACAAACGCTGCTCTCTTCCAGGGTCCCATCATGGTTCCTCAGGGTCTATGGCATGGGCATGTCAAGGCAGTGCCCACAGTGCTCCGAAGGAGGGTTGTAGCTAACTTCTGCCTTCTCTGCTTGCTCACACCCACTGAAACGCCGTGGCAAAGTCCATAGCTGGATTTTGTCCCGGGATCCAACAAACCCATTTCCCTTATCCACTCTCTCCCCAGATGCTTTTATGTTGTGTTACATATCACTGAAGTGCTGGTGCTCTGGGAGGAATATTGACGTTAAACATAAATATAGGCATTACAACTGAAGCCATCTGTTCCTTTCTGTCGATTACAAATCTATTCTCCTCACCCTGCGCTACTCCAGCCTCGTACTTTCTCCTGCCACCTGTCTCTGTGGCACCCCAACAAATATGCACATACACAAATTTGACTCCAATTACCTCTACACAGGGATTCAGATCAGCCTGACAAGGGATTGCCAATAGCAAGGAAACAAGTATCTGAGCTCCTAAGGTCTGCAGACCTGGATAGAAAATATCCTGATGGACACTGAGACAGAAATACATCACGGGGGCAATGCAACTACCCATTCATAGCACCCTGAGTGCTTCAGTGTGTGCTTCACCTCAACTACATGGAGATGAACCTCTGACTCCAGTAAGATAAAAATCACACTTCAAGTGAAGCACATGCTGCTCTGAATTCAGGCTGTTGCCAGCAGACCATCTTAACCTGGCCTGAGACAAGTGCAGGTCTTTGGAGAGCTGAAAGGGATACAGGTGCCCCAGAAATACAGGAGGGCAGAAATATAACCCAGGACAAAGCAGAAAGGCATTCAGACCCACATGGTAAACCAGGAGCAACAAAAGGCTCTTCCGTTTCCTTTAAGGGCTATGACCTAAAGCTCCAGCTAAAACAGCTGCAGTAATACTTCCCCACAAGTTCCACATAACCGCTTTTCCCCCTTTCATTATTTCTATTTCCTATTTCTATGCAAAACTCCCATGGGAAAAGGTTGCAAAAGATTTGGACAGAGATAGACTTCAGCAAGCGGAGCAGAAAAAAACAATTTACAACCCTTTTCCTGGGGTGGTGACAGCCCTTTTCCCTCCTTTTCCATCCCACTGGAGAGGACGATGAGAATTTTCCTAGCCTGTGTCCTTGCCAAGGCAGACCAGCCTCATCCCTCCAGCAAAGAGCAGATGCCAGAGTCCCCATCTTGTCCCTGTCCCCTTGACCACCCCTCAGGATCACTGCTCACGCCTGCGTGGGACGGCCCAGCTGCTCGGATCTGCCCCGGGACAGTAACAATAGCTCAGGAAAGCTGTTTGCTCCCTCAGTTCCTCTTCAGGTAGCAAGGAGCAATGGAGCCAAAACCCAGCAAACAAAAGTTCAATCAGTCAAGGCTCGAAATAGAAACAGTACCATGCTGACTGTCACAACAGAGCGCAGAAAGAGTTGCACGGGCTTGATTGCATGCAGAGCTAAAAGAGGCATAATATTTGTTCCTGGGGCTGCAGAATTTGCATACGACCCCCTCTGCGTTTATCAGACATTTTCCCTGCGTAAGGAAGTAAATAAGCATCATTAATTCTGAGCCAAAAGCAGAAGAAACTCCTCATTTTACAGGAATTTATAGAACTGAAGGCTCAGGCTCGCTGTGCTGCTCCACGGTCACCCACGACAGAGAGTCAGGCTCCATGTCTTTGCCACACAGCTGAAGAAGGAGTTGCAGCTAACACCCTAACACTAAAACATACAGGAATCAACCCAAAAAAGCACCAAAGGCAAAATTCAAAGCAAGTCTGAAATTACAAGAAAAGAGCAAACCTACCACTCTCCCCACAAATGGAGCATCATCTGAGGCACGGGTACGAGGAAAGACCGCAGTACATGCTTAAATCAATCTCCGTTAAGCAAAGGTTTTCTGAGCAGGCTGGACGTGCAGCATACGAGCTCTTGACCAGCTCACAACACACACACGGACATTCACCTACCTTGCTGCAAATTCCTATCCGAAGCAGGACCTGTGTGCAGGGGTTCATGTTCCCACTCCAACTGGAAAATGTGAAATTCTGAGGTAGTGGTTGCACCATCCCCAAATATTTCAAATGGGTGAGAACAGCCCTGATGTCAATACCTGCTCTGTACTGCTCTTCTCAGCTTCTAGATCCGAGAGCTGAAATGAGAGCCTATGAAAAATCTTATAATTCAGCGTTTAGCTTCCATCTGCTTCCTTACAACACAGAATATCAAAGCATACCTTGGGCAATCTGGTGTCTTTATCTTCATAGCACCTTGCTATGGAAGACGAGTGTTGTTATCCCCAATTTAATTCTGCACAAGAGCTCAGACCCAGGGTATTTAGGCCCATATTTGCAAAATGTACTTAAGAGCCTTCTCCTATCCAGGCATCTATTACTACAGTAGCTGGGCTCTTGACTAGCTTAGAGTCATGCTCCAAGTGCTATGACAAGGTGACACACAAGCAAATCAAATGCAGGTCTCCTGAGGGTCTAAAGACTGGATCAATCTCCTCCTTAAGAGCATCCTAAATCTGTAGTGTCAATCCTGCCTGAGGGACTGGTGGAAGTGAGGTGCTTTCACCACGGGAGGAAATCTCCTTGCAGCAGCCCCCACCATGGCAATCCCAACCAGCACCTCAGCAGAGCTCCAAAAAGCAGCAAAATAGGAACATTTGGCCCCATTTTTGGCATTCTGCAAAGCTTTCCTGATAATTCATTTGTTTTCTTGCCAAGGAAAGCTCATCACATAAAATCAGGGGCATTGGCTTCTCCAGCCAATTAGGCAGATAGTGCTGCTAAATGTGCTTTTATTGAGCAAACAGGCTTCCCCCTTTGAAGGCAGCAGGTGCCGTTCAAAGGCACTTGGCATGTGGGCCATTATGCCAGGCCACCAACATCATCCATCTTATGTCAGCCAGTCTGATGGAGCCAGCACAAGGTTAATGTAGTCTAGATGTAAAAAAGAAAATAATAAAAATAATACACTGAAAGGCAACTTGCATATAAAGCAGCTGATTTCCAAATAGTGTTAAGTCTGCATTTCTCAGGCTAATGTTGGCATGGGTTTCCACAGCATCTTACCACCACTGACCACAGTGCACTCTGCAAGCATTGAAGTTTTAAGTAAGACTCAACATTTAAGGAGGGACAAGTGGAAATTAAGAGATGTCATATGGGCATGACATGTTTGTACCTTGCAGTGGGCAACCAAATGCATTCCTAATTGGCTCTGAAAATCAGAATTAAGCACAGGCATAGCATAATTATGTTTCCATTTTCCTCCACAAACTCTACATATTTCAACAGTATCAAATCTGCCCCGAGATGGGAGTCTGGAATTTTGCTCTCCTCATTTAAATGAGTCTAAATTAGTCTACCTTCGCTGTCCAAGGCGAGAGGTAGGACCTCCAGAGTATGGTACATGTCATCTCAGAGGAATCTCTGCCACCTGAGGGTCTTTAAGACTCTGGATGTCAAAGTCATTCACTCTGAAGGCTGGAAGGAGGGAGGGGAAGAGGCAGGATTGTCTGAGTTGTAGAGTTTTCTCAGTTAAAAAGCAAAGGATATTTCATTCTGAAATATCAGTTCAACAGGAGATGGCTTGCTTTCCAGCTGAAAGCACGCTTGTCAAAATGCATTAGAAAACATTCCTTTTAATATGGAAGACTTTAAATCCCACCCACCAAAACGTTGTCTTCTAAGAAAGAAAAAAAACACAAAACCAATCCAGTGGACATTTTTCTATCATTTCACTCATTTAAAATACTGCAGACTTAAAATTTTGTCAGGACTCAGAATATAATCACAGCACAACCCGTATGGCAGTTCCACGCAAGCTGGAGAGACCCCAGCCAAAGCTTTATTGTGTCAGATGGAGACACCATCAGTACTAATTCGTCGTAACACCCAATGCAGAGATAACCCCAACCAACATGATTTAAGGGTCTCCTCCAGCATTCAGGGAGACTCCAGGGATGGAGCAGCCCTGCCAAGTCAGCCAAAGCCACCCCATGCCTTTCCAACATGCTACCTTCCACGTGCCTTTCTCTGTGCAACGTCCTATCCTATTTATTCACAACTTGTCACACACCAAACAACTGTCTGCCTAATGCCATAGTTCAGTGTTCATAATGAATTGTCGTAATTAGTCTGCTCATCTCGAATACAGCAAATCAATATACAACTATGCACTGCTAGGCACAGAGATAGAGAAATAATTATGAATCCTCCACCACTGGCTGAGTATTTTGCACACATACACGCAGGAACAGAACCAAATGGAGCAAATCTTAATTACGGCCTTTCTACCCACCTGACACCTCAGGCAGGACTGGGAAATCCAACCCAAGAGATGACAAAGTCAGTGAAGCTCCTGGGGGTTTCCTGCAGGAAAAATAGCTTTACATCCATGGGATTCACAAAGAGAAGGAATAAACTGCTAAATCAAATCCTCCTTCAGCAACCCTGGCTTCATCACTCCCCCCCCCCACTTCACCATTGCCTCCACGTTGGTCTCTTATGAAGATCTGTGACCATTTGAAGCTGTTTTGCTTTTGTAGGCTTTCACCTCCAGCCTCTATAGAAGATTTCCAACACCACAATTTAAAGGCTGAGACATTTTTTTAAAAAATATATAAGCACGGGGGAGAGCAAAAGTGACAGGCCAGCAAATTATCTCAATGAGAGTGAGATTGCATCCCTTTCCAAAAGAGTAATTCCCTCTTCTGTGTTGTTCTTTTGTATGAGATATGCTCAAGTGAAGCAAACTGCTACAGCCAAGTTTCATATCCCAGGAAAACTGTTGTCTCTGATGGAAAACCCTCACTAGCAGAGAACCACAGCTGCTCTGTCAGGAGCTATTACGATGAAGGATTACCACCACAGGCCATCTGCCCAAGCTTGGGGGTTTGCTTTGCTAATTTTTTTTTTACTGTGTGATGCTGCAGTAAATCACAACAAAATTAAACCCAGGAGTGACCGATCCCTTTGGGGCTGAGCTGCCCCCGGAGCACTGCTATCCCCACCCCGCTGGACAGGGAGGCTAAAATAAAAAACAACCCAACCTGGTAATTTATGAATGATGATTCAGCACAATATGAACTGTGTGGCCAGCGTGTCCTCGTTAAAAAACATAAACAGTGTCAAACAGGAAGGAGGGCTAAATCAATAGCCATTATTTGGGCCACATTAATTCCAAATCCCTTTCACTGTGCAAATACATTACAGTGATTCACAGAGACAGCCTCAAAGAAATAAGTGCCTCTGTGTTATTACACAGCAAAATGTTAGGTGCTCGGGAGTCATCCTGGGCAGACAGATGATGGCATTAGTGATTAAATTGACCCTTATGGATAAAAACGCATATGAGGAATGGCAGGGCCATCAGCAAGCAGCGGTGCACACAGAAGTCAGGCCAGGGGAGAGTAGAGGAGGATTTAAGAGGTTTTCCCCATGCCAGCAAACCAACACCGCTGTTTGCTTGGTGTGAAAGCCATGGCCAGGGAGCAGAGTCACTGAGGGATGCAGCTGGGTTTAGGCATGGAGAGGCATGAGCATCCCCTGGGGACGGCCTGGTCTTGCCCACATCAAGGGCTACCTCCTCCTCCTGGAGACCACAGGGCTGTGTGATAGCAATGGTGGGTGATGGATGCCCTGTAGAGTGGAGGGAGAGGGCGTAATCCCAGGATTATGTTTGGGTTTAAAACAGGGAATTGCTTTGAAGAAGGTACCTGATGAAAAGCCACATAGTGACAGCGCACGTCATAGAGGCACAACCAAAACCACCACTTCCGTGGGTTTGGGAGGTGCCTCACCAAACCTTATCATTGCAACAGAGTGGGAGATGCTCTTGTCCCGCTCACAGACCGGACACAGAAAATGTCCATCATTACCTGAGGGTGGAGATAAGGGCACGCTGGAGAGTAACGGTGCACACCCTGACACCCCTCCTTCTCCCTCAGTCATTGCGGCTGTGCAGCAAGACCTGTCATGCCGCGGACAGCCAATTCCCATCCTCATAATCCCCTGCCCAGAAGCAATTTATAAGTGCCAGTGGCTCGGTCCGGCCCGCAGCCCCTCGGCTGCCAGGAGCCACATACCCGCACGCCAGCTCCCACCATAAGCAGTCCCAAATGGGGAAGAGCTCTGAAGAGCCAGGACCTAAATTTTGTAGACAGAGGTGAGTGTAACTGGACCATTAAATGCCATTCCCGCATCCTGCACAGAGAACAAGCCTCTATATTTTGAAATAGTAATAATATAGCTGACTAACAGCTGTTTGTACAGGGCCATTGCACTTACACACTCAGCATGGTTTTTAAGGAAGGAAAAATGGTGCGAAGGACGCTACCAGGCGCATAATGAAGCTCTGTTTTTTTCTTCTCCAACCACATGCTACCCAAATCATAAGCTATATCATGTTAGATGATGGTAGACAGAAGCAGAAAGCATCTTTTTGGTGTCTTTCCTTGCCCATGGGAAACTCATCAGCAAGCAAGGTCCCATCTTTGGGTTAGTGGTGAGAAACCCACAGCCTGTGAGGCACAGCCGACCGCCTGGCTGATTTCGGACGTTTCCACTCACAAATGCTTCACCCACCTGGGTCCTGGGCTGTAGCTGTAACAGGGCACCCACAGGAGTAAACCATCCAAAGACACCCCGTGTAGTGCAGAATGGGAATTATCATGGAATCATAGAATGGTTTGGGTTGGAAGGGACTTTAAAGACCATCTAGTTCCAATCCCCCTGCTGTGGGCAGGGACACCTTCCACTAGATCAGGTTGCTCAAAGCCTCATCCAAGCTGGCCTTGAACACTTCACTTAGCAGTTGAACACCTAAATCTCTGTAACAAGCAGAGAGCGACATGCTTGGGAGAACCAGACAAAACTTATATTGTGGGTTGTGCCTCAGTGTAGGGGGTAGGATGGTTTTAAAGCTTGGAGGCAGACACATGTAGGGCTGGGGAAGGTGAACTGTGAGGCTGTACACTGAGCTGAAGGGGAAGAAATTGCTCAGAGAGCTGTATTTGGGGTAACGAAAAGGACTGTAGGGCTATACAGGCTCTCTAGGGGAAGGGTGCTCGCACATTTGCTCACACAATTGGGGTGTTTGCCATGTAATTATTTGTGTCTGGAGCTCAGGGATTTAATACAACCCTAACTGTGTGGCTCAGAGAGGAAAAATTCTGATCTAATTGGGTAACCTTAAAAGTACAAAGGTTTTCTAGTACTTGCATGCAAGGAAAGTTTGTCCTTTTACCTAGAAGGATCTCACATATAATTCTTCCTGTTACAAATGGTCTTATTATTCAATATTGCAGTTCAAACAACCATAATCCTTTCATCCCGAGAAAAAAAAGTGCTCTTTTATAAGCATGTTCAGTCACATTTAAACAGCCTCCCCCTGAAGTCCTGATGAACCAGGGTGAATTCATGGAAATGAATGTAAACTTAAAAATTATCTTTCGTGAGCAGAAATTTAGGCAGGAAAGAGAGAGAGGCACAGATTTATTGGCATATGAAACCCTACTAAAAGTCAAGGAATTAATAATAGTTCTTAACCACTGGAGCTCAGGTTGGGAGGTAGAGGCAGGAAGATTAGGCAGGGGAGTCTGTGCCCCCTGTTTTAGAGAGAGAATCACATTTCCAGCAACTAAACAATTCAATTTTCCAAAGCGAAGACAGAGACGAGTCTAAATTAAGGTTATCATATATGAGGAAAATGTTAAAGACAGCAGCTTTGGTGGTCTCTTCTTTAGGTGAATAATGTACTTTCCTTAGCAGAAGGCCATGAGTTTCTAAAGAAAACCCTTCTGGATTTAGACCATGCTTTCATGAATACCCGTGCATGTGAGAGAGAAAAGACTTGTCTTAGAAAGGATTAACTCATCAGGCCAAACAAGTTTTAACACATGACTAAGGATCCTCTGAAGATTTATGCAGCCAGGAAAAGGGAAATGGAAAAAAAAAAAAACAAACTAGCTTTTGCAGGCCAATAAGCACCATGGCTGAATTAGGTCTGCCTAATGCTTGGTTAAGATCTGTAGCCTCAGGCAATCATTTTCTATTAGATAGACTATATTCAGCACAAACACAGCACATTTGTAAGCTTAACGCTAAGAGGCTACACATGAAAAGGCAGAAGATAAATTGTTCTGGGAATAGGAGCAGGAGGAGAACTATAGGAGAAAAAAAATGTTTTTAAACTCAGGAAAGGAGGTGCTTAGTATTTACCAGAGACAATGATCCCCCCTCAAAGAACATCTTCATACTCCATAAATACATCTAGGATACACAAACCCTCTCCTGTCCTCCTACCAAAATGGGGAATACAGAGATGGCAGGGCTCAGGGTCATGCACCCTGCCAGGGCTCCTGCTCCTGCCGAGATGCTCCAAACCACAGAAGGGCAAGTTTCTTATCCAGGAGGACCTCATCTGGCCTTACACCACAGCAGAAGCTCTGGCTCGGAAAGGTCAGTACGTATGGACAGGAACTGGCTGGGAGTTTCTGGATGAAAAATTGCTGTTTGGAAAAGCATCAGCTCCCTGAGATATTTTGTGGGAAGTGACTACATTTTGGTAAACTGCTCAAACTGAACCATTTTAGAAAATCTGTATTGTCCACATGTCCTCGTTAGTCTTTTTATATATAGATTATCCACTTTTTCACTCAAATGGTACAGAATACTTTAACCTACAAGTAGACAAACTCTTAACATCTTAAAGTCTTGTCTTTTCCAGATTTCTTTTTCACGTTTTAGTTAGAAAATGAAGCTCAACTTCCATAATGAACTGGAACGTGCTTCTTCTGAGCTTCCAGTGCTTTTGCTGAGCAGGGAAACAGCTGGCTCCAGAGAAGTTCAGCTTTTAACTGACTCAGAAAAGGGCCACCATCCAAATCCACTAAGTCAGTAACTATCTTTCAACCAATTTTAAGCAGGCCAATCAAAAAAAAAAATCTCACTCAGGACCAAACCATACAATACACCAAACTCCCTTCACTTTTGCAGTGTAAGAAAGCTGCACCCTTTAATGGATGACGCTCTGAAAGGGCGCCTGGGATTTGATCCACAGGTCCTCCTGCCAGTGGGGATTTGGCACTCCCATCAGTTAGCAAGAAAAAAATGCAATATGATCTCTCAACAGAAAAACAGTGTTTGGTAAAACCTGTGTTATCTGTTTCTCCAGTGGCTGGAAGAGTCCTCTGCTTTGCTGGAGAAGCAGCTCATGCTTTGCTATTTTCTGTCTGACTACATTTGCCACATTTCTGGAGCTGTAAGTAAGCCAAAGTGAGCAGAGCAAAGCTGACAGCAGTACCCCTGCTCTGTCAACCTATAAATCTAGCATGGACAAAGAAATTAAATGAGAGAAGGAAAAATCTCTTAAAAGGAAGGTTCTCCACACAGCAAAAATCTTTTAAAAGTAGATCTGAACAGGACAAACCACCCAGCCCAGACTTCAGCTGGGCTTTCGTCAGAGCTGGAGCCACAAAGAAAAGCAGAGTGGATTGCACTGAAAATTGGCAGTCGTAGTCTGCTGATGGGGAAATTGGTAATTAATAGCCGCCTGTATCTGTCACTTTGGTGCCCTGTATCCCAGCAACCAGAGTGGAGACAAAGGTTACAGCATCACACCATCGGAGGGGCTTGTACCTACTGTGCCCACCCACACGCCGTGACAATGTCACTCCTTACGAGCCCCTCGGTCGGCATATATTGCTATTAATGTCAACAGAAGTTTCTGTGAACATATGGAGACCAAGATGTAGCTGCAATGATCATCAGCTGTAAAGTGACAAGTATGGGAAAGGTTGTCCAAACATTTATAGCAACCCCCCAGCACTAGCATCCACAGGGAACCGGCTTCAGGTGCAAAAGGGAAAGGGATGGATCATCTGTAACTTTGTGTGATGCTGAGCATGCCCAACACCCACCAAGAAACCAGAAGTCCTGCCACGCCACAGCCTCCTTTCCTTCCCACGGTCTACAGAAACCTCCTTCCCAATGAAACATGGAGCAAAGACTTTGTGTACGTGGCATTAGTAAGGGACAAGAGGAATATGACCCCCAAGAGATTATTATTATGGTATCTGGGACAGGGGGGTCCACACCCCTGGAAGGTGAGAGAAAAGGGACCGGTGGGACCCGTTTCTCCCCACCTCACCCCACTAAAAGAGATCCCTTTGCGGCAGAAACCAGCTCCAAGGGGAATCACACAACTGGGGCAAGAGGGGTGAAGAGGAGGAGAGAAAGCTCCATCCCCATTCACCGTTCCTGAAATGCCCTGGTGGTCTTTGACGATATCACGGTATTTTTATGCTATACAAATTATAAAAGTCTTCAGGTCTATCAGCCACCCTTATTCCTTTGTCTAGCTGGGAATACACAGCACGACTAGACATAAAAGGACAGACTGAAGACGAGGTTTATTATAGCCTGGAACTGCTCGTACATCCTCATATTTTTAATGTATTTTAGTCTTACAGCATCTTATGACACTGTTGCAAAGCCAGCTATAAAAAGAGCAGCTCTGTGTTTTCATCATGAAGAAGCTATGACAAAGCTACAGAAATGAGAGCACGGGCTGCAAGTGAGAGATGGAGAGAGGGGACGACACGGAGCAGCTCCAGAAACCCCTGAATCCAGTGGAAAAACTTCCCATCTTCAGCACACTTTGAATCCATCCTCCTTCAGTATAAGTTGAGGACGATTTGCATTTCAGACTTTTTTTTTAATAAAAACCTAGAAATACTTGCTTCAGAGCCCAAATCTGTCCTGGAGTTCAGCTGAGGAGAGAAGCTTTCTCATTTCCTATCGACTTCAAGGACAACTTCAATGCTTTTCAGGATTGCCACACTGCAATTTGCAAATATCTATGAATTTCCAGGCTCCTACTCCAACTTGGCTTCACTTGCGGCTTCTTATCAGTTTCCTGTTAGTAGTATGAGTCTCCTTCCTTGGATTTCCCTAATGTGATTTTTTTTTTTTAACTCCAAAGTATGATTCAATAAGCAAATGATAATTCTGTTCCTTTAGCATGACTTTAATAAAGCCTTCTAAAAGTTAAAGGGAGACAAAATTATGAGTTCAATACAATTGCCAACTTATAGCGTGTCAGACTTGAGATCTTATTTAGACTGGTGAAAGCGTTCTGTAAAACTTTGAGTCAATTGTTTACTGAAATCAAGGGTATCTATATATAGCACATTTTTATATTCAAAAAATGTAAATGCTCTGTAAATGTAATGCTCTAAAAAAGCAATGAGAGCTTCCAATGTATTTCATAGCTTGAGTATCAATGTAAAGGTTTCACCCCACATCTAGAAACCACTTTTCATTCAGATCTTTGGTATTATCACCAAGTTATCCTTCAACAGAACAGAATCTGGTTGCCAATATTTGTCTTTCTCTATCTTTGTTGCCTGTGTTCTTGTTCATTAAACAAATTACTTGCTCTATTTTGATAGCTCCTATCTACAGTAACGGTCTGTAAAATGACCCCTCGTGCATTCACATCCAACTTCACAAAACTAAACTTCTGCTCCAAAGTGCAAGCAGTGAAAAATGTTAAATCACAAAGATTTCCTACAACTCTCTTGATTAAAAGAAATTCTTTGGTCCAAAGTCACCCTGCTACATCTTTACTGAAGCTACAACTTGTCACAGTGCTTTTTTCCTAGAACATGCATTCTTCAAAGGAAACTACTGAGTCAAACTCAGTATCAAAATGCAATTTCATTTGCACCACTGAAGTCAATGGAGTTTTCTTAGAGCTTGATCCAATGGCACATTTCAAAGAAAAGAAAGCAAAAAAACCCCATAGGCTTATGAATGGCAGAAGTCTTCCCCAGCTTCCTTCTGGATTGATTCTCAAGGTTAATTGGTCTTTTATGTACAGACAACTTGCAGGAGCTGGCTCTTTATCTCTGTAAAGTTCAGTTCATAAAATCATTTCTAAACCCAGCTGTGCTATAGCAGGGGAGGAAGCACAGGCTAGTAGAGAAAGGAGGCAAATGGAAGGATTATAAGGAGCAGGAAGAAATAAGAACTAAGACGGAGGCAGAAGGCAAGGTCATCGCTGCCAAAGAGGAGGTAGGGGGTTGTTTTAACTGTAAGGAATACATTAGAAAGAAATATATTAGCTATCATGTTATACATTCACAGAGTAAACCAGGCACAGGCAGATAATATTGCAGCATGGTTATATGAAGTCACCAGAACAGACCACATTCGTGGTTGGCCTCATCTTACAATACTGAATTTTACATTGAGCTGTTTTTCCTCCAACAGGATTTTTTTTCTTTTTTCAGCTTTTCTCATTGTTTCTGGGCAGTGGACAAAGGCAGCAGGTAGAACAGTCTCTTCGGCTGCAAAACACAACATCCTCACAGGAACTAGGATGCATTTTCCTGATGAATTTAATGATCCTGAAACCTCAACACCACCTATAATTGGCCCTTCATCTCCACTATTGTGAGAGGCAGATTCATTAAAGTCTTTCTGGCTTCAGACACTGGCAGGAGCTGTATGTCACGAGGGGACAAAGCTTTCAGCCCTCAAGCAGCCTTAGCAACATGGGATGCCGTCAGAGCTGGACCTAAATGGGTGCACAATTCGTGCCAGCCACGACAGGCTGCCAGGTCCCTGGATCCACCACGGCACATACAGGTGCTTTGATAAGGCACCGTGAAAAAGAGTTAAAATCTACACCAAGATTGTTTTGGTAATTGTCTTACCTGCATTTGCAAGGGTTTTTAAAAGACAGCAGTTCCATCAGCAGTGTCCCTCAGGACACTTGGTTTTGATTTAGAAAGTCTAAATCCACCTCAGCTTCCCAGGAAAATATTATTATGCCACACCTTTGCTCCCCAGGAGGAAAGAAGAGCCTTGGAAAGCCTCCATTGTTGCCACCACAGAATGCCGACATGGACCCAGGAGTCCAGGAACCAGTCCCGGTCACCCCGGTCATCTCAAATCGGTCACCCTGTTAGAAGTGAGATGTCCTCATCTCATGCTGTCGGTATTTCAGGCAGTTCAGCTTCAACTCAGCACTCAGGGGGCCATAAACTGCAGACTAAAATTGATGTAGCATTTTCCTTCTCCATTATAACCACTTACAATCTATTTGAACTTGAATTCAATTTTTGAATTTAATTTGAATCGAGTTTGAATCAAATTTGAATTTGAATTGAATTTTTTCCTAAGCTATTTATTTACACCCTTCATCACTGGTATCTTTTATCATTTCTTCAGGAAAAGCCACCAGGAGACAGACTGGCACTTTCTGTCACCAAACTGATCTTTTTCACTATGCTACTTGACAAATTTAGCCTGTTATGTTGTCACCCTGTATCCCTAGATCTCTTTACACATTCCTTATTTCCAGGCTTCTGCGTTCCACTGAACACTTCTTTTGGATTATTTTTACTACACATACTTGAATTATTCACTGGAAGTCATTTTTTCTGGTTAATATAATGCTCCCTTCTCTAAGAAGTCATTAGAAAGTCATTTTTAAATTATTGGTCGGTATTAGCTAGTGTGCAGGAACCAAGTCATTTGGGAGAGCATTCTCATTTGCAGTTACAGGGTAAAGCACTCCAGCATGTGTCGACATTTCCATATCCCCCATTTAAACCCAAAATACAGAGTATTCTTCTAGTATCCAGCCCAACCTCAGAACTAAGCATGTATCTGTAGGAAGCTGGTGGATCGGGGGCTAATTCTCTTACCAGTGGCATGCTCTGGTGCATGTTGTATCGGATCCTTTACAGGAGAGATGGAACTTTTAAAATTAAAATTATCCAACATGCATGTGGACAAAAAGCTGTATAAATGTCCAGGAACAGCCTTTGAAAGGGATGTAAGAAAGAATTGGATTTCCATTGCAAATTTGGCCAACATTGGCTCAGTCTCCTTCTCAGTAAACCAATGCAATTCTGCTGTTAAGACACATCCAGTCGATTCACTGCATATGGCCAACGCTTTCTCTTGCATGGAAACAAGGAAGAGTTTTATGTCATTTTTCTTTATGTACACCTAAAATCCTAAACAAAAAATAAAGCAAACACTGAGGATGTAAAAATAATTTATTGGGTGCCCTGTCACTAAGTTACACATTTAGCAATCAAATATCTCCATGCCATGAATTATTCCTTTTTCCTCAGTGTTTCCTATACCTACCAGTTTAGTACCATCTACACAGTTTCTGAGGGTAGTTGAAACTTATGCTTAACAAAGAAAATGTTAAATAGAAATGCTTTTTGCTCTGTGAACTAGTTACCCTGCTATGAATCTCTGGACAGTCTGGACATGTCATTGCTTTGTTCATAGCTCCTCGGCCACTTATCAATCCATGCGACAGGATTCAAAGCACAGGCTGAATTTATTTTATGAGCGGGTTTCAATGCAATACAACAGCAAGTGCTTTATCACAGGACAGACATAAATTACACGAGTTGTAGTCACCCTCATCTACTGATTTGTCTCTATCAGAAAAAGCAATGAAATTTGTCTGACATCATTTGTTCCAGTGAAATCCACGATTTTGCTATTTGCTAGATAATGATTTTCTCTCCTGCGTTATTTGTTACACTGTTTTAGTGAGGTTTATGGGCCAGTGATAGCCCAGACTGCCTTTTTTTGAAAAACAGTACAGCATTATTTTTTTCCATTTCTCAGAATTTTCCATTACTCATTATCGTACCAAATTCTTTGTATACATTATTTGAATATTTGTTTTCTAGATTCAAATCATCCTTTCAATTATTGTACAAGCTCTTCACTACCTTCTAATTATTTTCCATAAAGGTATTTCACAGATGAGTATCCATCATAAAATACTTAAGACATTACCAGTAATGGAGTTAGTGTAAAGTAAACATTATTCTCTTTTCTCCAGGAATCTAAAAGCTCTTTCCATTTCCTTGATATATTTTGGCCAACATCACCTATTTTATATAATATATATAATTCCTCATTTTTGTTTGCTATTTTTCCCATATTAGTCAGAGATGCCTCTTTATATCTTCATCTGGTTGTTTACATTTCTCAGTGCAGATATTTTTATCCCCACTGTTTTGATAATACCATTACTTTTATTTCTTTTTCTGAAAAGCTCTGGTTAGCTGGTCCATAATATGTTAAGAAAAACCTTATGCCCTTTACTACCACTGGATTTTTTCAGCTACTCCCCAGGAGTCCCAGTCCCAATAACAGCACAGGCATGCTGTAGAGAAATCCCCAATGCTCTGCCCTCAGCGCCACTGCCCGCAGAGCACTGTTACCAGCCCAGCAGAGGACTCCGGCCATGCTCAGGTACCACCAAAATCATGACCAGGATCATCAGTGGATCAGGTTCTGGAGCCCAGTTTTGCTTCTTTTTTTTTTTTTTTTAAAGAAGAATTTCCAAGTCTTGCTGCATACACAGCTCGTAGGAAAGCATCCTTTCGGTGCTATCAACTGCACGTTGCAACACCTCATATCAAAAAGTCCATTGAATTAGATCACCAGAGAAAAAACAGTAAATGATAAAAGCAGCACAACTCAGGCTGCAGACTCTTCTCCTGCCATTCCAACCCTATATCTCACCATGGAAAATGCATTGTAACTTGAAGAAAATTCACGTGCAGCTGCTGGGAAAATTTGGAAACATTAATATTACTTGAACTGGGTGGCTTTCTTAGCCCTGGTTTTCCTTTTAGACACCTGTAGGTAACAGTTTCACTGTATCCCAGTCTGTCTGCATTATTTTAACCTGCTGAAGAAATTATGACTACTGAAATCAGTGGAGTTAGGCTATCAAATCCATCAAAGACCTGGTCACTGGCTTACAAATGAATACGGTAGAGATTGTTATTCATGGCAAGAATGTACATAGCTTCTAGGCTAATGGAGACTCTCTTTCCACTGACCCAATAGCATCTAACCTAATCCAAATAAAAATATAATGGGAATTTTTGATGGGAACAATTTCTTGAGTCATGTTTCCTAAAATGATGAAACTACTCAGCAGCGATGATTGCCCACAACACCATCGCCTCGGTAAGTCTGAATCTGTGCCTTCCTCTTGGAAGCAGCAACCTTCCTTTAGCGACATGCGCTTCATTGAGGATGTACAGAGCCAGACACAATGACTAATGGCCTCTACTCAAGCAAGTCATTCCACTGACTTCAGAGAAATTACCCATGTGAGCCAGAGTTGCCGAAAAACACCATTTCTCATCAACTGATGCTTTCAAACAAATTAATCTTACTACAGCTGCTCCTTTTTAAAAATTGTTAAAAGATTTACTGACCATGAAACTGCGTTATCTAGCAAAAATTGACAACCTAAAGGCTGTGGACTCCCCTTTGGCCATGTAAAAGAATGGGAAACCACATGGTAAGGTCTGTCTATAGCACAAGTGGGTCTGAGCATCCCCAGGTTAATATGAATGGGCAGATCCTTCCTTAAGTGATATGGTCCCCAGATGACATTTAACACTAAAAATAGCATCCCTTTTGTTTGTGCTCTGCTCCAGTACTTCTGTCATGGAACTAAAGATTTGGCATCCACAGCATCCACCCTCCCAGAGCCATGCTGCCTGGAGAAAGGGAATGGAGACCATATCCCAAAAAGACAGATGCCTTTTCCATGAATTCAGGAGTGTTTTTCTTAAGGTCTGTAGGACTGGCAGGACTAATCCTTACTTGCTCCGTGCTTCCCTCCTTGACTCCTCCTACTAGAGACACTTGACATTTTTTGCATGCTGCCTTGCTTTTCTCTGCAATATGATCCAAGAAGACACAGGACGAACATGTTCAACCCCACACCCATTCAGAAATTGAATTTGCTGCTGAGAATTTAATTATGGATAGCAATCAACACAGAAAACTGAGAAGTGACCAAATGTGAAACTGGGGTAAGTGCAAAACATAGGCATGATATAGCAGTGCGTCTCTTCCTACACATTACACTTCATGGGCATCCACAGTCAAAGAGCTTTATAACATACTGGGATGATATTATACCACATAAAAAGAATGCGCTTTAATTACCAATAAATGACCGCTTAGGTCAACCAAAAATAACAGGGTTTTTTATCAAATTTTATCATCTCCTCCAAAACATTTCTACAAAGTTTGGTGCGGTACACTAGTTTTAACATGATACTCACTAATTAAAATGTACTAACGCTTTCCAAGCACACATTACCCTTTACGTACAAGAGCCATTTCTATTCCCAGAAAAGATCATTTTACCTTGACATTTCTAATTAAATGAAAAACATTGCTCATAGATAAATAATAAATGAGAGTGCAGATGCTCTTTTCTGCATGGCAGAAGGGAATAGGGAATTACTCATGAGTATGTATCCAAATGAAACTACTAGACCTGTCCACAACATGCACATCTGGGTACCATAACAACTAGAGAGTCGCTGACTCATTTTCCACCCACTTTTCTCCAATATCCCATCTAATCAATTGTATGGTTTTCTTTTTCTTCCTGAGGAGTCCTGTGATTAGCAAGTATGATGAAAATGTACATCTAAGAATGAATGCTGTCGCTCTTTGGGCTGTAGGTAGTTTTGGTAGTCACCTTAAGTTGTACATTAGTTGTATGTTTTTCCCTGAACACGAGAAACTGCTATAAGTAATCAGAGATATTTCCATCATTTCACCAGCTTGATGACTCATAATGGTATAGAAGAGTGAGTCAGGACTGTGACTCTGTATTAAATGTCTGGGAGGGTTGACGATAGCTGGCTTATAAACATCCTGAGTTTCACCCTCTTGGATATTTCACAACACAGACTTTAGGCTTTGGCTTTGCATTAGGAAAAGGCATGTTCATTAGCGTTTAGAGCAAGCACTGGGAATAGGGCTTACAGCTCATGATCCTCCTTCTGCCACCAGCTTGAGTTGTTGTGCGGCTTTGAGAGAACCACTGGGCCTCCCACTTAAATCTCTGCTTCTCTAATACCTTAAAAGCATACTCTTTTAAAGCCCTTTTTCACAGGACACAGGTATTACAGGATACAAGTATATGTGCACACATAGGTTTGTTAATGTCCTAATATGCCAATGGTTAAGGGCTGCAGCATACTGTGTTATGCCTCACTGTTGGAAACGTGGAAAACTCAGAAGCGAGGCACAATTATTTATAGGCTGCTTAAGTTCCAGACAGTAATGCAGGTTTCATCCCCATCCATTACCCTATATAGTCAGAGAAGACAAATAGCTGCAAAACCTAAACCGTGCACCTATAACAAGAAAATTCAGATGCAGACCCCAATTCTCCCGACTGTGTTGGGAGCTTGGGTTCCCCTGGACATTCGACGGTCTGAATCAACCCTGCTGCTCTCAGAATCACGACGGCAGCTCATGTGCCCACCGTGGCTGCAGCCGCCCGCCCACAGCACAGTCAGCTCCCGCTCCAGTGGGCGAGCATCTTCCCGACGGCATCAGAGGGAGCTGGAGCAAAGCGGAAAATGACACAGTGTGCTTGTCGTGGAAAATTAACAGGGAGTAGCCTTGCTCCTAAGAAATGTTAGTGATAAAACGCTAACATTATTTAACACCATTTCATCTAGCCTTACTGATTGGAAATTTGTTAAGGCAGCAATTTAGGCTTCGTTACAACAGGGCATAATTAAAATTTCACTATGGATTCACCTAAGTATCCAAAGCACTTCTTATCTGAATGTTCATTCTTGTTCAGATTATGGAGTCCAACACTCCTATCAGTAATTCCAGCTCCTTCTTAACTTACTCAGACAGGTTCAGCATTTATTTTGGACTTTGTGTAAGTCCTTTCCCTCCTCATAGGCTGTGCCAGCATGGGGGAAAGGAGGAAACACGTACACACCGTCACATCTCCTCAAAATAATTAGCTCAAAGACCTAAAGATTGATTCAAAAGGCAATATCCAATAACGGAGAGAGAATGAGCCATCGTTAAGTCTCCAGTTTCAGTGGCACATCACTTAATCCTAAAGGCAAAATAACAACAAACAAGCAAACAATTTCTCCTATCATTTTATTTTTATTACTTCTCCAGTGACAGAGAACAGGACCAGATTTTGCCACTGCTAACTAACTCTGCTACTCTGGGGATAAAAGGCAAATACTGTGCTACCCTGCGTAGGAGGCTGAGAAACTGAGGTGTCAATTTTTCTCTTTTGTAGAATTAGAGGAAGAAATTATATCAGGCCATAACATTGAGTGAAAATAACAGCTTTGACACTTCAATTGCCCAAAGGCAGGAAAATGCTGCCCAATTTTAGAGATGAAACATTTGAGATAAAACAGTGAGGTCATAATAATTAGAGACGAAAACCTCAAGACTGTCAACATATCTTTAAAAGCACAGCTAATTAATCCCCTAATGAGGAGGTGTGAGGTACAAAGTTACTACCTATCCCCTTAGGTGGAAGGCTCAGGGAACACTAGGATTATTTTATGGTAGATATTCCAAACATCTTCCCATCCAAGCAATCTGTTTTGGTAGCCCCCAAGCACACAAACCCTCACGTGCTTTGCTTAACTACTCCCATGTGGTGACGAGGCTGCCCAAAACCTTGGGGACCAGGTTTGGGGACTGGCACAAAACGGCTCCTCCACGGCTCAGAGGTGGTGATGGTGCCTGGGGCACAACACGTCTCTGGAGAGGCAAAAACCATGGCACAGCACCCAGGGTGGTGGGGAGAGCAGTGAGGAGATGCCATCCATCAGGGCCCAGCACGGACGTTAATGTTAATCATGGGGACATTTGTATGGTTGAAGCTAAAAATCAACTATGCAGGGAAATATAACCAAAATCAAAGCTTTGAAGAAGCTTCGGTCGTTCAGGATTTCCCCAGGAACTCCAGTCAGGATTATTTTCCTCACTCTGAAGGCAAAAATGAAAATCTATTTGAATTAAAAATAGATAAACTCTGACAGAATTCAAAATTTGTCCTAAAAACGGTCAGGATCAGGATAGAAGTAGTTAAGGGTTTTGTCCAAATGAAAACTAACAGGAGTCAAGAGTCTTGTGAAATTGCAAACTTGCCCTAAGATGCTTGGTTTAGACCTACAAGCCAAAAATTGACCATCTTTGCCTGTACCTCTTGGCTTACATCTGTGTATTGATTGCAGGCAGCTCCAATACACTGGAGAACGCAGTGCTCAGTCACATCGCCGCCAGAGAACCCCATCTCTAAAGCCCGGTCTCATGGCTCCAACCCAGGTTCTCGCCTGGGTGCAGACTTTCACACTACAATTTTGGAAACCTCAAGGACACACCATATCAACAGATGAAAAAACAAGGATAAGACTTTCAGAGACCAGTCTAAGTCCACTCTCATTTCAATCAGTAGCAGAAATACCACCCATTTCAATGAAAACTAAACCAGACCAACACCAAATCCTTTGTAAAACCCTTTCCCCTTCCATCTCCCTAGGACTCAAGATGTCATTTTGTTCCATCATTAAGTAATCCACCATAATCGAGCCAAATAAAAGGTCCTGAGGAACCTCCGAACCTTGTTCTGACAACATGCCAGGAAGGTGCAGCTTTGCAGGCTGGAGTAGGAGAGGGGCCCAGGCTGGTAGTGCTCTCCATCGCATGGACAGGGATCTCAGCTGCGAGCAGGAACCCTGTAGTAACATGTATCACCAGCTCAGCCCAGGAGCATGGGAATATCATCATGCAGAGTGATCAAATGTCCATTTTTCAGAACCAAATGGGAATAATCCTCTCTGAACTGCAACTGGATACACATAAACCAGTCACATCTGCCATTATTTTTCATCTGTAAAATAAGGCTATAAGATACCGGCTCTGCTACAGAGCCACTGCAAGAGAATATGTATAGCTTACTGTCAGGCATTGGAGTATTGCAGGATGGGGATCCCATGTATGTACCACAGACAGTCAAGAACTGGTTTCCCACATAGTCTACAATCGTTTAAGGTTTTTCTCCAATAGCACCAAAATTAATCGATTTTTTTTTTAATTAATTTTGATTGCAACTCAATGAATATTGGTCAGCAGCAATAATATGGATCCTCCTTTTGCATAAATGACAAAGACTTTCTGCTCCTACACACAGTGTGATCACACACTGTGTTTCGGATGCCACTGTGGTAAATGAACAGGGTTATACTCTCCACACCTGCTACTCGCCCCAGCTCACTCCCCTTCCTCCCCTCTCCCACCCACAGGATGACCAGCTCATGTAATCTCTCCTTCACCTGCATCACTGAAAGTGAGCCAACACAGCTCTCATGCATTTTTAAACTCAGCCTGGAGAGGGGTTGGCAGAGAGATGGAGATGCCCTTTCCAGACAGTACAGCGGTAGCTAGCAAGCCTCAAGCTTGTCACAACCCTTTCTGTGATAACTAGTGCCTTGAAATCCAGCAGCATTTGTTGGATTAATACAGAGAAACTTTATGAGCAGGAAAAGATAAGGAGCTGCCTAGTTAGGAGAATATATAATATTATATAATATAATTTAGTTTATAATATAAGTTTATATAATTTTGGTGCAAAAAACAGCCCAGCCAACCTCCAGCCAGCCAGCCTCCAGGACGAGGGAGCAGCTCAAATGCTGCAATGGGCTGCATTACCCATCCCCGCCTCCTCCTTCTCTATAGCCCCTGCTCCTGCCAGGACATGATGTACCCAGTTCTAACCTGTCAGTGTTTTGCCACACATTTAATTATTGTTCTTTCCAGTCCCTGGAATACATCTAATATTTTGCTAACCTTCGCTAACCTGAGATGTGTCAATTTGCCTTTCACGATTCCCAGCACCAACCCTATGTATTTCTGATACACACTCATCCAGTTATAATGCTTAAACCACTCGGGGTCTTGCTCTTCCTAATCCAGAGGAACTTTCTCAAAGGGTTTTGCAGTCTAAATACCACATTGGATTTGATTGTAAGGCCAGATTTTACCATTTCTGGTCTTAAATAACAACTGCTTTGGAGGAGGTCAGCTACTTTGACACTAGCATTGTCTTTGGTGCAGAGCAAAGAAATTGGTGTGATCATTTTGTCACAGCTCTCCCACAAAATTCTTTAAAACACTTTACCCTTTGTAAAAAGATGCTGAATGCAATAAGCCACAGCCAGACCTTACTCGTAATAGACTTGTCAGCAGCACATTGGCTTAGTGTAGGGTAGCGGCATGTCATCTGCTGTCTCTGTGAACTGTAACACCGAGCACTTACACAGCCTTTCATCCTCATAAAGCTCTACAAATATTAAAAGAGCCCAAAAGAGAGTTCAGAGCCTTCCCTTTTGAAAATTAACTTCTGTGAAAATGAATTCACTGTCCCTCTCACTTCTCCACTTTCTTCCCAGGAGTATGTCAGTGAAAGTCCTTGGCACCAGGGCTTTTGGAAAGCAAATATTAAATCCTTCAACACGGGATGGCAACTCCACCACCCACTGAGAGGACAGAGCCAGAGGGCAAGCCTCATGTCCATTCACACTGCACCGAGTTTGTTTCGGCTCTCCAGGAGTCAAAGCACGCTCTTGAATGTGTCCACACATCACACCCTTTATACACCTCCCACACACAACTTCCCCAGCTCTCTAACTCTGCCACTGTCCACCGTCATTGCTGGACGAACACCAGCAGAAGAGGGATGGATCCATCTCATCCATTTTCAGCCATCTACATGGGGGTACTTGTGTGGTCAACAAGTACATGCGGAGGGTGGACTTAGTACGGAATAGGGTGGGATGCAGGTTGGAGATGGTAGTGTTGCCCATTGGAGAAGCACCGCTCAGAGAGATGAATCCCACTTCATTTCACACACTGAAAGAAGCCCAACAACTCATATTCTAAAAAAACCACGCTGTATGCACGTTAATTCAGACTGGGGTTTTCTTTAACAGAAAACCTGACCACTACATTCTGAACAAGCAGAAGTGCTTGACCCTTTCAAACACTGCTTTGAAAGCTTGCTTCGCACCTTAATTACCCCATAACATTGTGGTTTCATCTCAGTTGAGCAGACTTTCTTCTAAGGGAGTTCTTCGGTGTCATTTACACAGGCTAAGTTAACTCCACAACCAAAGCAAAAATCCTAATGATTCCTGTTATCACATCACTCCCCTTTCTTCACCGCAGCCATCATGTCCCTTTCTCACAAGAGCAGGAGGGATGCGAGACTGCTGAACAAGGTAATGAAACATAAGACTGTCCTGAAGAGCCACTCTGTATAAAGCTCCACAGTTCCCACTAGCAAGCTACAAGAGAGCCCAGAAAGTGGGCAAGTTTGAACATGACATTACATCCATGTTCACACCTGGGTCCAGCCTACAGAAGAAAGGGCTGTGGTGAGGCACATCCACCCAGCCAGGCTCCCCAGCTTGGAAGGAGGACTCAAGACTTCCCCGCTCCTCAGTGTTTCCCTCCTATGACACCCAAGTTTCCTACACAGCCTGTAACAAGAGACTTAAAAGCCTAATACAGAAATTAAGATTTAAATCAAGGCAAGTGTCAGCAGAAAAGTGGAGAACCCCTCTTCGACCCAGGTGTCCCTCCAGACCGCCAGGCTCTCCCAGCGATCAGGAGGACATTTCTGACGAACCCAGAAATACGTGGTTTGGGTTGTGGGGTTTTTAACCCTTCAGTCTCAAAACCTAACAAATTCACCTGCAAATCTCTACTGTTTCTCAAAAAGATTTTAGACAAGGGTGATCAGGAAATCATATTCTTTTCAGTGAGCTGCTAAATCTTCTGAAAGAAAACAGTCAGATTAAAGAGAAAATTGAAGTGAAGAACATGGTGGTAAAGGATGTTTATAAATATATTTATCTTCATTGTCCTAATGTTACTGAGTCATCCGGTCTTGTAGTCACCCAGCAGTAATATTTGGACAGGTTTAATCCAGTTCCATAAAGTGAGTATTTTTCCATTAACTCCAATGAGCTTTCTATGAGGTTTTATAATTTTCCTCTTATATTTACAGCCAAATAAACATAGTTTGTCAAACTGAGAATCACTTTTATTACTACCAATCTATAGATGACAACTGTTCGTTACTATTCATGACAAGAAAATCTTACAGTTTAAAGGTTATCCATGAAGGGTTGTTTTTTGTGTTTTGTTTTGTTTGTTTTCTTTTTCTAAGAGTCTCACTTGCTACAAGCATTTAAATGCACATGTAATAATACTTTAATAAACACACACACAACTTGCTACGTGGCTAAACTTCTTCAGTGATACTTTCACTATCTGTGGCAGCACATCTGTGACTATTTTACACTAACCTACAAATATTCACCCCACTGCCTCATATGACTTTGCTTCCGCACAGCGAGAATCAGCTTTTCCAGGAGTTATGAGATCCCACTGTTTCCAGCCTTTTCAATGATCATGCCTTTTCCTGAGGTTATCTCTTCCAAAGCAGGAAGCCCTGTTTCAATATTCAATAAAATGTTATTTAAAAATACCATTTTTTTCACTTGTTCTTGCTTGTGACAAGAGGTTTTCAGGTCACTGCATGTGCAAGTTTGTGGCGGAGAACAGAGTCACAGCGATACCAGGCACATCTTCACCTCAACCCAAAAAGACCAATCCCTTAAACATCTTGTTGAAGTAGGCTCTCAGAGCTTAAATCTGCAATATTGAAGCCAACTAGCTTGAAAGATCAAGCATTAACAGAGATGTTAGGCTTAAGGAAAAAATGTCAGGTTTAATGCCAATATTCACAATCCCATGCAGGCCCATCAAAAGTAGAATTAATGGGCTACAGCTTTTTAACTATCAATATTTAAGCATCCTATCCATAGCTTAAGTACTTGCTTTGTTAACTACTGGGAATCTATCCCTTATCCACTCTTTTATATCAATAAAAAAAGGTAAAATGAGGTGTAGTGCCTCACACTTTTGATTTGACAGTAGTTTCCCTCCCCCACTGCCATAAGTTTCTACCTACAAAACTATAAAGCAGAAAACTCACTAAATCCTCATGTTTTGTTTTTTGTTATTTAGCAGTCAGAGCGCAAAGCAAATAAGCAGCCTTGCAGAGGGAACAATGACACATTGACTCCACATGCCACATTTGTGAGGAGTTTTCACATCCCACTTTAGCCAAGAGCTGCAGGTGATGTCCATGCTGACTACTGAAGGGTCTTCCAAGAGCACCCACATGATGACACTCGTCTGTCTTCCCTACGGCAAGGAAAGCTTTGGGTGACGGTGGAAGATGTTCCCCAAAGTGCTCCAAGACGCCAGGTGCTCAGGCACAGCCTGTGTGCCACTGTGCCATCAGGGTGGACGGTCCCCAGCTGGCTGGGTGCCCCTCACCTACTCTCTACCACACTAACAGAACGGTGTCCAGACACATCAGCAGAGAAATGTTTGCACAAGGTCATTTCCATACACACAAACCAGCTTTTGTTTTCAGGAAAGTAAATTTTAGTGCCTATTATTCACAAACATCAACTATACAGTACATCTTATGCAAACGTTGTGTGCATATGGACACTAGATAAAGCCACCCACAGGATCTCAGTACAGCATACTCTAATTCACACACACTGGCACTGTGTAATAAGCCAAAACGTTCTCCAAGAACAAGATTCATGTTTCACTGCAAATATGGTTAGGCTTTTTATTCAGAGCTACGCAGTTATTACAGTTGAGAAGGCCTGACAGTATCAAAGTTGATCACAGTTCTAATTATAACTTTTAATATGCTGGATTTTATTCATTCCTCCTCCTTTTCAACCTTGATGTTTTATTCCCAGCTATTCAAGGCTTAAGACTCGTAAACGAAAAGAGAAGCCTCTATTTTTTTGAGTATAGATGTTGCTGGCTGCTGCCTGTTCAGAAGGCAATCTGCACAAACAGAGTTCAGGGTATAACTATTTAATAGCCCAGAAGGAAATCCCAAGGCGGCAATTACCTAAGGTACCTGCGGCATCCCAACAGATGTATTAAAGCCACAGGGAAAACTGCTGAGCTTTTGTTTGTGAAGGAGTCAAGGCCATCAGGAGGTTCCAGACCGGAGACGGACAGCAACCGGATGAGTCAACTGCTTCAAGGCGAGTGAGCAGATCCTGGCTCCAGGCGGCCTCCGCTCAAGAGATGTACAAGCTTTCCCCAGGCTTCCCTTGGGCACTCAGCTTTCCATCCCCCAAGACAACTTTTTCCTTTTTATTTCTGCCCCTTGCCCTCCTTCTGAACCCCTACACCAATGCTGTGCCCAATTTCAGCAGTTCCTTAAGCACCAGCCAAGTGAACCCACTTCTTGTGATGCCTTGTCACATTCTTTCTTTATCAGATGCAAGACAAGATAATAAATTTGGATCCTTTTGTATTCTCAAAATAAAGGACACAGCAAAAACCTCACTTCGGATGCTTCTGACATGTGTAGAGTCAACAAACTAGAACTACATTAGACATAAAACAGCTGAGTAGGGTAAAATAATTTACCTCAGATGAGGACCTGAGTTGATAATTTCAGTGGGAAAAATATATCTATGCACTTGAGAAAAATGAGACAAATGGAGCAAATGTTAAGGTAAATATTATAGCGTATTTATCTACGAGGCTCCTTCAATCTGACTGAACCATTTAGCACTACATAAACATTTTTGGGCATGTGCAACTGCATCCTAGAGCCTGTGCATCTCCTTCCGTACGGCCACTACCTCACTGAGCCACCGCTCTGAACCAAGTTTAACTTCTGCAGTTACAGTATCCACGGGGAAAATACATCTTCAAGGATTCAGTTCACAAACTATCGCCAAACCGCCCGTCTCATCCTCGCGGGGGTTCCAGCAGGTTCATGTGGAGCAGTATAAAGGTAACAGAATTTTACAAGTTGTCTACTTTAATCCAGTGAGGACCTGAACTATGGCCAGATTTAATCATCTGAAGAATCAATGTGGCCCATTTCATTGCATTTCCTCTCCAGTAGCAGAGTCCCACAGCAGCACCCTGTCCAAATCTGCTACAGCAATTAAATTTTAAAAAGCATATAAAAGGACATGATCAGTTAGTCTTAAAAAGTCTGCTGAATGTATACAGAACAAAAGAAGTGTTTTTATGAAAACCCACAAAAGACAGCATGAAACGAGCACCAAACTGACTTAGCATTTAAATATTTTTAAAGAACGCCAGTCAATGCATTTTTTTCAACGCTGCACCTAAAGGAAAATCTTCAGTTTACTGGAAGTAAAAGGTTTAAATTCAATAATATATCTCACTTATGTCAGAGTATTGACTCACAGCAATTTGCAGAATTCCCTGACCTTAATCCAGCACGATATTTAAGCATGAACTTCATCTTAAATAAGGCATTGGTTTTCAAACTTCAGTGGAATTATTCATGTGCTTAAAACCAGGCACATGCACGAGCGTTTTGCAAAGCTTCCGCACCTGCCCCTCTGCTGTCGGTTATCAGCTTCCATTAGGTGTGCGAGTTTTTCATACGTCACCAGGCAGCAGAAAAATATTAGAAAAGGAACAACGCTGTTATTAGAGGGAAGTCTGGGTGATGCTCGCTCATCTGATCTTGTATAATTTTTCTGCCCTGTCACCTCCTCTACAATTTCCTGCCAAATGCATTTGCTCTACATTTCCTTTTCCCTCTTGAGAGATGTTACTATATGAAAAAATATCCGCGAGCTATTTGGCTTGCACAGGGCAGGAGCAGGGTACAGCTGTGAAAAGCCCATCCCTCATTTCCTCGTCACTACTGACCCAGGTCTGTGTGCTCTTTGGTGTGTTCCTCACTCGAGCCATGGGGATGGATGAGTCTGGCTCACTTCTGAGCTCAGCTTTTCCCTTTCAGACCTTGACTTCCTTAGAGGCTGAGTTTTAGGTACAGCTGGGAAGAGATATAGTGAAATAAACCTTCAATGTGGAAGGGATTACCCCAATATTACCCCAGTACAAAGGCTCCTCTACCAATATATATAGTCCCCAAAAGAAGAGAGACAAGAGCTACAGGTATTAGTCACTTCTGTGTCAATACAAATGATTTGCACTAGCACTTGAACTCACGTAATTTCTTCAAGACAGGATTTTAACCAAAGTGGTCACATTGACAGAAAACGTGTTTCTAACCAGGACTTTAACTGGTACACTTACATACAACAGTGCAAAGTGAGGGTTCTGATAATGAAGAAAAGGTGTGCTTCTTTCACTGAGCCTAATTAATCCTTGGGGGGAAGTAAAAATAGAAATATTTTTATTGACTTTAGGCTTTGCCAAAGCTGCATTTACTTATATGAAGATCATGTCCAGATTCTGCTTTTTACAAATACAAATTTAACTCAGGAGTCTTCTGTGGGGGGGAAAAATTGCAAAACCAAAACCCACCAGAATACAGAAAAACTGTGAACTGTTTCCTTCTTGCATTAGTTGTTTTTCAGTGTATGCTTTCCTGCCAATATCATGCAGCATTTTATTTGTTTGATGACCAGATGTCTGAATATTTTCAAACAGGAAAAAAAAAAGCAACCCACAGCAAATAAGACATTTTTTACAATTTTTAGCTGAATCTTCATCGATACTCAACTTTGGGAATGCTGCATGTTTTTATGAATATTCCTTTTTTTGGGGGGGGGGGGGGAGACAAAAAAGAGACTGATGACACCTGTGACACCTCAGAGGGAGGTCACGTTTGGGAGGTTTAGCTCAGGAACTTCTGCCTGACTTGCAACCACTTCTCTCAGGACAGGATCATGCCCTTTGTGAGTGCTTAACTCTATTATGTGTCCAAAATAACCCTGTTCATTGAACGAAGCAAGAACTTAAATCACAGCCTGACAAGAAAAATATGTAACCGTATATTCTTATAAGGAAGCCTCATCCAGTGTTGCCCTCTTGGGTTGCCTCCAAGCCCACAGAGTCCGTTTCCATTGCAAGAATAACTAATAAATAAAACCAAGGACAAGCTAGCAGCCCAAGGCAGCCTGAGCTAAGCAAATGATGAAGAAAATGCATCTTTTAGATTTTACTCGGCTATCGGCTGCATTCAGCTCCTAGACTCTTCTCTGTACGCACGCTGCTAACCCCTGTCAAAATGAGCTCCAGTAACAGGGTCTAGTCAAGCCCTGCTCAGTGCACACTTCGGAAGTCCAGATTTACCCATAGGGCTAAGGCAGCTTTTTAGGCAGCTACAGATCCAAATTTGTTAGCATTTCTAGCAGCCAGATGGTGCCTGGAGCTACAAGCTTCCCTCTCACGTAGCACCAAGGCTAGGTTGAGGTATGAGCCGGGGGGTGACAGCAGTAGGCAGAGCTTTGGCTGCAGCACCATTAATCCCTCTACAAGGGGCAGGGTAATGCGTTATTGCAAAGGTTGCATCAGTCAAATCAATTAGCAGTGACTCATCAGCCCACAGAGCAGGGGAAAGGCAGGACAAGGAAGAGAGGAGAGTTTTGCTCAGGCATGGGTCCTGAGCTGTCCCTTGCTATTGATTGCACCCATGAGATATGATCCAGTCTACAACATGAAGAAAGAAATGCATTCATAGCTGGTTTTCCTGCCCGGGTAATGCAGTCAGCCTGTAATCATGCACATTGTAAGCAATCATAAATTGACCACCCGCCTTTTTGCACTGGGAAATTAAATCCAGATACAAGGTCTAGCCCATTTGACAAACAGTTGCAATAAATTACAAGGTGATCATTGCATGCAAGCTTACATGTTAGGTTTAATCCTGCATATATCATAGACAGAAATTTACACTGGCATGAGCTTGATGTTAATTATTCCCTGGATAGGAAGGGACTCTGCTGTGTGATAACACGCCTTTGGTAGGAAGCTGCTACAAGGCAAAACAATAAAACTCTTTACTCACAAACAGCTCTCCAGAACTAAGGACCAAGGCTGTGCTCTTGCTGCGTTTCCATTTTAATTCAGCAGTTCAGAGGCAAAGATTTAGGTCCCTTCTCCAGTGTAATTAGGTCACTGCGGAGACCTAGCTCCACCACTGCGATGTCCCAGCCTTATCAAAACACCTTCACCCCTGCAGCTTACAGAGCGCTGCAAAGCAACCTTGTAGCTTGCGTAACAGCTAATGTAAATCGGTTACAGTGGAGATTAATTCCACTGATGGGTCCAGATCAATTTTATTTTACTTTAGATAACTAGAAGTTGAGCATCTACCTGACATAAGCCAGAGTCCCTCTGTAGTCAGTGGAAGAAAACGGGCACATTCAGCAGAAAAATCACACCACCCTTTCAGGACAGGAAAAATTAGTCTTGAAGGGTGATTGTCTCTGTCTTGACAACTAGACATTTAGGTCAGACTAGATGCCTAACTTGTACAGTTAAAAGCAAGGCAAGTCCTTTTCACGGTATGAAATGTTGGTTCTGCCCAGTGCTCAGCTACTTCCACAACACCAGGATCTCATGCTTGGACTATGCATGGATCACTGGAGCAAGTTTTCTGTCCACACTGATTTTCTGCTGTCCTGAAGAACTATGAGGGTGCTACATGCCCTCCTAACGTGGTAGGTATTCAAGTAACTGTATCCAGTTATAGTCATCCCATGACAAAACTGCCTCCACTTATCTTTATTGTCCAACTGGAGGACTACTGTGGGAGTTCATCCACAGCTTCTACTGCAATGTCCCATCCCGTGCCGGCTTTCATGGCCAAATCCATGCCAGGGAACACACTAACAAACCTTGGGGTGATCTGAGCAGTCCGAGGACCAGAGCACTCTGGGCCTGTCATGTTTAGCAGGTTAGAGACTGCCTATGAAAGCAGGATATCGCCCCAATAATTTACTTTTATTTCCAGCATGCATGGTGCCCAATGAGGTGCCACTGGGTCTCCCCATCACACTATCTACAGCGGAAATGCTAAAGTTGAATAATGGCAAAGTTTGTTAATCAAATTGTACTTTCAATAACAGTCACATAAAGCCTCCCAAAACCTTGAATCGGGCATCGTTGCTTCCACCCCATCAAATTCATGCAACTTAAATTAAGTGCCACAGGACCTTAAAACACTATGCAACTTAGCTCCAGTTCATTTAACTTTCCAGATTTTTGCTTTTCAAAGTTCACATTTTCCAACTCTTCTCTGCAATACTAAGGAGCTGACTTACTTACCTTTTCTTTTCCCCCCTTTTTCAATGAAAGCTGCGATTCCTGCATAACCACATGATGAGGCTTTAAGGAAATCTTTTCCCTTGTTTAGCAAAGCAGTTCAAGAGATTAGCAGGTCAGTATCACAATGGGTAATGCTGCAAACCAGCTTCTTTTTTTTTTAATTTAAAAGCTGGAACTGAAAAGCGATGACACTTCAGAGAAGCCAGCAAACATTTAAGAAGGGTTGGCTTTAAGTGCAGTTAAAAATACTGCAAAACAAAAAGATGCAGGAATTGCTTGTTTTTTACGTTACGGCTCCTCTTAGCTAGGGTGAATGGGAATCTGATCATCGATCACAGCTATTTCAGTAGCAGTGCAGGGCTCAGTGCTGAACTATTTGTGATACCTGGTCTGTGCATCCCTAAAATGATGCCTTGACACTAACAGGACATGTTGCTTTGGTGCAGGATTGAGCAACACCTCTGGATCCCCTGCCTCTCGCCATGCAGAGGCTAACACAGAGCACAGTGGGCTTCCAGCCAAAAAAAGGAGAATTCAGAGTCCTGGTGAATCCTATATTCAGCATCAAAACCAAGCATGAATCGACAGAGTCACCCTGTCTGGTCTTCTGGAAGAGGAGACAGTTGGCCTGGGTTCAGCCGTTACTTGAGCATCTCTAGGGGAGATAGCCATTATCTTACTAACCAGGACGCTTGACATTTGTCACAAGGCAAGACAAGCTGCTCATCAGCAGGTTTGCAGGGCAGGTGCTTGCCAAGAAAGGTGCGGTGTGAAGAGCTAAATCGTTTCTCCACTCCAATTCTACTGAGCAGCCTCCCCCAGCATCCCTGAGATGCACATCAGCTCATATTCCCTCCATGCAAGCATAAAACCTGCTGTAAAGGTGTCTGGTTAGGGCCCCTGTTTCTTTCCTTTCAAGAGAAGTCTGAATTTTTAAAAAATTAGATTAAATAAGGCCAAACAAAAGAGAGAAGAAAAGAACTGTCTTGGGAAATCTTTCTTTTCCTTCATTTGCTTTAAGGAACCACAGAGCTGGAGATAAAAAGCAGCTAACCAGAAACAAGCAGCATTTGATCAGCACTGTTGACCTGCCAGCAGGAGGGATCCATGGATATAAAAGCCTGGGAAAAATCAGAAGTCATCCATTTCTGACGTACATCTCTCAAAAGATATGGCACCACCCCTATGTGTGTATAAAACACAGCCAGCCTGTGTGAAAATCTTCCTTTCAGAAACTTCAGAGAGTAAGTACAAAACCAGAAGGATTTCACATGCCACAAGAAACGCTATGGAAAATTAACACTTTAAGAGTCAATAGCTGAGGTCTAAATGACCTTTACCCTTGAGTTTGCTGCTAAAAGTCGCCACCTCAGTGCCTTTTAGTTTTCTGGGACAGTACGATCAATTTAGACACTGATTTCTCTGCTATTAAATGTATACTGTATTTTACCAAGCCAGCAGCAATTATATTAATGGCATCTTTAGGTTTTGCACTCCCCATAGCTTCTTCCTCTAGCTTGGTTATCTGATGTTTTTCAATTTTCTGACCATATTCATTACATCAAAAATACCTCTAAGCACGTTCAGGTCAGTTCCAACCTCAGAGGGAAAGTTCACCCTTTCCCCGAAGCTCGTTTTTTTCATCAAACTGGATTATAAAATTAGCATTAGTAACCCACATTGGTAATTATTATATAGAAAATAGTTCTTTTGGCTGTGTCTACCTTGGTAACTAGAAGAGGGGCAGAGATCTGTCCAGTGTCATGGACCATCTCTCCCTGCTTACATGAATCTCTTCTCCTGATGCTCCTGTATTCGGCAGGATGGGCATGTCCTTTTAACCAATCCCAAACACCCTGGAGCCACTTTCCTGTGGATTATCCCTGGAAAATATTTGTACCTCTAAGGTGGAATGAAATCTAAACGAAAATTGAGCTTCCCAGCATTTTCATCATGAAATAATAAAGTCCCTATCAATTTTTGTAGGTACTTTCCAATAATCTTCAAATATCACCATAAACCATCTCTGTTATGTGTTGTATTTCTTGACCACAAAACACTAACAGATAAGAGAGGTTAATGCCATATCAGCAAGGGAAAATGGGATGAGTCATTTGCCCTCTCCTTGTAGCAGTAAAAATTCTCTCTCAAAGAAATTTTCTAGTTGGGAATAGTCCATCATCTGAAATTATTTTTTTTTTTCATTGAAAACATACTTTACAGCCAGCAAACACCCCTTTCCTTGCAGAGACAGCACTTGCATCTCTGAAGCCAGAGCACAGACCTCCACAACGGAGAGCAACAATACAATTCTTTCACTCCTTTAACACACACATCTCTCATTTTCTTCTTCCTACATCAGGAAATACAATCCCCTTGCCGTTATCTCAGTGTAAATCCAGGCTACCTCCATCCGACCAAAATTTTATGTTCTGGAACTAAAATAAGAGGGGATCAGCCTTCTGCAATACTTCTAGCCCCCCAGCAACTAAACACTGAGCCATCTCTGCCATTCACCCAGGTAAACGCTCACCCTTTTCCTTTTTTTTTCTCTTTTTTTTTTTGGCAGGTTAGTTTTCAGCCGAATCCACGGTTGCTCTGACTCAGCACACGGTGTCAGGATCGCCAGCACCGATGCAGGGGATCCGGCAGCTCGGCTGCACATGTCATCTTAGATCATCTTAAATCAGCTGTGAGCCCTTGTCCCAAGTGTACAGCGATTACTGCCTGGCACTATTTATAAAAGTGAGCATCACAATGCTTGCAAAACAAGGTCGTTACTAGATTTGGCTAATGTTTTGTAATTGAAAGTTTTGTGGTTTTTTTTAAAGGAGGTGTCAAGAAAAGAGTTTTTAACTATTCCTCTTCTTCAAAAGCAGAGTTTCTCTTTCAAAAGACTGAAAACCAAAATGTTTCCACTACCAGCAACCAAAACCTAAACAGATTTTCAGGTCCGGGATAACAGCTAAAATATTACCAAGGGGGAGTGGGAGGGACATGCTTTTCCAAGTAGGTGTATGAGTTAGGAAAGACACAGCCATGCTGGATACCAGCACAGGACCTTTGCAGTAGCAGCCCCTAGAAAAACCTTGGCAATGTCTGGGAGACACACAGGACCTGTTCCCTGAGCTGTTCCCAAACACTGTTTCTTTCCTATCTCAAGCATGAGGAGTTCAAGGCTGCCTTTCTTGTTATCAACCCTTATCTATTCTCCACTTTTTATTATTTTTTTTCTACTTAACTGGTTCTTACCACTTTCTTCAGCAAGTGTCAACAGCGACTTACACATAGGACGTGGGGGAAGCCTGCTCTGATGGCATCTCCCCATTGCCCACCGAGTGAGCCCTGAGTCCTGATAACCCCTGGCTCTGCCCCGTGGTTGTTGCAGTCGGTGGGAGCTCTGCCAACGTCTTCGCTGAGCACAGGGTCAGACTCGCAGGCAAGGGTTTCCTTTCAAGCGATTCCAGCGTTTCTGACCCAGGTCATCAGCTGCCATAAAGCAATGCACAGTACTGCTAAATTTTTCCCAACCAACAGCCGGTGGAAAACATGGCCCAGAGGAGGCAGCGGACAACCCAAATCACTGCGTACACCCATCCCGGCACCCGGCTTGCTGATGGTCCCCACCGGCACCATGCATGGATGTGTCAGGAATCCCAGCAGAGCTCCTGTCCTTGCTTGCCCTCTCTAAATCTACACAAGCTATGAGGAATAAAGGAGGGGAGAGGGGGAAGAAAATAAAATCATGGGCTTTTTTACAGATGATAAATACTCATCCTGAATGATCAAGTGGTGTTTGATGGTGGAAGAAATGCAATCTTGTGTGGTTTAATGTCTACCAGTCTTTTGAGTTTATGGTCTGTTATAGCAGTTTCCACCGTGCCTAATTTTCTTATTCTTGAATCATTACGACCATGAAAATTGACATTATTTCAATATATTTAATCTACCGTACCTGACTCAGTTTAAAGTTCATGCTTCCCCTTCCCCCTTAAGACTTCGTTGGTTTTGTCTTGCAAGTGATTTTATAGAAGATTTTTTCATTGTCCAAATAAATTTCTTCTATCATTTCTATCTTCTCCAGAAGTATTCCAGCAGACTAGTACAAAAATACTTTCCCTTATAGAAGGCATTTAGCATTACCCTTTCTCTTCACGTAGTCACTTTATAATTCTATATTTGGTTTACCTGCCTACTGAAACGGCAGGTAAACCATCCAATGTAGCAGAATCACATTTATTATCTGTATCAAAACCGTATGTGTTTGCTCTCAATCTGCATAGTAACTGAGAGTCGAACGGGGTATGTGAAAGAAAACATTTTTGCCAGCAGCTCAGATACTCCATATCTCTCTTAGCAAACAACTTGGCTGAATGGGAAGTAAGAGAAGAGTCATTCAGTAATTTTTTTTATGGTTGCACAAACAACAGAGGAAAAGGAATGATTAAATGAAGAAAAGATCCATCTAGGCTGAGTATCAGTTAAAATGTCCTAAAAGCAAAATCTGTTCAGATTTGGGCGAGTCTCTAAGGGGAAGCTGAAGAAGACCCATTCAGCTGAAAAGTTTAGAAAAAGCGCCAAACACTTCAAAATGAGATGCAACAAAGATGTTCCCTGCAGTGGCAGGGGGATGGGCATGAACATCTCATCATTTCCATAATAGCTGAATGTGCCTTTAATACCAGCAAAACATGGGTGTCGTCAACTCCACTCGAAGTCATAATTTATGCAACACATGAAACACTTGCATTAACATCCTGTTCATCGTTGGCATAAGCAGAAAGAGTTCACCAAGCAGTTATTCTTCTACCACTGTCCTAATCCGAGTTACCAAGTCACCAGAAGCACAGGATACAGCAGTGGGTCTCCCCAGCGTCCGCACCCCAGAGGTACCCCAGCCATCCAAGCCCAGAGCCTGCCTCCGCCTCTTGAAGATGCGCCTAACTCACCTTCAAACTAGCTGTTGGCATCGCAGAGCTCGGGGAAAGCTCATGATGTGAATGGGCATCATAGCCTGGACCAAACGCTGTGATGCCAGAAGCTCATGCCTATATCAATTTACTCCAAAAACCCACGGAAATACTCATTCAAGCTGCTCGTACATTTGATTTGCAGCACAAACATACCTTTCCTAAAGTGCTGAACTACTACAGTCCCTGATGAAAGAAGCCAATGACAAAAGGGTTTCTGGAAAGTGACATTGCTATACATTATTATTCTTACTATCTATGTTATCAGAGCACCATGGAGCCTCAGGCATAGCCAGAGATCCCACTGCTCCAAATGCTGTACCAGCGCAGAAATCTCACAAACTGGCAGATATCCGTATTTCTCATAACGGTGAGGAAACAGAAAAACAAGCTGCCAAGGAAGGAGGAAAAAAAAAGTGCAGCTAAAGGAAAGATCCCCTAGAGATTCAAAATGAACTACCTGCCTGTGCATTAAGCCTTGTGCTTCTCAAGCTTTTTGGGTATAAAACAATAAGACCTTTACCAAGCCTTCAAAGGACTGCAATACCCTCTAACAGGCTGTGCTTTCCCATTGCGTGACTTCATCCCTGAGTCTGCCCAAACCGGAGTCAATCGCAACGGGAGCTGTTGTGATTTTAATGGCAATACACCCAGATCGCTCAAATTAGGCTGAATTAGGGCACATGGCAAAGTTTTGAGATGACACATAATAGACAGATATTAGCCATGTTTTACATGAACTATTAACTTTTGTTCTTCCCTTTTGTAAATCAGCTGATCTGCTACCCTGGTTCTTTGCAAGCTTTTTTTTTTTTCCCCTCTCCATCCAGACATGTTTGTAATTATATTCCCTGGGACATATGGTTGCATGGCTGCACACACACACACACCAGCACACGTAACGTACAGCTTTTTAATCACATGAGCGAGGGATGTCTCTGTCTCAAAGAGTATTCAAGTGAAACTAAAGTAAAACAACATTGTCCATCCTTCTGAAAAGAAAGCAAAAGCACTCGGGTCCAGATCCAAAGGGGCACAGAATTGGGGCTCAGGAAAGAATTTGCATGCCTAAAGCCCGGTATGTAATGCTCAAAATAGCAGCTCTACATCTTTGGTACCTCTGCTGAAATTCAGATGTCACCTTTAACCATCTGCAGAGGTTCATTTTTTTAAGCAAAGACTTTAGGATGAGATCAGCTCTAGAAGGTCCTGTTTCCCTTCACTAGCTGAAAAGAGAGATAGGTAATTCAAAGCAGGTGGCTACATAAATCCCCCTCTCTGAGGATGACCGACATTTAGGAGAAACAGCCACCGATTTGGGTATCCCACATGTCCCCCTGCTGCAAGATTTCCCACGCTAGACTAACACTGAGCTCTCCCACTAAAGCTCTGCTACTTGGAAGACAAAAAGTAGATTCAACAGGCAAAGAGGGAATACTCCCCAGGTCAGGGATGCCCTCTTTCACCACAGGAAGGAGACATGGGCTTCTGCACCCCCAGCCGAGGAGGTCCCATACTGCAATAGCCCCCAAGCATGGATCAGGACCCTTCGCCAGCCAAGTGCTCCGACCTGGCTGCAGTCACCCACCCCCAATTCAGTCTGAGGATATACAAATTATTTCTTGCTAAACAGTGCAACTGCAGTAGGAGAGGTGAGGAAGCTCTGTTCCCGGAGCATCCTCGGAGAGGAGAAAGGGGACTGACCACTGTCAACCCGCTTGCAGGTTTCTGCGTGCTAGAGCAGTGCCCCGGCCACCGAGACCTGTATGGGAAGGTGGTACCTAGCCTCCTCACCCCTACACCTACATTTAAAACACAGGAAAGACCCAGTTGCTCTTGAAAAGTAGCAGAGAGGATCTACCTGCACGTAGGAGTAAGGATGGAAACCCTGGAGCAGAGGTTCAGCCTCTGTCCCCTCCATCAGGGCTCCTTCTGGGCCACCCGGAGCCGGCCCAGGGCTGGGCATCCCTGTCCGGCAGCCTCAGCTCCCGCATCCTGCACAGCCCTGCAGACCGTTCCCTGCTCCAAAGACACCGCGTCCCTCCTGTTTCGGGTTTTTACAGTAGGAGAAAGGCAGAAAGTTTCTCTCCCCATGTCACACACTCGGCTCAGCCTAGGACACCCCGGGCTGACACAGGGGGGTCGGGACAGCTTCACCACCCCCCCTCCTTACTCTCCCCCTTTTGCACTGATTTAACACGGTATTTAGAAAAGCAGCGAGGCCAGCCGAGTCCCCCTCCTTTGGAGGGGGGCTCTGCTATTTCCACGCACCGGAGGGAGCAGCAACAACCGGGGGGGGGGACTTCACGACCGACGGCTAAGGGGGCCACTCCACGCGTGATGCGGGGGGGGGCTCGGCCGCCCCGCAGAGCCCCCGGCAGCACCGCGGCGGAGGGTCCTTCTCCGCGGGTCCGACCCCTCTTGTCGTCCCACGAACAGCCCTGGGGGAGCAGCAACAACCAGCCATACCCCCCTCCTGGGGTGCCACCCTCCACCCGAGCCGGTGCATCCCCCCCGCCCCTATGGATGGGGAAAACCCCAGAGGAGGAGGAAAATCTCACCTCTTCGCAGGGCGGCAGCTGCAAGGCGGCCGCCTGCCAGCCCAGCAGCCAGCAGCACACCCAGGCGCTGCCCGGGTACCCCCGCTCCGCTCCGGCCCGCCGCATCCTCATCCTCATCCTCCGCCCCCGCCGCGGAGCGCCCGCGCACCCCTTCCCCGCGCCGCACCCGGGGGCGGGGGGGGGGGGAGGGGGGCTCACCGCCCCCTGCCCCTGCCGGAGACCTCCCTGCCCTGGCCGCGGCCGGCGGGTCGGGCTGCCCCTGGCCCTGCGCCCCGCCTGCAGCCGGGCATAACCCCGGGGGCTGGCACGGACGGCAGCGGCCCCGCCGGCCGCCCGCTCCCGGCAGCCGGCACCGCCAAAGCCGGGAGGAGGGGCCGGGAGGGGGGGGAGGAGGAGGAGGAGGAGGAAGGTAGGCAGGCAGGCAGGCAGGCAGCGCAGGCGCATGCTGCCGAGGCTCGTCCAGCCCCGGCGTGGCAAGCGGGAGCGCGGCAGGACCCTCCAGGTTGCATCTCCCTGGCCCCAAAGGCTCTGGGGTGGGAGCGGCACCGGGGGGTGAAACCTCGCAGGCACCGCCCGGCAGCCCCGGCCCTGCTGGGGGAGCACGACAGCATCCCTTGGTTGGACCTCCCCGCCCTCAAAAGGCTCTGGGGTGGGAGCGGCGCCTGGGGGGGGGTGAAATCCCCCTGCCCTGCCCCTCCTGCGGGATGCTGGCCTGCAGCCCCCATCATCCCTCGCTTGGCTGCTGGCACCTCTGCTCCCCGTCCTTGTGCATGGCAGCGCCAGGCGATGCGGGGTGCTCGCACCCATCTGCCTGCTCCGCCGGTGCTAAGGATGTCGTGTCCCCCCTTAAGGTGGGATCCCGCCAGGCGGGATGAAAGATGGGCTGCTCGCCTCCTCGCCAGACCACGACAGCGACCCTCCTCCGTGGGATGGGAGAGCAGCCTATTCATGGCCTGACCCAGATTATTATTATCCCCAGAATTATATGGACTTCTCCCTCAGCGGTTGCCTTTCAGTCCGGATTTTGTCTCTCCTTCCCCAGCAATGTCCAGCTACTCATTCCTAAAGAAGCGTTTTGCTGCCTCAGGCACTGACAGTCCTCTGCCCCGCTGGCATCTCTGCCAAACCTGCTCACTTTCCTGCTCCCTCCTGCCTCTTCCTTCCTTTCTGCCTCCTCTTATCTAACCAGCAAAACCCAGCACAGACACAGCACTCCTCATCGCTAGCACATTATGTTCCTGTCCCTATTGATCTACCTTTTCAAACTCCAATACATAGCCCCTTTTTTTTTTTACTTCTAATTTGTTGAGTGACTTTTTTTTTGGCGATTTTACTGCAACTCCTGCTCACTGTGATCCAGGTTTGACTCAGCCTTTATTCACCTCTTGAAAAGAGATGAGGAGTATAAGGGTAGAGTCAGATATTTGCCTACGTCGCGTAACCCCTCACCATCCCTGGCTGGTGTCATTGCTGCAACTGTACACTAACACAAAAATGGATTCATTTGCTCATTTTATGTCGTTTGAGGCCCTTGCTGGAGCAGTCTGGAGGGAGCTCTGCGACGCTCTGCTAACGGAGACAAGTTTGAAATTTCCCTTTGTTCTCATACCGAGCCTTGCTCTGCTTTTAGCTCTAGCTGGAGGAAGGAAAATAGGTTATCAGTTCTTCCACTGATGGTCCCCATCCTTCACCGGGGTGCCAAATGAAACAGCTTGTGTAAACTTCCACGAAAAAGTCAAAATCTTTCCAGAAAAAATGGAGAACAGGATAAAAACTGCGATGCTGCTTTATATTTTGTGCTCCTGGACCAGGTAGATCACAAAGTCATTCCCAAGGATTCATTGCTCACTTTAACTGTGGGATAAAATCCAATGTTTGAGGAACACTGATTTCAGCTGGAGCAGCGATTCTCTTTACATTTGCTAAAATAAAACACACAAAGCTGCAGGCACTCCTAGACATGCAGCAAGGGAGTCACCCTGAAAATACAGAGAAGAAATCTCTGAATCGGTTGGATTCAGCCTGTCTTTTGTACAAGGAAAATGGATATAAGGTCAACTTCCAGAAAAGTGCACTTCTTGCTGCCGTTGTTGGCCTTGAATAAAAATTCAGGGCGGGAAGCAGACCTGGCAGGGGCTGCTTGCAGAATTGCTTTCTGCAATATGAGGGTTACTGCCCCCAAAGTACTACTGATTCCCAGGGACCCTCAAGAAGGCAACGGGGCCACTAATACAGCAACGGCAGGAGTCAGTTCAAGTGAGCAGACCTCCTGTATGGCATGGGGATGGGTGAGGAAAGCGAATACCAGCGTGTGCTTTGTCAGCTGCTCTGTCACCCTTTTGTTTTACTAAATTATTTAATTTTAAACTCAGAACGGGAAGAACTCAATTTACAAATAAAAAGCTAGATACTCATCTTCAGTGCCCGCTGTATGTGGCCAAAAATTATTTACTGTCCTCCGTGGGACTCGCTGTCTTCCTAGCAAGAAAAATCACTAAGATCTGAGATTTTTTTTGTCTTGCTTTATGTTTCCAGATGACAGAAAGTCCAGAAATTTCTTGAGCTTTAAAAGCAATGTTGTCACTTCGGTTGCTGTGCTATTTGAACAAGATCTGAAATGCCTGTGATATTAAATCCTGCAAATCTTACCTGAAGGCAGTATGGCAAAAATTCTGCAGTACATAGTAAGCATGAGGCCAGAAGAAAAAAAATGTGCTATTTAAAAAATTAATCAGCTTAGACAGACATGAACAAATGAGGTAGAGGAAAGCAGTGCTGGATTTGAGAAGCATCACGTAACTGTAACACACAAAAAAAGTAACACCTATATATAAGGCAGCAGAGTTAAAGGATCTTTAAATCTAGTAAAAGCAGATAGCAGGCAGTGAACCTGGGAGGTTCGAGACCTGTATCTGAAATCTTGACCTAATATTTTGATTCAAGTGAGAGGATACAAAAGTAATTCAGAAGAATCATGCAATCTGAGTTAAAAACAATTGCCCTGCTCCACTATGTTGAAGTACAAAAGAAAAGGAAAGGAAGAAAGCTAAGTAGTAAGTAATAATTTATACTGCAACAACTGTGAGATGTGTTTCAAGCTACATCTCCAGAATTTCCTGTGTTTTATTGTGCCTCTCCATTAGTCTGGTGTAAGTTAAAAGATGCTCTTAAAAGTGTACCTTCGTACTGTTGTTGTAAGCTGTGCCCAGAAAAACCCAACAGCTTTCAAGCATTTAGGATCCAGGTCTGTAAACAGTTCTTCCTGACATCAGTGGGATGCTTAAAGTTAATCGTGGATTTTCATATTTGCAGAGCTCAAGCCGTAGGTTTCTCCAGTAGCCATTTAGCCATGACAGGGAGGCAGCCATATGTCGCTGATGTTAATGACACCAAGTGAAAGGGAAAATTAAATGGCTGCCAGCTACTGTTTGGATGACAGCAATTAGTAACTACACTCGGGATTAGTCAGGCCTGTAGGCTGACATTGGCTTTCGTGGGAATACATCACAGGGTAAATAAAACTATTAACCCTTTTTCGCTCTTCCTGCTTCTGATGAAAACTCTTCAAAGACCTTGCCTGCACTCGCATTTCACTGTGGCTTTTGGAAAAGGCAATCGATACGAAGCATTTGAATGGAGTTTCTTTGGTGGGTCCCATTTTCCAACAGTGGTGACTCTCCACGTGGTTAAATGACCTGATTCCCCTACGAGGGTAACTGGTTTTCCCACAGAAGGTAACATCTTCTTTTAATTTGCCAACACATCTATCTGTGGGCTCTACCACAGTGTGTTTCGCTCAGACATTTCCTTTTTCTTATGGACCATATATTTTCCCATATAACCTGGTCATCTGTGCACTCTCCACGAGGTTATACTTAGCTGAGATAAAAATTAACATTCTTTCAAGACATCGTGTCATCCTGGTGCTTTGCTAAGCGCGGTTCAAGATAGCCTTAACATGCTCTTGCTCATGTACACGTTCTTACTTTTAGATTCCCAAACTCTTCACGCTCTTTGGAAATTCAAGATACACAGCAATAGCAAACGAATGTTTTATACCTGCGCCTCTGGTTCCACTCTGATCTACTTAGACATCACTTTTACTTTCAAGTCATTCAAGGACCATCGTGAGTCCATCCCAGGATAGTCTGGAGAACCATGCTGAGAAAGCTGACGTGTCAGGACAGAGGTTAAGCAGTCACAGTCACTATAAAATGGGTAACATTTGCAGTGGGCTCTCTCTCCAAGGTTCTCCTGCATCCCATGGAAGAGCCCGATGCTGGGATTCATCTCACTTAACTTTGTCACCCGCAGCTTGGGGTACTTTGGGAGTACCATTCATCCTCTCCTAAAAAAGAAGTTATAAACACGTCAGATACATGTTTTAAAGGGTACCCAATAGTGTCCAGAGCTGAAAGTGATGGTAGCACTCATCAGACATGTTTTAATCACCCGTTTTAGGAGGAGCTGAATGTCTTTTCTCTCCATTAACTGCATAGGTAGCTCAGATATGGACACCTACACATGGTCAAATGAAGCCCACCCTAGACAATTTTTTGCTGCCTAGCATTCTTTTTAGATGAGGTTCATGTCCTCCAGCTTTAGGTGTGTATTAAGTGGTACATGTCTGACCGGTCTATACACTACACTCTGCAGCCCCATTTGCATCCAAACCAGAGTACAGCACAGTGAAATGGACCTGGGACAGTCGTTGTTGGGCTATGTGATCTGGGTTCTGCAGGCTTCATCACGTAGCTGTAGCCTCCTTATGTAAACCCACACCTGCAAAAACCCTGGAAAAAGGCTTTCTGGCTAGAGGAAAGTCAGGATCAGCTTGTACTGCCTTTTCATAATTCTCACTCCTATATGTAACACTCAGCATTTATCCCTTTCCCTCCTTTCTTAATACCCTTGTTTCTGAATGCTGTATTTTCGCCTCTTCTCCCTGGAGATGTTTAGAGTGCCTGTATTTTGCTTTTCTAGCAAACTTCATCTTTCAGACCCCCTTTAAACATCTGGGAGCCTTCCAGTTGTGATCTCTTTGTTCATCCTTTCTCTCATTGTGACTTCAGTTGAATTTTCCTGTAAATCTTGCTCATGGCTTGGCACTAGAAGAGCTCCTTGAATACATACAATTTAATAATGGCTGTGCAAACGTTAGACATAAAAGACTCAAAGCGCTCCTGCGCCGTTTTAATCTACAGACCTGGAGAAGAGAGGTTAGAGAGCTAAGCTGCCTTGCTCGAATCTGAATCACAAGAAACTCAGCCATAAGAGAAGAATTTCTCTGCTTTTGAGATAGCCACCTGATTTGACAGCTCCTTCTTTGCTTTCCAGACTAAGGGGAAAATACACATTTTCCTTTTTAAAATGTATAGGCCAGCTGATTTCTGCCCCCTCCCCGCCCCCAGTGCATATAGAATAAAAAGCGGCAATCACTGCATTAAAATCAGCATGTGTGTTTTGAGTAAGGAGGAACAGCAGTGATAAACATTTCCAAGATAACTGATGATAGACAGCAGGATCAGCATCCGAAGACTTTTATTGTTGCCATTAGAGTTTCTTAGCCATTCATCCACAGACGCCTTTTCCCAGCAGACCTGTTTAACTGCTAATGGGTAGCAAGAGTGTGTTGGGTAATGATGATTCTCTTGTCTTTGCGTGCAAAACTGAGCCTTGTTAGATGACTCTCAGGGACCCACCGTGACATGGTTACGTCCAAAGAGGACACACCATCTTGGGGGGGGGGGGGCTGAGCAATCTGGAAAGCAACGTAGCTCTATTTATAGAGCACTAAGTGCAAACTACTAGAAGGCTAAAATCTGTATGCTCTGGCTGTGTTGATCTGGTGTGTGATTTGGTGTGTGAACTAAGTTAGGATGAATGACACTGAATAAATAGCTTTCTGCAGTAAAGAAAAGTTATTTGGGCTAACCCTGTATTCACTTCTATAGTGATGCCAGGCATATTGAGGCTGATCATCTTCACTGTAGGTTAGCAAGGGCTCTGCAGATGCACATCCTTGGCTCTGGGAAAGAGCAGAAGGCAGATCGGCCTCCACGCAGTGCTGTACCCCTGCCCACAGGGTCCCTACATTACCCAGCTTCTCCAGCCACCATTTGTCCCTCACACCATCACCAAAGTGTCAGGGGCCGCTATCCCACGGTGTGGTGCAGAGAACTCCCTCTCCCACCCACCCCACCAGAAGCATCTTGCTTCTCCAGAAAAATAAAACCCAGAATGTCACAAGGCTTTCACATAGTTGGACTAGATGACTTTTAAAGGTCCCTTCTAACCCAAACTATTCTATGATTCTATGATAGCGTTCCCTGGAAAGAAAAGGGGCTCATATTTTCTACTGGCCAGCTTGATCTTGATGAAGGCTTTTGTGATTAAAAGGCTGCATTTTCAAGGGTCTTCTCAAAGGTCTTTCTGCTTCCCCTGAATCAATGACAACATCTCCTCACTCTTCAAAAGCTTCAAAGAAAGCAATGCCAGGCTCTCCCAGGGAAATCGGTGGGAGCCATATTGAGCCAACATTAAAATGCTTTGAAAGTCCCCGTTTGATAAACAGGAACTTTTGTAGATATGACGTATTTTATTACCATATTGTTGCTATGGTTGGCAGCAAAATTAATTGAGCTGACACTGCTGATAGTGTTGACATACGCAATGGCAGCAAACGACTGTAACTCAGTATTAACAACAGTATTGATTTTCTGCTCCCAGGAGAGCCTTTGTAAACTTTCAAAACCCAGTTTTTCCCAATAAAAAGCACCCAACTAAATGTCAGCGATTGTAACAAAGTCATTTTAGTGGAAGGCAGAGATGTAATTTGTCATGTGAGAAGACTGACTCTGATCTCACGTACGTGGGTGTGAAATTGTGCTGACCCTACGCGAGCATGCGGCTGAAATAGGTCTTTCCAAGGTGACTCCAAGGTGATGCTGTGACCAAGCAGCCTGATCTATCCTGACAGGCTGACCTACAAATCAATGTAAAGTCCCATCTATATTTGTGGGGCTTCAGTTGTAAGGACACTATGGCCATGCACGTTGCACCTGACTCCTAATGCTGCGAAAGTGTGCTCCTGCAGGTAAGGATCTACGTAAGTTAAAGCAGAGCAGGTGGTGTTAGATGGTTTTGCAGCTATGACAGGGAAAGCTTAAAATACACAGTGCTTTTAGCAGCTCTCAGCATCTGGGAGGCTTTCGCCTCCATCATCACCAGTCTCAGAAGCAGTAAATACCATCAAACGTGCGCTAATGCAAAACCTTCGTAACGACTTCTTCTTCTCTGTCGGTTATTGCAATTAGATGAGCACATCTAACTGTCACATGCGTCATGTATTTGAGAAGTTATTTTGTCCTAACACTGCAACAGTCGCCGTTCAGGTTTTCTGTAGTTCCGCTCTGTATGAGTCACAGAGTATTTACCCAACACATTGGGCTCAGTTATGTTAAATTTCTGAAAAGAATTTCTGCAGCCATTCAGGTGCCGCAGGCAGATGCCTGCATGCTCAAAAATAAAGATTGCACAAACTCTTTGCCTGTCTTGCTGAGTTTCCAGCCTTCCTCTCCTGAAACTCCCACGCTTTTTCATTCATTAAACCCAGCTCTCTCTATTGATCTTCAGGGAAAGAGGGAGGTTTGGGGCCAAACCCAGCAGAGGAGCAGCCCCCCAGCTTGGGGGCTTTCACACCTTTCCAAGAGGGAGGACCACTCATCTGGGGGAAAGGATGCACAGATCTGGAGGATGGCTGGGCTTTGTGTGGTTATCGGCAGGAGGAGGGAGCAGACATGTACGTACTACAGCAGCCCTGTTCCCACCTTCAGGAGATGCCTCAGACTCAGCCTTGGTTGCTCCACGTGTGGTTTCGGGGTGAATTGTCTCTTAAGCAGATGCTCTGAGTCCTACAGATTAAAGAGTATTGCGGTGTCTTTAGGAGTATAAGCTGTTTCGCTCACAGGGAATGTGGCAGTACTTGAATGGGGACTATACCTTTGGCTGCACATGTTTACTTCTCCAGCTCCCTCAGGATGATGTTGTTTTGACACAAAGTCTCAGTTTGATTTGCTCCACAAAATACCAATTGCTCTGTCAGCACCTTTAAATTTGGTAACACACCACAGCCTTCAAAAAACACAAATGTAAATTTGCAATTTAAGGGGTGAAGTGATTTATTGCACTATAAATAGCCTACCGCATTAACATACTAGTGCTCAAGTGGCACTAAGCTAAGTAGAATACTTGTAAATGTAATTTTGATGCTTTATTAATTGTTCCCTCATGGAGTTGCTTTCCTCTTTACCACTTTTCTTGGTGTCTGATTTTTCCGCCTCTTTAAACTGCGGCTTATTACTTTACCCAAAGATGCATTTTCCCCAACATCTCTCCCAATGCCCCCTTTCCCTACAAACTCACTTGAAAGAAAATATTTTGAATCAAAAGTCTGTGAGGCACTTCGGTTCATTTTAAACCCCACTTTCTGAATAGAGATTCAGCTCATGTGCCAACCCCACTGGTTATGAAGATGTAGAGCAGCGTGATGAGGACAAGTCCCTGCAAGAGAGCTGTGTCTGCTGGGTAAAATGAGCACTCCAGGGACGTGTTTTCCACTCGCATCACTGCCACTGACTCATTCTGGGTAAAATTTATTCTTTTGCAGAACATCAATCCAAAACTTACACCTTATTTAGGCTCTAGTTAAAGGCTTAAGGTGGGATTTCAATAGACTCAAGAGATGAATGATGCTTTTATGGGTCTTCCTCCCCAGACTGAACTGTGGCTTCTGGTCTCTCAGGGAGGCCACTTTATACTTCTTTATTTCAATTTCTTTCTCTGTAAATTAGTATTTACTCAGCCTTTGAGATGCTTGGATGAGAAGGACTTACGACAGGACAGGAGGGATTTATCTGCCAGCTGATTATGGCCAAAAAAAGTGCAGTATCTAGCAAGTGAAGTTAGAGTGCAAGTCTCCTTGATCCAAGCTTCTATAGGACCACAGATGTTCATGCTGGAGCACTTGTCTGCTTGTCCTTGGTACATGGATGCTCATTCCAGCCTAGACCTGCCCAAGGAGAGATACAGGATTACCCACGAGGAGCCTGGTCCTGGCATAAGCTCCACAGGGCTCCAGAAGACCAGGGACCTCAGGATGGAACCAAAACCGCCAACACATTGCCATCCGAGACCGAAAAGATGGCAGAGTTGTGCCTCTGTTTTACCTGCATTTCATTACCTGCTGAGGGCTGGAAAAATTTTTTTAAACCCCTTGTGAGGCTATGTATTAGCTCATCCCTACATATTACCAAGAAATAGTGAAGGTGAGGGCAAGGTGAACCTTAGTACCTCTGGCTTTAAAAAATACAAACATTAACATCATTAGAAACCCACAGACCTGCAAGAGATCAGACAGAGTGAATTTGAAATTAACCTTACAAAGTGAATAGTGTGTTTGAATTAATCTCTAAAAACGTGCTTTACCATGGAGGTAAGGTAAAACGTCAGCCTGAAGTTAAAAGCTTTGTCGAAGCAATCTCTGGTTTAAGACTCAAAGTGACCCTTGATATTTATCAAGGTAATGAAAATACTACAGGCCTTTTCAAAAGCTGATGAGAGGTGATACTTGGCTCACTCATTGTAATAACTAGGTGTTTTTGCCATAGCTGGACAACTCGCTTCTCTTTCACTTTCCCACATGCAGAGACAAATCCTGCAGACCGATTATTCTTATTTCCCAGCATATTTCTGCTAAACTTCAGTGTTAATTAAATATACATATATTTATTTTATATTTAATTAATGTATATATAAGTAATATATAACATATACCTATATGTATTTCTGGTGACTGAAGTGGCCAAACAGAGGTAACCCAGCTGACCCCCAAATGCTCCAGACGACCCATCAGGCAAAGATGCTTTAAGCACCAGGGACAACAGAGGTGACTCAGCCCTCTTCCCGCTGTGTCACAAGCAGCTGAACAGAGACAGACGTCACCTCCACACGCATGGGCACAGGCAATGAGCTGGCCGGCTGAATGTGCAGGCTGCTGTTGTATAGGTAATCCATTAATGCCTGAGGCCGATGACAACAGGTCTTTAATTTGCTGAGCACAGTAGAAACACAGAAGACAAAAACTCGTGAAGCCAGACCGCAAAGAAGTCCTATGTCAAAAATACCAAATGAGTAAACTATAATTTCTTTCCAAATACAACACTTCCCTGCCTAGTCAATGCAGCTGGCTTATACTGCCAAGTATTTTCCTTTTCCTCTCCCCAGGAAATCACAGGAAAGCATTCAACCCCCATTTGGAAGAAAACAAGGAGAACCAACCACATGCTTGTGTACCTGATAGTGAGGCAAAATATAGACATTTGTTGGCACTTGTGTAAGGTTAATTGGGTGCTTCATCCTGCTCCAGCTGCAGTTGTCCTCTCTACATGGGCAGCTACACAAAGATCGAGCTTCCCAAAAGGCTACTCTCTGTGGGTACCCCTTTGTGTGTCTCCAGCAAACACAGGTGAAGGGGATCTCACGAATAAAGTACCAAGCAAAAGCGAGTCATCTGGAGGCAGTGAAAGTACAACGGGGTCAAAAATCCCCCAAATCCTGAAGGTTTAAAAGTAGCACAACCGCTGTGAAGTCCAATTCCCCTTTTTGCCACTCAACACGCTTGGGTTTTTGTGCTAATGGACTGTAAGCCTGGATCAGGCCAGCTAACCAGGACCTTCTCCGTCTGTAATACATTCACCACCCAATTTTCAGACACCCCATTGTCAGTGCAGAGGTAACTATAAGGTATATTATTGTTTGTCTTTTGATTTGTCACTCTAAATCTAATAACTGATTTCTTATTTTTCATTTTAGTAACTGGTGCTCATTTTACTTTTACCTTAAAGATTCCTTAATTGTTTCAGAGATTTGTAAAATTCTTGGCAGAGTTTCACCCAGGGAAGAGCAATATTAAAACAAAGCCAGCTTGCCGTGCCAAACATCCCAAAGCGGTGTCAGGAGTCCCCAAAGCTGGCAACTGCGGAGCTGCTGCGAAGCTGGCAACTGAGTTTATGGAGAAGGGACTCTCACCAGCAAGTGTTAACCAAGCTGCTGTAATATTCAACGAGGCTGTGAAGGGAGAGATCGCGGGGTCTCCATGCAATTGTAGCATTGAGTTTATAACACATATTTACTAAGTGAGCTAAGAACATGAATGTTTCATACCAACCGCAGTTTTGATTGAAAAAGATTGCGGGATGACTGTTATGCATTGAGTTATCGAAGGATTCTGTCCCATTACACTGGTTTGCTAAAAATAGACTAAAGCTCTCTCTGATTTTTAAGGTGGAGCAGCCAGAATATAAAACATTTCAGAGCCATCTGCTGCATATTTGGATTCACATGGCTTATTTCAGACATCTGCACTAAAACAGGATGAATGACGTCCAACAGATACCTATTTCCCTCCACTGGCTAGAATGGTCTAGGCAGCTCGTTGAAATGCAGGTGCCCGTGCTGCAGATATACACTTGTTCAGGGGCATCCCAAACTAGTGCTAGTTTCAGAAGATAATTAAAAATCACTGACATTGCTAAGAATATTTCCACTTGTTACAATAAGGATTAAATGTGACCCTACAGAGGTCCTACAAATGATTGAGCCAATATCAAGATTGTTGTCTTCATCAAGATTGTGTCCAAAGACGAGGTTATTTCTCCAAGCCAGGGTCCGCAAGTCACAGCAGGGTAATGTTGGAGAAGCTGAACTGCCCCGGCTCCAGCTCCGGGTGGAATTCCTCATTCTCCAAAACTGTAAAAACCTGCAGGTTTCCCCACAATAAAACTGAATTTTAAGTGCTTTTCAAGTTTTAACAGTGCTTTGATTTTTGGCCAGGAAAAAGAGTCCATTTTTTTGAGCAGAAATGCAAAGCTATCATGTACAATTTATATTAAACTAACATGCCCCATTGATGTGATACCATTATGCAGGATAACTGAAAGCAGAGCCCTTGCTAATCTTAGAAACGCAGGTCTGGAAGCAATCTCCAGGGCAGTGGATACCTCATCCACATTCCAGACACTGAAACTCCCGGCCTCGTGCAGCAATTCTGGGAGCTGCTTTTATGAAGATCATTATCTTTCTTAACCTCTATGCAAAATTCATAGAAATGGAGAGCACTGAGAGCCAGGATTCACTTTAAATCAGTCATGGTAATAGTCTGACACTCCTGAAGTCCTTATTATTCCATACAGCAAAGAAAAATATATCTATTCAGTTTTAATTTTGATTTAGACCAAACGGGACAAATCCTGGCTTACAGAACCAGTCCTGCCTGCTTAATTCATAAAATCATCCCCTGAGAATCCACTTTTGTCACCCAAACAAGTTCTGCCTTTAATCATGTCATGAGGAGAATCACCTCTCAGATCTGCTGTAATGCAGAACTGTCCTGGATTGCCTCAGAGAGCAGCTTTGGACAGAAAATAGCATAAAATGCTCTCTTAGGCTTCATTGTAACCCTGGAGCATAACAACAACATTTCTTCGTAAAATAAAGTAGAGGCAAAGCCACAGACTTACAAAGTTACTGAGTTGTAATTCTGGAGCAAAGAATAAATAAAGCAGAAGCAAAGCTGATGGGGAGGGAGCAATGTTCCTCCTGTGTTTGTTTGATAAAATAGAGTGTTTTTCAGGAGAAAAATACAGAAACATTGATCTTATGCCCCTTCACAGCCAACTGATTACATGGGAAGAGCTTTAATTTTGGGTGGAGCCCCACCATCATTTTCATGGGAGAATTCAGCTTATACATAATTTCGGGTTATTATTAAAATTGTAAGAGAAAAGACTTCAGTGTGACCCTGCTAACTGGGATGTGCTTCCTAGCTAAGCCCTGTCTACAGTGATGCTTACGGACAGCCATGATTTCCTGCTGAAATTTTATTGTAAGGGGTATATTGATGAACCAAAAGATGTAAATCACGTTAAACCTGTCTACGTGCTAATGTTTTAATCACGGGGAATCAGGGGCTTCGAAGCTCTGTTTTGGAAGGTGCAATAAAGAGTGGTACAGAGGTGGACAAGTTACCTCATTAGGAAGAGTTCTGTGAATCAAGCTAGTTTTTTTATTTCTTTTGGGTTTTTTTTTTTTGCAATTACCTAAGAATTCATATGAATAGTATTCCCCCTAGGTAAAACTGAAAGGAAAGAAATCTCAGTGCTTTCACATAGTAAAATACCATCTGCTTCTATTTAAGAAATACACGATAATGGAACCCAAAACACTTTGATCAGATGTTTAACGTGACTTTAAGAGTTTTGAATTAGTATTCCAGATCAGCCTCGCAAAAAGTTGTCAGCTCCAAAATTGCTTCTCAGCTCCTTCTCATGGCGACTGAGAAAGAAAAAACAATATTTCATTCTCTGAGAACAATAAAAAAAGACTTCCCCACAAATTTGATGAGTTTGTTACAAGCACAGAAGAAAACCCTGATGTGTACTCAGAGTGTATGCAGTTATAAATACCAGATTTGGGTCAGACCGAATGAAATCGCTCTTACACTGAATCATCTACTTAAGGAGCATTTAAGAGTCTCTTCCTATAGACTGTAAATGGGAATTTAATATCCCAACATAGTAAGACTGCAAAATGAATACGCCACAAAATGAAGATTGAGTAGAAAGTTAAAATGGCAGAAAGATGCCTCTTTAAGCCCCCCCAAAAAAGATTAGGAACCTCAGATACAATTTCATGCATTTCAAAATAAATGGCTATGCCTGACTGCAGAGGCACGGCTGTGACCTCGCAGGGATTTCTTCAGCCATGGTAGGACATGGCCAGGGGAACGGAGAACAAAGTCTGGTATTGCTTTACGCTGGGTCAGGACACTAGACATGCCCAGGATTAACTCGGAAAGCTGAAACAGGCCACCATGAAGGAGCTGAACTAGGAGTGAAGCAGCTTCAGCGACCAATGGGCTGAGAGTGCTGCAACAAGTGGCCAAGGCAAGGTCACACTGGCAGGGCTGACACTGGTTTGGTCAAGGCAGGGAAGAGGAACCACCTTAAGAAGACATCGTCCTTAGGCAAGGACTCAGCAGGACCTTGTTTTGAGTGAAGCCTCCTTCTTGAGCATCACCAGCACATGCTGTTGTTCTTGGGCTGGTGTTGTGGCCCAAACTTGCCCTTCTGTAAAGGGATTGTGCTCTTATTGGAGGTGTCCAAGCTTCTACAGATCATCAAGATGGGAAGTCTCTATATAGTGTGGGCAGGCATATAGAATGACAGAATCATAGAACAGTTTGTGTTGGAAGGTTGGAAGATCATCTAGTCCCAACCCCCCTGCCATGGGCAGGGACATCTTGCACTAGATCAGGTTGCTCAAAGCCCCGTCCAGCCTGGCCTTGAACACTTCCACGGATGGGGCATCCACAGGTCCTCTGGGCAACCTGTGCCAGTGTCTCACCACCCTCACAGTAAAGAATTTCTTCCTAATATCTAATCTAAATCTATCCTCTTTCAGTTTAAAACTGTTACCCCTCGTCCTATGACTACACTCCCTGATAAAGAGTCCCTCCCCATCTTTCCTCTAGGCTCCCTTTAAGTACTGGAAGGCTGCTGTGGGATCGAGTGCACCCTCAGCAAGTTTGCAGATGACACCAAGCTGAGTGGTGCGGTTGACACGCCAGAGGGACGGGATGCCATCCAGAGGGACATGGACAAGCTGGAGAAGTGGGCCCGTGTGAACCTCATGAGGATCAACAAGGCCAAGTGCAAGGTCCTGCACCTGGGTCGGGGCAACCCCTGGTATCAATACAGGCTGGGGGATGAAGGGATTGAGAGCAGCCCTGCTGGGAAGGACTTGGGGGTACTGGTGGATGAATAATTGGACATAATCCAGCAATTATGCGCTCGCAGCCCAGAAGGCCAATCGTATCCTGGGCTGCATCACAAGCAGCGTGGCCAGCAGGTCGAGGGAGGGGATTCTGCCCCTCTACTCTGCCCTGGTGAGACCCCACCTGCAGTACTGCGTCCAGCTCTGGAGCCCTCAGCATAAGAAAGACACGGACCTGTTGGAGCGGGTCCAGAGGAGGGCCACAAAAATGATCAGGGGGATGGAACACCTCTCCTATGAGGGAAGGCTGAGAGAGTTGGGGTTGTTCAGCCTAGAGAAGAGAAGGCTTCAGGGAGACCTTCTTGCAGCCTATCAGTACTTAAAGGGGGCTTATAAAAAAGATGGTGGCAGACTTCTGAGCAGGGCCTGTTGCGACAGGACAAGGGGGAATGGCTTTAAACTAAAGGGGGGTAGATTTAGACTAGATAGAAGGAAGAAATTTTTTACACAGAGGGTGGTGAAACACTGGCACAGGTTGCCCAGAGAGGTGGTGGATGCCCCATGCCTGGAAACATTCAAGGTCAGGTTGGACGGGGCTCTGAGCAACCTGACCAGTTGAAGATGTCCCTGCCCATGGCAGGGGGGTTGGACTAGATGACCTTTAGAGGTCCCTTCCAACTCAAACTATCCTATGATTCTATGATTCTATGCTATAAGGTCTCCCTGGAGCCTTCTCTTCTCTAGGCTAATCAAGCCAAACTCTCTCAGCCTCTTCTCATAGATGAGGTGCTCCAGCCCCCTGATCATGGCCCTCCTCTGGACCCTCTCTAGCAGATCCACATCTTTCTTATGCTGGGGGCCCCAGAGCTAAACACAGTACTCCAGGTGGGGTCTCACGAGAGCAGAGTGGAGGAGGGAGTTTGAAACAAGCAGATTTCCTTGACCTCTTTGATGGGGAGGATAGCCCTTTCATAGGAAAAACACAGATTTTCTAATATTCCATGGACAGTTCTTCATGGTCATCTCTGGTGCTCACAAAGGTCACAGAAAGCTTTCCAAAGCTTGTGAAACATGGGCTGGGTTGGGTAGATAAGAGTGATCAATGGCTGTTCTTACCTGGGCAGGGATGGTGAGGGATCCAGGAGAGAGCATCAGAAAGTCTGAGAGCATGGGGGATCCTGGAGGGGCCACTGCATTTGGGACTGTTGGTTCCTCTAGCTTTTTCTTGATAGTATGGATGGATTTGACTTAGGGTCTGCATTATGGCAGAAACATTTCCTGTTCCCTAAGATTTATAAGGAAATGAGAGAGAGAACAGTGACCAAATCCATTACTTGTACCCCAAAAAGAAGAGAGCAATGGACCAAAAAGCTAACAAAATTGCAAAATACCAAAAAGTATTCCAGAGCAAGTCATGGCACACATTCCTTGTAACCTTGTTTATCTCAAATCTGCTGGCAAGATACATATGTGCCCTTAAAAATACCCACTAAAAAATGCAAGATTTGTATGTGTTCATGTGTTTCCCTGTATACATAAAAACATATCCAAAACTGTAGTGTAACGTAGGAGCTGGCAACATCCCTGTTCCTTTCGGTAAAAACAATGAATTCCTTTCTATTATTGTTGAAAACAGGTTTTTTTTTCTTCAGTAAACTATGTGAATTCTGGCTATATCAGTCTTTATTATTTGAAATTCAAAAAGACTTCAGAAAATATATTCTAAATTACTAAAATCCCAGGTTCTCAAAATGTTAATATTCAGATTTCATATATTTTTCTGTAGTTGTCTGGAAAATAAGAGGTTAAAATCAAACATTCATGCCCTACCCAACTCTGGGACAAATAAACCTTTTAAAGGAAAAGAGGAGTTAATACAATTTATTCCCTTTACCCGGTTAAGGAAAAGCTAAATTAAATTAATTTTCTAGATGAGTTACAGTGAAAAGCAAACGCCATATGGTTTTCCCTAGGATTTGTTAACCTATATTAAGTGATAATTGAGATCAGATGACTTTTAGATTATTCAGGCTATGTTATTTTAAAAGCATGTGGATATGAGTACATTTTAAATCTTGGAAGATATTAGCAATCCTGCCCTTTTGCCTATGAATGATGGGCATGATGAGGAAGAAAGGGCCGCTTCTTTAGATTACAATGGAAATGAGATGTCCAGCTCTTACCTTCAAGTCCCATCTCCAGTACCATTTCTACTCCAAATACAGACATTTTCAGTCATAGTCATTAATGTGATGCTCATAAGCTAGCAAAAGCCCCCAAAAACCACTCTCTGAACCATCCAGCTGCTACAGCATTTAATACTCAGATATCAGAATATCACAGATCAGACCAGATTGGGTTTATTCCAATTCTTTCTGTCTTCCCCATTGTCGTGGTTTAACCCCAGCTGGCAACCAAGCACCACACAGCTGCTCACTCACTCCCCCCACAATGGGATGGGGGAGAGAATTGGAAGGGTAAAAGGGAGAAAATTCGTGGGTTGAGATAAAGACAGTTTAATAGGTAAAGCAAAAGCCGTGCACACAAGCAAAGCAAAACAAGGAATTCATTCACTCCTTCCCATCGGCAGGCAGGTGTTCAGCCATCTCCAGGAAAGCAGGGCTCCATCACGCGTAACGGTGACTTGGGAAGACAAACGCCATCACTCCGAACGTCCCCCCCTTCCTTCTTCTTCCCCCAGCTTTATATGCTGAGCATGATGTTATATGGTGTGGGATATCCCTTTGGTGAGTTGGGGTCAGCTGTCCCAGCTGTGTCCCCTCCCAACTCCTTGTGCACCCCCAGCCCGCTCCTGGTGGAAAAATTACAAGACATGTGCGTATCAGTGAACCAAGGCACCTGGATTGAAAAAGCCTGTACCCTTGCCAAGACAAATAAGCTGATCATGTAATCATGACGACATTTTTAAGAATGTCATCTTCAATTACCGTGAAATATACCTTAGGGTTTCCCAATACACTGAATCCCTTCCTATAAAAGCCTCAGGGAACAAACAGAAAATGCTGAGGTTATTTCAGTCTGTAAATGACTGTAGCCTCATGAAGACAAACTCACTCCTTCCATTTGTGCCGGCTGCAGAATTGCTTCCAAATCTGCCTAGAATCTAATAAATCATTCACATCAAGTTTTTTTTAATAGATGAATATTCATGGTGATGATTAGCAATTATAATTTGTAGGATGCTAAATTTCTGGCAAAGTTTGCACAGAAATAACCAGTTCCTTTTTAATTTTAATTATCACACATCTTTAAGGCACTTGTTGAAACTGCCTGTAGGAATTCAGAAGAGTACCGTCAAGCAGTGAAACTCAAAGTATGCAGAGCGCGTTGCCAAGAAAGATGCAGGTGAAAGCTTTGATAGGAGAGAGAAAAGGTTAGAGGGGAACTCCCTGTTCAGTTCATTTATTTTTATCTTTCCTTTTGGATGTCCACAAAAATTGATGCAAGCAAAGTTCAGAAGCAGGCAGAGCTGAATTGTCATCTCTGGCCTTTTGTGTGTCATTCTGGTGCTCCCGGCTGTGCAAGCTTTCCCCCATTTGGCAAAATAAAGCCTGAGACATTTTCTCCTCTGGGAATAAAGTACAAAGCTGAACACCAGGCTTGAAATAGCTGCACACCAGGCATCAAGTTTCTCTTTGGTATGAAAGCTAATTTGTGTAGAGGGAGCATCTGTTCAAAAAGCGATTCTGCCCATCTCTACTCATTGGAGTACTGACGATGTGAGTTGGGTGATTCAGTCCTTTGCAGATGAGGTCTCCAGTGGGGTGCTGGCTCTATAGATAACCTACAGCTTCCTCGAGGCCAGCTCTGCTGCAATCCTATTGAAGTTAGTGGAGATGCACAACACTGACCCTCTGGTGCAACCGTCCTGAAGAACCTCACCTGTTCCCATCTTGTTCTTGTGTAGTCTTATTTAAGTGTAATTACATTTATTACATTGGAAACTTACTCATTAAAAATTAAAATAATGCAATGGTAAAACAAGCCCATGTGCTTTTATTCGGGGCTGATTTTTAAATCTCAGATCTCCTTTTACAGGGCTGAAGTATCACAGGGCTTTTCATGTCAGCTCAGGCTCTCCACAATTTTCTGAAGGCTAGATACTGAGATTTTATTAATATTTTGACCCCGTAAAACATCCCAATGGCATTAAAACACCCATGAAACTTCTTAAACACAAGTAGTGAGTGAGGTTTTTTCCATTTATCCAGTATTGTCCCTTTGGGTATGTCAGGGCTCTTGCAGGATCCAGATGGCTCCTACTCAAAGGTCAGGTTCAAACACAAACCTGCTTTTTTCTTTCCCCTTCTTTCCCTCCCCCTCCTTCCTCTCTTTATTTCCTTCTAAATCACTAATGCTCTAAATAGGATATAAATGCCTGGACTATAAGTGAGTGTTCACTCCTGGGTTTGCCAGAGAATTAAGCTATTTTGTCTCCTAGCAATAGAGTGACAATCCAGCCATTTTTGCAAAAATCTGTACCGCTGCTGTGGACTGACCCCGTCTCCCTCCCTCTGAACCAAGCGCTGCTGCTCTCGCAGCCCTGCCCGACCCAGCCTGCAGCCACAGCATGCCTCAGCCAAGTTAGCCCAGGCCACATGGCATTGATTCAGCAAGTATCAATGAGAGAGGGGAGGGGAGGGGAGGGGAGGGGAGGGGAGGGAAGAGAGAAGAGAAGAGAAGAGAAGAGAGAAGAGAAGAGAAGAGAAGAGAAGAGAAGAGAAGAGAAGAGAAGAGAAGAGAAGAGAAGAGAAGAGAAGAGAAGAGAAGAGAAGAGAAGAGAAGAGAAGAGAAGAGAAGAGAAGAGAAGAGAAGAGAAGAGAAGAGAAGAGAAGGGAAGGGAAGGGAAGGGAAGGGAAGAGAAGAGAAGAGAAGAGAAGAGAAGAGAAGAGAAGAGAAGAGAAGAGAAGAGAAGAGAAGAGAAGAGAAGAGAAGAGAAGAGAAGAGAAGAGAAGAGAAGAGAAGAGAAGAGAAGAGAAGAGAAGAGAAGAGAAGAGAAGAGAAGAGAAGAGAAGAGAGAAGAGAAGAGAGAAGCGAAGCGAAGCGAAGCGAAGCGAAGCGAAGCGAAGCGAAGCGAAGCGAAGCGAAGCGAAGAGAAGAGAAGAGAAGAGAAGAGAAGAGAAGAGAAGAGAAGAGAAGAGAAGAGAAGAGAAGAGAAGAGAAGAGAGCATCATGTCATTAACTCTCATCAGCATGCAGAGGTATTGTTGGCTAGGAAAGTGGTTTTTAATGCCTAAAAGTTTGAAAGTTGAAGGAAGATGATGCACTTCCACAAAGGCAGCTTGCAGGAGCTCATGACCATCTTTGCTCCAGAAGAGCATGAGAAAAGACTTAGTATTTTTGATATAAATCCTTTGCTGGATATGTGTCCTGGAAATGGAAACCAAATCACTGTCCTTCAGCCGGCAGGTAGAACTGGGTCAGGTCAGGATCGCCTGTGACTGGTAAAGGAAACAGAGGGAACTGTGTGTGAAAGATTGTCAGGGCAGAAATTAGCAGGGAATAGACAAAGCACTAAAGAGGCTTTGCGACTGCTTGTTTCCCATTTCTTTTTCTTGACTAATACTTTTCCGAAAGCCTACATTGACAGCATATTTAACTATTTAGCTGTTAACTATTCGTTCACTTGACAAATGTATTGACTTAACATGTCCTAAGTCAAACCATGGGCTGCTTGGAGCAAAAAGAGATCCTGCAGGTCTCTTTAGATCTGTTGAAGAAAATGAAAATGTGCAATTACATTCTATGTAATTCTGACGAGATTGAGTTCTCCATATACAATTAACAGAACTCTAATGAAAAAGGAGTGGCTTTCTGCAGCTCCTGAAATCACAGCTCTTCAAGTTAATTCTGATTCAGCATGGAGATTACTTCCTTAATCAAGATGACAATCATTTCGTTCAACGCATGGGAGCTGCAGTGCTGGGTGTCCCCGAGTCTTTGTGGCTATAAAAGATGTACATGTAATGGTTTGTACCTTTCCACAGAATATTTATAGGTGTCAGCTCAGCCATAGACAGGTATTTTCTGAGGCTGTGAAATGGTGGAACCAAAATGTAGGCACCTAAGACCCCAATCCTATCTGCAACTGAAAAAAATTAGACACGTAATTAATCCAAGTAAGTCTGGAAAGGAGCAAGAGGGAAAAGATACCACTTTTCCTCCATTTATTCAAAGAAGATTAAAAAGTGCTTTGTTCACCAGTGCCTTGTTCACAGCCTGTACGAGAAATGTATTTTGGATTCTAGGTGGTTCCTTCCCCCCAAAAAAAGACATAATGAGAATCAGCTCCAGCTGGAAGCTGATGCTAAATAATTTCACATTAAAAATAAGATAAGGCATAGAAAGGGGACAGGAAAGGTGAGTCATGGAACAACATGTGTAGGGTTGTGTGGGTTGTATATTACCAGAAGTCTTTAAATCATGGCCAGATATTATTCTGAAAGGTCTGCTACAGCTGAAACAGAATTTCCCACTCCATGCAGAAATTTCTAAGTGGGATTCGGAGGTTTGTACTACACAAGAGGTGAGTTAGAGGCAACAACGGACCCTTGTAGCTAAAACCTGATTTTGTGACACTGCTGAAAGTAGGTGTGAATGCAAAATGATACTGCTAGCAACAGGCACACGAGGCCTCAAAATCTAATTCATGAACTCTCATTGAGCAGATGATACTCAGCAGAGCATTCACCCCTCCAGGAGCAAAAGGCTTGACAGGGAGAACAAGACACCTGCCAGCAAAGGTTGTTTTCAGCACACTGGATACTGTATGTTATTGTGACTGTTTGCCTACATCCACTTTGTAAGTCGAGAAAATTCTTTCTCTCTGCCCTTCTCTCTGAGCACTGTGGAAGGGGGAAGTCGATAAAACCTCCATTGCAACTATAACAGAAAGAGATCAAACAACAGCCAAAGCAAACAGCAGCTGGCTCAACAAATATGAATTTCAGGTAACGGTCATAAACAACAGGCTGGCACTGTGGATGCTAATAAAGTGAGAGCAAAGGTCAAATCTTGCTTTTTAACAACATGGTTCAGTTCAAAACAACAAATAAAACGAAAGCTTAGTCCACAAAAAACCCCATTTGATTCTGTGAGTATTGCAGACATCTCTTCCTCACCCCAGCAGTCCCTCAGTTCCTAGCATGTACAGGAGCGGTGCCTCCAAACAAGCCGGCAGCGAAAAGGCACCTCGGGGACCGAAATTGCTGCTGATCCTGCTGACCAAACTCCCTGTTTCGTAGCATTCCTCAGTCTGTTGTTCCGCATCTGCCTGCCATCTCTTCTCTGCTAAACAGATTGCAAAGTGTTTGGAGCAAAAACATTCTTTTATTCTTTCTTTGTGTGGTGAGTCACACAAGGGGGTTCTGGTCTTGGCTTTGGCACTTTGCATCTATGGAAGCAGTTGTAACAGATAATATTTCACCCTTAATCACTAACGTGTGCAGGAGCCCCTGGAAATAAACAGAACTCCTCACACTGGTATCCAGGCATTGATGTTTAGGGAAGAGATTCAGCAGTTACACAGATACCGAGGATATTCCTTCACAGCAGGTCAAAACCCAGGGAAGGTCAGTCTTGGTGAGGTCATCGCTGGAGTTGGTTTCTTCCCCATCTGCTTGTGTGAGATTTCGGATGCAGCTGTGCAGACACACCGGGGGCAGGATGCTGAGCCACACGGATGTCGATACTGATCCAGACGCTCAGCTCCTATGAGAAGCATTAGCCCTCAGATAGCTGTAAGTAATAATAATCCGATTTCACACTTATCACAAGAAAAAAAATCCCATAATTGTCCTAATAGCTCTATAAGCAATTCATCCCGTTATTTATTTCTTTGTTCGCCAGTGCAGTAACCTGAACACAGATGGCCAGGAAATATTTTTTCCATCATGTGACATTTGGTGTCTATTGTCAGCTTGCTTTCTGCACCGCGGAGCAAGCTCATTTGTGAAAAGGTAGAGGAAAAAAAACATCGGAATAGCCAAGAACTTTGTATTAAATGTACTCACTTGGGCTGGGGGAATGTACCTCTGAGTCCAAACCATCTTGAAACCAGCTACTTCCAAGGCAGAGAAGTCTCTGACTGACCCAAGGATTATTTAATTGATTAGACAAAGTGTAAAAGATCTCACAGGAAAAACTAAGAATCATGCCAGGGAGCCAACAGCCGTGGTGCCTGGGGTATTCAGGAGGTAGGCTGAGGTCCGGGTCACTGCCCTGGGTCAGGATTCGAGCCTGGTACAGTCGCACACCTACTCCTTCATCTATCGTTTTTGTCCTGTCTCTGCCACAGGGAAATCTCACTTTTGAAACTCGGAGGCAAAGACAGCTGGAGGTAAAGAAGCTCTTCTCCAGCTTCCCGTGCTCTAATGAGGATTGCGGTTCCCAAATTTTGATAGGCGAATGGTTGAACAGACATACAACCTCCGCACAGTAACCCACGCCATTCAGCCCTGAAAATGATCTCAAACTGGCAATGGCTATCTAAGCGGCCATGTTAGAAGGTAAAATTAAAGAGGCAATTCCAATTTCAAGAGAGAAATTAATACAAATGTTTGCTAATTATGTAATTTGGGGATATTGCATCAATGTTAATCAAACTTCATGGCATTTTGAGACAGTAAATAATGTTCTCCTTATCTCAAAAATAGAAAACCTGCCAGGCTCACAATGATGAGAGGGAAAGAGGTGCTAAAACACACTAGAATATGACAGTGCTTGGACTGGCATTTAAAATTGGTCTTGCACCTTTGAGGGGAACGAAACTCTGCTATAACCATGTTATGAAACTGTGAAAACCTGTATAGGAGTCCAAACTGGGATATGTCACACCATGAGAACAGCTGTGTTACAGACGATGCCCCAGAGGCTAATGTATTTTAAAAGGACAGCCCAGACTTCTCAGACTCCTTCTCAGAGACAGGAAAATAATATTTCTTTTTTAAAAAGGTTACTTTTGTTTAGGGTTTTCTTACTGAAAATAAAGCTTAACACTTTTTTTTTTGGTGATCAAATATTGTCACCAATAATGGTTTAATCCACAACTTTTTTTGAGAAAAGCCTCATTTTTTGAAAAAGGGTGACTTGAAAATTGAGTAGTTGTAGTTTTCGACCAGGACAAGGCATAAGTACTTCATGCAAGGTTAAGCAGCAACACAGAAGCAAAGTGAGGAGACAGAACTCCTGGCTCCCTGCTGTGTGTGTGACCCTACCACTATACCACGCTTCTTTCCATATATTTACAGTAGTTGGGGATTTCCTATATACCGATGCAGGATGAAATGAATTTGCACAGAGCTGTTCAAATCAAAAGGTAATGATTACCTGCAATGAGCGAATAGAAAACAGGACATTTCTAAAGAGATCTGTCTGTCTCTCATATATGCTGCTGGGCTGCTGGTGAAATGTTTTTTCAGGGTTTTTTTCTCCTTGTGATAAACACGCTAGATCTCGACTCACCTTTTTCCTATTGCCAAAGCACAAAATAGATATTTTTGTTAATTTACCAAGAAGTTAATTCTCTTTGCAATTTTTTGACGCTAACCAATTTAATGAAGTTGCATAGAAATAATTTCTGGGAAAACACATCATGCTTTTGTCACTTCTTCAGTGCTATATTCACATCTCTCCCAGCTCTTCGTGCACGTAACGGAGCTATTACACACTGCAAGATTAGAAAATAGCTGTACAGAAAAAAACTGAACTTGTCTGGCAGACTCCACGAAGGTGACAGAGCGATAGGGACTTCACACAATTTCACATGGCACTCAGGGAAAATGTCTTCTCCTATTAAATTTAGACAGGGGTTCACATCCAAATCCCTTGATCGGGATGCTGCCAAATCCGGGAGAAGGCTGGATGTAGATATAATCTCTACAAGTGGACTTTGCTGCCTCTCAGCCTTGACTTCAGATAGGAGCAGCTTCACATTTCGGAAATATTCAGAGCCGAGTTTGGAGCACATTGGAAATCTGCACCTGAAACCTACTTTTTAATGCTGGAGTCTGACTTTCTTCCTACCAATGGACAGTGTCTTAGAGCTAACGCAATTCCATCAGCCTGAAAGAGCAGGATATAAAAGGCTAGATCCTCTCTAATGTTAATTAGAAGGGCTTCTATGGCCAAATCATCATTAGAAAGGAAAAAGCCAGGACTCAGTGTGCAGCATCCTGTATCAGACCTGAAAGACTAACTGGCCTGACTCACAGTTGCTGCCGCAGCAGGCAGCAAACAGCTCTGAGATTAAAGGCACAGTACAGAAAAGCAAAAAAGCAAAAAAAAACCCCCCAACAACAATTAAATCACTGATTTCAGCCACATCACTGCGTATATATCAACAGTATTTATTTGTTCTTTTATTGAGTGAAAAACTTCACTATTTACTGTCAATTGAAATGTACTTCTCTTGGCTTTGTCTCCGTATTTTCTCATTTACTCTTCACAACAGTGTATGATGTCTAATGCACACCACAGGGATACGTGAATTATTAAAAGCTATCTTTTCAAGAGGGCTGAGGTGCTATGAAATACCTGAAAGGGCTGATGTTACAATTGACATTCTTTCAACCATGCATTTGGTTTGGGTATTTATTGAAATTTTTTTCATATATGTAACCAGAACTGAATTTTTTTCCAAAAGAATTAGGAGTTGCTAGGCTTTCTAATCATAGGGCTGTTTGCCATAGCTGACAATATGTCTGATATTATATATGGCAAATATTTCTATTTGCCATAGCTGACAATATTTCTCAGCAGGGGATTTGCAAAGAAAAGTCTAAAAGGGATTTGCAATACTTGTGCAAGGACCTCAAATTCAGGTTCTTTGAACTCTGTGGCTCCCTGGATTTCAGCCATTCTGAAAAAGGTCCTAAATACCTAAATATCGATTAAAAAAATTGTATAGCGTTGGCTCCCAACATGTATGTTCCTGATGTAAATTCATAGAACCAGTCATGATTGAAGTTAAGAATATACTTAAGTATTTACACACTGGGAATCCTGAGGGCTGATATTTTTAATTTCTCAGCAGGACCATGCTGAAAAAGGTGAAGATCCTGCAGATGTTGAATGCACATTTCCTCCTGCTCATATGGATGCTCACATTGTCTTAAAGGGAAGAACATGCAAGAAGTGGATCTCAAGACTACGATCTTAACATTGATCACTTTAGGCTTTCTTTCCAAACTAGCTGATTGGTGACAGAGTATTTTAATTGGCATATTGTTCATTTGAGGGGAAAAAAAAAAAGGTTTTGTAATTCCTTTTTCTTCTTGTCAGTCCTGTAAGCAGAGATGCCTTTTTTCCCCTGAACATAGATTTTTCTGATCACCAGTGACATGCCTCATCAGCTGCAGAGATAAAAAAGGATTTCCTACACAGGTAACTCAGAATCACCTGTTAGAGGCAGGCCAGGTGTCCTTTCACTGCTCATCAGATTGATGGCTAAAATGGTTTTTTAATGATATAATGCCTCATTTTCTGCCAGTAGCTTTGCCTTGTTATCAATGTTTGAAAAGGCTGTGTTTCTGAGTTTCAGAAACGTTTTGGATTTAGTGAAAGAAGGAGATGGAAATACAGATTCTGCTTCTAGCTGAAATGTCCCTTCCACATTTCTTGTTGTCACCGAGTGACCTCTGCCATCACCAGCACCTCCTTCTGCTGTGTCCTACTCCCTCTACATGACGAGTTGCACTGAAAAGTGCCCTGCCAGCAACCACTGTTAACTAACCATAGTTAAAGCTTTGTGCTGATTAACTTTGAGAAAAAATTCATCTCAAAAACAAGTGAGCAGATGAAAAGAGAAATTATAATGGGAGCCAGGATGCAGGTTGCAGTATAGTAGTCACTGCTACAATACAGGAAAGCAGCCATATGTTCGCAAGGGTAGTATTTTGTGCTTTATTTCAATTCTGGTTGGCTCAAGATGGTTAGAAAGCTTTTACAAATGAGTTGAAGGAATGAGTCTGATATCTGAAACATAAGTCCTGCTCACTTCACTAGTAAGAGTGGTCCTACTGGCTAACTCCATCAATTTAAACTGAAAATCTGTTAAAAAACACTGGACAGATTCTGACAAGAGTCAGCCAGGTGGGATAAATCCAGGTTTACAGCAGTATAAATCAGGAGGATATGACCCATCTGGCATGGATAAAAAAAAAAGCACATAACGAAAAAATCTTCCAGATGCATTCAAATCCCTAAGCGGATCACTCCTTTCCACTCATAAAAGTGAGAGAATAATGCGTTTCAGTCCTATAGAGAGAAACTGTCGCTACAAAAATTATCGTAATGAAGAAACTCATAATAACACAAATCATTTTCATACTTGAAGCAAAGTTTTCTGCTTGGATGTGATTCGATTTCCACTGCAGACAGCATGCTGACATTTACTAACAGATTAGCACATCATTCTGCATCACATCAAATATACCGCAGCAGTATAACCCCTGGCCCCACACATATGGCTGCTATTTGATACCAATGTGACTTGCATGAACCCTGCAGCTGTGTCAGCCCTAGGTGAGCTGACGTGTTTGTTAACGCCTACCAGAGGAGGAAGCTGCCCTGTAACTCGGACTTGGGGGGGGAAAGGGAATCTCAGCCACTGGAAAAATCCTGATAATAAAGTCTAGGATTTATTAGTTCAATCCCTTTTTGAGCTGCTTGTGAGCCGAGTCCTGCAGCTCTTAGCTAGGGATCTCTTTGCCATGTTCCCCTGTACCCCAGACTCTGGGAAGGCATTTTAGCTTCTGCCCAGCACTTAGTCCTGAGCTGGTCCCACTGAGAGATGGGTGGTGACTGCACACCTTTCACCGTAACCACGTGAGTTCCCAAATTGCTAAAAACATACATCACTGAGCTTAAAAAAAACCAAACCAAACCAAACCCTATGGGGTCAGAGTGCTCCACAGGGAAGCACAGCTATGTACCCATCTACAGGTACAGACCGGGCTGGGAACTAGAGGATAACCTGTGATTAGGACAGTCCTCGAGCAGTGTGTCACCAAGCTGATCAAGATAGTCAGAGGGAGTGAGGTTGGAGTATCCGCCATCCCTTTGGTGAACAGATCCCTGAAGCTGTTTTCATCTCACAAGGCTAGAGTAGCCCAGAGGTTGCTATCAGCAACTAAGCTGGATAAATCAGTGCCCCAGGAATGAGGAATTTCTCTTGCAGCCTGAAGTCATTTGCACAACCCTTTACTTGAGCTGGGGGATCATTGCTGGAGCACAACCAAAGGGCAGGACCGAGATGTATTAAAAAGCTGAAAGGCTTTTTATTGCTGGAAGTTGAATTCATGGTCCAGTTTCTCATTTGATAAATCCATAGCTGTCAGCTACAGACACTTCAGGGCAGATTCACTGCATAAGAGCATTCGTTGCATAAGAGCACAACATGCCGTACCCCCAACGCTGATCTTGGCAGATATAAATGTGAAGAAGCAATTTCTCACTCCTTTGTTTGAAATGTGGCTGTCTGTAAATGCTGACTGTAAACTCATTTTCTGTCAGACCCATGTCCTCATCCTTCCCCTCCACTATGTAGAAGTATGCAAAATGCAACAGAGAGGAAAACTGGTTATATGGGAAAGGTAGGATGTACAACGCACGATAATGGTATATGGGCAGTTCCTGCTCCATCGGAGCACAATCCAAGCAACTCAGAACCGAGGTTTGCATTAAACCAGAAAAGACAGACAGACAGACAGCCTGCATCTGGACGGGACAATCTTCCTACTCATTCACTCTCTACAGAGTCACATCCTTAGTTGGTCTAAATCTGCACAGCTCAACTGACTCCACTGCAGTGGAGTGGGTTTACAGCAGTTAATTATTCACCCCTAGAAAGGTAAGGGTTGTTGGGACCATGGAGGAGTAAGTCCCTCTGTAACCTGAAGAACTGGATTTATTCTTCTGACTTCAGCAGAAACTGCTAAAGCGAAGGGCTTAATGAAGAAAGGGAAAATTTAGGCACAAAGCATTGAATTAAGTGTGTGGAAAAGACCTGTTGCATCATGTCGTCCTCTCACCAAGGCAGCGATAGGTACCAAAAGCAACTAGTTTTCCAGAAAATTCATTTCACCTTTAATTCAGAGGCAGAGAGTGGACAGAAGAGTGCAGACTAAGGGGCTGAACAGCTCACAGCCGCCAGCGAAGGATTTAGATCTGGTGGGTCTTGAACAATCCTTTAAATGCCCTGGAACACATATTTTCAGCTACGGGATTCTGGAGACTGTGCTACAGACAGAAGAGAGGGGCTCCTGAAAATGCAGATGTGGAAGCCCAGTCTGCATTTTCATGTTGGGCTCAGGGCTCCCACTGGTGACTGAAGCTACTGATGGCAGTTTCACCGGTGGAACAAATTCAGGAATTGTGCCCCCAGCGAGCAGCTTTAAATTAACCTGATTATTTCATCCCCGCTCTTTGACAAATGAGTCTGATTTATTTAGCTCATTTGAAACAAGTTCATTTTAATGAAGTTATTTATATAGCTCCTTGATGCCATTAGCCAGATTACATGCTGTCCAAAGAGCATAATGCATGATCTCATTTCCAACTTAAATCCCTTCTATTTCTTTCACCCTCTAACTTAAGTAGCAGGAGTTCAGAACATATGTTCTTCCGTTTTCTCTCTAGATGGCAAAAAGTCGTTTGACAGCTGCCAGGTAGTAATATCAGCTCATTTAGTCACTTTTTCTCTAGCCTAGGAAACCAGATTAGACTGTTTGCTAAATTGCATGGAAATACAGGCCTGTTTAAGGTCCAGAAACATATCACTCTGTCACTTTTGGAAATGGATAGTTATCCTGGCCACTGCTCTGTAAATTGCCAAACTTGATTTACTGCTTTGATTGCTTCTGAAGATTATTCTCACCAGTTTTTGTACATCTCTGGTAGGAAAAAATGGATTGATTGTGGCTCGGCTTTCATGCCCTACCCTGCAATGAATTTTCCAAGAGATGAACTTCTTGCACTCATACTCAACCTCCCCGACACCAGCGCATCAGCATATGGGCACAGAAGTCCACTCCATAGAGCACCTGGCATGCCTGAGCCTTGCCCTGAACATATGAGAGAACCCAAGACGAGGGACATGGGACTTCGAATCACCCCCGTAACTGGGCACTGGCACTGGGTACAATCGTGCACAGAATCCTCCATTCTTTGTGACTTCAGGTGGAATTGCTGTCAGCAAGATAAATGCATCTGAAGAACTCGGTCATGTGGGACTGGACTGACATTATTGATGTTATTTATGAATTGTTGACTTTGAAAACTACTACCTGAGGCCCAGATATGCTCATACTTCAGAGGCCTCTCCTTGGTCCTTCTGATGTAAATGCAGATGTTTCTTGAGATGTCAGAGGAGAGAGAAAAGTGCCTCTGGACATTTCTGGAGGATGATCTTGTCTGCCTAAATTAGCCTCTGTCTCTTCTTCTTGAGTGTGAGGCATCCACAGGAAGTGTTAGGCACCTATATCCTAAGAGGACCCGTCCACCTGGCCATCACCTCAGAACAGGTCTCTAACGGACTGGTTTCTTATTAAAAGGGAAGAACATGAGAGGAGCACCGATGCTCACTTCTTCTTGCATCTTTTTTGCTTCTTAGAAGCCATCTAAAGAGGTTTCTAAGGTACCCTTCCTGCAACCACTTCCGCTCACGTGTCCTGCAGCCCCCTCCTGTGGCTTTGTAACAGCTTTGTGGGTTTGTGCTGAAAACTGGGTCACTGAAAAGATCCAGGGCAAAGCAGAAAAACAACAAAAAATACCTATTTTGGACATTTTTCTTAACCCAGATCATTTCAGTCATGTTGCATTCTGGTAGGGATGGTGAAGGTCGGGGGGAGGTGGGGGCGGGGCTGCTCCCTCCCTCTTACACAGAGCCTGACGATGAGCCCAGGGTAGGAAGCCTGATGCTCACCTGGGCAGGACAAAATGGGGGTCTCACACCCAGCTCCCTGGAGTGTGTAGGACATTACACCCTCACTGGAGAAATTGAGGCTAGTGACAGAAATCCTTGTTGGGCTCCAAGTGCGCTGGCTGCCAAAATAGGGTCCTTCTTTTTCTTGGTGCTTCTGGTCTACAGCTCTAGCATTTTCAGCCACTCTCCAGGAATATGGGTGCAGGGCTCCACGGACCTCTCAAGCAAAGCAAGGAGACCTGTGAAGAGTTTAAGCACCTCTTGGACAGAAGTTCTAGAAAGCAGATGAGGTCTATCACCGATTTTTCAGCAGCTTTTTAGACCTTTAAATTTAGAGATTAAATAGGCTGATCCCACCCTTCACTAACTCCTCCAAATATTCTTTTTTTCAATAGAAAATGGTTTGGGGTTGTTTTTTGTTGTTTCCCAGAAAGAAACCACTGAGAGAAACCTTTAATCACACTGTACGTTGCAAGAAAAACAATCAGCAATGGGCCACAGTATCAAGCAAGCGAGATAAAAAGAAACATTAAAAACTGGGGCAGAAGTGACCCTGAAAGGTTGTTTAGGTTGTGTCTCTGGTGTATCTTCTGACAGTTACTCCAGACTACCATTAAAAGGAGGCTGCAAGACCAGCACGCAGCCAAAAGGCAGGTTTTGTAAACACAAGAAAATCCCACATTGAAGGGAATAATGCCACGAATAGCTTTTCTTCCAATGGAAAGATTTGGATTTGGAGCCGAGTTCTGCCTGCCAGCTCTGTGCTAATCCAAAGAGACAAAAATAAAACTGGCCGACCTGCTTAGATAGTCGAAGTTGGAAACAGAGGAGAAGAATTTCATTTCATAGTAAAACAAATTTAGGAACAAACCAGAATGAAAATGCAAAGTAGATGCTACTTGCCGACATCCCCTCTGAGTCGAAGAAGCTGGTTCCCAGTTCCTGGATATATCGCAGCACCATCTGCCAGCAGAGAGCAGAATTACATGATAAATGGTACATTTTGCCTGAAGAAACCCCTTTGTCCCCCTTCAAATGCACTGGAGCTTTGTCATTGCTTTCATGGTAACCAGCATTTGGCAAACATTGCCAAAAAAATGAACCTACATGAAAGCTAAATCAACCTGCAGCTCCAAAACAGGACACATTTTTCCAGTGTAGAATACATCACTCTCCTCCCACAGCTGCTCAGAGACCATGATCCAATTACTGGAATTTTATGGGTGACATAGGTCAAGGAACCAGCTCTTGTCCCTCATGTTGTCCCTCCCTCCCCTACACAGCTGCCGCTCCCCTGCCCACCCATAGCCCCTGCACACAATCTGTGTATGATGCCATGCAGAAAGCATCTGTCCACTTTTGTCTGTCCCTCCTACAGCAAGAACTAAATTTTGCCACCCTTTCCTGGTGCCATCCCCTGCCATCAGCGCCTTTGATTTCGGTGGCACACAGTAAGTCACTTCCCAGCTGGGATCCATCTGCTCCTCCCATCTGCTCTGTCCTTTTCTCTCCCCTCTCTTCCGCCGGTGATTCTGTGAAGCCTCGTTCCTCCTCCTCTTCTCCTGTCCATACACCCGTCTTACTGAAACCGGTTCCTCCTTCCTGTTCTCCTGCATATCCCCTCCAGCCACCAAATCCTTTATGTATACTGTGAATTGCACAGCTCCCTTCCTGCTATACTCAATAGTAGGAAGAAGGCATCATCCCGATGCCGCTGGCAGCTCAGACCCATGTAGACCTTGATGGCAGCTTGCCCTCTTCTCACTGTCTCTGGGACTCTGTTCCTTTTTCTTCTTCATATTTAGCTATATCAACACAAACTTTGCTAGTCTTGGGTTAGGATCAGTGGAATTGCTACTGCTATGGCCCCAGTCTGTGGGGAGAGCTGGGCACCTCTAGATGGCAACCCAGGTGGTAAGTGTGCTTGCCCATGCAGCCTAGGCTGACTGTGATCGTAATTTAAGTGTCTCAGTAGAGGTTTCAGGAAAAAAAGAAAGGAAAATGCCCTCCTTCCCAGCTCCACAGACTGTGCATTGAGGCTCCTGCATACACTGACATTCTCTAATATTTTCCAGGACTGTGACAGAGGGTAAGTGACATAGCAGGCATTCAAAACTTATCACCAGAGGCTTTCAAGGTGGGCCAGTCCATTACAGCCTCACCCAGGTGCAAGTGAGGAAATATATGAGATCGCCACCAAAGACAAGGTCTCAAAATCAGTGACTGCCCTCTATAGGATTCTTCCTAGGCCAGGCCCCAAGGTAATAATTTTTCTTACAGGAGATTCACTCTGCAGTGGAGAAGCCACACAAGCTCACACCATGCTCTGTTACTCTTTCTCTGGCATCTCTCTCTTTCATGGCAGCTCTTCAGAGCTTGAGCAATCCTCCATAGCCAGCACCTACCAAACTGTGAGCATATAAATGAACAAGTGTTATATAAATACTAGATTGTTTATATATATTTTTTCTATAAATAGGTAATGAATATATTTGCTATACCCATATGTAATTAGATACATATCTATACAGATAGAAATCTATGTAAATATGAATAATCTCATAAACAAACAGAAATCAGATTGTTTGCAGGATAGTGCAGTGAGGAGAGGTGTCTTTCCCTCTGGGTTTGTTCCCTCCAGCTTGTGCCAACTACCACCTCCACTCAGAAATTCCCTGCCCTAGAGAGTAACATCTCCGTGTCTGTGACAGCAAGATACAGTTCCTTAGGAAAGGGTGGAAAAACCCACGTACAAAGGCTTAATCAGGGGATAATCTGCAAGAGAGTCCAGCTCTTCTCTGTGGACTTGCCTTTTGCTTGGAGCAAAATTTTTATGACTGAGATGAAGATGCATTTTTGGAATGTGAATTCCGAACTCCTGCTCAGCACCCCAATGCCTGTCAGTGCGACTAGGAATGGATGGAGTTACAGGAGCGGACATTTGGTGGGTCAAATCAGTGGTTCAGCTCTACCAGCCCAAAGCAACAGAGGGAGCACCTCAAGCTAAGCAGGCACAACTGATAAATACATGCAGCCAAATGAAGAGAACCTCCAGAGCTGTGGATTGCAACGAACTGGGGAAAAAGGCACAATTTGTGACAGCATCTATCCATGAAACCACAGACAAGAATAGTAAACCAGTCCAGGGTCTGAACTGGGACCAGTGCACCAGACTGCATTAAGCAAGGCACATCTTACATACCAAGGCAGAGCAGGACAATTCCCCTGTGAGCACCAAAGCTCCTTCTGCTGCCAGTGCACAGAAATACAACCGAAGACCTCCCTGGTGAGATCCAGTCCACTGAAATTAGTAGTTCCTTCTGCATTTAATAATTTCATGCATAACATGAACTTCCAGAAGCCAAAACCCTTGAGACCCCCATCCTTTCTACAGTATAAGGAGTGAAAAGCCATCTTGCCTCAGAAGCAGGAGGCACAACGGGGCAGGGTTTGAGCAGCCGGGGTCTGCAGGTGCCCTGCATGGGAAGAGGCTGTGGCCTGCACTGGGGCACCCGGGGATGCTCTGGCCGGCTCTGAAACCGCTGTAAATGAGCCATTGTGTGCTAAAACACCAGCCGGTGAGGGGAGCGTGTGCAGCCCCTGCTCAGGCAGATTTAAGGCAGAGAGGCAGCCGCAAAAGGAGGAGATACATGTAAAGAGACAAGTGAAGGGAGAGACAGCTGAGGAGACGTGTGGCTGGAGGTGTGCTCTTGGAAGGAGATGCTCCATGCCAAAGGGGTGCACTCCCAAGGGACTACGATCATGGGCAACCCACACCGGGGCAGGGACACCCCTGAGGGACTGCAGCCTATCAGTGACCCAGGCAAGAGCAGAGGAAAATCATTAAGAAGCAAAAAGCAGCAAAAGAAGCTGTTACACACCTGATAAGAGCCTGCTGCATTGTCACCCTACCAAATGCACTGGGATGGCCTAAGCGTAAACCCACCAGGCACCAAGGGGAAGTTGAGTCTGCAGAAGGGGGAGAAAATGTGTTTGCTTAAGTGTTTGATTGTTTATGTTCTTTTTTGATACCCAAATCAGTGATCAGAAGTTGGTGCTAACCGGTAATAAATAAAGTAAAAACTCCTCCAAATTCAAGACTCTTTTTCCCACAACTAGGTCCTCTGAAGCTCCAGGGAATGGTCCTGTACCTGTCTGTTGCAGGAGAGGGTTTACCTATTGGGTCGTTGGTGCTCTGTACACCAAAGGAAAGGAGCAGCTTCACCCTAAATGTTTGTCTGAAAGTGCATCTCAGTGGAGCTGAGGATGGGACGTGACTGTTCATCTCAGAACAAAAATACTTCACGTACCCCTGGGAAACTAAAGTTAGGAGCCTAAAGGACTTCCCAGACAGGGGTGCCCTACGTGGTTAGGTTGATCTGAAGCATTAGCAGTTTGGACTGCCTGCTGGGATCTGCAGGACTTCAATGTTTAAAGCAATTTACGTAGGTTTTAGGCATGCTGGTCCCAGCCAGTTAACATGAGAGAGAAAGACAGAAATAGAGAGTTGTACAAAATATCTCCTGCATCTGTGCTAATTGCTTTGACTTGACATCAGGGAGATCCCTGTGTCAGTTCATCCGTGCTACCCACCCATCCCTGCAACTGCTCCACCAGCCTTTCCTACCCCCTGGCCCTTAGCTGCACATCACCTGGCATGCCAGTCTCGCTAACCTGAGAGGCAGAAGGCAGTAAGCGATGTATTCATACCCCAGACTATGGATTTGATAATGTGACCAAGACCTATGATTTTCTCTTACAGCTACATCAAAATCTGCTTCAGGGCTTCCAGTATTGATTACAACTCCTCTCTGTCACCTACTTCATATTTACACCATACACACTCTTACAGGTCAGTTCAAAAGCAAGCTACTAAGGCCAGCCACACTGCTTGTCATCTTGTACATCATCTACCCTGCCCACCTCCCAGTATTTAATACATATAATTCAAGGCCTTCTCTAACTTCTACTTTTTGCTTTTCTTCTCTTGAATCTTGCGGATTAAAACTTTTTTTTTTCTATTAAGAAAAAGGATCTACACCAAGCTTTCAGTCTTCTATACTTCCTGTCACCATCCATGTAATCAGATTTAGGATTATTAAGAGTTTACGCTTTGCCTTCAGGATTTACTGAGCACCACGGTGAGCCATGAGCATGTTGATGATCCTCCATCTCACATCTTCTTCCTATCAAGCAGTGCCACAGTCTCACTTTTCCCCTAATGCCTGATGAGAAGTGAATGTACTGTACCTACAGAGCAATGCTAATTTAGCTTTAACTTCATCGCAGCAAAGGGAGAAAAGTTCTGTCTCTGGGACGCAGCTGGTGGGTCCAGAGCACGTTGCAGCAGAGACACCTGGTGGCTACCAGGAACACAGGTCCTCTGGAAGAAAACTGCATGGATGGGTAAAAAACTAACTGCTACTTTAAAAAGGGGATTGTTAGGTCCATAGCAAACTCTGTGTTTGATTCTTTCATCAACTTAAGTAGGTATATATGCATGTAATTGTTCCCTTAACACGAGACAACTCAGGATGCATGAACCTCATTTGCTCCACAGAACAAGTCTGTTACGGACTAAGATCTTATCCTGTTCATGAAACACCAGAGAACTCCTGCCATCGCTTTTTCTGCATATACCTTGAACTTGATATAAAGTAAACGTTCCCGAGTGTGGTTATATCATGTGTCTGTGAGGAAAGTGATATTATTTCCATTGCACAAACAGGGAATAGGGCACATACAGGGGTCATAATCCCAGAACTACGCAAAAAGTCATGCAGATCTGTGACTAAGACACAGGACGGTGGCATACAGTTCCTGGTGCCCCAGTCCACAAAGTGCTGCTGCATGATCTGGCAGCAGTGGTTTATCATCATCATAGCTCACTACAACACATCCCAGAACAACACCGCTATGTAAAAGGAGGTACAGATTTTGCAGTTAAAATATTGTTTTCTACAAGGTACATCCAGATAAATAAGATAAAAACAGAATAAGGAGAAAGACTTTATACCCCGCACGAAAAATGTTCATAACTGAGGGGATAACATATGGAGAAAATAAGCATGGTACAGGAGTCCTCCTCCTTGTGTTTGCTGCTTACTATATCAGGTCTTTCTAGAAATTTTCACATGGTGAAGACACATGAAATGTCAAAATTATTGCTTCCTGTACAGTCTGAACTGAGCCTCCTGATTATGCATTTTGGTACAGCTCAACTAAATGATGTCCTGTTATTTTTAAAGCAAGACCACAGCCACCTTGAAAAAAAAAAGCAAAACGGAGATGTACTTCAAAAAAGGCAAATGTAGGGTGCCTGCTTCATTTGCTGCAAAAACTGGGGAAAAAAAAAAATCAGGGAGCTGCAAGAGATCACAGGCTGGTGAATCCAACAGCTGTATGCAGCCCTAGAAAAGTGAATTGTACCTCTACTTTGGCCAAAGAGTGCCTAAGGGCACTGGGCACTTAGACTTCTCCCTGGAAGTCAACTACTGGATGTGGAATTTGAGATCCCTGAGGTTTGATCTCCAGAAAGACCAAGTACACAGACAGCAGAGTTAATTTAAGTGTGCTTTGAGCAAAATGGATCATATAAATCCTGCTTTCAGCTCTTATCCCAGCTACCTTCTCCTTCTCCCAGCCATGCATTTCATCTCCGTTCTTTCACCACCATAATTTTATGCGCAATGTCTCCTCCCTACCTTGCCTTGTCTCCCCATTACAATTCTGAGTCTTAGCCCCTCTGTTTCCACGTCCCAGCCACAAGCCTTTGTTTTACAGGTGAAAATCTCCTCCCTTTCTTCATAGAATCATAGAATCATTAAGGTTGGAAAAGACCTCTAAGATCATCGAGTCCAACTATCAGCCCAACACCACCATGCCCACTAAACCATGTCCCTAAGCACCTCATATGTTTTAATCTAGAATAAGAGACAGAGAAACCGAGCTTCGCTATACTCCCTCCCACAGAATCTCCCTGGGAAGAGCCATGCAGGGAGGACCCTGTTCACCCCAGCATCTCTAAGCTGTAGCATGCTCAGGGCAAACAGAGCAACCCAAAACCTTATGTGCAAGATGCAGTTGCCTAACCATGGTCATCTAGCCCCATCTGAGATATCCTAGACTAGATGGGGCATCTGTCCTGCCTTGCCTCCCCCCAGTTGCTGCTTCAGAAGCGCACAAGGCTCCCCTGGTCACGCTGACCAGTCCCCTGCAGGCATCTTCAACGCTTTTGGGGTTTTAAGGTCTTAAAAGGCACTAGATGTTTAGGACAACTGAATCCTGACTGGCAAACAGACTCTGCAAGCCTCTCCCGAGGCTTTGGGATGCCTACAGCCTGTGAGGAAGGTTTGCAGAAAAGCTGTTTACAGGGGACAAGAGCACATTTTAAGGCTCCCAGGGTTTGGGGGAGGATGCAGCTGGAGGATTGCCACATAAGAGGAGTAGCCAAAAACGGGCTTTGTCATGGAAGTGTAATGAGGGTTTTACACGTAAAAACGCGGGCAGGGGATTCCGCCCACCCTCTTGCCTTGATCTACCCCGTTCGTCTGTGAGGAGGCTCAGCAGGTGACTTTTTTTTGCCAAGGGTCAGGGCACCTGCACGCACCCCCTCCACGAGGCGGCGAGCACCCCAACCTGCACACTGCTAGACGCTTGCTTATTCTCATTTTTAAGGCTCATTTTTTGATAATACGCCATTTTTTTTCAGAAGGCAGAAGGGGAATGAAGAGCGAGCCGTGAAGGAAGCGTGGATGGAAAGAGGGGCTTTTCCTCAGGGCCGGGCACGGGGGGCCCTTCCCGCCTCCCCAGCAGCGAGGAGGGGAAAGGCGCCGTGCGCTTTGTGGCACCGCCGCCGCGGCGGACCCCGCGCCGTGCGCTTTGTGGCGCCCCGGCAGGGCGGAAGCGACGGGCGGGCGGGCGGCGGGCCCTTCCGGCGGGCTCGCGGGCTGCCTGCGCCTTGCCCCGCCGCTGCCTCCGCCTCCCCCACTCGCCGCTCGCTGCCGCTCGGCGCCTCCATCCTGGTACTTGGGAGTCTCCATCCTGGTTTCTCAAGTGCCCGGACCCAAAACAGGAAGTAAGTGCGCGGGGGCCTGCGGGCTGACAGGGCCGGCAGCGGCCGGGCAGCGGCGGCGGAGCGGGACAGGCTGGGGGGATCGGGAGGGGGAGGCGGCCATGTCCGGCCCCACGCCTCAGCCGCGGCCGGACTGGGCTGGGCCGGGCCGGCTGGGGCTGGCAGCGGATCTGGCAGCGGTCTCGGCCAGCGCCGCCGCCCGCCGAGAGGACGGGAAAATGGCGGCGGCGGCGGCCCGGGACCAAATGGCGGCGCTGGCGGCCGGGGGGCAGCGGGGGGCTGAGGCGGGCCCTGAGGCGCGGAGCCGCCGCCTGCGGGGCGCTGCTCCCGCCCCGGGGGCAGTGCCGGGGGCTGGGGCAGAGCTGGCGGGGCCGCTGCCTCCCGCCGGCTTTCTCCCCCGGGCCTTGGTCCGTTGTTCCCCGCCTTCCCGGGGTGCTGCCGGACGACGGGAGCGCTGCGCAGAAAGAAATTTGGGAAAGGCCGGGGGGCGGCAAAATAGGGGAAAACCTGGAAGCTAACAAACCGCGGCTCCCTTGGGGGGACAGGGGAAGGGGAGGGCGGCGTGCGGGGTTTTTTTTTTGTTTGTTATTTCTGTTTTAAATTCCTTTCCACTTACCTTGACGTCTGTAATAAAAGGCCACCTGCACGAACGCGTTTAAATCTCCCGATTTCCCCTCGCTGGCTCTGCGGTGAGAGTAGCCTAAGCTGGTGGCTTTTATCTGTTTTGTTTCATAATCCTTTTTTCCAGCGAGGGTTGTGATTTGAGGTTGCTTGGGGCTTTATTTTTAAGTGGAATCTGAAATGCGTAACTCTACCGAGATCAGGGATTTCATCTAAAAGCGGTACCAGGCTTTTCTGCACTAGAGTTACACTGTGTTTTGTCAAAATAAAGGATTCCGGTCGGACAAGCCTTTTTTTCCTTTTCTTTTTTTTTTTCTTTTTGAGATTCTATTCTTGGTTGTGCGCTTGGGCACAGTGAAGCGTATTACACTTCTACTAGCTACCTCTGTAGCTGACAGATAGTATTTGTATGTATTTATTGACAAAGAGTTACCATTGTTCAGCCCCACCTGGCCATTGGAAGTTATGTGTTGAAGTAATCTAGAAAATGCTTTTTGCTTGCCAGCAGTGCTCTGGCCATAGATGTAAGTTGGCTTCTTGACAGCATAGTTAAAATCCCATTGCAAAACCAGGAGATACAGGCTTTGCAATGAGATGGACACATCTCATTCAAATTCTGATTTCCATCAATCCATATGAATATAATAATGGCAACAACTTCATGCTTGTTTTCCAGACACTTACTGAAACTTTCTAGATGGTGTTTTATGACTTACTGAAAAGATTGAACATTAATTAAAACTCCTTAAATAGAATGCCTAAAAATACTAATTTTTGGCTTAACAACTCGAAATTGTAAAAGGTAGGTGTATAAGAGACAAAGACCTCCATGTGTCTCTATTGTATTTTACATTTTCTAATAGTCCTTATTTATGAGCATTAATTCTGTGCTCATCTGTCCATCAGAATGCAACAGAGCTTTGGCTTTGCTTATCAATCTTATGCCTTGTACAGTTAGGACAACAATCAACTTTTCCTATTTTATTGCATGCTAAATTTGTGCCTGTTGTTTATAAAGATGAAGAAGTTACTGGAATGCTTAGAATGAAACTGGATTTACATGAAAGAAAATATTTATTTTAGTACATATCATACTTACCAAGATTTTTATCCATAGTCATAACCTTGTGCCTGAGAGCCATTTTCTTTTACTGAAAAAGAAAACTTAGAACTTTCTGTGGTTTTTCATTTGAAAGAGCTAGGACTTAGCTTTCGCCCCCCCCCCCCCCACCGTGTGACATTTAAAGCATGCTCAGTGCTTTTTATTAAAATATCAATGGGTAGGCTAGAACTCATGGAGTTCTGCCAAATTTGGATCGATGCAAATGAGAGCAGTTTGTCCCATTGTGTCTCTGATATATTCGGTTTCTGTGATGGCCCACTTCTCTAAATACCACTGATGAGTAGAATGTAACTGTTCCTAAAAGACTGTAATCTCGTACTGATACAGTTTAATAAATCTTTGTGTGTCTCCAACTCAGGTGTTTGGGTCCTTCTCTTTGATATCTGTCTGGTTTGGTCCCCTCTTAACATCCGTTGCTGCAGCTGTTAAAGACAATTTCTGTGTGGTGGATTTTTAGATTTGAGTGGAACCCATTTGGTGTGGAGAAAAGGTTTTTTGTTGAATAATAGCATAAGAGAATTGGCACTAGTTGAATAGTAAAAACTCCTGATTATGTATTGTAAGTATTGACTGCGTAAGAGCCATGGTGTGGAATACACTAAACATTCAGGCTGCCTTAAATATGAGGTATATGGGGTCCTGTAATGACTTTGTTTCCTTTGTGTAACTCCTGAATGAATGCCTTGAAATCTCAGTGCATCCCATGTGATTGTTCCAGTTAAATGCTTCAATAGCCGGAAACCTCCCTTAATAAATTTCAATTTTTGCTTCTTACAGGATTTAGTGAAATACACTTACTTTCTGACCAGTGCAGAGAACACAGCCTTTAACTCAATTTCTTGTAGAAATTTTAAAAGATTTACAATGGTCCACAGAAGACGAGACATAACATTCAGTTAATAACTAGGCATAGTGACAGAATTCTGTCTGCAAGTGTAAACATACTATTTCTTAGACATACTTAAGTTTTACAGCCCACAGAATAATTGAGCCCATCTGCCTGATGAAGATGATTTAGAATTACAGGAATTTTGTATAAAAATGTTCTATCTTTTTGTAACTTGGTATAAAATCAGCTTTTGTGTTTTTTTTCCTGCCTAAATCTGCTGCATGTTTCCCAAATAAATAAGAACTGCTGTATTATGTGGCTTTAGTGAAAAATTTATATTGGAATTCTATATTAAATGATTCTTGTAGGCAAAGTATTTTCCTATCTGTTCGGTTGCATGTTGAAACCTGTTTAAAATTGTAATGCAACTCTTAAAAATGTTGGATTTGGCAAATGCACCCAAAAATCTAACAAGCCAAAAAGAACTTATTAAATTTACACTGATTTCTAAGCTGCTATCTTAGAAATTTAAGATTACGCTGTCTTCACTGCATTTCGTAATACGCATCCACACTGTTAGTGTATGTGCATCCAACAGTGTTCCCTTCCCCCACAAGCTAACACCCTCCTTCAGAACATAACATATTAGTGGTAGATTGGTATCTCTATAAAGAATGTGTTTGAATCAAGGATTAAAGAAAAGTCTTGGGTCATGCATTTAAAATTAAAGCAAGCTTTTTGTTTTAAATAGAAAGCAGTGCATTTTCAAAAGCATACTTAGTGAAGTTATGAAAAGAAGGTGATATTTTGGAGGTGACGAAACTACTCATGTCGTAAGTCTCACTAATTAATTAACATTGGCTGTCATTAACTTTGTATTTAACTTTTTCAAGAGGGGGCGTGTAGTGGATTTGCAGGTGTCTGCATTAAAGAGAATTTGCCGGGCACATCCTAAAAGGCCTCTGCGGTGGTATGGCATTGTTTAGCATGGCTTCGGCTGTCATCCCGTGATAAATCAAGGACATCGGGCGAGTACAGTGTCCCTGCAGCCAGTATCAAAGAAGCCTGCGTCAGAGGGCGTTGTCTCCTGCAGCAGCACTGTGCTTTCTCCACTGAGCTCACCATAAACTCCAAGTGGTCCCATCATACGTCGTATTTGATGTATCTTCAGCATACGTTGTAGTTCTGTCATTATTTATGTGTAAAGCAGTGATTTTTATAAGATACGGAGATTGTTTCCTATTCACACAGAAGAACCACCGCAGTTACCTGAGATTTTTTTTCTCACCTTTCGGTCACTAATTCATGTCTTCACGGGTTAGCACTCCTGTCCTGGTGTAAATGTATCTTGAAAGAACAAATTGGTTTGTTTCCTTCAGTTTTCTTGTATTTGTGTAGAATAAAAAATTATGTCCAAAATATACATTTGACTTTGACTTGACTCCTCACGTTCTTTGCAGTCAGTTTTCAGTTGAGGTCCAAGGCCATATCGATTAAAGTTGATGGGAAATTTTCCAGTCAAATCAAGGATTTGGCTCTTCCAAAGTTTTTACCAAAGCTTGGTTATGACTAGCACCTTTACTCAGAAAACTTGAGATATACTAAATCTCAAGTATCTGACACAGAACATTATTGGTTTTTTCTGGAGAGCCTGCACTTACTGTTGGGATAAACCGTTCTTGGGAGATTGGCAAAAAGTCATAAAACCCTGCTCAGTCCAGGAATTACATTGAGGAGTGCTTCTTAGGAAATCACAGTTCCTTGAACAACGTGCTGTGCGTAGTTTTTGGTGCCTTGTAAGGAGTACCTGGGAGCTCAAGCAGACAAGCGTAGACGTCTGACTTGATCAGAAGAATCAGTGCTGCTGTTAGATGTGGTGCCTCAGCTATTGTGTATTTAGTCCTGTTACAGCTCTGTTTGTATGGAAGTGTCAGGGTAGCAGTTACTGATTGTGGTGTATCTTCCTCCCCACCCTTGATGGAAATGCCAGGTTTGGATGTATGGACCCCTTCCATGCTGTAACATGGTAAACCAGAAAGGGAGAGAATGCAAATGGACAACACTAATTACTTTGTGTTTCTGACTTGGGAGCCTAATCTTACAAACATGCTCTTTGATTCTCAGCAAATCCTGAGTAACTGATGAAAGAATGGCCCAGCTTCGCTATCTCTCTATTCACTTTTCAGTATTCTTCCAATAAAAAGAAGGAATGGTCTTCTGCTGTGGATGGTGCTATAGTTTCTGCTGCTTCTAGATCAGGTTTAGGTGAAGTACATAATTGACATAACGTGTTTTATAAAAATAAATCTGCCTTTCAAGCCTTTATAGCGGTGAGAAGAAAAATGGGTGCTTTCTGATTATAGAAAAATAAATGTTTTCACTATATGTTCACATATAATTAAAGAAGAATCCTCCATGGCATTTCAAGTAACTTTGGGAATTTTTGCTACAGCACTCCCTGTAGTAAAAGTTATTCAGAAAGTACATACGAACATGAAAAAGAGTATCTGCTTCTTTTGGCCCTCCAGAATTATCCAATTTGTTCACTCCCAAAAAGTTAAATGAATAACTCAAAACTGAGTTGAACAAGTTACAGTCTGCTAATTTAGCTATAACACTTTGGATTTCTTTCTTCATGTTTTAGAGTTAAGGATGCTTCTTTTGGTTCTTAAAAATCAGTACTGTAGCTGTGCAGCAAACAACACTTCTAGTAAAGGATGGGGCAGAGGTTGTAAAACTCAGAAGCAGATGAATCCCAAGGAAGTTATTGCCTCCTACACTTGAATGTGGCAAGGAGCTGTTGGTGATGGTAGATATGAAAGTAAATTTGAGAACTCTCTGATTTAAAATGTCAACGGTATCTGAAATTTTTTACATGTTCAGAAGGGTAATATCACTTCATTCTAGGAATCAGTCACTGCGTGTGCTTAAAGATGTGCCAAATCTTCATCAAGCTTGAGAGGTGATAAGTAATTTTATTGAAAGACTGGCAGTAGTTTTATCCTTCCAAGAAAACACTGCTCTTGGGAATCTTCAATACCAAAGAACATGTTTTCTGATTGAAAATTAAATCATTTCCTGCTGAAGCAATATTGTTAACGTTATACCGGGGATTTAAAATCCAGGTTGTAAATTCCACTTACCTATGGGTATATGGGTATCCCTGCCTGGTACATGGAAGCTTTGTAATGTAATTGTGATTTTTTTTTTTTTTTTTTTTAAGCTATAGTCAATGATTTTTTAGCAACATAAGTTAAAATTGTTGATAACTTTTATTTTAAAGCCAAATTACTGTTACAAGTAATTTTTTTCTGTTGTTGACGTAGGAGAAAACACATAAGAAGGACTGACCACTTCAAGGAGAAGTAGATGATATTTTCTTTTTACAAAGCTCTGCCAAAGACAGTCACCAAACCCAGGTGTTCAAAACTGATGAGATCATTGCAAAGCTTCTGGGTATTTTAGATGTGATTTCATTTAGCTTCTGCAGCAGAAAAGGTTACATTTCTTTGTATTTGGTGGATTAGAACTTTTTTGTGGGGTTTTGTTTTATTTCAAAATTAGTAATAGTGCTAGTTTACATTGAAATTCTTATAAGCTTTGGGTTTCTTCGTAGTACTTTTACAGTGGAAATGAGATTATCAGAAGCACTTTGTATTGCCCTAGTTCGCTGACTTCAGTGTATACTGCTTATCCTGGATAACTTATTTTCTGAGGAACTTTTTTGCACTGGTGATTGCCTGCACCCAATTTTTCTGTTGCTCATGTTGTTTCAGTGGTAAAGAAAAAATACTAGCTTCGCAAGTTAGTTATATGCGTGGAAGGAGAATAAAACTTTGCAACTTAGCAATCTATAAATAGTGCACCTATGAGTAGTATGACACCACAGAATATTTCTCAGTCCTGACTAGCTTTAGGTTATATAACAGTAAAATTATTAAATGAGCAGTGGAACAAATATTAGTGAGACAAAAAATACCAGATGTGAAAAAGTAATAGCCTAGGTTTGTGTTTAAAAAAAATTAAAATAGTAGTACATTACAAATGCTCCTGAATAGGGAGTTTAGGTACTATTTTTAACTGGAAAAGCAGCTTTGAAGCTATCTGATGTTACCCCATGCGATGTATAAGTATGCAGGAAAAGTAAAGGCAGGTGAATGTCTTAAACCATGGAATTGTTCATGTGAAAGAACAGACAGACATTTGTCATTCTCTGCGGGAGTTTATGCTGGTTGTTTGAGAGAAAGGAAGCAGCATTATGGTCAAAGTGGCAGTCTGACTGAAGAAAAGTAATCTGTGTATTCCTCTTTCAGGTTTGAGTATGAGCACAGTTGAAGAAGAGTCTGACACAGTGACAGTAGAAACCGTGAACTCTGTGACTTTGACTCAGGACACTGAAGGGAACCTTATACTTCACTGCCCTCAAAATGGTATAGAATTGTATTGCATAGTATTTTTTCTTCTTTTTTCATTGATCCAACCATCACACTTCCCTGCCCCCAAATTCTATGAGCTACTTGGATTCAGCTTCCTGTGCTGTGATTTGTTCTGTTTCAGTTTAAAGAAGGCTAAGGGGTGAAATTAGGTGTAAATCAGAAAATTATGTATGTATGTGCCCAATAAGGATATAGCTGTTCTGATTTATTTCTGTGGAAATGGGTTCTTAGAACCAAGCATGTACCCAAATTTCTGTAGACTTAAGGGGTTGGTTTGTGTGTAATGGACTGTGGATGGAATTTACAAAGAAAATCTCACAGAAAATGTTTGTTGAAGAAAGCATGTAAACTGTTATTGCCCATAACTTACACCAAGTTCCCGGGCAGTAGTAAGGCATTGAGCCAACCTATGACATTTGCTTCTACCTTTTGTTTTCATCCACTTTGTTAACAGAAAGTAACCTGTGTATGTTTTTGTTGTTAGAAACTGATGAAGTAGACTCTGAAGACAGCACCGAACCTCCACACAAGAGGCTTTGCTTATCAGAGGATGATCAAAGCCTTGATGATTCCACTCCGTGCATTTCTGTTGTTGCAGTTCCAAGTAAGTTGTTTTAAGTTTATGTACTCTTGTAGCAAATGTTTCTGTTGGTAAAGGTTAAAAGTGGACTCTTTGGATCACATTAGAATATTTTGCATGTTTATTTTCAAATTTCATTAATATACTTAGGTATCATCTTTACTTCTCAGAGCCTTGGATGGTTTTGCAGCAATTGTTATCGATACAGTACTGGCAAAATAAACCTGCCTTACAGATAGAGCACTGCAGGCACAGGTGCATTGAATAAGTTGATGGATAAATGAATGAACAACAGACTAGATGCTCTCCTCCTGCAAATAGCGATTAGGGTTTTTTAATGATGAAACAGTATAGTTAGTATTTCTGTGTTTTGTAATATTCAGATGCATGGTCTTTTTAAGGTAGAGATTGTTGTACAAAAGGTAGGCTGAGTACTGAATTAGTCTTAAGGAAGTTGATTGAATATTAGATAGTTCAATATAATCTCCCAAAGGGAGGCAAAACCAGATCTAGCAAGTTAAAATACCAATTTGCAATACCTAGAGTGGCTGTTTATTTGGTGGAACTTAGTAGAAACTCCTTAGAAGTTGTGCTGGTTTTGGCTGAGATAGAGTTAATTTTCTTCATAGTAGCTAGTATGGGGCTGTGTTTTGGATCTGTGCTGGAAACAGTGTTGATAACACAGGGATGTTTTCATTATTGCTGAGCGGTGCTGACACACAGTCAAGGCCTTGTCTGCTTCTCACCCCACCCCACCAGCAAGTAGGCTGGGGGTGCACAAGAAGTTGGGAGGGGACACAGCCGGCACAGCTGACCCCAACTGACCAAAGGGATATCCCACACCATATGACGTCATGCTCAGCGTATAAAGCTGGGGGAAGAAGAAGGAAGGGGGGGACGTTTGGAGTGATGGCGTTTGTCTTCCCAAGTCACCGTTAGGCGTGATGGAGCCCTGCTTTCCTGGAGATGGCTGAACAGGTGTTGGAAGGATGGGAAGGAGTGAATGAATTCCTTGTTTTGCTTTGCTTGTGTGTGTGGCTTTTGCTTTACCTATTAAACTGTCTTTATCTCAACACACGAGTTTTTTCCCTTTTACCTTTCCAATTCTCTCCCCCATCCCACTGTGGGGGGAGTGAGTGAGCAGCTGTGTGGTGCTTGGTTGTCAGCTGGGGTTAAACCACGACAGTCTTTTCGGCACCCAACATTGAGATAAGAACACTTTAATAATTGAAATAAAATAATAATAGTAATAATAAAAAATTGTAATGAACAGGAAAACAACAACAGAGAGAGGAACAAAACCCAGGAAAAACAGGTGATGCAACCACTCACCACCTGTTGACTAATGCCCAGCCAGACCCCGAGCAGCAATCACTGCTCCCCAACCAACTCCCCCCAGTTTATATGCTAAGCATGATGTCATATGGTATGGAATATTCCTTTGGCCAGTTTGGGTCAGCCATCCTGGCTGTGCCCCCTCCCAGCTCTCGTGCACCTCCTCGCTTGCGAAGTATGGGAAGCTGAAAAGTCCTTGACTTAGTAGGAACACTGCTTAGCAACAACTAAAACATCAGTGTTATCACATTATTCTCATGCTAAATCCAAAACACAGCACTGTACCAGCTACTAGGAAGAAAATTAACTCTATCCCAGCCAAAACCAGGACAGAAGTAAAGGCATTATCGTGTTGAAGTTGAAGGAAAACTGGGGAAAAAGAATACAGACGAACAATTTGAACGTTGTCCTTTAGTAATTGGAAAATACTGAAGATAGGGATGGAAAGGAAGCATTAATACAGTACCAAATGTTTGCACCAAATCAAACACCTTTTATTTATATGTTTCACATTAGGTCTTAGTTACAGTCAAGCGTAAAACTGAAGGTTTCAAAAACGATATTGAAATTTTATGAAGAGGAACAGTTGATAATCATCTTGATGATTTTACTGTGTTAACAAATAAATACTGAATAATGCCTCTTTAAAATTTTCAGTGCAAAGGTAGCCATTTATAAAACCTGTAGCATGCATAAAAAATGTTACAGGGGTAAGGTATACAATTAACCTACCCATTCTGAAGTTTCAGAAAATGATCAGAGCTTTGAGGTGACCATGACTGCTACCACTGAGGTAGCTGAAGATGAGATTAACGAAGGAACTGTTACTCAGATTCAGGTACAGTAAAACTTCAAAATTGACCTATTTGATGTACATTTTTATTTAAATTGAAATGAAAAGGGAGACAAATAGCAGAAAGGGCTTATTAAATGAATAAGATTATTTTTAGTATGAAACTAATGTATTTGAGCACAGATCTTGTTTGTAAAATGTTGTTCTATAAAAGTGCAATTGAATCATTTTATATATGAAAGAGGTTATTTGTAGTGTAACTTCCTGGCCAAAGAGCAATACAGTAAACAGTAATAGGTGTAACCCTCCACTGATAATTACTTGCTCTGCATAGAAAACAAGTTTATCTGTTATTTCTGTCATTCTTTGGTTATAAATTAAGCTTTATCACAGGTCTAAATATGCTTTGTCTCGTCACCAGTCCTAACAGTTACATACAGTTCCTGCGGTGGGTGTACCATGTCAAAGTTCTAGATTGGAGATGCTGGACATAGTCCTCTTTCCACCAAAGCCAGTGAGACTATTCCTATTCGCTGTACATTAAACAGGATGAAGAATGTTATCTAATTAATTCTTACAACACCTATATGTTAAGATGCTAAATCTTCCTCAGGTGTTTTAAGGAAGGTGAATGTACTTTTAATGCCATATCTAAAAAGTGGCACTTTCTGAGCAGTCAGCAAGGTAACTAGGTGTGCTGGTTTCATTTTCCTTCAATTTATGCTTTCATGTTAAATGCAAGGTGATAGAAAGAACTGAAGATCTTACGGGATGATTTCATATTGGTCTTTTCAAGATTCTTCAGAATGAACAGCTGGATGAAATCTCCCCAATGGGCAATGAAGAAGTGTCAGCTGTTAGTCAAGCCTGGTTCACAACCAAAGAGGATAAGGATTCTCTAACAAATAAAGGTAGGATATTTCAGATGCAATTCTCCCACGCTGTAAAAAGGTACACTATTCCAAATGTCTCAGAACATTTTGCGGGTTGCATAAAGTAATCTCTTGTCTGGCTTTTTTAGTGAAGATATTTGAGAAGACTGATTCTAAAAGTGATGAGAGATCTAATGCATTAAGTCTTCACCATCCCTCTTACACTTTGTATGCAAGAAGAAAGTTGGAACTCCAGACACACTTGGAGAGGAAGAGGGACCATGTTTGCAGTGGTGACAGCGATTCTAGTGGCTGTGGTAGAGAACTGCTGTAGATAATGTGTGTCGGCACAGATGGGGCAGACAGTTGTGTTTGCTCCATTTGCACTTCTACCTGGTTAGGAGATGGGAAGCTGTGGTCAGAGGCGAGTACACCAGGAAAAAACGAATCTGTGCTCAGGCTAATACATACTGCTCCAAGTAGGGCTTATTAGTCTGGCTACTGTGTTGTGATTGGTATTAGTTTCTGGAATGGAGTTGCTTCAGGGAGAACAGGGAATTATGTAGATGAGGATCTACTGAAATAATCGCCGCTACTCCTAAAACTGCCACCCCATTGGCATTCCTCCCTTTCAAAATGTACCTGTGCAATCGTGTAGTAGTTGCTGAACTTTAGAGGGGTTTTTTTTTTCAGGGGAAGTACCTTTCTAAACCTAGAGAAACAACTTAGTGTGAAATGAAGACATGTTGTCTCTCCAATTTCCTCAGTCTCTCCACTATTTTTCTTATCCTGACCTTACCTCTTTGTAGGGAAAAAAACCCTAAAACCTCTTTCAGTCAGTCCAAAGCAACCCCCTTTTTTATTAGAAAAAAGTAATGGTTTTGTCTCACAGAAGCAAATGATCTCTTACCCAGTGAGTTCTACTCCAGAGCGCTGAGTGTAGTGCTGAGTCAGTGAAAAAATGTGGGTGAGGCATGCAGAACCTGGGTGTTGGATACGGATAATTCAGAGAAAGGGAGCTGAGCAACTCTGTCAATGACCATTTTGCTCACTGTTCCTGAGTGTGCACTAACAGTTGCTTCTAACAGCCAATAAATAATTTCTCCCCGTTTTCTCTGTCCTTCCTATTTATTAGATTTATAGGGCCTCAAAGCTATTTAGTGTTCAGTCCAAGGACTGGGGCAGAGATGGGATAGCAAAGAGATCCCTTTGCATCACAGCGCTGAGGCAGCTGGGTAGAAGTAGTGAGAAATCATATTGCTGCAGTTGCTGTGCCCAAGGGTGAGAAGAAGCACAGAGACCATGATCTTTTCAGTAGCCAGTGGTAAAGGACTTTGGTTGGGAGCAGCACATTGTCAGCTGTGACTGGTATGTACGAGTGACCTGGCAGAGAAATTACTGTTTTCATGTGACTTGGTGGTGTCATGTTTGATGTGTCTTGTTAAATATATTAGAAACTTACTGCATTTGCAGCTGTCTCACAGGCATATCAAGTGACCATATATCACAAGTGGCATTTACAGTTGTGAATGAACGAGGGCACTAAATCTGGTGTTTCTAATTAAGAGATTAATAATTTGAGGAAGACATTTCCAGTAAAATATGCTGAGAAAAATATTTGCGAATCCATACTAGCTGAACTTTTCTTGGGGTCTCCGTGTTTTGTCACAGAGATCAGCTGTGGAGGAATCCCAGTATGTGTCTCCTTTACAGCAGCTAGGAGTTTGATGTGTGTTGCCTGAGCGCATATTTTTGTAGCAGTCTCCACCTGATAATGCTTTCTTTGAAGACCCCTGGGCAGGTTATAATAATCTTGGCACTGAATATGCAAACACATGAAGTGCAAAATATACTTCCTTTCCTAAAATAGTTGTGTATTAAAGGTTATTCTGTGTGAAGAGTAGCAGTGTCCCTTTAAGTCAGTTCAGATGCTTGGATAGAGGTGTGAATCACAGCTATAGTAGATTATTTTTCTGTCTCTGTAGCTTTGGAAGAAAAGATTGAAGCCATCAGGCACAAGGGAAGAGTTTTCTCTCATCAGTTCCAACGGAATTAGTAATAATACCTGTACTTTTCATTATAATTGGATTTGAATAAACAGTCTCTTTGGTGTGTTCTGCCTCTCAACTCTGGTAATTAGCAGGCTGAGAAGGAAGTACCCTGATTTTTCTGAGCGGAGATGGGCAGGTAGCCAGCACACACCAGCATGTAAACTGGGTCACCAGCATAATCTTAATTATAAGTGATCATTAATATTAAGTATGGTGTGAGCATGAGAGGAAAAAAGGGGAATCTATATATAGATTTAGGGTAGGAATGTTTTAATGGTTTATTGGTAGACCTCAGGTTTGAAATTTTCTCTCTGAGTAAAGTTGATTGGTTTTGCTTTTAAAGCTTAGCTGGCATTATAGTTACTGGGGCGTAGACAGAGATGAAACATAATGTTTATTTCTATTGGTTTGCTGCTTTTATTTGGGAAATAAAACACTCGCCATGAGTCTTTGTCTTGACTGTGACCACTAGGCATTATTCTCAACACAAAAAAAAGAGAGAGATAGGGACCAGCTTGTCAAAATAGACTAGGTAGAGCTTTTAACTCTATGAAAAGCACTCACGCTTCTGGAATCATTTGAGTGCATAGAAATTTCAGCTGTCAGTTTAAAGACAGAAATTTTCTAGTTGTGGCTGAAGAGAAAGCCTGAAAATGTGACTTGACAGCATGTAGAGGAATCCATGTTCTGTTTCAAAAAAAAAAAAGAATTTTTTTGAAGAGGGGTCTGACTCATTATTTAAACATGAGTTGACAGTTACTAGGGATTGTTTATCAGTTCTGAAATAACATCTGTTTAAAATTAATTCTAGTTAGTTTAAGTAGCTAAAATTTCTACTCTCTTTTCTTTGTTAATTGCAATAATGAGGGTCGTATTTTTCTGATATTTTTGTTGTTGTTTTGCTGACTTTCACTTCAGTAATTAGTTTGTCATTTCTATTTTCAGGCCATAAGTGGAAGCAAGGGATGTGGTCGAAGGAAGAAATTGACATTTTGATGAGTAACATTGAGCGTTATTTAAAGGTATGTGTGAGAGTATGTTACCTGCTAGTTGGTGTGGTGATGCAGCCCCTGCCAGAAACCAACTTTCTTTAGTACTTCCCAGAATGTGCAATAAGTGATTCTGACTGGTTCGTAGTAGAAATGGTCATTAGCCATTTGAAATACATAAGATAATTGTATCCATACACAGGATTTAAGACTAGTGAATGTAACATTGCTTTTAATTTGTGTACTGAATGTAACCCATTTTAAAATTTCACATCAGGGTGCTCAAGTGGCTTAATCTGTTTCTCTGAATATACATCACTCATGAAATCTTTGCTGAAGACCGAGGGGAAAAAATGGCACTAGGAATAGAGATAATTTTCCTTACAAAGCGTTGAATACAACTTCCAGACTTCTTTGATGCCATATCTGTATTTGTTTACTACACTAATAGGATGCCTGTATCGGCTTTCTTCCCCTTAATGTATTGTTGTCAGAGTTCAGTGTAAAAATAGGCATGCAGTTAACATGCTGACAGTGATAATTGCCCATAAGTCATATTGGTGGTAGGCTTACAGCTGAGAATATTTGAGCTGAGCGCTTACAGCTGAGAATATGTAGCCTGGATATTACAGGTTCACCATCCTTCATTTGTGAATCAAAAAAAGCCCTGAATTTAGTCTTCATTGGTATAAAAATCCTCAGTATTAGTTGTAGAAAGTGTGCCTGCCCACACATGTATTAAGATTGCCGCCACAAAATCATTCATAGGTAATATTATTTTTTAAATCTAGAGAAACTTTTTTAAGCTAGCTAAATAACTTTTTTAAGTTACTGATAACTCATTTGATTCATTATTTTCCCATTTATCTGCTTTCTTGTACTGCTTTGAATAATTGAAATACTGTGATTTTTAGTTTAAGCTGAAGTTAAACTAAAGCTTTCCTTTTCTACTTAACTCCAGTGTTTTTTGTATCAAATTTGCTTTTAGTTTCCATCAGAACAACAGTAGTTTAATTGAAAAAAATTGCTTTCAGATAAAGAATATCTAAAATTATGTAATAAATTGATATAGCACTTTTTGACAACCTTCTACTGTGTAACCCCAGGATAATTCCACGAGAGTATATTTTCCATGATGTTCTAAATTACGCTTCAATTTTTGATCTTAAAATATACATTGGACAGTTTTTTTTTAAATGTAGATGAAAGTCAAAGCTTCCATGTCTACCTGGACTCCAGTGTAAAAAAAAAAACAAAAAAAAAAAAAAAACAAAAAAAAAAAACTAAAAGCAACCTAGTGTTCAAGGGTTTGTATTTGAGGTAGCTAATTCATAAATATTCAGTTTAACTCTTGGACTGTAGTATTTGAGATACATAGAAAGTTGCATAATAGTGTGCTAGGCTGCAGTTCTTAAGGGTTCTACTTCTTGATTTCTAGGAGACTTTATCTAAGGTGTTTTGTTTATGGGGGTTTTTTTGGTGTTTTTTTTTAAATGCTTTCTTCTAGGCCCGTGGAATAAAAGATGCCACTGAAATTATATTTGAAATGTCAAAAGATGAAAGAAAAGATTTCTACAGGACAATAGCTTGGGGTCTGAATCGGCCTCTCTTTGCTGTCTATAGAAGAGTTCTTCGCATGTATGATGACAGAAACCACGTTGGAAAGTATGAAAACCTCTAATGCTGCATGGTTTTATTGGTATGAGTAGGGTCATGTATTTGATGTTTGACATGTTATATGTGAGACAGAAGATTCTAGCCAAACAGACCTAGCCCTTCCTGATCATAAGTCACCTCTGCTGATTTCTGGTAGATCAACCTTGACAATAGTTGTGTTAAATTGATGGTATCCACAACTTTAAAAAACAAAACAAAACAAAGGTGCAGAGAGGATTCTGATATGATTAGAAGACTTTGACACAAGCACGGATCTGCTGAGATGTAGTTTCTTTCTATAACTGTGACCTTGAGCTAATTGGTCTTCATCCCTGTGCCCTTAGTTTGCCCATCTGTAAAGCAGAGGGCATGGCGCCATCCAGAAGTGCTGAAAAGGATGTTAGATTTTAGTTTTTAAAGGTAGTTGAAAATTAAAAATACCATCTCAGTGCTGGTTTGTTTTTTTTTTTAATGGTGATTGTGAACTCAGGAAGGAAAAAATAACTGTTTATTTGAGAGACTAATACACAAAATTCTAATTATGTTCTTAGTAGTAAGATCACCGAGAATGAGGAATTTTGCTGGCAAATGAGAAGAATGTTAGACCAGATAACCTTAGAAATGCACTAATATGGAAAATGGCATTCGTTCATGTTCTTTCGAAGCTTTCAGTCAGATTGTTTCTTATGGCTGAAATTCCTTAATCTCTTGTAACTAAATGTGTACTGTGTGGTTGTCAAGCAAAAATATTTCTGCTGTATATTTTCTGCTTAAAATAATGTCTTTTTATTTACCTGTTGCTTAGGTATACTCCTGAGGAAATTGAAAAGCTTAAAGAGTAAGTCTTTTTATTAACAAGGTCAAACTAACTTGTTTATATTTAGTAGCTTGAGTAGTTTTTACAGGTTTTGTTATATGAAATCACTGAAAAGTTACAAGTAAATTTGACTGCTCCAACTCTATCAGAAAATAGTGGTCACTAAGTTAATCTGAAGAGAAATGAAGCTATGTTCGGATTATGTTTTTATATTTTCTAATGTGTATTCAGGACGTAAGCAGTATGCAACAAAGTTCTAAAGCAAGCCTTCTGTTGAAACTAGTAATGTTTCAGATTTTTACAAGCACAGTCAACATTTGCAGTTATGTTTCTGAAAAACAGAAATTCCCTTTTGTCGTGGTTTAATCTCAGTCGGCAACTAAGCACCACGCAGCCACTCACTCACTCCCCCCTGGTGGGATGGGGGAGAGAATCGGAAGGGTAAAAGTGAGAAAAACTCGTGGGTTGAGATAAAGACAGTTTAATAAGTAAAGCAAAAGCCACGCATGCAAGCCCACCCCTGGTCCCTTTCTTTAGGAAACCTGACCAAAGGTTATTTCTAAAGAAAGTGGCAGGTCAAGGGTAGGATCTCCCCTATGAAGTATTAGAGATACATAAATTGTCAGTAAGGCTCCTTGATTTTGACCATGAACCTGATAGATCAAGGAGGAGGGGCTGCAGACTTTATCTCTTCTTGCAGCTTTCCAGGGTTGAGCAGTTTGAAGGAACCATGTTGGACTGAAGGAAGGAAGGGAGTATATTTCATTGTGTTGATGGATATGTTTGAATCAATTTAGTTTGTGTCATTCGCGAGGTGCCTGTGGTTCCAGATGTTGCAAAAGTAGTCATGGTTCAACATGTTAAGCAACTTGTTGTCATGTGTAGGAGGAAAATAATAGTTAAAACTATGAACATGATTATGCAGTGCTTTGCCTCATTTAAATTGTAGAATGCCTGGGTTTTCACCGGGCATTATTTAGATTTCTCAAGTGATCTCTATACCACCTGAAGATCTTTGAGGAGCTTGTGTAAAATGGATGTTGGCTGTTTATCTAAACATTCGTATTGTATTTAACACAGTAATTAAGCCTCACAGCATTCCTGCAAGACAGTTAGATGTTAAACGTTTTATAAGTGAGTATCCTGTGGCTTAGCTGGCCCAAAAGGCTTCTAGAAAAATTAGCAGTGATGGTAGAAAATACGTTAATACTGTGGTATCAAAGTGACTCCCCATTCTGTCTTTAAGCCTGTAAAGTGCGTGTTTATCCTGTTTTTATTAGAGCGTATTTGATATTTTGGTAATCTCTTAACTGGACATAGTGCTAATGATTGTGTTTCCACGTAGGCTGAGAATAAAGCACGGTAATGATTGGGCCACAATAGGAGCTGCACTGGGGAGAAGTGCTTCGTCTGTAAAAGATCGATGTAGATTGATGAAAGATACCTGCAACACAGGTGAGGTAAATGCTCGTGTCAGTAATGGATATTCTAGTTAAAACTTCGCCTTTGTCAGTGGTGTTTTCAGAGACGTGTAACTCTGAACTTCCAATGAGGAACTTACAGTGTGAAATATGGGGACATTTTTAGAATGTATTTGGTATAGGTTTCTCCAGTTTCACTTCTTAAAGATCAGAACATTCAGTTTATTTTTACAGTCCATTTTCCATCATACGTTTATGCCACTGAGCATATTTTATTGTGGTGGATTTGAAAGTACTTTCCTTTGTGTTTAATGTTTATAAACATACACTGTATATTTGGTGTCAATTAAGAGACAGATGCACTTTAGGAGTAAAGTATTGTTTATTTTTTAGTGTATATTTTCAAATGGAAGGAAAATTTAGTCAGACCTTATGTAATTACTGTATACTCAATGATTGCATGGTTAATTTACTTCAACTAACACAATTCAGGTAGCTTGGACCAGTTTGGTTTGGTCAGTATTTTGGTAAGTTCTGTGTGGCTTCATTCATCTGCGAGAGTAAGAAAAGAGAAAGAAACTTGGCAGCAAAACAATGGAATTATGCATTTGTTAATCAAGAATGGATATAATATAAATTGTTAGTAAGAACAGTTATATCTTCTTTGCAAGTCAATATTTGCATCTGGAATAAGGTGTTAGGTGCTGAAGATAAACGTCTGTTGACATGTTACGGATCAGAACAGAGGGCATCTGCTGTTAGTTAAGTTGGAGGGGTTTTCTCTCTTTCAGGAAAGTGGACAGAGAAAGAAGAAAAAAGACTAGCAGAAGTAGTGCATGAGCTAACTAGCACAGAACCAGGTGACATTGTCACACAAGGTGTATCGTGGGCTGCCGTAGCAGAACGGGTCGGGACACGCTCTGAAAAGCAATGCCGCTCTAAATGGCTCAACTATCTCAACTGGAAACAAAGTGGGGGCACTGAGTGGACCAAGGAAGATGAAATAAATCTGATCTTGAGGTTTGTTATTTTAGTTACTTTTGAAGGTTCGTAATACATGACGCTAGCAGGATTCCATTGGGGTCCCTTTTGCTGGTTTCTTAGACACTAAAAACTCTAGAACCCTCCAAAAATCAGTGCTGTGTTTACAGTTCCCAGAGATTTATTATTGAACATATTTTTTGTTTTTTGTTTTTTGTTTTTTTAGTGAATGTTAGTGTTCGTGAAAGGTGTCAGATTGAAAACCCTGGAGACTGAAGTCTTCTTTATTCCACAGAAAAGGTACAGCACAGGCAGCGACCGTGCAAGCTTCCACACGTTGCCCCACCAATGCGCCTTAACCCTTAACTGGAGGGTAGTTCAGTCTCCCTGCCCGTTCAGTCCTTGGCCTCTCTGCTGAGATGACCAACAAGGGTCAAGTGTGGTGGTGGTTTCTGTAATGTGGACATCTTGTCTACAAAGAACTAAACTGAGACTGCAAATTAATTTCATGTAGGCCACCAAACACTGATTGGATATCAGCATCTTTGACTACATTTGAACTGGCAACCTGGTAGTAACTTTGGAAATCTTTTGCTCTCTCCAGTCCTCCTCCCATTTTGAATGCCTTTAACTCAGGCTTTTTAGCCAGTGGATTTTTATGGGTTGATAGTTTTGGGTGGGAATAAAAAGCCAAGACATGCAGGGAATCAAATTAATATTATTATATTATTAAATAATAAACATTACTTACAGAGCAATATTTACTAATTTACTGAAGCTGTTTGACTTGAACTCAAAATGAGGAACCTGATTCCACATTCAGAATGTGCTGGTTATCTGGTTATGATTCTTAGTATTTCTGTACAAATGGTATCTGTTTTGGTCTGTCCAGATATCCTTAACTCATCCTACAGGGTTGTTTGGTTGTTTTGGGTAGCCTTTTTTCTTTTTTCCCTTTTTGGGTTTTTGGGGGGTTTTTTTGGTGGTTGTTTTTTTTAGCTAGCGAGAGTATTCAGTCCTATTTCTTGCTTTGTGAAGAGAACTTTTCTTAATTTCCACAAAAATCTGTTCCCTCTCACTGGTCACCTCTCTTTCATATGCTCCAGGTACAGATGAGCTGGGGGCAATTCAGAGATATTTATAGTATTCAAACAGATTCTAGTAGAATCTAGTATGTGCATAACATCTGCGAAAATTATGTGAAGACTGTCCCTTACCTGGAGAGCCTAATGGGGTTGATTTATGAGGAACTGTTTAATACTGTAGTTAACTTCATCTACTTTGGCTAAGAAGCATCTGAGAGGAGGCAAAAATCTATGTTAAGGACGGATGAGTGTTATTTAGGAGAAAACAGAACTAAATATCATAACATGAAATTAATTAAGTGAAAGTTCAGAGTGAATCTCAGGAAGTATTTCCTGCCTTGGAGATGTGTTTGGGGAATGGTTTTCCAAAGAGAAAAGATGCAAGTACCATCATTTTGGAATGCTTCACAATAATCTGATCAAAGGCCTAATGTATATATAAATAAGGAGAATAATCCTGCATGGCAAGGAGATGGACTGGATCATCTAACAGGTCTAGTCCATCTTCTGTTGTTTATGATTCTGCTTGACCTCTGGCAGTGTGGAGCCTTGGAAGCCTGTGTCAATTCATGAGCTCTGGTGGACTATTCACTAGCATGCCATTTTGCCGCTGTTACATGTGACAAGACCGGAGACGTGCAACACACCTTCCAGTCTGGAGGGTAGTTTCTAACAGGTAAATATTTTCTGTATTCTGCCAGGATAGCGGAACTTGAAGTTTCTGATGAAAATGACATCAATTGGGATTTACTAGCTGAAGGATGGAGTAGTGTCCGCTCACCACAGTGGCTTCGGAGTAAATGGTGGACCATTAAAAGACAGATTGCAAACCACAAAGATGTTTCATTCCCTGGTAATGTACTGCTCACACACTTCTCTTCTGAAAGCTCCTTTCACAAATGTCAAAGGAATAAGGCTGCATTTTGTTGTCTACTTACAGCATGGTTGGCCAAAGAGCACATTGCTCCTCTGCTGGAGGTCACTGGCCCCTCAGATCTGCTGGCTGAATTGCTCCTACAAGCAGTCCTTAAGTGTTTCAGTTGAAACAAGCCAAGCTGACGTATACAACTAAACAGTAGATTTTGCCAACTCCCCTCACTTTGGCTAAAGTGAGAGCATGTGTATAAGCAGCTCAGCTGGCAGATCTCAGGTGATGATGATCTTTGGTATGGAGGGCAGTGACCTCTTCAGGTGGAAGAGGATATGTATCTGCAGCCTAACAGTATCACCTCAGGTTAGATCTGTTACCTTTAAAATGTTAAAATGTAATCTGTGTGAGGTGCTGAACCTTAGCTGTAGACAGAACATAGAACTACTACTAGCTGCACAGTGAGGAAGAGGGGAGGAATCAGGAGTATAAAGCTCCCCATATACGTCTCATAGCTCTCATTCTTGGTCAGAGAGAGTAGCACCTGAGCTAAAGGGTATTTCGGTCTCCGTGACCTTCTGTCCTCCTTTTCTGTGTCTTGGGGAGAGGAAAAAAAAAAATCAGAGAGATTAGTTACATCATAATGAAAGGTGTAATTTAATGGACACTTTTGTCATGGTCATCAGTGTAGGTATATATTAGTCATGCCTGGAGGCTGCAGTTGAGAGGGTAGCCCTGTAATGCTTAAGTTGGTATAAACCATATGTTAATAGACAGTTGTTGCATCAAATAACTGATAGTTTAAATACACCACTGCATCAACAGGATCCACTCTCTTTCCCCAGACAAAATGTCATGCTGTCAAGAGTGGGAGATGTTTAGCAGTTCGCTGTATTGCGTGGTGGAAAAGCAGAGGCCTCAGCTTTTGTAACCTTATATATGTCAACTGCTCCCTCAGTGGGACCAGAGTGATCATAAGGAAGAAGGGTGGGCGGTTTTATTGGAGCAGTGGGGTACTTCATACACAGACAGAGAATTGCAGTGTAGGCACTTGCGAGATTAATTCTGTCTCTTGGTGCCTATTTCCAGTGACACTTCTGTCAACCTCTTGAACAAATCCGCTTCCATCTTTTGTAAGATTGGAGGGTTTATTTCTGATAGCAGCATTACACAACTAGTGATACTGGCACTTGGTTGTAACTTGGGGATATACCATACATGTTTTTAGAGAGGTCCAAAATTTTACAAGCTTTTTTTTTCCCAAGCATCCTAAAATGTCTAGGTTCCTTGAGAAAATCAAGTTCACTTCAGTAGTTGACTATAAACGTGTTTTATGTATGTGCTAAATTTCTAGTTGATATATCTCTATAAATTGTTTAGGTTCCAAATTCAGAAGGATTTTGGTTACTTTTTTCATCTTGGATAAATCTCACAGGCAGCATTTCAAATGTGCTTCTTCAACATGCTTTATCGTGAGTATTCTTTCTCTCAGTGCTGATAAAGGGTCTTAAACAACTCCATGAGAACCAAAAAAACAATCCAGGGCACCAGCTTTCGGAGAACAAATCTGGAAGTGGATTACCAAACACTAATTCCAGTTCGGGGGTTCAGCACGTGCAGATTCGAGTGGCTCGCTTAGAGGAGAACGCAGGCAATGCAGCAAGCCCTATGGCAGCTTTGCAGATTCCAGTCCAGATTACACATGTCTGTAAGTAGCTGAAACGAACGGCTCGCTGTCCTCTAATGAAACCTAAAGCTTTCTTATGTTAAGATGGTGAAGGAGGAGTGGGCATGTCTTAAAGAATTTTACTAATTCTGCTTTGGTCTTGCCGTAACTTCAGATGAAGGGTTTCTGGATTCCATTTGCCTGTTTCTAACTTTGTTAGGCAAATGTAGCTACTACTGTGACAATAGTACCAAGAAGCTGCAATTGGAGGGCCTGGACGTAGGGGTTGTAGGTGTCTTGTCTGTGTGCATGCACACAAGAGCTTGCCATGTAACGTGTTCTTTGAAAAGGCTTCAGTACACAAGCCTCTTAATGAAGATGCAGTATATATGTTTATTCCTTAGGTTTCTTCTGGTAGCTCTTGTCCAGAACAATGAATATCATGTACAAGATCTCCTTTTGTAAAATATATACACTGCTGTCCCTAAGTTCTGATGAAGGACACTGAAGGGAAGGTATATAATGTTTTTCTAGTCCTGCTGTGTATTATGCAGTTATTTCTAGGCACAAACAATCTGGAAAGTGTTAGCTGCCGAGTCACACTGATGTTTAGCTGATGATCTGCTCTAACCACTGTATTTTTTTTTATGTTGGTGCTTCCCATCCTCTTAAGGATGAACTTTGCTCATTATCAAACATTTATTATCAGGTCTACTTTGATTGTAGTGCTTACTTGTTTGTTTGTGTAACTAATCTTATTAAGTAATTCCAGTCACTCCAATCCAGTCACCCCATATGCAGGCTGTCGTCTCCATTGTCTGCTATTTTGCACTTTGTCATTTGTGAGTTTTATTTGGAAAACGTGATGCTTCAATCTTGCTGATTACAAAATTAGTTAATCGGGCTAAGAACTGATCAGACTATGACTAGATAGACATTTGGTAGATAATTTTTTGTTTATAATTACATTATATTAGCCTATCTTAATCTACTTAAGTGCCATCTTCATTTTATCTGGTTTATTTCTTAATCAAAATGTCACATAACACCAAGCCAAGAACTTTTTATCTGTAGTAATACATCAGTGGTCTCATACTTTCAACCGAGCTTGGTCAAAGTTACTGGGTTTTGATGAGCAGGTGTCCTGGTTTCGGCTGGGATAGAGCTAATTTTCTTCCTAGTAGCTGGAAATAGTGCAGTGTTTTGGATTTAGCATGAGAAGTGCTGGTATTCTGTAACCTTTAGTCCTTTCTGAATTGAATCCTGTAATGGTTATTTTGTGATGTCACTTGCCCCTGTCTGCCTAACAAGCCTTTTTCCCCATTTTAGTCTGCCTTCCTGAAGAATTTCTGTTTGTGTAATCCAAGTGAGTTTTATATAGTGTCTTTTCTGTCTGTTTCCCGATCTCATGAGAGCTGAACCTGTTAGCCAGTTTCAGCTGCATTTAATAGAAGGCTCAAGGTTTCAAAGGGGTAATTCCTGTAAGCTTTATGAACATAACTGGCTAGGTAACAGACAGACCACGCTTCACAGCTGTCTGCTACCAGGTGCCAGGAAATCTGCAGCAGGAAACCTTGAACATACCACTGCAACAATAAAAGCTTCAAAATCAGAGCTTGTATCTTCTTAAGAGACCAAAATTATTCTACTTTGAAGCCACAGAGTCTGAGATGGCCAAGTTTCCAGTGCTTGGGGCACTGCTGTCGTCATGTAGGTCTTTTGCCCTTTCGGTATTTATGGAATTACTGGATAATCCCAGGCAAAGTATTAATTTGCCTCCAGCTTCCTGGAACTTGTGAGTTTTTTAAGAGTAAGTAAAAATCGTAATTATGGTTCTGAATAGGTTTTTTGATACCTTATAAAGCTTTGGGTATGAGCTGTTTGGACCTGGTGATCTTGAAATGTCTGATACGTAAACTGTTTTCAGTGCTTCTCTTTGTTACTTTTAGAATTAATGGCGATAACTGCACAAATAATTACACGCTTGTAGTAAGAATACTTACAGCTTTTATACACTGCAATCATAACGCACAGGGTAGGCAAGTATCTTGGGGAGCATCTGATGCTTCATCAGTGGCAGACGTACTGTGGAGGGCAGAAAAGGTTAAAAACAAAAAAAAAGAGGTCCATGGGAACCATAGCAATATTAAACCTGACACCAGTTTAAAACAAGTAATAGATGATCCAAAGGATATTGTTACACCAGAACCTCTTACAAATCTCATTACAAAAAGGAATTGGATCACATCAGATAACTTGATTTGTCTGCTTTTATCCCTGTACACTAAAACCGTACTTTCTTTCTTTTGCTCTTTTGGATTGTAGAATGCCTTCTTTAAATAGTATTGTATCTTGGGTACCAGTTAGAGAACCTTGTCATTAGGATTGCAGCCAGTTTTCTTTTTCCTCTTACTGGAATTAACAGTACCCTGCTATGTAGTAATTATGGCCTCAAGTTGCGGCAGGGGAGGTTTAGATTGGATGTAAGGAAAAATTTCTTTACTGAAAGAGTGGTGAAACATTGGAACAGGCTGCCCAGGGAAGTGGTGGAGTCCCCATCCCTGGAGGTTTTTAAAAGACGTGTAGATGAGGCGCTTAGGGACATGGTTTAGTGGGCATGGTGGTGTTGGGTTGACGGTTGGACTCGATGATCTTAGAGGTCTTTTCCAACCTCAATGATTCTATGATTCTATGATTCTATAGTATGTTACGCTCTCTGCAGGGCTGAAACATTTCGGTTTACATACTTTCTTTTTTTTCTTCCTTTTGCAGCCTCAACCGATTCCCCGGCTGCTACTGTTGACTCCGAGACAATAACACTAAACAGTGGAACACTACAGACCTTTGAGATTCTTCCAGTGAGTGACAGAGAACTGATATTTGTTACTGTGTTTTTTCTTTTAAGCACAGCTACTTCTTAGACTATGGAACTGTGCATTTCCCCAAAAAAAACAGTTCTCAAGTGGAAAGAGGAAGTTAAGAGATCTAAAACTTAAAAGTTCAAAGCAAATTGTATTTCTAAAAGTGTAATTCATTAGGGCTGTGGAGTGACATAACGGAGACAGAGGAAGCTCCCAGCAAGTAAAGATTCTCTCAGTTCCATTGTACGGTAATTTATAGCACAGTTTCTCTTTCACTTCAGTGTTAAGAGTAAGTTGCATTTGTTCCTTTCTTACCTGCTGTTGTACAGCATAATGCAGTCCTGATTGACTCGTAGCCTTAATACTTGTCTTGGTAGCCTAAGGCTATAGATGAGTTTCTTTCTGCTTCTTGAGTGCAGTACAGCAATCAGTGCGGTAGGGATTGGATTTGTATGTTTGTTTGTTTGTTTTCCAGGGGAGTTACAGTTAGGCTGGTTCATGTAAATAAGCATGCTCTGAGTGCTCGGTGTGGCCCAGGAAGGCAGGATGTTTGGGTATTAAACTTGTGTTGTCTTCTGTAGTCTTTCCATCTCCAGCCGACTGGAACACCAGGTACATACTTACTACAGACAAGCTCAAGCCAAGGCCTTCCTTTAACACTGACGACTAGTCCTACCATGACCCTAACGGCGGCTGCTGCTCCAGCCTCCCCAGAACAGATCATAGTTCATGCCTTATCGGTATGTATTTTGAGCAGTGAAAAGACTGGATTTTGGGCAGTGGGGGGAGGGGAACATAATAATGCAGGCCCCTATACGTGCACGTTAAATTTGCAAATCAGTTCTTAAGTTGTAACAGTGTACTTTGCTTAAAACACTGAAGAGCGAGAATTTCTTTTTTTGCATTGTTTTCAAAAAGCAACTTCAGGTTGCTTCAAAACTTATCTAGTAAGCAACTTAGTTCTTACCGTGGCTGAACGTGATGTCTCCATCTAGTGGCTTGCCCCCCAGTAAAACAAAATGCTACGGTTTCCTGATGTTTCCAGTTACTCTCTCAAATTAATACTGGTGTTCACAAAACTTGTATAGTAATGACAGTATTACTTTTTATAGAGGGAGGGAAGGGGAAGCCAACTGGAGGTTGAATAACAAAAGTGATGCAAAATTCAGGGAAAAAAACTCCTGATTTTTTGATGCAAAATTCAGGGAAAAAAACTCCTGATTTTTTGAATCTGCAGTGATCCTCACCTGAACAGTTGCCTATTGCATATTACATATTTACTTTATTTGTGACTTAAAGAACAGTTGACACCAAATTCAGTCTATGAGTTCATCATTTAAGGCCAGGAAGGGTCAACAGATGATCTGAGCTGACATCCTATATATGTAAAAAGCTAAATTAAACTTAGTAATGAGTTCTTTGAATCCTTTTGCTTTTATTTGCTGAAAGATTTGAAGATACTTGGAGGAAAGTCTCTGACGTTTTTTGGGTTTTGTTTGTGTCTCTTTTTGCAAATACTGCTTACAGCCAGAGCATTTGTTAAATACAAGTGACAATGTCACAGTGCAGTGCCACACACCAAGTGTCATAATCCGCACCGTTGCTGCTGAAGATATCTCCTCCTCTGTCACTCAGGCAGAACTTACTGTTGATTCAGATATTCAGTCAGCTGACCTGGCAGATCCTCCCGATACCCTAGAAACAAATACTTTCCCAGATGATATCCATCAGTCCAAGCTGAGTGATGAACAGTCAGCCTACAATGAAGATGATGCCTCCAAATTCAGCAGCAGGAATAGTAGTGAACTGATGGATGGAGTTATGGTAAGAACCGAGGAGGAGATTTCAGATGCCAGCCTGAAACAGGAAGAGGATTCTCACTCTGATTTACCCAGCACTTATGTTACTGAGGTAAGGGAGTGCATGATACTTGATGTTTTCCCCATTTCTGCATGGAGAATGATTTCATTGCATCTTTGACCTATATGTTAAGCTCTTCGTATGAAATATGTCAGTGATTTCATGTGTATCATAGTTCTACAAATATTTTGTTCAGATCCTCTATCCTTGAGCTTCATTAATATGTTATGGGTGTGAAAGTGATAGCATTTGATTTGGTACTAAGGCTTAAATTTGACTTCGTCTGGAGCATTGAATACCTCACTGGCTGTGGAGTTGCTTCACTACTCAGGGTACTTTTGCTGTGGAAAGCGGGAATATTAGTGGCACCGAACAGTTGCCTTCATCTGATTACCATTTGATGTTGCTTTAAACTAGGCTGTTAATTGTCCGACACATACTTTACAGGTAGATATAGACTGCTGGGCAAGGGAGGTGAGGTAGAGTATTTAGTTTTTGCTCTATGAATCTAATAATATATTTCAAGGTGCACCACAGGTTCCATTTTTGAGGACTTCTGTTAAAAATACTACTCCAGTTAAGTATCGGTTGAATTGGTATTTGGAGCATTTAAGCTCTTTCTTTCTCTGGCCTCAGTTTTATTCAGCTCCAACACCTGAGATGCAGAAATGAGTTTATCAAAATTATTTCAGGCATTTGGATTGTTTATACTAAATTCCTCCATCTTCCAGTTGCTGGAACTATTGATAATGAGTAAGTCAAGGAAAATAGAGATGCTAAAAAGAAGATAACTCTCTTTAGTGAGTAGGAAATACCTCTCTCCTTAGAAGCCTGATGAGGTTAGACTGTGGGAATAGATGAGTTAGATTCAAATACCCCATCCTGTTCTCTAAAACACTGTGCTCTACAGTTGCTGCAATTCTGCTTTATCAGTCTTGAAAATCCATTGTTGATATGCTTTGACTTTGTTAGGCTTTGTCTTTGAAGAAGTTTGTAACAGACACTGCATATCCATTATGCTCTTACAAAGAGGAGGATCTTTGTACGTCTCAACAGTCTGCTACTACAGAAGCATTTGAATCCTGAATACATCCGAAGCTGGGGGTTATTCTTCCATTTTCCTCTTTCTTGTCTCATGATTGACATAGTTGTGATAAGATTCTCAACAGTTGAGGCAGCCCATCAGCTTTCTACTCTCAGTTTAAAATTTCAGCTTCTCAAGGTAGAATTAGTAAACTCTTGCTATAAACCTAGTTCCTAATTAAACTTTGTAGAAATCGCTTAGGTCTAGCAGGATATAAAGAGGTACTAAACTTTTTTTCTATACAGAAAAACAAACTGAGTTTGTAATTCTAATTTGCCTTACACTTCTAGTCAGATTCAAGTTTGACATGTGTATTTAAATTCTAGGAAATAGCGTGTGGTTCTAAGTGAAAAGTTACTCTAGACAGACATGCCTAAATTTTGCTTTCTTTAAGTCAGTGTTACTTTTATGCACTTGCCAGTACTGTATTGTCACTGTGGGTGTGGGTAGTGGGAAGCAGGCAGTCATGCTGCAGGGTTTTATTATTTCTGGCTGGGAAAGGTGCCCATTTGCCACAATGGCTTCTTTGGTTTTTCACGCCTCCTTTTCCCAGTTTCAAGCCTTGCGACACACTGCTTATCGTGGGTAGGTTCAGCTGTGCTCTCTGCAGAAAGCTGCTTTTGCACGTCAGGAATACTGTGCCTTGCATGAATGGGTACACGTTTGGACCAAGTCTAATTCACTGAGCTGCAGCACAGGTAGTCAACTCCTCTTCAGCAGCACCAGGGAAGGGGTTTTCAGGCAGTTGCCTTTGCAAAAATGTTGTGAAACTGTGTAGAAAGATACATTTTGCTGTAACTAGGTGGAGGAACGTGCAGGATTTTCTTGAACAGAGAGGACTGTAACCTCTCCCAAACATTTCTTGCTCCCTCTGAAAACAGTGATAAATCCAGGTATCTTCCATTCTGCCAGCAACATTTGCTAGCGTTCTGCATCAGCAATTCCTGAAGCTTGAACAAACCTTATGCATGCTACACACAAAAACTGGAATCCAAATATCTCTGCTTATTCTGGCAGTACTATCTAGGATGTCTTTTCACTGCGTTTGCAGAACCAGGTGTCCGGCGGAGTGTGCTGTGACACTGAGTAAGCCACATGTATTACTGCCATTCCAGTACTACAAGAGCCAGGGAAGAGGCGGCGGCAGCAGCTATTACGGGACTGGCAGAGAGCAGGGGTATTGACAGCTTGTACCTGGGGGGAATCAGTGTGTTGCCAATTTTTTGATATAATGAGGTTCAGCTAAAAAAGTTTGGAGCCAACCTACAGTCAGCAAGTGACAGGGCAAGCGAGGCACGGCAATTAAAATGGGTCTCTTGAGCTCTGTGTTCAGTAGTTAAAACTTGACACAGAAGTAGAAGTTGTGAAACTTAAGTATTAGGTTCAGGTAAAGCTATTGCGTTTGTGGAGCTGGTAAGTACTATAAAGGTATTGCTTCAGTATCTCAGAACATCTAGACAGCAAATAGTGGAAAAGCTTAATTATTCCACTTTATAGACAAAACATTTGACTTACAAGAGAACATTTTATTCACCACCTTGCAGTCTCTCCTTTCCTCTCCCCCTGCCCTCATACTGCTCACAGGGTAGAATTCTTCTCATCTTGTTTTTAGATGCCTGCACTAGGATGAAACATGCCCTATAAATGCTGAAGTAAACTAGCTCAGATGCTGACATTTCCATTTAATGAGATAAAATTCACCCAGGAAGTCTATTGCTTACTATGGAGTATAGCTGAGCAGAGCAGGTTTTTCTGCTTATGCCACGCAAGAGTACACTCTCATGTCCTGTTCTTCTGTGTTGTGCAGGACCTGGGTTCTCCAACGATAGAAGAGCAAGTTGATCAGCCTACAATAGATGATGAGACTGTGCTTATTGTTCCTTCTTCCCATGGTTTTATCCAGACAACAGATGATATAGACAGTGAATCAGTCTTGCCCCTGACAACTCTAACAGGTACGACAGTCCCTTCATATGGTTGATGCTGGAGCTAGGATTCATTAAAGCAGTATGGCACTTTTGAGTTCCTGTAAACAACGCTTTATAGATCCTTGCTTTCTCTTAAATAATTTTCCATGTCTGCTATGAAACTTTAAGCAAGTTGGTTACCCAACTGGTATCGGTAGAAGTGGAACGAAGTCCCACTTAACCTTGTGGGAAAATCATTAGAACAGCAGCTGCTCCACCACTTGCTGAGCTGTTTCCATCACCCTTGAGCCTTGAATCAGTAGGCTAATAGGCTAATAAGTAACTCTTTCTTTAGTGTGCATTTCTTCGTGCCTGGTGCTTGAATGAAATTTCTTTTTTGAGAGAAGACCAGAGGCATCGGAAATGCACTTGATGCCTCTCATGGTGAGGGGCTGGGCTGTCTGGGGGTGTGTTTGCACAGCACTCACCTGGAAGGGCTTGCTAGCTTGTGCCACGCTTCCCAATGCCAAGAGTCACCTCAGACTTGGAAGCAGAACAGATATATTCTCCCACTGCTACACCTAACAAATACTCCTTTCCAGAGGAAGGATCTCCTTGCAGAGCCCTCAGAGGGTCAGCACTAGGCCTGATAGAGTAATACCTGATGAATCCAAATGTGAGTCACACCAGTTGCATCTATATTAGTCACAGCTTACCTTGAAACTAGAAATTCAGAACTGCCTAGTTTGAGCAACATTGCTTAAAATTGGTTAAAGTTCCAGACTGCATTTTCTGCCTCCTAAGTGTGTATTTTACATCTTGTTATAATGGCAAAGTAAATAATAATTCTAATGTACTATGTCTCTTGACAGATCCTATCCTACAGCATCACGGAGACGGGTCACACATTATTGGCTCATCGTTGGGCAGTCCTGACTTAGAAGATTCAAAGGATGTAGAAGATTTAGTGAGCTGTCACTGAGAAGCAGTAATGGTGTCCGTTTTCTATTGACTATGTTTGCATTGTGAAATTAGTTACAACCCTGTGCCACATTTCCAAAGAAAGCAGTCAGTCCGTGTCTTTAAACAGAAACTTCCAGTTTGAAATGACTACAGTGCACTTTCTCTGCTCAGGCTATTTACCTCATTTGTGAAGGGTTACAGAGCAGCCAGCCGAAGCCTGATGTACTACGTCTCAGCCGAGGTGTTTCAGTGTTTTAAAGGACTTCTGTTGCAGTGCTCACTGCTAGGATCCACGTGGTCAATTCTGATCTGACTTGTTACTGGTGTGCTGAACTGCACATCTGGAAAACTGGACAGAAGTCAAGGATTGTGGACTGTAGCCTCTTAGTGCCACAGCAAGAATTAGTTTGCACATGTTTCATGAAGAATGGGTGAGGATTTCTGCACTTACTGACTCTCGTAATACATGGAGTAAGAGACTGTTACATTTCAGGAAGAAATGTATTCCATCAAAGACTTCAGGGAGCACGGGCAGCATCATGAAGAAATGGTCTGTATTCCCATCTCATCTGGCCTGTTAGTACATCTACGGCATAGGAAGAAGACACAGATGCTTATGGGACTTGCCTGGTCTGCTTGGGCCTGAGGAGTCCGTTGCTGGCAACGGACAGAGCTCAGAAAGATCACTTCTGGAAAATCTTTTTTTTTTTTTTTTTTTCCCTATTCATCACTACAGCAAGCTGAATAAAAAGGGAAGGGCTATGAGAAAGAGAACCTACTGCCACCCACCAGCCTCCCCCCACAAGCTTGTAACTTCTTTGAAGATTGTTGTGAGTAGGCTGGAACATTCGTCTCTCTCGCTGTTTACATGACACTACCAGCCACCTCTCCAGAGGTGATTTATGCAGCAAGTTAGTAGATGGGGGGTGGTGTGGAGGTGGCAAAGTCTCGGAGAAACAGCTCTGTGAGAATTTGGGCATAGGGCCCCGAGGCAAAGGAAGCCTATTAATTCCTACATTCAAGGGTTTGAAACAGACACTAGGCTGAGCAGCAGCCTATTAGCTAGGGATCAAGAGAAAAAGCTATAGAAACTAAAGACTCGTGTATAAATTATTTTATTTATTTCTGTAATTAGCCCTTCATAATCAAGAGTTGGTCTTTTTCAGTCTGTGGTTTTGTTAATGTGAAAAATAAGTTGTAGTTTCAAATGGTTGCCTAGGGAACAGAAATAATTGTATATTCAGTTTAAACGAAATAAAGAGTATTTGTCTTACGTAACTGTAAGAGGCCCTTTATTTATACTGCTACAGATCCTTGCAATGCCGCAGTTTATTTGTACAGTAATAAAAAAATGCAGTTTTTTCCAAAATGAAAAAGCTTGTGCCATTCTGAAACATCAGTACAACTGGAATGTTCATTAAGTGCAACAGTAGCTCTTCAAAAAAAAGCAGAATGTCACGTCTTATGGCAATAATTCTCCCCAACAACGAGGGACATTACATATACATTTACATGAAAATCATGTACTGATTTATCCTTGCACAACCCCCTCCTTTCCTCTCGGGCTGATTGTCCTCACTTAGATGTCTCGGGCTGAGCTGAAAGCAGTCTGACACAGTAGCATCATCGCTGGGTATTCCCAATGTCCATCATTTACCCACTTCGTGGAAGTACAGGTTGGCACATATACATAACATGACGATAGAAAATAAAATATAGTAAATTAGGTTCCTAAATTTAGGTTCCAGGTCTCCTTGTCGATACCAGTAGATCTAGAAGAGAGAAGGAGCTTATATTACTTAAAAATGCCAGGTATTTCTGAGGAAACATCCTATAGTAACTGAACTGGTAACTTCTAGAAGTTGGGTTTGGTTTTGTTTGGTTTTTCTGTGTAAAACAACCCAGCTTCATCTGACTAGAGAAGACTAGGTGTAGCGTCCAGCTAATTTTCTTAACAATTAAGAAATACCACCTATGTTTTCTTAGCATGCTTGTGGAATACACAAACAAGAATTCGGCAGGTGTTTCTCCCCAAAACAAGGCTGTTTGTGAAACTAGGATGCCAGGTTAGCTATGAAGACAGGGGTTGTCTTGTCAGCTTTTCTGAAGAGGCTGGGTAGGTTGGTTGGTTTGGTTTTTTCAACACTCAAAACTGGCTACACTCCGGTCGATGAGGACAAACATAAGGTTTTGCACTGCACAGTCTATCTTGGGCAGAGTCATGGCTACCAGCCGTAGAACCAGAAACTGGCACTAATCAGGCAACGCAGAGCACCTTCCCGGCTTACCCAGCAGGGAGGGGCAGGAGCTCAGGGCCGTGACCGTTCCAGGTCACAGTTGGAGGAAGGAGAATGCTGCAAGTATGAAAAGCTGCAGCAGAGGAAGGAGCCACTGATGTCCCTGCCCGTGGCAGGGGGGTTGGACTAGATGATCTTTGAAGGTCCATTCCAACCCAAACCATCCTACGTGCTCTGACCTGCCAATGCCCTTTGCCAGCGCTCGGGCCCAACTCTCTTGGGATGCCGCAACTGTTGAGTAGAGGAACCTCCGCTACAACCCAGATGAAATGCCACCTGCTGTAGCTTCCTGCCACTGCAACTCATCCCTGTGCCTGACTTCCACGAGTGCCTGGCCGGCCCCACCGCTTTGAGTTCAAGTGTTTTGCTCCACCCCTGGTCTTCTGCAGCACAACCCATCTCTGCCTTCCCATCTCACTGCTCTGCTCTCCAGTTTCCTACTTTGTCTCCATGGGCAGCTACAGCTGGCATTGTCACAGAGGTGACAAGTCTTGCATCGCAGCTGGTCTGCAGAAGTTGGCTTAGGTCACACGTTTACTCTGCAGTAAATACAAAACTGCTTACCACTCTTGCATTGTCAACTTGTTTTACGGAGGAAAGCGGGAAAGCTTTTCTAGGAGAGTGTAAAAAAGAAGGCGGCACCACGTAAAGCAGATTTTATTCAGATTTCATCCTCAGCCATAGACTCAAAAGCTTGCACGGCCAACGTGGCGGTACTTACAAGTATGCCAGCAGAAATGCAACACAAGGAGATGCAGAAAGCAAAAAATATATTCACAGGTTTTGGAGGTAGTTGCGGGAAGACAAAAGCACTGATTAGAGTGACCTGTATGGAGGAAAACAAAGATGAAGACTTTGCTCTCGCCTGCCGTCGGAGCTGCGATGAGAAGAGGCTCGCCCCGACGGCTGGCATACCGCAGCGCTCGCATCCAGGGCTGCATGCCCCTCCCTGCGCTTTAACTCCCACCCCGTGAAAAGCTGGAGCGAAATGTAAGATTCTGGAGGAAAACTGCTTTGACGCAACTGCAGACTTAGAGGGGTGAAAAAAAAAAAAGACGAAAGCTTTGCTACTCTGGCTTGTTGCTGGAAACCATCCTCCAAGTACCCATAAAGCCAGCTGGGGGTGCACGCTGCCCGTGTAGGAGCATCCCTTCAGCCAAGCTTTCCACCAGCTGGCACCTTGGCTGTCCCTGCCGCCTCCCTGCACCTCGGCACGCAAACGATGCTGCCGCCACGGACCGCAGAACTGATGCTCTCCAGTCGTGATGGGTGTTGGGTTTGTCTTTAAAGCTTGGGGAAAGCATAGCTCGAGACAAAGTGACAAACTGGAAAAACTGCAAGCCATAAATAGAGGGAAATAAATCATAAATAGAAGGAAATAAAGAGAAGCAAACACGTTCTCCTGGGTCATAAGCGCTTTGTCATCTCATCCAGCCTTACGTTCAGCCGGGATGGACAATCTGCCCATGGACTTGGGGCTTTTTATTGCACAGCCAGATCTTAAAAACGTGGCTTGAAGAAAGGTATTCTCTTTCTCCTGTTGTCGAAGAGTTTCAAAAGACAGATGCACCACAAAGTCACTACCTGGGCCCCAAACTACAGCCTGTTCGGTCAGTGAAGTTTCACCGCCCGTTTTGGGGAGGAACTCTGGTTTTCACCCCGTCGCCTAAGGGAGGCACGAAACATGGGATGGGATGGGGGATACTTACTACAAGCAGCAAGGACGTTAAGCCGCCAACAACTAGATTGATGACTCTGTCCTGAAGAAAAGAGAGGACAGTTACACGCACGCCTTGCCAAAAAAAAACCCAAAACACACATAGAACAGACTGGTAATCAACAACGCCGAGAGCACCACATCAGCCAGGAGCCATGTTAGCCCCAGCACACCCAGCAGCACCGTCGACGCTCCCTGGTCAGCTCTGCCACACAGGAAGGTTTCCCTTCCTCCAACTCCATGGACATCAGGGAGGTTGTACTGGCCAAGTCCTTGTGTAGCAGGTTTGCTCATGTCATAGAATCATAGAATCATTAAGGTTGGAAAAGACCTCTAAGATCATCGAGTCCAACCATCAACCCAACACCACCATGTCCATTAAACCATGTCCCTAAGTGCCTCATCTACACGTCTTTTAAATACCTCCAGGGATGGGGACTCAACCACTTCCCTGGGAAGCCTGTTCCAATCTTTAACCACTCTTCCAGTAAAGAAATTTTTCCTCACGTCCAATCTAAACCTCCCCTGGCGCAACTTGAGGCCATTTACTCTCGTCCTATCGCTTGTTACTTGGGAGAAGAGACCGACCCCCACCTCACTACAACCTCCTTTCAGGGAGTTGTAGAGAGCGATGAGGTCTCCCCTCAGCCTCCTTTTCTCCAGGCTAAACAGTCCCAGTTCCCTCAGCCGCCCCTCAGAAGACTTGTTCTCCAGACCCCTCACCAGCCTCGTTGCCCTTCTCTGGACACGCTCCAGCACCTCAACGTCCTTCTTGTAGTGAGGGGCCCAAAACTGAACACGGTATTCGAGGTGCGGCCTCACCAGGGCCGAGTACAGGGGCACGATCACTTCCCTACTCCTGCTGGCCACACTATTTCTGATACAGGCCAGGATGCCATTGGCCTTCTTGGCCGCCTGGGCACACTGCCGGCTCATGTTCAGCCGGCTGTCGACCAACACCCCCAGGTCCTTTTCCGCCAGGCAGCTTTCCAGCCACTCTTCCCCAAGCCTGTAGCATTGCATGGGGTAATTTTATAAATATAAATAAAGCCAATTTGCAATTGGCTGCTTCGCTACATCTGAATCGATTACAGTTGTGCAAATCCTTTTTAAAAAATTTTAAAAAGTGGGAGTGCACAGACGGAGGTTGTCAGCAAAAGCTTGTTTTAGCCTCAGTGCCTGAGAATTAATAGCTTGATAGTGTCTTAGATGGGTATTTGTGGGCTGCTGGCAAGGAGGTGAAGTGTTCCCCGCACCCCAGATGGTCCCCCCTAACACCAGCAGACCTGAACACGCCTCAGGGTGGCCCTGCTTGAATGGACAGATATCCCCCCCACTTCTTTCTGCTGCTCCCCATCAGTATAAAACACTTGGCTGGGAGGAGACAACCTTTTTGCACCCGGGAAGAGGTACCCCTCGGTGTCAGCATCGCAACCCCACCCCAGATGGCATCAGGGCAGGGACCAGCAGTGACACTGGGCTGCGTGACCGCAGCCTCAGAGGAGTGCCTAGGGCAGGACCCCGCACTGACGCACTCGCTGGAGTAAGAAACGACTTGATGCAAAAGGAGAACATTCCCATCCCTGCTGGGATACCTGCCTCCTCCCCTTCTTTGTGGTGCTGTTCTGAATATAAACATCTATCGCCAAAGTCGGACTGGGTTGCACGCAGTCAGGTGTAACACCCCAGACAGCTGGCTCCCCAAATAAAATGCTAGAAGAACAGCTACAGCAGAAAAGATGTGCAGAGAGAAAAAGCCCAGAACTTCAATTAATTATACTGAAAGTCATTAAATAGGTACGGTTAAAGGAAAGTGAGAAAAGAATTCGAGCAGTGAAAGCATCTTGCCCAAGACATCCCAGCCAGGAGGCAGGGCAACCCAGGTTTCCCTCCACCTGGTCTTGCAACCCTTCTTCCCTCCTAGCACTGCATTTTGGAAGACGATTTGTAGAGGGAGAAGCCCCAGGTCATGAAGAAGTAACGCATGGCAGCAGTGGGGCAGGAGGAGAAAGCAGAGAGCGAAGAGGAGGAGGCAGAGCGAAGCATGCTCTTGCAGGAGAGCACCAGCCCTGACCTAAGGCTCGGCAGAGCTCGGGTGCCCAAGCTTGCGGTTCAGTAACAGGCAGATGCTGTGCCCTGGTCGTGTTCGTCCCCAAGGGAAAGGACTACAGCAAGCAGACTCTTAAAAACCTCTTCTATTAGTCCCCAGCTCCTCTACGTAAAACAGCTCCTCTGCTCCTACAGCTCAGAGACCCCAAGCCGTGGGGGCACAGCGGTGGCTGCAGCAGTGGGAAGTGACCCACCTCCATAGGAAATCGTCACCAACACCCCCTGCGCAAGGTCCTCGCCAGCCGAGCACAAACCCCTTCTCCTCACTGGCGTTTCCGCACGCGTTGTCAGCAATACAACCGCAGCCTCTGGGAGCCATCTACGAGGTACCCACCACCGACCCCAAAAAATGAGCTAAGAGAAATAACTCCAGGCAAATAACAGAAACAACAGGGCAAAATGCAAGCGCGCTACCTCCATGAGAGCATATCGCAACAGCTCAGCTGGGCTCCTCCACCTAAGCTAAAATAAATTAAAGAACTCAAAGCTAACTTTAATCTAGACGGTATGCAGCGAGGGGTCCTCACCCCCAAAAGCAACTCCGGTATCAGGAGAGGACAGCGGTTTTGCTCTGCCCTTGCCCGGCAGACCCGGCTGAGCCCACCAAGGTAATTTTACAGAGGAGGACCAGAGTTTGCATTCGTGCTCGGCTTCCCAGGGACAAAAGGGGTGGCAGGAGGTGAGCAGCTGGATCCCTTCTCCCTTTGGGCTGTGGCAAGATGGGTTTTGAACAGCAGGGGAAGCAGAGGGAAAGCCGAGGAGCCGGCTGCAGAGCATCAGTGGGTCGCCATCCTGTACAGCTAACCCAGTGAGTCACAGCCAGCTCTCCGCAGAGAGGCTCGGAGGGTCGGACACAGAGTCACATGCCTACGGAGAGGATACACCATCCAGAAACTCAGCCATGATTAGGTTTCTCCTAATTAACTAGAGACTTGGAGGGTGGCAATTTTAAGATGGGGAGAATTCACCCGTTTTGCCAGGACATAGACTGGTCTGCCGGGAGAAAACGAGGGGGTCGGACTCAGCGGTGACCACAGAGCATTCCTCTCTGTTTTACGGGGTGCGGGACAGAGCATCCCCCCTGGCACGGGGACCTCTCATCTCACACCGCCAAGCGATGGACATCGCGGTGACAGCTGGATCAGGTATGGATGCTGGCAGCAGAACGGCTTTGCCACATGGCAGCCAGTCCCTGCGGGTCAGGGGATCCCCTTCCCCATGCTTAAGCCCGCGGTTGCTAAAATTTTCCAAATGCACCGCCGGCAGAAGAAGGTATTTCGGTATCCAGGGATTAGAGCCACTGATCCTGAAATCCCAGGCTTGGCAAAGCGGTGAGAGGCTGTATTTCCCGGTGCCCGCTGACACTTCAGCCCCAGGCAGCTTAGCACAGCAAAAAGGTTAAAAATACACAAGCAGAGGCCAAGACGGCTAAAGGGATTGCGGATGACGGAGTCTTTCACCTCCGCGCCGTGTCCGAGTGCGCAGCCCAACGTGGGCAGACACTCATGGATACCGGGCACACAGAAATAGGCTGTGACGAGCCATGTGTCCTACAAGCCATGTCACCCCGATGGCACAGCCAGCTCTTGCAACCAGCACAGCTGATTCAGGGCGGATTTTTCTCCAGCACCACTATGTATTATGATAACTGCTAGAGTAAAAAGTTTAAAAAAAAAAAAAAAAAGCAGTGTGCACACCCAAACAGCGAGCATGCAGGCTGCTGGAGGTCAGCTGCACCAGCTCAGGGTGCTTACGCACGGACACTAACTTCTGATACAGCCCGGCAGCGCGCGATGCGCCGATGGGGATCCCCGTTCAGCCAGCCAGCATCCGAGACGTAGCGAGCTGTTTGCCGGACAGGCGATGAATTCCGTGTTTCAGCATTGCACAAGCTGCATTTTGAAACAGGAGGGTTTCTGCCCTCTCCCCCTACTCCAGGGAGGGTGTTGCAGGGGCTGGAGGCACCAGGCTGGCCCCAGGGAGCTGTTGTGGTACAGAGGTCTTCCTCCGGGCAAGGGAGACAGGTCAGGAAGCATCAAGTCCTCGCAAAGCAGGAGGGCACAATCCAGGATCCTTCGGGATCTAGGTCAGGGTTACTCTGAGCAACAGGGAAACCGACGCAGGACTGAGGCTTTGACAAGAGCAACAGCTTTGCTCTTCACCCCATTCCAGCTCAGCACCTTGCATCCTCCAAGAGAGCGGCTTGTGGGCTGAGCCCACGGGGAACAAGCTCCCTGCAGAGGCTTGGCCAGGACGGGGGAACGGGCTGGTCCCCTGGAGGGTGGGTTCCTGGTGGCATCTCCGCAGGTGTGACGGAAAAGCTGTTTTTATGCCTTACATCAGCAAGTCCAGATGGTCAGCAGCAATCGCAGCGAGACTCCAGCCCACTGCAGCCACAGGGGATACCTCGATCTAGTGCCACATTAAACTCCGTGGAAGAGCAGACAGCGTATGCTATGCATGAGAAGAGCTGTGCTCAGGACCACGCTGGCCACCCTCCCGCTTCAAGACATGGGGAAATGCTGTTGTGCCCTCAACGGCTCCTCATTCCCATCTTGGGGGCTCAGCCTCTCTTTTTATTGCCTTATGCTTCCAACCCACAGCAGTTAACACCCACCCGCTTATATTTAAATGCTCCCATCATGGGGGAACCAAAGCAGCTTCGACTTTCAACTTCTTTCCCAAGAAGTGCTGCATCTGTGATGCTCCGTCTCCTCTGTCACCTTACTGTTCGTGCCTTTGCTTTGCATCGTCTCATACCCGCTCGCTGCCAGTGCTGCATCCCTAGTAACCACAGCTGAATCCGCAGCACTTGGCATTCATGAGCATCATCTTGCTACACTCTCCCTTCCCACCAGAGACCTTTTTGGTACCAGCTTGCCCGCAACCTCTGCTCGGCAGCCGGCATGGGAGGGTGAGCTTGGCATGAGCAGCTGGACCACGGCAGGGGAAGGAGACAGATGCTGCTGTCCAGCTCCCTTGTCCCCACAGCCTGGCTTTAGCCCCAAAGCCACCATCTTGGAGACCAGGAGAGCGTAAGAAGGCAAGAAGAGGGCATCCCCATCTCTGCATCCATCTCCAACTGCCGGCAACGGTGCAAGACCCCTGATTTGGGTGCAGGGCTTCCTGCCCCTCCCCATGGCCTCGTGCCCAGCCCGAGCAGAGGGTCCCAGTGTGCCAGCACCGGCCACCACTTGCAGAGACCCAAAAGCAGAGCCAGGACACAGGCAGATGCACTTCTGCCAGCAGACCTGCTCCCATTTTAAGGCAAAGTTTAGCTTCACCATTTCCAAGACGGAACATTTCCATCTCCGGACCGCACCAGCACCCGTCTCTAAGCAACCCCAGTGAATCACGGAGGAAACCACCCCAGGCCAGCGCAGCAATCCCTTGTCCGTCAGACACGGGTACAGCAGCGAGAGACCATCAGCCGCTGCCGGTCCCATAAGACAGGTTTCAAAAACAGCCAGCGAGGCCACAGGAGATAGGCAGGGGCTGATGTGCAGGACGCTGGATCCCTGTTTGAGCCCAGGAATTGGAATTAGCATCCCGTGTTTATTATTTACCACTCTGTGAGCGGAGCCACAACCAGAAAGAGGTGGAAGGTCAGGGATCGAAGGCTTGACCTGGGCTGGAAAGTTTGGGGTTTGCCTGCCGGGATCACTGCCTGGCCCCGACGGCACATCCTGGTCCCCAAAGTCCCCATCCCTGGAATCTTCCCAAAATCCCCGGCCAAGGATCGGCCATCGCGACCCCCGCGCAGGGCACTGTGGTGAAGGTCCCCTTGCCTCCAGCGCTCCCCATCAGGGCTGGCACCCACTGGCGGGGGAGACCTGTCACCCCTCAATTCATCCTCTCGGAGGTCCTGCCTGTCTTCCTCCTACCCCACATCGTTCTGTTTTCCCCCCAGAATTTGGCTGGTATCACTTTATTTATGTTTTTATTAAACATTATCATTTTAGCAGCATTTCCAAGTATTTGGGGGGAGGGATGATGCATTTTATACACTTTTGCGAATAACTTGGCGCAATTTCAGCCTGCACCCCTCCAAACCCACTCGCACGGTGGTGGGTAACCTCTCCTAACAGGTGACAGACCCCAAGCCACGAACCGCCGTCACCCCACTGGGAACGGGTGCGCACCGCCAGTTATCACGATTCCCGAGGGATCTCCAGGGAGCCCCCTCCCCAGCGCAGCCCCCCGAAGCAGACACCGACCCGCAGCAGCGCCGAGAGCTGCCCGGCTTAGGGGGGATTGACACCTGAAGAGTCGGCGCCACCGCACGTCGGCCACTGCTGCGCACCACCAAGGAAAAAAAATTAATTACCAGGAGGGCATCAAAAGCAGCCCCCCATCCCCACCCCCAGCGAAGCAAAGACACCCCCCCAAAAAAAACTGGTGAGATGCAGCGTGGGGTGCTGCGGGGCTGCAGGGCCACACGCACCTGGATGGGGCACCCTGGCTGGGGTGACCCCCCACCCGTGCCCAGAGGGTCCCCCCGACCCTGGGGCTCTCTGCACCCCAAGGCCCTGCTCCCCCTGGGGGGCTTGGGGAAGGGGGGGGGGTGGTTTGGGGGGGATTATTTGGAAGTTTATTTCTTTGGGGGGAAGGGGGGAGGTGTTTGGGGAGTTTCTTTTTTATTTGGGGAGGGGTTGTTGGTTTGGGGGATTGTTCTGGGGATGTGGGGTTTTTTAAATTTGGGGGGGTTCTTGTTTGTTTGCAGTGGTTTTGATGGATTATTTTTGTTTTGGGGCACGGATCAGGAGTTTGGGTTTGTTTTATCTTGGGTTTGTGGCGGGTTTTTTTATAATTCTGGCAAAGTGAGGGGCTTCTTTTGGAACTTGGGGGGGCTCCTGTATTTTTTCCTTTGGGGTGCAGCTTTGTCGTTGCTTTACTGATTTTTGATGCTGTTTGGGAGGGCCGGGGACCTGCTTTCTTATTTTATGTTGGGGTTTTTTATTTGTTTGCAGGATTTGGGCAGGTTCCTTCCTGTTGTTAGGCTGCCTGCGGTACTCCTTGCTCTTCTCGAGCCCGGGGGAGGGCTGCCATTACTCCGGGGGGGGGCTGGGGAGGGACGTTCTCCATTATCGGGGGGCGGGCTTGCTGCTGCACTTCTTTTGTTGGGGTTTATTTTGTTGGGGGAGGTGGGGGGGGTTGGGGGTCCCCCTTTGGGTTTCGGGGAGCGTTTTGCCCTTCCCCCGCGAAGCGGAGCCGCGCACCGCCCGCCCGCCGCAGCCCTTACCCTGGCCGAGGTCTCCCCGAAGAGCGGCCGGTTGTCCGGCCCGCCGGTGCCGTAGCTGCGGGCGGCGAAGCCCTCCATGGCGCGGGGGCGCTGGGGCGGCCGGCGGGGGGCGCGACCTCATGCTGCGCCCCCGCGCCGCGCCGCTCCGCGTCCCTCCGCGCCGCGCCGCGCCCCGCCACGCCCCCCGCGCCCGGCCACGCCCCCGCCGCGGGGGGGAGGGGGGGCTGCGTCGGGGCCCCCTCGGGCGTTACACCTGCGGGGAGGGCGGGCGGGAGGGATCGACCGACGGACGGACCGACGGAGGGAGGGAGGGATGTGCGTGTGCGCGCATATGCGCATCTATAGGCGCGCGTGCATATACGATCATGCCGAGCCTTACGCGGGCGCGGCGCGGCTCCGCGGGACCTCCGCAGCTGCGGAGTCGCCAGCCCCGGCCCTGAGGTGGAGAGGAGTTAAGGTCACCGGTCTGTTATTTACTGTATTTACTTATTATTCAGCAAAGTCGCGTTATGTAAGCAAATCTCATTATTGATGATGATGCTGTGATTTGGAGACATTACGGTTTTGTTTTGTTTTGTTTTGTTTTGTTTTGTTTTGTTTTTAAACGTCTGACGCTGGCAGAGGTGAAAAAATAAGCTTACACGGTCTTCCCAGTCACCTACCAGTGTTATCTACTTAATCGAGATAAAAGGGAGCGGTTATCCCCGGAGCTGGGGCTGGTGGCAGTGAAATATTTTTGCTCTATAGGTCAGCCAAAGTTTTCGCTCGGGTTCACCAGGTGGGATCCCGTGCACTGCCCCTGCTTCGCCTAGAGCTCGCTGCTGCTTTGTCAGAGCTGGAGACGGGTTTGCGTGGGAGAAAGCCTGGGGGGGGGGGGGGTGTTGTAATTTCTTTTTTTTCTTTATTTTGTTTTTAATTGATTAAATTTATTTGTGTTAATTTAAAATGTTATTAATTTTAATTTTTTATTAATTTTATTCTTTCCATCTACATCACTTGGTCTCACAAAATATCCTTCCTCTTGGATATCCCCAGACTATCACGGCTACAACATTTCTCCAAGTGCGTTTTCGGATGAAAATAAACCGATTAAGGTGCGCTAAATGCCACGTCTCCCAGGACAGATTTTACTTGTTCGTTCGGACTGGCTCTGTTGTTTCCCCCCAACCCTGTCCTCCCCCGCCACACACTTCTCCACAACTTCCCAGGAGGTTTCTTGCTGGGAAGCAAAATAAACCCCAGCAAAAGACAAATTCCACTAAATATCAGTGAAATTTAGTAGAAATAACACGGGCATTTCCTTCTTGCTGGATAGAAAACATTTAGAGGCCAGATCTGTAGGTAAAAAGACCAGAAAGAAGAAAAACAGCTGGAAATATTAATTGTCTGTGCAGTTGTTCGGTTGGGGATCGATTCCTGCTCACCCCCAGTCACCCGACATCCCCCTTCAGGCCACTGGTCACGGCTCGTAGGAGTTCCCCAACTCTTGAACAAGAGTCCAGTGAAACCAGCCACTTTTCTTGCAAAACATTTCAGTCGTTTTAGGTGAAAAGCGATGCCGGGGCTGCTTGACCTCAGGGCACATGCTGTGTACACAGGGCTCTGGGTGCACTTGATCTCCACTCAGCCTCCTGTGGCCAACGCGCTTGAAGACCAAAGCACCGCAACTTCAAAGATGAAAGCTATTAAATTCAAGCAAGGCCAGAAAATTATCAGGCTTTCGACGAGCTTGACTTCGTCCTGAGCTGAAGTACGGGGCGGAAAATCAGAAACACCTCCTGGAACCCTCCAGCATTTGTTCCCACGCTCGCTGCTTGGTGAAGAAGGGTCTCCAGGACTCAGTGGAGAGACTCTTCATGTCATCTTGAGCCACTTGGGGGAAAAAAAATCCCACGGGGTGAAGGATGTGGCTTCCTGACACACAAGTGCTCTTGACCTACAGAAACCTTACGGTTGGTTTTACGCTCGTTTTTCAGCACTTATATTCCTGAGCAGTCTCTGGCTCTGCCCAGATTAAACACGGCGGGTTGCGTAGGGTCTGGTTGGGGCCAGGGAAGCGCTGGGTTGCTGGAGGGGCGCGACTGCGGGAGTCCCCTGCGTTGCGTACTGCGTTTGTGCTTGGAGTTAGGGCTCAAAGGGACAAATGGACACAACCTCCTTCAACAGCTGTCAGCTAATTACCAATAATTAAGAACAGATGCAAAACACAGGCAAAACCTGATGAAAACCACAAACCATTCCTTGAACATAAATAGCATCAATAAATAGTTAATAGATGAGATGAGGATGCCAGCCAATGGTAGGTGGGTTTCTTAAGACAAATAAAACTGTTTTATCTGTTGCTTCACCAGAGGTTTCACTTGTGAAGCTCATTTCAAGACTCCTGTCACGTTTCTGGCCAAGGGGGGTAGGTTGTGCTTTTCTCAACCTCTTTAGGACATAAACTAACAAAACCTCCTTCTCCATTGCATCCTTCCTTACCCGTCCTCAGTGCCTCCAACACTTGAAGCTCTTAAGATTTTGGTATGAAAGGTATCTCTCGGACTGGTCAGGAGTAAGACGACCGGACTTCATCCTTAGATCTCTAGAACAGTATTTTCCATTATCAAATGCCATTAGATAATAGCCATTAGGTTGACCTCCAGGATGCAGCAGTGCGTGGTCTTCAGAGATGGGTCACAGCCCCAGTGAGCTGGTGCCATGGCAGCACCGAAATCACAGCTGGGCCTTGGTGGTGGTGTGGGACGGCCCTGGCCCCTGTGGGCTGTCTCGTGGCCCTGGGACCAGCCAAACACACCCTGAAGGGGACAAAGTGCTCAGGTGTCCGTGCTGAGCTCAGAACAGGGGAGCTACTCAGCCCATGCTTTGCTGTAGTATCTCATTTTTTAAATGCTACGTGTCTTCTCCACTTAACCGATCTGCATCTCCTGCCTGGACCACTTGTGTGCATCCAAATGCTTCTCTGGGCGACACGTTCAGTGAGTAGGCAGCAACTTTAATTTGATGAGTGAGAATCTGATTGAGCCATTAACAGATCAGACCCAATAGATAACGTAGCGGATTTAGCAGTTGACTCGGCCAAGCGTCTGTTTTCGTGATACAAATGGTTTGATAAATTGCGTCTCCTCCAGTGGATGACAACACTTGTTCAGCACATGGTGCGTCTTGTGGAGCCGGGTCCTCTTTCTCGCTAGGACACACGCTTGGATTATTAGGCAAGAAATGTCCTGTGCGATCCATTCTGCTTCTTCCGAGAGATGATGCTCCCTGGCAGCAAGTATCTCAGCGAGACCGCTGCTTGTGCACGTGGTCCCATCCACGATTTTCGTTCTCTCTGTCAGTGCACGGTGCAGCTGAATTCCTTGGGAGGCTGGGAATGAATAACTCTTTGTAGCAGTAGTCCTCAGGGGGAGGAAGGGGAGAAACAGGCTAAGATTGAAAAGTTTCTCTGAGAGATGATTTATTGGAGGCTATACAGGAATAACAGCAGCGAGAGGGGTGCGGATGCATCAAGACTCGTGGGTCGCTTAGGGACAAACAGGAATTTCTGCCCTAAGCTGGGATTTCCTCCACCAGAAATGGAAAAGGAAGAGAAAGCTTTTGGTGTTGGTCATGTGATCCATGAACCGATGTGGTATAACAGCGGCACAGGCTGATGTGATCCCAGGCGAGGAATTTCTACAGGAAAAAGGAGTAATTTCTGCCACGGTAGCCGGTACCAGTGAGATCCCATCTGGAGTCTGTTCATCGTTTTGGCCACTCAAGCTCAGGAGAGACTGTTTTGTTCTGAAACAGGTATTGGGAGGAGCTCAACAGTGGGATGATCGGCACAAGGGCCTGTCTTCTAAGAGAAGACTGAAACGCTTGGCTTGGTTAGCCCTGCAAAAGGGAGGCCAAGAAGGGATACTGTGGTTTTTATACACAGCATGGGGAGGAGTAAATGCTAAGGAGTGAGAGAAAATGTTGAAGCTGAAGGGTTATGTTGGCACAAGAGCAAATGGCTATGAAGGATGCACCTGTAGTATCGTGTTCAGACTGGGGGATTTCAGTCAATCGAAGGAGAACAGCTCTAGGACAACCTTTCAGGCAGAGGAGTGGGGAGCAGAAAACCAAATTGCTTTAGAGATGGAGTTTGAGTGACTTGTGAAAAAATAGTATAAGGTGGGGAAAGGGGGTTGGCATTGGAAATCAGACATCCTTTTCAACCTGAAGTCCTTTTTCCACTTTTTTCCATTTCTTTTTCAATTTGGCAGCAGATCCTACTCCATCCATGGACTAGAATGCATTTGGTGTGGTCCCTCTCCTGCAGCCAGAGCTCCAGGAGCAAGCCCTGCTGCCATCAAGAGGCTGACACACATGACTCGGGATGCAGGATCCACTGAGCTCATGTTTCACAGCTCATCAAACTTCTGAAACCTTCCTTGGAAAATGAGACCAAGCCTCTAGTCCTGGCACATGTGGTTAAAGACCTCGCTACCTTAACATTTATGTTAGTACTCAAAATACATGTCTCATTCTCTGTGAAAATGCTATCAATCTTCCTCACGGATATTCCGTACCGTACTTGGTTGGGCAGTGATGCAGCGTGGGTGCGCGGGGTGTCCACACCACGTTTCTGCTGATGCTCACTCACAGGACAGATCGCACAACAGAGCGGTTGGTTTTCTGCCACATTTCAAAGCTTAGGGGATCCTGCGTTCCCTCTTTACTACCCGGTGGAATTGAACAAATGATAAAACGATTTGCCCCATTTGCTTGGCGATTTGTTGTCTTTCCCACACAGACTTTTTCTTTGCAAAAACTGAATCAAGCTGTATTGTCTGAGAATAAAGACAAGCTGCTGACATCAAGTTCATAACAAGAGCATCCATGACTGCCACAATTTTGATGCTCCATAATACTGACTCACTTCTTTCTACAATTTAAAGTAAGTATATCAATCTTCAGTGAAAAGTACGCACACTTTTCAGGTCTGAAATAAAAAACAACCGGCTTTTTAATGGAGGAAATTATATAAAAGGAAATTTCAGATGGTTTAACATTACAAAGGTTTGTTCTGCTCAGGTTGGACACAATTTGCCTTCCCTTGTTCCAGGGGTTTGCATGCTGAGCTTTAGCTCTCCTTTCTCAAAAATAGGCCTGGCACTGCTTCCAAGAAGTAGATTTGGCCCATAAATTGCAGAGAGCTTTGGAGTATCTTTAGAACATCAGCACCGTAGACTCGTAAAAAAAATATATGCTCTCTCCTGTCTAATATTTTATTTATTCTAAAGGCCATCATATGGTTTTTCCTGTACTCTGGGCGAAGATTTAATTCAGCACGTATATGAAAATTTTAATATATCCCAAGGCTAATTATATATCATTGTCATTGCTGCTGCTGCCTCTGTAACTCATCAGCTGGCTGTTCAAGTCCCAAGGTGGTCAGTAACTCATCTGTGCAGGCAATGCTGTCTTCAGCTCTTCACCGACCCGGCTCTCTGATGCTCTGCATGTCCTTTCAAGTGATCTAATGTGCTGGGTTTTCTAAAGCATAAATTTATTCCGTAACTCTTTGTTAACACTGGCTTTCTGCTGCAATTTATCTTAGTCGCTGCTCCAGCAACATCAGCCACTGCTCTCCTGTCTCCTTCCCCGCAGCGATTTCAGCTTCCTGACACAGCTGTTAGTGAGTGCAGCCTGATAGTTGGTTTTTGCACCATTAAATCAGCCTTCAGCTCCCAGGGCGATGGCCCTTTGGATATTCTATTTGCCATGCTTTACTTTGAAAGGATACGATTTTCTTTGGAGCTTTCTAACAAAGCTTCCACAACCCCAAATTCCTGGAGGACCCCGGAGCTGTTTTCACATGTTTTTAAGGCCAAAGGGAACGTGATTAACAAACTTGCTTCGTTACAGTGGACTTTAAACTCATCTCTGTCCTAACAAATCATCCAACAGCTCCCAACCTGAAGAAATGCTCTGGAAGAATTAAAAATGGACAAGATGTTTACGACACTGAGATCCCTCTCGGTCATCCCAGAAGAGTTGTGCTTGTCTCCCTCTGTGGAAGGAGTCACCCAAGCCTGGCAGATCATCAATGGGAAAACCAGCTTGAGGACTTCCACTCCTCCACCCCAGAGCTAGGGGCATGATTTTTTCCAATTAATCCTGCAGTGCTGAGATTGTACATTTCTTGCCTTTGCATGTGCCAGGGGGACGTGTCTGCTGCGAGGACACGGGGTTTCTGAAGGTTGCGTGTGAAAAGAGAAGAGAAACCAAAACCTTTCTGTTTTGCTGTTCCCACGGTTGGTTTTACTTAGTAGCTGCCAACAAGGACCGAGAAGTTTTTAAACTGATACCAGGCGGTGTTACAGACATATTCAAACTGAAAAAAAATCAAAACCAAAATTCAGAAAAATATTTCTAGCATACTCTATCTGTAATCTGGTGATCTAGCCAAAGCTCCTTGCTCGCTTCCCTTGGCTTATTGTAACTTTCTTTGAGTGCCTTCCTTGCAGCTTTTGGAGATTTTCCCTTAAACAAGGATTCACGCATTATTTTAGCGTTAATGGAGAACTCCAGTGGCAGTGGGACCCAAAGGGCAGATGCCACGTGGGGGAACACGGCACTGCTGGAGTGACCGGCAGCGGCACCGCGGGGCTGGGGCTGACGTGAGCAGCCCGTATCCGTCAGCTCCCTGGATGTTACAGTCATTGCCTGGGACATGGGGAGGAACATTGGCCCAACAGGAGGGGGAAAAACAGTCACGGCCTTTTCTCATTTGCAGTCAAGGAGAGGTTTGGGGGAGGCAGTCAGCAGAGGGAGGCATGTGCTCACAGATTCAGTGTGAGCCTCGGCCCGTGGCATCCCTCTGAGCTGGGAAATACAGGCAGCAGGCTTTAAATGGTACTGCAAAACTATTTCATTTTACTTTTTCCACATTTATGTTTAGCTCTTGGAGATCAGATGAGAGATTGAACAAATGAAGAAGCTGAAACATTCAGAGTCGGGGATGTGTTGTCCGAATTATTCATTATAATCTTCACTCTCCTTTGGGTTTTCCAGCAGTTTGAGTTTCATGAGGATTGTGGATTCTCCCTCCTTTATGTTATCTTATTTAATGTATCACAGAAGCTTTCCCATCTGCTCCTTCATAGCCCGAAATCTCAACGGAAAGAGTCACAGCATTTGATAGAAGACGGTTTAGAGAAAAAATACCTTCAAGATTTTTTTATTTTTGAGAAAAAGTATCTTCAAAAAGAGAAATGTTTCATTAAAATATATATATATATGCACATATATCATGAAAATTTCCCTTCTGAGCCTCTGATACGTGTATAAGCAACTTACTTACCAACATCCAGCTCTTCTTTCAGGTTGGTGGCAGACTCTAAGTGGGGCAGCAGCTGTGGGCCTGCTTCAAAACATCCCTTTGAAGAGCAGGGGAAAGGCGCTTGAACTGACACCGGTCATTTCCTTGTTTGGAGCCTGTGCACCAGCTGAACGGCGAAACCAGCCCTCTCATCTGCTCCGTTTGCAAATTAGACATCACTTGTCAGCCCAGGGAGGGTGGCAGTAACGTCACAGGGAAATCTGGATTGTTACTGTATTTTCAAGAGGAAAAAAGTGCTACTTCTAATAAATTACAAAAAGACACAGAACAACAGTACCACCTCCTGATTTTGCAGGTTTTCTATCTTGTCATTTAGGCTTTCCACAGCAGGATGAACAGAAAAAGAAAAATCTCCCCCTCCTTGTTCTTCCTCGTTGTGTGCATATGGTCCCCTTGGCACCGCCACATCCTTGAGATACGGAATTTTGTGATGCTCTCTGCGGAGAGGGGAGATGAAAGGCCTTCCTCGCCTGCAGCAAGCATGCTTCACCGTGCCAGGAGAGGTCATCCCACCAGCAGCGAGGGTCTGCGTGACTCCTGCATCTTCCCAAGTCACCTCAAGGCTATCTGGCAGCCAAACGCATCCAGGAGAAGGAGGTTTCCTTCCCAAAACTCAGTGTCCCCAAGGCACACACTCCATTAAACGGTGGTTAGCCATGGGATGACTAAGACACCTGCCTGAAATCCAGACTGCTGCCTCCTATGCTGAAATATTTCCAGCTGGCACTGCCAGCAACCATGGGCTTTTTATTCTCCATGGGCTGTGCAATTCAAAACCTGCGGCAGCTACAGCCTCTGAATTGAAAAGCGAGTCATTTAAATCCTGTTTGCACAGGGGAGCTGTTATCTTACTAAAAGTTCATGGATTTTGCAGAGTCTGGGTGTGGAGGGCTTCATCTCACGTGAGAGGTGTGAACCTCTCATCTCGGGGTCTCGCACAGCACCAGTCACTGCTTTTATTTAGGTAACTCTGGGCTGAGATTGATGGTAGTGGTTAGAAACTGTTAGTCCTCAGGCAGTAAAATAAGATGTTCCAGAAACAAAACCTCCAAAGCGCCTATTTCTTCATCTATCCTGTGGCTCGTCACTGATACTTCAAATCAGACAAGATGCATCCAATCAGCTGAGCACAGATGAAAATACTTTCTAACCCCTTTTTCTTTATTGACAGAGTCCTAGTGTATCCACTTCATTAATTTACCTCTGATTAGAATCTGCTTAGTCTAGTATCATTCCTTTTCCTTTTAAGTAGCAGATCACGTTGACCTTCCATCAGTCCTCTGGCACCTCTCCAATTTTCCAAAGTTTGTTAAGATCTAAAAATTAGTAAATTAGAGAGTCCTGAGTTACTGGTCTTAAGACTGGGAGTGTACATGACCCCGGACTTCTCAGCTGAAAGTGTTTATATTTAGCAGGTGATGCTTCACATCCTCCTTGGTTACAGATGGTAAATTATTTCTTCTGGTGTGGATGGATCCTCCTTCTTTGCTCTGATATAGTAAAGCAGGAATTATGAATATTTGGTGAGTTTTATTCTATCTGATGGATGCAAATGGTAAAATTCTAAATAACAGAGAAGCTGTTCCTGAACTAAGATTCCCAATGACATTTTAATGTCTTCTTACCGTCTGTAGCATACTTAAGCTTTTATATTTCTTCTGTTTCTTTTGCCTTGCATTCTCAATCATCTTCTTGCAATATACACACTACCAATGAATATCTCTTCTAAACACCTGTTCTGAACTCATCCTTCAGATACATAAATCTTTCTTCTCTGTTGAAATATTGCTCTGGTCTGACAAAATATTAATCCAATGACATTTTAAATAAATCTCTGTGTTTGTAGTTGCAAAGGTGGTGATCTTTCTCACTTGTTGAGACCAAAGCTGTAAGTGATAGGCTCTCAAAGAGAGATTTCATGTTTTAATGAGCATCTCCTCAAAACAGTGATCTTTCAGCCCTTGGTATGTAGACCTCCTCCCTGTTGAAGAGTTGATGGAGAGAAGCAGGGTCCCTCTCGGCTGCGACTCAGGTGCCTTCTGAACAAGATGAAGATGGATCCGTTGGGGAGGTTAGGATAAGGAGTCCAGCGGGCTCCACCCGCCGCAGCCGCAGAACAGGGCTACAGAGCAAGAGCTCCGCCGTCCATAGCTTCAGGAGACCAGGGCCATGGAAAGAGGCAGGCCTGCAGGGCCGCCGTGCTCCTTCCTCCAGAAACACTGCCCAACGCATTCCCATACTGAGCGTGCCTGGCTCCAGCCCATCTCTCTATGCACAGCATCCTAGCACCTATCTCCTAGCACCCACAGCCCACCTGCTGGCTCTTCCCCGCTTGCATCCCAGCGTCGACTCTTCCTCAAAAAAGTCGTGTATTTGGCACAAGCATGTCCCCCGGGGCAGTGCAGCGCAGCTGACATCCTCTAGACACACTGGGCAAAAATGAATAACCTGCCATGCGTCCAGTCTGCCTGCTTTTTGCAAAATCAAGCAGCTGCCAGCAGCTTATCCACCCAAGCAGGACATCTTCCCCTTGGCTGAGGCATTCGGGTGCTCCTGCCAAGGCAGGATGAACATCTGCAGCGAGATGCTGGGACCGCGTCCTGCTTCCCCAGCCAACAAGAACTGAGCTACTGCCAGCAAGGGAGGAGGTTTCTGGGGGTACAAGACCGCTGGCAAAATGCTGATGCATCTGCGTGACTGACTCCCTACACACGCTCATCCTTCCCTGAACTCATGTGCCCTTTTTCCCTCCCTCCCCCATCCTCCTCCTCCTCCTCCTGTTTTTAGGCATTCCCTTCCCTTTGTCTCCACGTCCTTAGAGCTGCCACCTGCCTGGACATCTGCAGCAGCAGGACAGAGGTCCTGCTGAGTAGGTGCCTCTACATGGCATCATCCTTCACATCACAGCCAAGCTGCCTGCCTTGGGGAGGCTGGCGTGAGGACATGTGAAATATGAGAGCATCTGGTTCAGTGAGTTATTTGGTTAAGGACTATTCTGTACCATAGAAATAACAAATAACGAGGAAAATGCTAAATTAAACAGACAGACACACAAACATTAATGAGCAGGTGATGAGAAGGTTAATAACGGAGGCCAGAGCCTGTCAGGCACTGACTGATGGGCCATTAAAAGAACTACTCCAGCCTTGGAGAGGGTCAGCCTCTATTTTGTAACTGATAAGGAGGAGGAAATATGGTTAGCATGAATATTAAGGGATATTTGAGGGGAGGTTGGGGGACTGCATGAATGATGTTATGGGGAAGGACCACAGACAGAAAGGGAAGGATCAGGGTGGAACAAGTATGGGAAAGATGGTGAGGAAGGAGGATGGAGGGGCTAGAGGTGTGTGAGCAGGCTGTCGGGCAGGATGTTCACCTGGCTGAGCCCTGCCCCTGATCCCTGCAGTCTGGCCTGTCCTCTTATTAAATCCCATTCTTAATTACCTTTTTTGTGTCATCTCACTGTCTATCCTGTGTGCCAGCCCCTGGCATGTAGTCACCAGTCACCCTCCCAAATGCTGTTTGCGAGTGTGCTGAGCTTCAGACTTGAAGTAAATGCAAAGTCTCAACTGCAACAAGAAAGAAAATGTGTTTTATTAAGTAATTACAACTTGCCAACAGGTGCTCAGCACAGGCATGCTACTAAGCAAGCAGCTCCTAAAAATAAATATAAATCCAGTGGAACTAGGGTAATAGGAGAAAACCTGCAAAGACCATAAGGCAACTCCATTCAAGCTGCTTTCAGACAGACTTCACTCGTATCAGACAACGTGAGGAACAGCGGCATCAACAGCTGTTGAGTAACAAAGTTGTCTTTAAAGAGGTTGAAGCCAGTGTGAGAGACTGAAAGAGTTAATGTCTCAAACATTGTGATAAAACAAGTCACGGTCTGCATGGCAGCGATAAACCTTAAACGAGAGGTCAGATAACTCAGGACGCGGAGGGCGTGCTGGAGGGCGTGCTGGAGGGTGCGCAGTTCCGTGTTCTGATAGGCCCGGCAGGACAACGCACCATGTATGGCCCAAGGTCACACAGAGTTTATTTGGGGAAGGGGTTCACGACCACCCCGCCCAATGGTGCCTGCACAAAGGATCAGGAGCTACATAACTCCCTGAGAGGCAGGAACTAGACTATAAGAGGCACAACTCCAAGGAGCCGTGCGCACGCCCATCACTGGAGGATTGCCCCGTCTGTCATCGTCATCGCGGGATCCAAGGGTGGTGATCTCTCCCTCTCTCTCCGCCCCCCCCCTTCCTTTTACTCTCTTTCCTTCTCTTCTTATAAATGCCTCAATAGAATCCACACCGCCTATTATTACGCTTTCCAAGTTTAAGTTGCATGTGCCATAAATAAAGCGTTTAACTGATCGCCTGGTGTCGTTTCACCTTAATTTAGCCCAAGGGAATCACGAAACTGCTACGACCCCCTGAGTCACCCAGTCTGGGTCGTAACAGCCGATCAATCATTTTCAGCACCTTGAAACAAGGGAACCATGTTTGAAAACCAAAAGGTTGAGGTTCAAGTGTCTTCAGAGCTGGAAAGACAACTGTCCACTCGGGTACCAAAGTGAAAGTTAAAATGCTTATACCACTTTTTTTTGTGCTGCGCTTTGAGCTGCTGTGACTGTAAAGCAATCAAATAACCATAGTATCACTTTCAGACAGTACTGTTCAATAATCAATTCAAGTAAAGGCTGAAAACATAGGAAACCAGCCTAGAACACACAAATGCAGCCTTTATTTCCCCAGTGTGACCGGATGAATTCAGGGAGGTTGCATCCTTGCCATTTCTCTTGTAGCTGTCAAACACAAAGCCTGAAAAGTAGGTCTCACAAAAGTTTGTTTTACCTCCTTTTGTGAGCTTCAACAGGCACAGAAAGCATTTATTCTTGTCTTGTGCAAAGCCATGAAGTGAATTAGAATTAGACCAAGTACATGAGACTTGGGCAGCTGGTAAGCACTTGCTAACAGGGAGCCCTGCCATCATCCATTTGTTGAGCTGCTGCAAATGGTCATTGAAAGCGTGACAGTATTCCCTGATAAGAGGAACACCAACAGATAAGAAAAGTACCTTGGAAAGTATTTTCACAGAATTACTTTTTATTAAGACTCAAATCTGCAAAATAGCACATATTTTCATCTCTAAGCAATAAAATGGAGAGATAGGATTTAATCTCTATCTCTTTGAAGTTACTAAAGTTCAGTTAAAAGTTTTTGTAATGGTGTTCAGAAAGAAGTTATTTATCTTGATATGAACTGTTGTGTCACCCTTAAAATGAAGCACAGCTTCCTCAGATTGCTTACTTCCGATACTTTTTCACAACTTAGCAACCTTAAATTAAGACACAAGTAAGCTAACAGTTCTCAACATGCTTAAAACTGAGGTGTCAGACAAGACATTTCAGTTACAGATTTATCAAATAAGAGAAAATACCAACACATTAAATTCTTTTGGCAGTTTTTTTGACTGAAAGAGATACATCCAGCATAACGGCAGCAGAGGAAAACTTGTTAGTACTCGAGTATCAGCTTCGTGTTCAACAAGCACAGCTGAATACCAAAGCCACTTCAGGAAGAGCTTTGACAGGCTGGAGGAGTGGGTCTATGTGAGCCTCATGAAGTTCAACAAGGCCATGTGCAAGGTCCTGTATCTGGGTCAGGGCAATCACCAGCCCCGCGGAGAAAGACTTGGGGGTACTGGTGGATGAATAATTGGACATAATCCAGCAATTATGCGCTCGCAGCCCAGAAAGCCAACCGTATCCTGGGCTGCATCACAAGCAGCGTGGCCAGCAGGTCGAGGGAGGTGATTCTGCCCCTCTACTCTGCTCTGGTGAGACCCCACCTGCAGTACTGCGTCCAGCTCTGGAGCCCTCGGCATAAGAAAGACACGGACCTGTTGGAGTGGGTCCAGAGGAGGGACACGAAAATGACCAGGGGGATGGAACACCTCTCCTCTGAAGAAAGGCTGAGAGAGTTGGGGTTGTTCAGCCTGGAGAAGAGAAGGCTTTGGGGAGACCTTATTGCAGCCTATCAGTACTTAAAGGGGGCTTATAAAAAAGATGGTGGCAGACTTTTGAGCAGGGCCTGTTGCGACAGGACAAGGGGGAATGGCTTTAAACTAAAGGGGGGTAGATTTAGACTAGATAGAAGGAAGAAATTTTTTACACAGAGGGTGGTGAAACACTGGCACAAGTTGCCCAGCGAGGTGGTGGCTGCCCCATCCCTGGAAACATTCAAGGTCAGGTTGGACGGGGCTCTGAGCAACCTGATCGAGTTGAAGATGTCCCTGCCCACGGCAGGGGGGTTGGACTAGATGACCTTTAGAGGTCCCTTCCAACCCAAACCATTTTATGATTCTAAGAATTAACTCAAGCAAACATCTTTATACTAGATTAATGTTATTTTGTGATCACAGACAAACTTGAACTCAGGCAAGAACCCCCGTTACCTGTTTCTTTTTAAAGAGAGGAACCCTTTTGGCTTCACAGCTAAGGCCATTACACAGCTAAGGTCTTTAGAAAACAGAGTGGTTTTAAGTAACCTTAAGTTTGGCATGAACTGGAGTGAAATATGGAAATGAACTGGATGTCAAAGGACAATTATAACTGAAACTGTCACTGCCAGTACAAAACCTGCTATTTTGCTAGTGAAGTGAGTGAACTCCCAAATACAGAATTAGGGCTGACAAAGGCTATGTCTGTAAACTGGTCTCCAGCACTAATGACAAGGCTTTTCTTTCATTTTCATCCCATTAATCTTTTAAATATTACACTGAGATTCAACCTTTTAGCACACTGACAATGCTGCAAAATGTAAGTAATAAAATCTAGGTAATTCACTGTCTCAAAGTGAGAAGAATCTGCCAACTCATACAAAATCAGCATTTCAGAAGTGGAACATGAATTCCCATGCTACTTGTCTGAAATTAAAAGAAATCTCCATGGGCTGTATGAAACGCGCACTCGTCATTTTTAAAACATAATACGAGAGAGAAAACATCCAGCAGTACTGCAAAAACATTGAGGTGTAGTCAGGTAAAATGAGGGAAGCTCAGAATAATCTTCTACATTTGTTTCAATTTTTAAAAGTCTTTCTTTAAAAAAAAAGTTAAACTCCAGAAAGTTACCTGCAATTTTAATTCCTGTTCTTGAATACCCAACTATGTCTTTTTTATAGACTGAGAAAACAGCTGTACCAAACGTTCTCACTTATTCTATGTGTGCTGATAGCAGTAATTTCTGCCAATAAAATTGAGTTGGCTATACAGCATATCTATTCTTGTGAATTTTTTAAAGGTTCTTTTCATGTCCACTGGAAAATTTCCTTTTTAGGAATCTATGAAGTTAACAAAGTGACATCCATTATCTCAAAGTAACAAAATAGATGGATTATCCTGATAATTGTTCTGTTCCCACTATTTGATTGCAAAGTATGCAAAACGTCCTCTCTTAAAAAGTACACTGAGCAATTCAAATAGAAAAGAAATCATAATGAAAATCTGAAGTGAAATTTACTGCAGCAATGTTTTATTTCTGTCATTGCAGTAACTCTCTATTTATATGCCATTAAAACCTTCCTGGAATAAAAAAGCTTCACAGTGGCTTCTGAGTACCTTTCAGTCATTTCTCTAACAGAGCTCATACAAATTCAAGCTAAAAATTTCCGAGTAGTCTAAATAAGGTGACTAGATCATTGTCACCTATTGTCACTGAGATCTTCTGAATATTGCATCTATACTACTGATTTTGACTTGGAGCTGTAAGTCCTCTATTTTGCATCTTGAGTTGGCCACCATCTTAGGTTCAAATGAAGGAAGAATATCCGTAAGACAGGTGGTCAAATGTACACTGCTAATCCATGCCTAAAACCTAGTTTAGATACCCCTTGGTTTACAGTCTAGAGACAGGAGATATTAATAACACTTTTTCTGTAACTACCACGAACACACCTACTGGTTTACATAACAATAATCTGTTCTACTGGTCAATTATCTAGAGTTTTGGCATCTTAAAGTATTTTAGTTAAATTCCCTAATGAGTGAAGGTAAGTATGGTACCTCACGTTTACCGTGTCCATACCGTAGCACACGTATGGACAGCTTCTGCAGAGCTGATGTCACAGCAACATGTTCAAAGCAAATGTTACATATCTACATTTGGAAGAAATTAATTGTGCCCAGAAGAGCCAACTTCTCTCCATTCAGAACAAAGGGTGTCCAAATGACAAGGGCAGGTGTAGATGTTGACAATGTGACATTTGAAGTTAGATGAGATGAATTCTGCCCAGAAATCCCACATATCATCTGCATAAGTTACCTAACCTTAACTATTACATGGTATGGATTTCATGTTCTCCCTGCAGTTTTTTCCCTGAACCCACCATAGGGAAATCTACAATCTTCCCCCCCCCCCGCCCCCCATAAAAAGGCATATGCTAGCAAGTCAATTAATACTTCCTCCTCAAGTAATTAACACTTGCACCTGACAAAAATACTTTGGAGATACCTTACCTATTGCTCAGGAAGACATTTTTGTTGTGACTGTTTCCACCACAATAACTAGTTTTTAAATCTGCAGCTTAGCACTGGTCCTCGCTACTTGATTGTTCGGTGTCCTTCACTAAATTCTCTGCTTGTTATTGCTATTCTCCACGGGAACTTTAGCCTTTTGGCCTTACTTTGGCCCTTTGTAGTCTTGCAACCTTTAGCTGTACCAAGAGACTGTGGTTGACATTAGCCAGTGTCAACAAGATTATATTGTTTTGAATAAAGATTGATGCCTGTACTTATAATGGTCTTTGCACACAGTTAAACCAATTATATGATGATGCCCACTTGCCAGCTTTTTATCTTTTTGATGTCAAAACATTTGTAACTAGGAAAATGAGGGACAATAAGATTTTCAGTTATAGCAGGAAAAAAATGGAATTCCTATGTCTATGGTTCCGGTCTTCTCCACATTTCCTATATTCCCCCTTCTATCCAAGAATGACGTCGATACTTAAGGTAAGTCAGATTACACAAATCTCATTTACTTACAGATTCTAACAAACAAACAGGTTTATAAAAAATACAAACATATTAGAATAACAAAACTAATACACATAAACTTTCACTTTAGGGACTTCTTTGTCTTCGCATTCTCTTTGTTTATCATAATAATAGAATGTATTATCCCTTCTCTGAAGTTTCTTAACAAATCCCGTTTCTGGCCAACACTCTACCTAAGAAGAATAAAAAGAATATACATTCACCTGAACAGGCTCACACTGAATGATGTTTGTGCATTAGATTGGAAAGAATATCAGGTATACTTCCATGGGAAAACCTCATTTGCATCTGAACACTACTTTGCTATTTATTTGCTTAGCTTTTAAAAAAAGATTAAGAGCAAAATGTCAGAAACCAGTTTTCTGGTCTAGTATAAAGAATTTTGTCATCAGAAAAGTCTAGAAATTAGGATCTAAGAATATCTGATAGACTAGAGTCATTTAAAAAGTGGACTAGTCAAAGCTTTTAAAATACATTGTTTAGGGAAAAAACATTGATGCTATTCAGTACTCTCAGCGGCTAAAAGATTCCACTTCTGTAAGACTGACACACAGTTTCTTTGGGATCCTTCTGACCATGAAAAATGTGTGCATCATGCTTTTCATTAGCTATTTCATAAAAATAAAGTGAGCTACATGTATCATAGTCTCAGATACAGCAGGATCAGTCCTGCAGGAAACCAGCACCATCCTGGTGCTCTTCAGTGTTCCACAATGTGAAGCTTTAAACAAAAGGCTTGAGCACTTGTACGTTCAACAGCTTTATGGCTTTAGTAGCTATCTGCAGCTTGAACACCTATGACTGCTTCTGATTAAATTGAACCTTAATAATCAGGTAATAAGAATCTTATTTCTCTTCCAGGCAGGGTTGACAATAGGATGTCAAACTACAGCATTCTCTAACCAGAGAGTCCCAGAAGTAGTAGCTTCATCACTTACCTTATTACTTTAGACACACAGCTGAGTTATTTGCTAAACGTAAGAGCCTTAATATTCATGCCACCTATATTATAATTGCATCATTAATAACTACTGCATTATGGAAACATAATATGGAGTAAACAAGACATTTCAAAATGTGTAAATTGAAAGAGAACCACTGCCAGATCCTGGCAAGTTTGAACAGAATGCATGCTCATTTTACACTGAGTAAGCGGTGTTCTTTAACTTTTGTCAGGGTTTAATTATTTATGGTTATGCCCTGCCATAAATCTTAAACAGACTGTTCCTACCACGCTAATTACAGGATTTCTTTTTGCACAGTTAAAGGAATTTATGCCACAGCCTTTACAGTGTTATCCAAGCCCATGACAAAAGAATAAACTGCATCTTATTATGCACATCAACGTTTTGCTATATTTTGAGCTAACTGGATGAGGAGTGACTTTCTTAGGAACATTCTGCACCATTAAGCGGCACCTCCATTTTTATTTAATCGTCTAACATGAGACAGAAGTTTAAAGTAATAACCCTTGCAGAGTTCTAAATCTTACCATATCAACTTGTTTTACTTGTTTATATTCAACCTCATCTCTGTATCCTGCTTGCTGAAATCTGTATAAGTTCTCTACATCATCTGACCATTTTTTGGCATGATGTATAGATTTTGGGTTGATGTCAGCTTTAGCCATGACTCCAGAAACTTCAGGCTTTTTCCTGAAATTAGATTTTTAAAAATTAAATAGAGAAGACAGAAGCAAGCGATTTTGTTAGGGACATATAGAAATAGGTAGAACAAAATTTAAAAATAAAGGAATTACAGACAGTACAACATTATCTGCCCCTCAAAGTCTGAGGTTAAAATATAAGCAGTTGGAATCAAATTAAATGCACTACTTGATCTCAAACAAACCCAAATCATCTACACTTCTATATATACCTTGACACTTCTACACCTCAACTTAACCTACCTAAAATTTATTTGTGCATATTGATGCATTAAAAAATATATAAAATACAGTAATTTTTTTAATTGCACATCTTCGCAGTTGCCATCCCTTTGGGGCAGGCAGTTTTTCAGGTTTTTCTTTCTTCCTACTGAAGGGACACCGAACTGGGAACCACAAAATGGAGAGCTGGGCTGTTACTGAAGAACAGCAAACACTCAGGATGGGAGAGGAGGGGAAAGGAGAAATGCACTGCCAGTCACGTGGCCACAGTGGAGATGACAAAGAAGAGGTCTTAAGAAATAAATTGGATAAGGAGGCAAGGCACACAACCTACCAAAATTCATCCTATTCTACCCTTGCCCCATCAAAATCTGCACTGCCTGCCACTGACTTCCTCCTCACACAAAACCCATTTGTTCAATCTGCTGAGAAATAGTAAATAGGTTAATCAACTGCTAAACCTGCACAGAGCAGAACTGGGACAAGATGAAATTCAAACTGGAAAAAAAAAAAAAAGAATAAAATAACCAATAAAAAAAAAAATTGTGGAGTCAGTAGAAACTCGCCAGGCAGGGATTTGAACTATATTTCAAAAAAATATGAATCACTTGACTTCTACCTTATATCTGAATTTCATTGCATTTGCTTTCCTGAGTGTATCTTATTCTGCTACTAAAATAGAACTTTATGCTGCCTCTGCAAGCAAAATACACAGAACACTATCATGCCTAGTAGATATGATCAGAAATGAGTCCTCTCCTAGTTTTGTAATGCCGCCAAGTTTCAGCTTCATAATTAGGAAGGTATCTTCAAAGAAAGAGAAAAAGCTTCTGGATTTTGTAGTGAGAGGATGAACACAGTCTCACTCCCTGGGGGTAGTATGCTGCCTCCAAATCCTGCGCACAGAGTAAAATTTCCTTACTTAGCAAGTTCCTATATCAACTGACAGCTTGAAAAGTTGAATGCTGATGTCTTATCAAATGCACAAATGCCCTTAAGTCTGTTAGAAAGGCAGAAAAGGAGAAAAAAAAATATCGCACCACAGCATACAGATCTTTGGGCAAATGATATCAAGAATTATTGTTATCATAATGTGGAAATAGCAGAAGTCTGCATTTCTGTTGTCTAACCGTATGAGAGCCATTAGCACACAAAGAAAGGGCCTTTCATCTCTTACTGCATACACTTTATTAAAGATCAATAAAAATATGCACAAGGGCTCTCTTCTAGCACAGTTCCGCACTCCAAACATTCTTTTACCAGGCTCTGCAGCATTTTGTAATTGAAGGCAGCCATTTGCTAAAAAAAAAAAAAAAAAAAAAGGTGGTTTTCCCGCCCAGTTATGAGGTGGCACATACAAATTAACATGCTGAGCATATATCCTTATTATAAACCTTTAGTGTAGTCTTTGAGATACCTAGCTCAACATAGTTTTTTCCTCCTTTGCTGCAAAGGACCCTTTTGTAGCCATTACAGGATTTTTCATACACTGTATGCTCATCTATGTTTGACGAGAACTGTTGTCAATCTGGGACTTTAGACAGTCAATGTTATTAGCAATAACATTAGATCTTAATAAATGCTAAATTATAATGAATTTAAGTGTCTTATGATAACTTACATGTTACTAGTGTTAAGTACTTCTTTATAGGATGTACTGAATTCATCTAATGAACGTGCTTCTTCAAGACATCTAGATATGCATGGCACTTCCTGAGTCACCATTAATTCAGATGGCCTGTCCACAGGCATTCCTGCTCAAAAAATACATATAAAGGTCATATGTTTAAAGTGCCGGCTTGGTGACTTCAAATAATAAAAGCGCCATCCTGATATTTTTAGGCTGCTATTTAAGCCCTTTAAACATTGTACTCTTTGTCTATTGTAGTGCCTCCGAGTTCCAGGCATAGAGCTGGTTTCATTGCACAAGAGCACGAGATGAGCTGTACTCCAGACAGCCTACAATTCAGGGAAAAGACAAAAGACAGCAGACAGATATAGGCAAGTCAAAGAATGCAAGAGGATGGTAAGAAAATATTCAGCATAATACTAACACTTTTTATTTAAAGGGAATTGTTGAACAGTAAAGTGGACTTTGCTAAGACGACAATGTTTGCCTGCTCTTAATTTAGGGGAAATAGTGAGATTTCATATACCTCTGTTTTGGCTTTGGGAAAACAATTTTTAATGTCAATCACAGCACAACTTCTATGGAATCCTAACTAGCCTGCACTTGCATATGGTAGTTTCCTTAATGCTTATACAAGTTGTAAAGGTATGTGGAAGGAGAGTGTCTGCTCCTTTAAGGGCATCTGGTCAAGGACCTTTTCCAGTGCAACAAGGGATAAGAAGGGGAAGAAGCAATAAAACAAGAGCGTATGGGGACACAAACCCGACCAGCAAATGATAAGGGAGGCAGTGATTAGAACCAAACTGGGTCAGTCACATTAATTAACGAGGGCATGTGGGAGTGTGAGAATGTTTATTCCAGCAAGGTTATCTGATCTGGGACCTTGTCAGTTGGGAAACTAAGGGAAAAAGGGGAAACCAGAAACAAAATATACAGAGACACAGACCTGACAAAACAAACATAGAGTCCCTGACAAGAAACAAACCTCACACTCACACTAATTGATGGGCTATTAAGAAACTACAGGCGCCACTTCCAGGAAGATCAACCTGGACTTTGCAACTGATAAGACTGTAAACCAGGGGGACCCCAGACTTGGAGGGGTGCGGGAATAGATAGAGCTGTACAAACCCTTGAGAGATGTGCAGGGGAAGGGGAGTGGGGAGGAAGACGGAAATAGACAGAAAGGAGTATAAAAGAGGCCGGTCGTGTGTCAAACAGGGCTAGTCAGTACGCTTGCCTGGCTGAGCCCTGTGCCTGATCATCAGTCTGTCCTACCTTCTTATATCTACTTATTAAATCTTAACTATCTCTCTGTGTAATCTCACTTTCCAACCTGCGTGTATGCATGCTGCAAGGACTAAGTACCAGCTACTGGTGAGATCTGTGCAAGAGAAAACTGGTGCCAGCTCCTAGATGTGGGCTTCCTGCAGCTTGTGGTGTCAGCTGCTGGAGCGAGCAGGGATCCCAGCATCAGTAGTTGGAGGGGTCGTAGCTCTCTGGATCTAGGGAGGGTCCTACAGACTTTGTGCCCAGAGCGCCAGCTACTGGGAGGACTGGCATGAGTGGATTTGGTGCCAGCTACTGGATTCAGACCAGGGGTATGGGCACCCCTGGCCTGTGGTGTCAGTTACGGGACCAGCTGGCGAGTAGAGGGAGCTCAGGTCCAGGCCAGGGTATCAAGCACATAGGGGAGTCCATGCTAGTACACCCAAGGGGACTTATGAACAAAGAGTGCATGAGAGATGAGTGTGTGAATGCATGTTTGCTAGCAAGCATCAAGTTGGACTAGTGGGCAAGCAGGGGATCCATGAAGCAGGTAAGGGGGCTTGGGATCTGTGCAGGGGTGCTGGGCAGACAGAGGTGCCATGCTGGTACTCGAGGGATCTGCAAATGTGTGTGTGCTTGTGAACCTAGAGAGTGGTGCATGTGTGCCTGCACTAGTGAACTTTATTGCTACCAGCCGAAGAGGAAGAAAGGGACTTGTCTGCATTTATGTTTTATGCGAGTCCTGTATGTAGGTGCTGTTGAAGGCAACACCTCATCTCTGGCAGCCTGTGTGACCAGTCATGTCTGTAATTCACGCTCAGCTTTGTTACTGGTTGAGCCTGCAAAGGGGAAAGCAGCAGCTGAATCCCTCAGCCCGGGCAGAGGGCCCCGGTCCCCGGGGCAGCAGAGGTTGTGGGCCAGAGCAGCTGGAGGAGATGGCTGCACCTCTTTGATCACCCAACATGAGTCAGCATTCACAGGACCTATCTGGGGTCCTAGAAAAGTCAATAAGCGATTTCCAATGACTTCAACAGACTTTCCATGAAAGCTTCTTGTATTGTAGGAGCAGGCTGTCCCCGTACGCCGTAAGAAGAACAGGCGGGGAAGACGACCGGCCTGGCTGAACGGTGAGCTCTTGCTGGGACTCAGGAAAAAATGGAGAATTTACCATTTGTAGAAGAAGGGGCAGGCGACTCAAGAAGAGTACAGGGATCTCGTTAGGTCGTGCAGAGAGGAAATGAGAAAGGCAAAAGCCCAGCTAGAACGCAATCTGGACGCTGTCGCTAAAGACAACAAAAAATGTTTTTACAAATAAATTAATGGCAAGAAGAGAGCCAAGGAGAATCTCCATCCTTTATTGGATGCGAGGGGGAACATTGTCACCGAGGATGAGGAAAAGGCTGAGGTACTCAATGCCTTCTTTGCCTCAGTCTTTAACAGGCAGACCAGTTATCCTCAGGGTACTCGGCCCCCTGAGCTGGAAGACAGGGACGGCGAGCAGGATGAACCCCCCGTAATCCAAGAGGAAGCAGTCAACGACCTGCTACGCCACCTGGATGCTCACAAGTCTATGGGGCCAGATGGGATCCACCCGAGGGTGCTGAGGGAGCTGGCGGAGGAGCTCACCAAGCCACTTTCCATCATTTATCAGCGGTCCTGGTTAACGGGGGAGGTCCCAGACAACTGGAGGCTTGCCAATGTGACGCCCATCTACAAGAAGGGCTGGAAGGAGGATCTGGGGAACTGCAGGCCTGTCAGCCTGACCTCGGTGCCGGGGAAGATTATGGAGCAGTTCATCCTGAGGGCGCTCACAAGGCATGAGCGGGACAACCAGGGGATCAGGCCCAGCCAGCACGGGTTCATGAGAGGCAGGTCCTGCTTGACCAACCTGATCTCCTTCTATGAGCAGGTGACCCGCCTAGTGGATGAGGGAAAGGCTGTGGATGTGGTCTACCTGGACTTCAGCAAGGCCTTTGACACCGTCTCCCACAGCATTCTCCTAGAGAAGCTGGCGGCTCACGGCTTAGACAGGTGTACTCTGCGCTGGGTCAAAAACTGGCTGGACGGCCGGGCCCAGAGAGTTGTGGTGAATGGAGTTACATCCAGTTGGTGGCCGGTCACGAGCGGTGTTCCCCAGGGCTCAGTTTTGGGGCCGGTCTTGTTCAATATCTTTATCAATGATCTGGATGAGGGGATCGAGTGCACCCTCAGTAAGTTTGCAGATGACACCAAGTTGGGCGGGAGTGTTGATCTGCTCAAGGGTAGGAAGGCTCTGCAGAGGGACCTGGACAGGCTGGATCGATGGGCCCAGGCCAACTGTATGAGGTTCAACAAGGCCAAGTGCCGGGTCCTGCACTTCGGCCACAACAACCCCATGCAGCGCTACAGGCTTGGGGAAGAGTGGCTGGAAAGCTGCCCAGCAGAGAAGGACCTGGGGGTGCTGGTCGACAGCTGGCTGAACATGAGCCGGCAGTGTGCCCAGGCGGCCAAGAAGGCCAATGGCATCCTGGCCTGTATCAGAAATAGTGTGGCCAGCAGGAGTAGGGAAGTGATCGTGCCCCTGTACTCGGCACTGGTGAGGCCACACCTCGAATACTGTGTTCAGTTTTGGGCCCCTCACTACAAGAAGGACGTCGAGGTGCTGGAGCGTGTCCAGAGAAGGGCAACGAGGCTGGTGAGGGGTCTGGAGAACAAGTCTGATGAGGGGCAGCTGAGGGAACTGGGATTGTTTAGCCTGGAGAAAAGGAGGCTGAGGGGAGACCTCATCGCTCTCTACAACTACCTGAAAGGAGGTTGTAGCGAGGTGGGTGTCAGTCTCTTCTCCCAAGTAACAAGCGATAGGACGAGAGGAAATGGCCTCAAGTTGCACCACGGGAGGTTTAGATTGGACACGAGGAAAAATTTCTTTACTGGAAGAGTGGTTAAACATTGGCACAGGCTGCCCAGGGAAGTGGAGGAGTCCCCACCCCTGGAGGTATTTAAAAGACGTGTAGATGAGGCGCTTAGGGACATGGTTTAGTGGGCATGGTGGTGCTGGGTCGACGGTTGGACTCGATGATCTTAGAGGTCTTTTCCAACCTTAATGATTCTATGATTCTATTTGCCAAGGTGTTTGGGCAGACGCCGAGGCCCCGGCCTGAGTCATGGCTGTAACCCCACGCTGCTCCCACCGCCGTAGCCACAACCCGGCCCCCCAGCCCTCAGACGACCCACCTCGCTGCGAGGGCCGCAAAGAGGTGCCTCTCCCAAGGCGGGCGGCGCGGAGCGAACGCTGAAGCGCGATGGCGGCGTTCCGCACAGCGTTCCTCACAGCGCCAACGGTCGCCGCCGACCACCGTTGCTACGCAACCGCCCTCCATTGCCTCTTTAAGAAGCCGTTCCCGCCTCTCCCGCCGCGCGTCTGATAGGCCGGTAGGAGGCGGGGCCGCCTCACGATAGGCTGAGGGCCGGGGAGGCGGGGCCGCGGGGAGCGTGGCGGAAGCGACGCGCCAGTCGCAGCGCCAGTCGCCGCCATGAGCCGGTTCGGCGGGCGCGTGCGCGAGTACCCCGCCGTGTCCATCGACCGCTTCGACCGCGACAACCTGCGCGCGCGCGCCTACTTCCTCTCGCACTGCCACAAGGGTGAGCCCCGCCCCCCGCCCGTCCCCATGGCAACCGCCTGCCCACCCTCCCCCACCCCCCCCTGCCCACCCCCCCCGAGTGACGGCCGTGCCCTGTCTCCCCAGATCACATGAAGGGGCTGAGGGCGCCCGCCCTGAAGAGGAGGCTGGAGGGCAGGTACGGGCTGGCGGCGGGGCTGCCTGAGGGGGAGAGGGGACGGGAGGGGCCGCTCTGCCCTGCTGGGGGCCGCCCCGCCCTGCTGGGGGCCGCCCCGGTGCGGCCCGGCCCCAGCGGCTTGCCTCCCCGGGCCGGCCCGGCTTGCGCCGCAGCATGCAGGGCCAGGGGCCCCGAGGAGGAGGCGGTCGGTTCAAAGCAAAGCGTGAGCAAAATAGGGTAAGGAAACTGCTGTGGATCATAGAGTCACAGAATCAGAAGGGTTTGGGTTGGGAGAAACCTTCGAAGGTCACCTCGTCCAACCCCCCTGCCGTGGGCAGGGACACCTTCCACTAGGCCAGGGTGCTCAAAGCCCCGTCCAACCTGACCTTGAACACTTCCACGGATGGGGCAGCCACAGCTTCTCTGGGCAAACCATGCCAGTGTCTCACCACCCTCACCATAAAGAATTTCTTCCCTATGTCCAATCTAAACCTACCCTCTTTCAGTTTAAAACCGCTGCCCCTTGTCCTGTCACTACAAGTCCTGTAAAAATTCTGTCCCCATCTTTCTTATAGGCCCCCTTTAAGTACTGATAGGCTGCAATAAGGTCTCTCCAGAGCCTTCCCTTCTCCAGGCTGAACAACCCCAACTCTCTCAGCCTTCCCTCATAGGAGAGGTGTTCCATCCCCCTGACCATTTTTGTGACCCTCTTCTGGACCCACTCCAACAGGTCCATGTCTTTCTTATGCTGAGGGCTCCAGAGCTGGACGCAGTACTCCAGGTGGGGTCTCACCAGAGCAGAGTAGAGGGGCAGAATCCCCTCCCTCGACCTGCTGGCCACGCTGCTTGTGATGCAGCCCAGGATACGGTTGGCCTTCTGGGCTGCGAGTGCACATCGCTGGCTCATGTCCAGCTTTTCATCCACCCATCCATCCCCAAGTCCTTCTCTGCAGGGCTGCTCTCAATCCACTCATCCCACAGTCTGTATTGATATTGAGGATTGACCTGACTCAGGTGCACTTGGCCTTGTTGAACTTCATGAGGTTTATGAACTTCATGAGGATCCTCACTGCTGTTATTCCCTGGGGGTGTGTCGGTACACATGGAGACAGCACTGTGCCTGTGGTGTGAAGGAGGCCAGCTGCACTTAGTGTATGAGCAAGCAGGTAGCCAGCAGTTTGAGGGAGACAGTTATTCCCCTCTGGTCAGCACTTGTAAGACTTTGGAGCACTGAGTCCCGTCCTGGGCTCCCCTGGACAAAAAACCAGCATCGGTGTTTTGGAGCAGGACCGCCAAGCTGGTCTGGGGCTGGAGCATGTGATGTGTGAGGAGAGGCTGAGAGCTGGATGTCTTCAGCCTTAAGAGTAGGAGACAACCATGTATTACTGTTTGCAGGTAGGGGTAGAGAAGATGGAGCCAGACTCTTCTTGGAGGTGCATAACGAAAGGGCAAGGGACACCTTTTCTTTTTTACCGTGAGAATGGTCAAACATGGGAATGGGCCCAGAGAGGTTGCGGGCCAGTTCCTAGGCACTGTTTATTAGAGTAGATGTTGCATCTCCTCAAATGTGAGCAGAGAATCCCTCTTTGCTCGTCAGGTCTCTCTGTGCACTGTGCAAAAGCTAGAGCTTTATAGGAAGTATTCTGTGTTCTGCTGAATGCTAACTGTCCAAATGCCTGTTCCAGAGAAAGCATGCATGTCTGAAACAGACCTTGGTGGGTATAGAAACAAACAAAGATACATATGACTATGTACCACACACTTTATTTATGTCTGTGCAGAAACACACAGGCATGGGCACACATAGGTAAGTCTTTGGGGCTGCTGGGTTGAAGAAAAGCCTACTCAACAAGGTGGAGTAGTTACACCTTGATCCCGCTTCAGATTGGGGCAAAAGCGCTCCTGCAGGCTTGCTGTTCTGCAGGTCTCTTCAGATGAGAGGCGTCTGAGCGCATGGTTTGATGTACTAGGTGCCAGGTGCTGATGCGTCGTTAGATTGTTCCCTGCCTTTACTTTAAAAAACACTCATCTGTGTTTTTTGTCTCCTCACAGCTTGAAAGTTAGATTATACTGCTCACCGGTAACTAAGGAATTGCTGTTGACTAGCTGGAAATACAAGTTTTGGGAGAATCACATTGTGAGTTTTCATTTATTTTTAAATTAACACTTTCCAGGCAGTGATCCTAGGGAAGAGGCGGCTTTCCCTCCTCAGAAATGTCTACATGTTGGTGTTGATACAGTGTTTCAGGGCTTAAGTACCTACATCAGTATGTCTTTCCTCGCTGCTTGCTGTGGGATTGTTTTATTGTTCCTTACTGGTTAATCTTATTTCCCTGCACAAAATTTATCCTTTTCTCTCAACTTCAGCTTTAAACGTCCTCCATCTGTGCAACTCTGTCTTAATTATTTGTATCGCTCCTTCATTTCCTTAACTTGCTCATGTCTCTCTGCTCCTGTCCTTATTTCATTTCCCTTTTGCTTCATTTAAAGTCTTGTATTGCTTGGAGTACGTATAATCTTTTAGTTATATTATTTTCCTTTTGCTTTTTGGAAAATGGACTATCTCTAACATGAAAATGTTTTAGTGATGTAAAATCACCGAAGAACTTAATTAGTTTACTTGATTTCCACTATTTGGAGCCAAAATTCAAGTGATCAGTGGACATGTATGGGTATGACTTGTAGTTGTTTATTTCCTTCCCTTTGCAGATGCAGGCTTTGAAATTGAACGTGTTTCTTTTCACATCTTACTGTGTGTACATACATCATCACATAGTGTAAGGATTTTGCTGTATCCCCCAAGCAAGGACAGGAGAGTTTTCTAGTCAAGTGGAAGGTCAAGGAGGAATTCAGGCAAGCTGAAATTTGTTTCCTTGGGGGAGTTACGCTCAGAGTTTCCTTAAACAGTTGTAAGAGTGGGTCTTAAGTTCCTTATCCAAAGAAATTCATATGACTGGGACCTAGGAGGTGAGTCTGGGTAAGAGAAAAAAGAGAAGTAGGGAACTTTTCTGTTCAAGGTCCTAGTTTAATTGTGAAGCTGAGGGAGAAGATAACTAGCTTTATATCAAGCCTCGAGAAATGGAAAGATTTAATGATTTGGAGCATGAACATGATTCAGGGCTCTGTAAAAAGGGCTCTGTAAAAAAGACTCTGAACATCCCTTAGGCATGTTTGATGTGTGAAGGAGCACAGTGTGCATAGGTGACTATTTTTCTAAGCCTGTAATCTTCTTGGACTAGCAAAAATAAAATGGGGTGGGTTTGCGGTGGCTCTTTTGTTGGTGTTGGTTGGGGTTTTTTATTTTTGTTTTCAAGCTTGTGTCTGCTTCCAGTATCCCTTGAGTTTAACCTAGAAGAAGAGGTCTCTTGCAGGGAGATATCTGTAAGCTATTAAGAGTTTGTATGAGCAGTAAAAGGAAAGCAGGCAGTGCTGGTCCTGACATCCCTGTTTGAGAAGATCTTAATAGGGGAAGAAATGCCAGAGGTACCCGTGGTACAGTCTGAGATGAAGCACAATTAACACAAATCAACACAATTTAAAAAATACATAGATGTTTGCAGCTGCTGCTCCCAGGAGTGACTGCTGGTAATGGCATGAGCTGCACAGGCCCTAAATCAGATAGTAGCTGTTGGATGTCTTGTTCACAAGCTTTGTCTTACAATAAATAAGCTTTCTACTTGTAGCGTGACTGGGAAATGAATTAACAGCTGATTTGATATTCACCAGACTGAAAGAAGCAATCACAATGTCAGCTTCCAGACAAATGTTTTTATGATTTCCAGTCTGACCTTTATTTGTACGTACGGCACGAGAGGCTCTTTGAATCTGCTGCTGGCTTTAACATTTGAACTATCAAAGATGAGGGGAGAACTCTGCTGGAGATATTATCATTTATGCTTATGAAGCTAAACGGTGGTTGTCAGTGAAGAATTCTTCAGGCAGTTTAGATCTAAAACTTGACAATTGTTTCACTGCAGTAGGAAATTTGAGAATTACTGAGAAATATTGAGCATGCAGAATTTAGATCAGGCTCCTGAGTTTATTCAGCTTCAGAAATTGTAGATGAAAAAACTAGTATTGATGTTTAAAAAATCGACTCCTGCTAGTGGCTTGAATTCTTAGGATAAAATACTTTTTGACACACGTATCTGTGTTTTGGAGCAAGCTCCGAGTTTGATTGGTGTTGTGGTTTCTGCTGGAGAAGCCAAATGTTACGATCTTTGTGCAAGTACCAGGTGAATGGATCTCATGGAGCTGCCCAGAAATTTGCGATGCAATGTCTTGTGAATCCATAGTGAAAACCCAATGTGCTGAGGATACAGCTCAGCTGAGAAGCTGGAGGTTATACCTAAGGAGGGTAATGACAGGAGACTTTCCTTTCATTTTGTTTTTTTTGGACAGGAGAATTATATACAAATATTGTCTGCTGGCGACAGATGGAGTGCAGCTGTCTCACTGAAAGGGGGAAAAGGATCATTGCTCATGAATTGGGGCTCACTGAGAGGGCTTTAAACTAGGTTCAAAGGGAGAAGGGGATAAAACCAGGCTCACTAGAAATGAGCCTAGGGGTGGCATGCCAAAGCTGGGGGCAAAATTGATAGCCCAGCTCAAGTGCATCTACACCAATGCATGCAGCATGGGCGGCAAACAGGAGGAGCTGGAAGCCATTGTGCAGCAGGAGAGATATGACTTAGTCGCCATCACAGAAACATGGTGGGGTGACTCTCATGACTGGAGTGCTGCAATGAATGGCTATAGACTCTTCAGAAGGGACAGGCGAGGAAGGAGGGGCGGTGGGGTGGCCCTGTATGTTAGGGCGTGTTTTGATTGTCTAGAGGTCAACAATTGTGATGATGGTACGGTTGAGTGTCTATGGGTAAGGATGAGGGGGAAGGCCAACGAGGCAGATATCCTGCTGGGAGTCTGCTATAGACCACCCAACCAGGATGAAGGGGCGGATGAAGCGTTCTATAAGCGGCTGGCAGAAGTCTCACAATCGCTAGCCCTTGTTCTCGTGGGGGACTTCAACTTCCCGGACATCTGCTGGAAATACAACATGGCAGAGAGGAAGCAGTCTAGGAGGTTCCTGGAGTGTGTGGAAGACAACTTCCTGACACAGCTGGTAAGGGAGCCTACCAGGGGACGTGTCTTGCTCAACCTGCTGTTTACAAACAGAGAAGGACTGGTGGGAGATGTGGTGGTCGGAGGCCGTCTTGGGCTTAGCAACCATGAAATGGTAGAATTCTCCATTCTTGGTGAAGTAAGGAGGGGGGGCAGCAAAACCGCAACCATGGACTTCCGGAGAGTGGACTTTGGCCTGTTCAGGACGCTGATTGAGAGAGTCCCTTGGGAGACAGTCCTGAAGGGCAAAGGGGTCCAGGAAGGCTGGACGTTCTTCAAGAAGGAAGTCTTAAAGGCGCAGGAGCAGGCTGTCCCCATACGCCGTAAGAAAAACGGGCGGGGAAGACGACCGGCCTGGCTGAACGGGGAGCTCTTGCTGGGACTCAGGAAAAAAAGGAGAGTTTACCGCTTGTGGAAGAAGGGGCAGGTGACTCAAGAAGAGTACAGGGATCTTGTTAGGTCGTGCAGAGAAGAAATGAGAAAGGCAAAAGCCCAGCTAGAACGCAATCTGGACGCTGTCGCTAAAGACAACAAAAAATGTTTTTACAAATCTATTAATGACAAGAAGAGAGCCAAGGAGAATCTCCATCCTTTATTGGATGCGAGGGGGAACATTGTCACTGAGGATGAGGAAAAGGCTGAGGTACTTAATGCCTTCTTTCCCTCAGTCTTTAACAGGCAGACCAGTTATCCTCAGGGTACTCGGCCCCCTGAGCTGGAAGACAGGGACGGCGAGCAGGATGAACCCCCCGTAATCCAAGAGGAAGCAGTCAATGACCTGCTACGCCACCTGGATGCTCACAAGTCTATGGGGCCAGATGGCATCCACCCGAGGGTGCTGAGGGAGCTGGCGGAGGTGCTCGCCAAGCCGCTCTCCATCATTTATCATCAGTCCTGGTTAACGGGGGAGGTCCCAGATGACTGGAGGCTTGCCAATGTGACGCCCATCTACAAGAAGGGCTGGAAGGAGGATCTGGGGAACTGCAGGCCTCTCAGCCTGACCTCGGTGCCGGGGAAGTTTATGGAGCGGCTCATCTTGAGGGTGCTCACAAGGCATGAGCGGGACAACCAGGGGATCAGGCCCAGCCAGCACGGGTTCATGAGAGGCAGGTCCTGCTTGACCAACCTGATCTCCTTCTATGAGCAGGTGACCCGCCTAGTGGATGAGGGAAAGGCTGTGGATGTGGTCTACCTGGACTTCAGCAAGGCCTTTGACACTGTCTCCCACAGCATTCTCCTAGAGAAGCTGGCGGCTCACGGCTTAGACAGGTGTACTCTGCGCTGGGTCAAAAACTGGCTGGACGGCCGGGCCCAGAGAGTTGTGGTGAATGGAGTTCAATCCAGTTGGCGGCCGGTCACGAGCGGTGTTCCCCAGGGCTCAGTTTTGGGGCCGGTCTTGTTCAATCTCTTTCTCGATGATCTGGATGAGGGGATCGAGTGCACCCTCAGTAAGTTTGCAGACGACACCAAGTTGGGCGGGAGTGTTGATCTGCTCGAGGGTAGGAAGGCTCTGCAGAGGGACCTGGACAGGCTGGATCGATGGGCCCAGGCGAACTGTATGAGATTCAACAAGGCCAAGTGCCGGGTCCTGCACTTCGGCCACAACAACCCCATGCAGCGCTACAGGCTTGGGGAAGAGTGGCTGGAAAGCTGCCCGGCAGAAAAGGACCTGGGGGTGCTGGTTGACAGCCGGCTGAACATGAGCCGGCAGTGTGCCCAGGCGGCCAAGAAGGCCAATGGCCTCCTGGCCTGTATCAGAAATAGTGTGGCCAGCAGGAGTAGGGAAGGGATCGTGCCCCTGTACTCGGCACTGGTGAGGCCGCACCTCGAATACTGCGAGCGCACATTGCTGGCTCATGTCCAGCTTTTCATCCACCAGTACCTCCAAGTCCTTCCCAGCAGGGCTGCTCTCAATCCCTTCATCCCCCAGCCTGTATCGATACTGTGTTCAGTTTTGGGCCCCTCACTACAAGAAGGATGTTGAGGTGCTGGAGCGTGTCCAGAGAAGGGCAACGAGGCTGGTGAGGGGTCTGGAGAACAAGTCTGATGAGGGGCGGCTGAGGGAACTGGGGTTGTTTAGCCTGGAGAAAAGGAGACTGAGGGGAGACCTCATCGCTCTCTACAACTACCTGAAAGGAGGTTGTAGCGAGGTGGGTGTTGGTCTCTTCTCCCAAGTAACAAGCGATAGGACGAGAGGAAATGGCCTCAAGTTGCGGCAGGGGAGGTTTAGATTGGACGTGAGGAAAAATTTCTTTACTGGAAGAGTGGTTAAACATTGGAACAGGCTGCCCAGGGAAGTGGTTGAGTCCCCACCCCTGGAGGTATTTAAAAGACGTGTAGATGCAGCACTTAGGGACATGGTTTAGTGGGCATGGTGGTGTTGGGTTGACGGTTGGACTCGATGATCTTGGAGGTCTTTTCCAACCTTAATGATTCTATGATTCTATGAAAGGAAGAAAACCCATGTTGGATGGGAGAGGAGCCTGCATAGCAGTGCTAACCTTGCAGGCAGCCACAGAGCATGTATGTTGCAGGACTCTGTTTTAGTAGAGGGTACGGCAAAATAGGGGATTAATTGCAGTCTATAGATTAATCACCCCTACACAAACACAGAAATACCTGCTGCATGTGATTTGTGGGCTCTGCTTCTGGTAATAGGGAACAGTGAGGAGAAGTTGTGCTGCAGCAGAGAGACCTGTCTGAGCAAGGTCCACTGGTGTGCTCTGGGACTGGGATGTCTTGGGCTTTGTAGTCATCCAAAAATAAGGCATATGATCCAGCTAGAGAAACCTGAACTGTTGCTGTTAGAAGTCCAACATGTTTGAACTCTTTTAGGCACACACACCTTGATTAGGGTATCTCCATTTAATTTTTAGACAACTTTTAGAAAACTTTTTTTTCCACTGGAAATGTAAATTCATGATTTACTATAGGAAAATGGGCTTAATTTTACAGGCTTAGCATTAGCTGTAGTCTGTTGTAAAGATGTCTATGTAATGAATACTTAGCCATAAGCGTGAAACAAAATGTTTAGTAAATCCTGTAGTGCATTTATTCATTTTGTTACAGGTTGCACTGGAAGTTGAAACTCCAACTCAGATTTCTTTAGTGGATGAAACATCTGGTGAGGTAAGTCACAAAAAAAAGATTCATATATTTGTAATGGGCAGTAATACTGTTTAAATGAGCATGGGAATTGGATCTTACCTGTAACATCTGAAGTGGACAAGCTATTTTTAAAATGTATGTTCCCCTTCCTCTCTCCAAGGTGTGTAGCCACATGAATTCTTCTTCCCCACTTTGTTCTTCTTATCATAGCATTTTTCTGGTAATGTTTTTCCACTGTATTAGTGATCTCCAACTTACCTTTTTCTCTTGTGATTTTTTTCACCTCGTATTTCCTGGCTTATTTTAACAAGTTTTAAGTGCAGGACTTAAAGGTCAGGTACAGGCCTGGAGGAGCATCTCCAGGCAAAGTGTATTCCAGGATGTTTCCATGATGCTTGTTCACCAGGAACCAAGGAAGTAGGACTGTCTTCTGGCTGAGTGGCTTTCATGACCACCATACAATATTCAGTCATCTCTTCTGGCATGACAGGATGGTCATTGCTCTTCAGGGCTTGTTGGAATAGGAAGAGACTTTCTCTTTGTTCAAAAGCATTGCTAAATTCTGCAAGAGGCTGTGGGGAGTAATGCGTTGCTTTCACTGTGTCAATGAAAGTACTGGTTGTACTTATTACAGTGTGAAAATAACGCTAACCATCTCTTCCAGAAAGAAGATATAGAGGTGACACTTCTGCCAGCTGGTCACTGTCCAGGATCAGTCATGTATGTCCTTTCAATACTCTAAATGTCTCTGCTGAGAGATTTGTCCTATAGAGTTCTCATTAAGTACTGGGGTTTTTGTGACTAGAAAAAGCTAGTGAATTTAAAATTCTTACTTGGAGATAATACTGTTGTGGCAGGGCCCACCAGCTTTGGTCAAGGTTGGAAAACCACTGTACTATCTGGGATCTGTCCTGGCAGAAGTTGTTATCTTGGTGGGGCAGATTACTTTTCCCCATGCCTGTGAATAACAACTTTATCGATTTCAACTGTACTTAAAAATGACATACAAAACTGTGATTAAAAATAAATCATCCATTGCTTAAGTATGACGTTAAAAAGAAGGTGCTCAGCTTCCTGGTACAGGTGCCTAACAGATTCCTTTGGCTGCAACAGACAGCTGGACTACCTCACAGAATCTGTGAGGCTTTTGTCTTCAACTCTGACCAGTCTGGGCACAGGTTATTTTCCAGACATACTGGGTCTGAATTATTTGGTTTATCTGAAATTACTCTAGGACCAAATTAGGCCCAGGATTTCTATTACATCATACATTAGTCACGTAGACTGCTCTAAGCAAGGTAACAAACCAACACCTGGCATTTAATGCTTTATGTTGTTGAGTTTGACCAAAGTGTTTCTGTTTGTAGGTTTTTGTTTGAAGGTGAAAATGGCACTGTGCTGTATACAGGGGATTTCAGGCTTGCAAAAGGAGAAGCAGCCAGAATGGAGCTTTTGCATTCGGGGACCAGGTGAGGCTTCAGCTATTCATGGGATTTAGAAAGAATAAAAGATCACACAGGCATGGACAATTCAGGAATAACGTACTCTTCTTCCTCATTTTTTATTCTGGATTAAATATATTTGCAGTCAAGCAATACTGCAGTTACAAACCCCTTTTGACTTGCTCTTTGTAATAAAGAGGAAGAACTGCCTCCTTTTGAAGAGAGAGGAAGTGGTATATCTTAGTACTGTGATGCACTGCTCACTCTGATACCACGTTTCTCTTTCAGAGTAAAAGACATCCAGAGTGTGTATTTGGATACCACTTTTTGTGATCCCAAATTTTATCATATACCAAGCCGGGTAAGTCTAAATAAGCTGTGAGAGGAAGGGTCCTTAACACTGCTAATTAATTAACCACCCCTTTGTTAGGTAAGTCTTGCAAGGCAATGCCATTTTGCATTACCAAATCAAGCACTTTGGAAGTATCTTCAAAGACGATTCACAACCTTTTCTAAACTTTTCAGGAGGAGTGTTTAAATGGGATCTTAGAGTTAGTGCGAAGCTGGACCTCACTAACTCGCTATCATGTTGTGTGGCTGAACTGCAAAGCTGCTTACGGATATGAATATTTATTCATAAACCTCAGTGAGGAACTTGGAATCAAGGTAACATTTCTGTAATTGTTGCTGTAGAATAGATCCTCAGGAATGACTGTGGCCAGTCACCGAGCTGGAAATGGCTGCTCAGAGGACTGCTGTATGTGAAAGATGTGCATGCTTTCGTTAACTACACTTAAAAAGCTACAGTTGTGCCCAAAATGAGTTAACTAGTTGATTCCAGTCCGGAACATCTGGGCTTTCCAGGGAGAAGTTAATCCCCAGTTTTCAAGCTCAGTGTTTACCTCTCTCCCTTTTATCTTGTGAATGATAAAGGTCTTATCATTTACATGACATTAATAGTTAGCAGATACATTCTGACTTTCTTTGATGAACATTCATCCCTAGTCAGCATAGGAGGTATGTTCTGCTTGTTCTAGATGTCCAAGTTACTTTTGGCTAACACTTCTCCGCTTGGACATTATTAGTGGGTAGTAGCTGTTTGAATGCCTACCAGCATTTGTTGTGAGCAGAACCACATCCGTATAGTTGCTCCAGCTGCAGTCTGGCAAACACCTTGAGCTAATTGAGAGTAAATTCTGCCTTTCTCTAGGTGCATGTGAACAAACTTGATATGTTCAGAAACATGCCAGAAATCCTCTACCACGTTACTACAGATCGACACACTCAGATTCACGCCTGTCGACATCCTCAGGTGTGTATCGTTTTGCAAAGCTTCTGCTAACTTTGCTGTGAAAGACTGGTTGTAGGTGCTAATATTTTGGTCCTATTGTGTTAATGACGACTTGGGCCAAACGGTGGCTTTAATGCAAAGGAGAGTGAGAACCTTAGTTAGTGGGTTGAAGTTTTCTAAAAAAAAAAAAAAAAGAAAAAAAATTTGCTGATGCTAGAAACAGTTTAATTGCATTTGAAACTTGAAAATTGTATTTTTAGATGAAGTAAGACAAGCAGCAGATTAGATCAGTCAGGTATTATCCATTTAAATATATCAAAGGCAGCTTGTATGGCATCTCCTGCAGCCATGCACTGTGTATGGCCTTCCCTTTCCGGGACGTCCACCAAGCTGAAGGCTCAAGTGGGAGGAGTGCAGGTAGAACTGGAGGTGGCACGTTGGGGCATTGGTCTCTGTGATTGATTTACTTTGTCAGCTGCACTAGGGAAGCAAGATGCAACAGCAAAGAGTGTTTCAAAGAAACTGGAAGTGAGATGAAAACTGGGTCTAGCTAGATACTATGTTGCTCAATTTCTGGGGGGAAAAAAGGTCAGGATTACACTTAATTTTGTATTGCATTTGTCAGGATGATGACTGCTTTCGATGGAACAGGCTGCCCTGTGGGATGACTTGCCAAAAAGGAACTCCCTTGCACGTAATCAGCATCAAACCCTCCACCATGTGGTTTGGAGAAAGGATCAAGAAAACCAACGTAATAGTGAGGTGAGCATTTGGGTCATGCAGAAACCTGTTGTTTCAGGTGCGTATCTTGCCTGACGCTTGTAAAACTGAATCTCAAAATGGACTTTTTAAGAGTAGGTTATGCTTGCCTGTTGACTGAGGATGAAGAGCAGTTGCCTAATTTTTGTGCCTCCTCTTTTTTTCAGGACTGGGGAGAGTACGTACAGAGCTTGTTTCTCTTTCCACTCTTCATACAGCGAGGTTTGTATACTTGTAGTACAGAGTATACATTGATTAAAAAAAAAAGGTTTTTATTATTTTGGATGACATGACTTGTCACAATAAAAAAAAAATCTTTTCGGTAATAAGACATAAGGGGATAGGAAGTTCTGGATGCTGAGGACAGAGAAGTCTGTTTTAATATAGCAGTGGAAGAACATGTCAAGGTAGGGCTGGATTACAAGCCTATTTTTTTTTTTTGTTCTCTTTTCTTGAAGTATTGGTCACTGCTACAATTGTTTTGACTGCCTTTCCATTTTAGATTACTGTGTAACTATGCAATGCTTAAAGCTTGGAATTTTGGTTTTCAGTACATTGTTTATCTGCTGTGACTCCGTTTTGGATGGGTTTGCCACCTTTTCCCTGCCCACACATTTAAACAGAATTTTCTCACGTCATAGCTGCCACTGTTACTCCTCTTTCTGTGTTAAAGACTAAAAGGTCATGGCAGCATCCTCTCCAGAATCACACACTTTCATTTAATATGACTCAATCCAGTTCTTAAAATACTTCTCTCTCCTGAGAAACTGAACTGAAACTGGATCAGTGCTAACAATTAACCCGTCACAAAGCCTTGCACATTACAAAATGGAGATTATTCAGAGCCCTAGGAAGACAGTCCTGTTTTTAAGATCCTGGTTAAGTTTTAATTTGCTGTGCCATGCATAATTTTAAATGGAGGTACCAGCGTAGTACATACAACGTGGCAGCTTTGCTGGCAGAATACGGGGGGTAGTGTATTGTAACAGACTCATACCTCCACATGCAAAACCAGATGGGTCCTACTGGTCTCTATAGATAGGAGTGTAATCTGCAAACTTGCAAGGGTTTTCAGTGCTCAGCACTGATAAAGCCTCAGCTGGAGTGGAATGCCCCAAACTGGACACAATTCTTCAAGAAATTCACTGTCTGGAGAGCATCTAGAAGACAACAGAGTACAGCTTGGAAAAAGTGACGTGTTCTGTCATATGGGCTTTTATAGTGGACTGAAGGGGGACGTTAGGAAAAGTCTTTGAGGAAGGGAATACTCTGATCTGCACAACTAGGGTCTTGGAAGCCCAGTAAGAAAAATGCAGGTCTGAAAAGATCTGCAGCAGTAAGAACAGTGAAGCGCTGGATCAGATTCCCTAGGAACAGGTTTGTCTAGCCTTGTCTTTCAGAGATAGTGATGGTCTGCGTAGTAGTTGATAATTGCTGTGAGGGGGTTAGGTGAGGCTGAGTTCTCAGCATCCCTTCAGACCTGTTTTCTCATTATGGAGCTATCTGCTTTGATAGAGTTTGGCTCATGGGTCATACTGGTCTTCACATGAGACAACTGGTAGTACTTACTGTGCGTGTGCTTTGATCAATGCTGCCGTTAAGTGACGTTATTAGCTGTTGATGTAACTTGTTACACTGCCTCTTCTTTTCTTCAATTTAGATTAAGGATTTCCTAAGCTATATCCGTCCTGTGAATGTGTATCCCAATGTACTGCCAGTGGGTGGGACAGAAGACAAAGTTATGGAAATGTAAGTGACAAGTGGCTGCTGAATGGAGGTGATCTGATCTCTGCTCTTGTAAGGACAGCTCCCCTCCTGAATCCCAGCCTCAAGCAGGCCACTGCCTTTTGCTTTACTTGTCTGATAATTCAGATTTTTTTTCCTACGTTCAGTCCTGCAAACTTCAGCTTTCTGAAGAACACTTGTATGTTGTGCCAAGTCTGAGAGTTTTTTATTCCACACACTACTTATATCTATGCATAGAGGCTTTTCTGCTGTTAAACTCTGTTTGGGTGGAATCTGAATACATATTCATCTCACTTTATTCTGTGACCTATTTCTATTTGTCACTGCTACTTCTCAGAAGTTTCTTTTAAAGAGGATTTCTCTGGGGACTTGAACTCGTCACCTCTGTACAGCATCACAGAGGCCTGTACTCTTGTGCTGTCAGAGACGTTGGCAGCTTAGAAAGCGCTCTTATGGAGCGGAAGACTAGCGGTGTCACTCGGTCTGAACAAACGGCAACTCGTTTCTTTGTTCCTTTTTCTTTTCCTCCTTAATAAGAAAGGAAATACTTTACAATTATTGAATAAAACCGCAGTCAGATTTTGAACCCTGTCATCTTGTCTTCTCTAAGCAAGGGACTAAAACTTTCCAAATGGTGTACATGTTTTAAGGTAAATGTATAGAAATTACAGATGTCTACCTTTAAGCTACCTAAGCTCACCAATGAATTAAGAACTTTTCCCTAGCTATTGCCGCCTTTAACAATTTCACTGCAGTGCCTGTGAAAGGCATGGAGCGGTGTTCTTAGATCAAGTTAAAAGATTTACTTTTGCTCCTGAAAGTATCTGCCGGGTTCTAAATATTAATCGCTTTTCTCATTCACCTCAGATTGAAGCCGTTATGCAGGTCATACAGGAGAAACATGGAACCCAGGTACAAGCCCTTAGGAACACTGAAGAGAGTCCACAAGAGAGACTTATCTGATACAGGTAAAGGTTCTGCTGGTGCTACTGTGCCTTAAATGAAAGTCTGAGACTAAGCAGAGGTGCCAAAAGCCATGGTGTTCATCATAGTCTGTCTGTGTTCAAAGCAACGGTTAGAAAGGCGAAATATAAATTAAGTGAACTTAGGTTTTAGGAGAAAGCACTAATTGTGTAAAAGAGTACTTGTTTGTGATCTTAAAATGTACTTAATGCTTAACAGCCCTTTAAGTTTCTAGAAGAGTTCCATTCCACAGCCCTAGACCATCCCTAGTAAAGCTGGTTCTAATGGAACTTTACTTGCATCACCTCCTGTGTTGTGGAGGACAGAGTGGCCTATCAGTGGAATCGCTCCTCTTCGTTATCTCACACTGCTGGCTTTTTAACACCTAGTAGCTTTTTTTAACTTACGATGATAAACGGATGCTGTACACAGCCTCTGGAAAGCCACTCGGGAACCAGAAGAAAACTCTGGGCCTGCTGTGTTCTCTTTGGCTATTTCTGAAGTGACAAGCGTGCAAGGGTGAGGCGGTCCTGGCAAAACACGTCAGAGGTCTGAATAAATCTGTCTACCAGGGCTACATCTGATCTGCTGTAGCTTATATGGAGGATGACAACTACCAGCTGTCCTTGTAAGGCGCTGTGCTAGACCAGGCAAGGCAAACACGGTCCTGCTAAGTCTCCGTCTGGGTTAAAGAACTTTTTCCTCTCTTCATACTAAATGAATTTTTATTAGAACTTTGCTCTCAACAGAATTTTATCAGAGATCTGAACTTTTCTTACTGTTTTTTTTTTCCTGTTCTCTTCTTGACAGACGAAGATGATCTCTTTGATACAGAATTAACTTCTGCAAGGCCTAAGATTCCGAAAGAGCAGAGAGAAGAGAGCAGGCCCTCCAGCACAGAACAACCTGAAAATGCTGAAGGAAATATTAGTGACAGCACAGAAAGTTACAAAGCGACCACAACTTACACCTCCTCCAAGGTAGACTTCATAGACTGCGAGGAATCAAATGATGATGATGAAGAAGATGAAGAAGAATCTGAAAAAAATGCAGCTCAAGTTCTTTCCCCTGAGCCAGATGCCACTTCCACATCAAATTTCAATGGAGTCACTAGTGACCAACAGGAGTCCAATGCCGACGTCCCTCGCTGGGATGCATTTTTTAAGTGTAACAAACTAGAAGAAAGCTCTGAAAATGAGGACAACTTCCCATCTTCAGCAGATGCTGGTGGGTCCCAGTCACTCTTCAGTGATTTGGATGGAGTAAGCGACTCAACGCACATCTCCTCCCAAAATTCTTCTCAGTCGACGCACATATCGGAGCAGGGGAGCCAGGGCTGGGATAGCCAAACGGACACAGTCCTCATTACCTCCCAAGAGAGAAACGCCTTGGACTTGAGCTGCTTCGGCAAAGGTGGGAGCAGAGCGGTTGTTTCTGTATTGCAGGAGACCGCCAAAGACAGTCAGCCTGACAACAGTAGGTGGAAGCCAGTGGGTCAGAATAGATCGTGTGCCGATGACGTTGCCTGTGACTTGAAAAGCAAAGGCCGCGAGAAAGATGCAGAAGCCGGCACTGCTCACGTTCAAGATGTGCTGGGGGAAACGAGTGACAGCTCCAGGACTCCTGATCTAGAACTGAGGAGGGACTCGCAGAGCTCCTCTGACTTCGAAATTCCCTTGACTCCTGATGCTGAAGTGCCTCAGCCAGATAAACTGCACTGTTTATATAAGAAGCTAGCGGCAGGTGAAAGCATACTCAATGAGAAGAAAGTCTCCTGAAGACAGGTATAACTGATGACAACATGAAAATAAATACCAAAATTTGTTTATTAAGCCCAGAATTATTTTTCTCCTTAGTGCTGATTACTATCTGCAGCTATGCTAATTCATGCAGTTTTTTCAGAAATATCTTGCTGTCAGAACTAGAAATTTGCAGCCTGTGTAACTTTATGGTTCCTTCCATGAAATACTGAAAAGGAAGTATTCCTAGGAGGGACTGTAAAAGCCTTCTGCCTCCCGAGGTTCAGTTCTCGGGGACTGCAAGTACGCAAAAAATGGACCAGACAAAACTACGGGTAGAACACTAAATGAAATTTAGTGTTTCTCTCTATCATGAGCTCTACGAGTTTGCCTTTGATGTATATGTGATCTCAGATTTTAATAAAATACCACATCTTTAACTGGGGAGGAACATGACATCTTTTAGCAACGACATAGTTGCACTTCGACTTTAATCCTGTGTTTTCACTGCAGTTATTTTTAAAAACAACTGCAGAACAGATTAGAGAATTACTGAGAAAGGTTTGTTGTGTTTTTTTTTTTAAATCAAATTGTTCTTTTCAAGCAGTCTCTCTTTACACTGAGCAAGTGGTGTCATCCAATTTAACTCCCGAATGAGGTACTGTGTACAACATACATTGTCTATGGTTTAAATCTTAACTCGCCGCAAACAACTTGTCATCAGTTCCTCCGTGTTTTGGCTTGTTCTGAATTGTTTTTCAGAACCACATAAAAATCAAATCCCGCGGCATTTGGTTCCAAAGCCACCAGCAGTAGCCTGCTCTGGAGGCTAAGTCACAGCAACAGAAGGGAACCTCTTACCCTGGACAGGTGATTGTTACTCAAGGTTCTTTTACACTACCAAATTCCTCCTCCTCTGCAACATTCCGTTGACTTCACTGAGTTCAGACATGTTTAGACTTCTTTTTTTAAATCAAGACAATAGATTCTCTATGCACGTGTGCCATCATAACTAAGCCAAAATTCTTAGCTTCTAAAAGGGAAATTTCATTCAGGTTTTTGTTAAACCGCGCTGCCTACAAAAATGCCTAAACAGCAGAAGTCACCTAAAAATCCATGAGGCTTCCCATCCATGTGGTCTGAAGTCCCAACGAATTAAACAGACTTTCAGTGTGACAGCTCTCCCCTCCGAGCACGTCTTCAGTCCTTCTGCCATCTTTAGCGATACGTGAACGTTAAACCAGCCAGCGTTCTGCTATTGGGAACAGTGGCGGGGGGGAGGACAGGACAGGATGCCCAAAAAAAGAAAAGTTGCTATCAGCTATCATCTATGTATGGTTTTAAGGATATTCAAGTCCATGTAGTTCTCCACTGTCACCTTGCCCACTCTGTTCCTGGGGTTTGCTAAAATAATCTCCAAACATGGTCTATCAACTCTTTTTTTTTTTTTTAGCAAGCTTGAGTGAAACTGCTGTTGTAACTACCTCTGTGAATAAAGTCATACAGCGCAGAATGTCTCCTCTTGGCTTGTTTCCTTAACTGTACCGTACATGTAAGTTCCGGCTGCGTTTACAGCGTGCTTAAATATACAGGAACCCAGTCTGCTTTAGACAAGTCAACAGTGTAAATTTATACCAGTTCTTACCAGCCATAAACCGAATAGGAAACACACGACTTCCTCATGATCGCTCTGCTACAGTCCTTACCGTGCTAGAAAATTTGGGTACGGGACAGGAATTAAGAGGTTGCAGTCTTAAAGCAAATTCTACTGCTACAGCTACAGCTGATTTTGACAGGCTAAGATTTTTTTTTTGGTTAAGAATGACAACAACAAGAGAAAAACTAAATTCAATTTATTTTATCAAAAACTATAGGAAGATAGCAATACTAGAGATCACACGTTATGAAAAGAAAATGTTCCTGAGCTTACAAACTGCATATTCTAATGTATACAGTCCTAAAACATACATTAGAAATAACAAAAAGATTGACTCAACTTTGAGATTAAATAAATAAACAATAGCTTTTCTTACAGGTGATCCTGCAGCTTTAGTTTTGCTACCCCAAAAAAAAAAAAAAAAATTAAACCCAACAAAAAAGAACAGCTGGAGGACAGATCACAGGTTACCAGTCTCGAAGAAGTGCATACACACAACTGAGCTGGTGGCCATGATGATGCTAACAGACCACAAAGCAAAACAAAGGCAGAAGCTAGGCTGGTTTAGGCTCCTTAAGAAACTGAAAATAGCTTTTTCTCCTTTTCCAATTTGGCAATTTTCCCCCGAACTCGTAAAAACAGCAAAAGGAGTTTTAAAAGTGACACAGTGTCCCATTAAGCTAATTCACTCTCTGCAATCCAAATGCACTGTGAATACATAAATATAAAATACTGCTCAAGGCTCTAAATTGGAAACTTGGGTTTACTTCAAATAAATACAATATACTGTTACCTCCCCGAACATAAATTAATGGTCCTTTATTTATCGCCCAAGAGGTAACACACATATCCTTAAAGAACAGCAGCGTTATTCCAATGCTGGTGGTAACATACCCTGCCTCGGGAAAAAGGCAGACGCTGAACTCAAGTACAACTTCTACGACTTTTACCTTTTAAAATGCATTTACTTGCAATTTTTAAATCAAACTGGGCATGGACATAGATAGACAAAAAGAGTGTCAAACCAGCCCCGTGTCGTCTTGTACAGGAGAGGCCAGAAAAACTGTTTTGGTAAGGAATCCATTTCTTGCCGCAGCCACTCTCGCCATCCTGTACCGACAGGGAAGGCTGCGGACGGCAGCGGATTAAGAAGCTGGAGATTGCAGATTCCATCCACGTGGAATGCATCGCTGAATCGGGCTACATGCAAGAGAAAGCACTAATGACTCCAAATGATGTCAGATCATCTAGAGTTTGCTAACATTAAAGCTCCACATTCCACTTCAACTTTATACACATATTAAAAAAAAAAAAATCATTAGAGATGTGGCATGATAAAAATTGACCTCATTCAGCATTTATCCAAGGTGAGCCTGGTAATGTCAAATACTTTTAAATTTAAGCAAACTGTCTCCTATTCCTTAAAGAATATAAAGTATCTATTTCAACGTGTATCTGTTTGTCTTGCAGATTACAAAACTTACAGAGCGCTTTCAATGGCCACACTCGCCACCCCAACCGTGAAACTGATTTTGGCTAGTAGCAAATAAAATTTCCATTTTCTGCCAAAGAGCCGGCTCTTCATCAGTGCAAATGCAACTGTGCTTCTTAATGAACAAACAACCTGCATTAACCTTTGAATCGCTCTTTTTGGAGTGCTAGTAATTAACATGACATTTAAGGCATTTTCTAACAAATTAAGTAAACGGTTATATGCTGGGTACTCGACTTCATTCACCTGAGCCGACAGCTGTGCACCTTATAAAGGTAACTAGCTGACCTATGATACATAGCTCGCATCCATTTATGAAGCATCCATTTATGGAGCAACATTATTCTGCCTGACCCTAACAACATTTACATGATTTGTAAGCAATATGCAAGTTTTACAAGCTTTTAATCCATGACAATAAAGCACTTAAATCATCCCTGGAGTGTGAACCTTGGCTGTAACTCCACTCATAACCTACCTCAACTGCTCTTCAGTGTTTCTGAAGCCAAGCAAAACTTAGCATACATTACGAATAGATCGAGACAACTTTAAGATGATCAAGGAAAAAAAAAAAAAAAAAAAGAGAGAAGACTCAAGCAGCTGAAGAACAGTACACTTCTCAGCCTTTACATTCAAGAACATCTTACAAATGTCTACAGCAAACGGGTAAACTCACCCCTAGTCTAACTTCACTGAAGTTAACATTTTTGCAACAAGAAAAAACAGGCCTAGTACCTTAAAAGTCTGTCACTAGATAAAAAAAGTCACAGTATGTAAAAACTTAATCAAAACCAGTTGTGGATACAAATCAATTCCCAGGGTATTTTTGCACCTAACAGATAACTGAGCATATCTCCATAATGCATCAGCTTTGTTAGACAATGGGCTGCTCTCCCTATTCTTTTGTTATCTATTTCCAAACTGTAGCCAGTAATTTGTTTCCGCCATGACTGCCAAATTTCTGCAATGAAAACAAACAGCTTATGTTACTACCGATAATTCGGTATTTACAAATTCTCTGTAGAACTGCAGACCTCCTATAGCATCCTAACTAAAAATCAGAATGTAACAATTGGGGGAAAAAAAACCCCACCCTACCTGTAAAGCTTCTAAATAATGTAACATCAGCTAGAAATGTTAAGAGACTTTGACCTTACATCTGGAATCTGCTAAAACCAATTGCTTTACTTGCGTGGAGTTCAACGGACATTTTACAGTTTGCATTCTTGTGAACCTTCATTTAGACACAGTCTGATGGCTGTCCTCAATCCTTCAACCCGGTGCCATAAATGTTATTGCTAATCTCTTGAAGTTTTTCTTTAGACAACGAAAAAGCAGAAGAACTGTCAGCTACGATTCAGGATTCAAATCAAATGCCTCCAGACTTTTCAAGGTATAGAAAGTATGTAACATCGCTTCATCCCACTTAAATCAGTCCCTAAAAGGCCTACGGCTGTAAGCTCACACCCGAATATTCACATGAAGGTACATTTTAAAGAGTTTTCTTAGCCTACATTTTACTGCTTCCCAAATAACAGTTCTAGAAAAATCAATTTTTAATCCCCGTTCTCAGTTTTGTATTTGCCTGAAACACTACATCTCTTTCTTTGGCCAATGCCACTTCCATTACAAATGTAATGCCTTGTTTTCACTGTACTTATTTACATTAGACATTAGAATACTTGAATATATGTGTGAAAGAAGAGTCTTCTTAAAACACATTTAAAAGAGAACAAAGTACTTGTGACTTTGGATACCCGCACTCAGTTGAGATAACCTCTGCAACACACAGCTCCGCATTTACAGACAGTTCTGATCCTCTTTCTGGATGGGCTAAGGCCATCAGCAGAGTCTGAAGTCAGATCTATTGAACCTGTGACACAGATAAACACAAATAAGGAAGTTTTAAAAGACAGACTGAAACTGTGCTAGGTAGTCAAATGGCTTCAAAAAGCCTCCTAACACCCCGGTTCTTAAAAGAATTGTGTGTGAAGCTGTACTCAAATTCTACCGACACCCACGTTAACAATGACTTACACAACCCCTAGCACACGTATCAGAATCCAAAGCTCAACAAACTCGAGCCTTGTACCCTCAGGTCTGTATCCATACCGGTCAGCTGAGACTGCAGCCTGCCTTGAACGTTGGTGTCACAGACACCACAAAAAAGAGGAGTTTTAAGTATTTAACTAAGATCAATTTGCCAGCACTTAAAGAGAGGATGAGGTACGGCTCTGGAGTACCTCCTCTATACTCTCTGGAGTATAGAGATGCTTCTCTGAAAACTAAATAGCGGGGCCAACAATACATCGCTGTTGTGGATAAATGGTTTGCACGCAAAGTTTTACATACACAACACCCCTGCCAGCAAACCTCAAGAATTTTTTACTGTACTGGAAAAAAATGAAGTCATAGAATGGTTTGGGTTGGAAGGGACCTTTAAAGACCATCTCGTCCAACCCCCTGCCATGGGCAGGGACATCTTGCACTAGATCAGGTCGCTCAGAGCCCCGTCCAACCTGGCCTTGAACACTGAATGGAAGATCAATTATCAAAGAATCATTGAACAGCCCAAGTTGGATGGGACCTCAAAGGATCATCTGGTACAACCTTTCGTGGGAAAGGGAGCCTAGATGAGATTATCTAGCACCCTGTCCAATCACATCTTGAAAACCTCCAGTGATGGGGACTCCACCACGCGCCTGGAGAGGTTGTTCCAGTGAATGATGGTTCTCACTGTAAAAAATTTCTTTCTTATTTATCAAAGAGCTGACAGCATCTCGCTAGGAACTTTGTTTCCTGAAGTCTCTGCATAATGATCAATGTATCCAACCCAGCAAAACAATAGTAAACTTTGGTCCATCTTTCTTCCTTCCTTCCTAAACATCTGCACCACAGGACCTACATCCACAACTGAGGCCTACAGACACCAGAATTCAAAGACAAACCTGTGGTGCCTTAGACCACTCAGCTGTTACAACTGTCTTTATCACTAGCAGATTACTTAGAATGCAGTTTACCTGAAATGCCATATAAATACCTTTGAATAAAGGAAAGCTTTTTTTAATGGTATCCTGACCATTCTTTTGAGCATTCTTGTGACTAATCTTCAAAATAATTTGCCTTGCCAGATGTTCCAACCACAACCCCTTGCTGTGAGCTAGGAGTTCTGAAGGAGGTAATGCACTAGAGGTGCGTGCAAAAGCTTCTGGGTGGGCTCTGTCTGCGCTACACGTCAACGAGCGACGTCTGTTCTAGAATCCACAGAGCTGCATTAGGGAGATGCAGTGCCTGACCTAAAATGCTAACATCAGTCAGACTGCAACAAAACCCACCAGTGCCCCAAACCTCCCGCAAGCACAGCGTTAAAGTCTGCAGACCTTTCATCTGATAGTCAAAGGTTAGCTCTTCTCCAGCCTTGATGGTTCGTGTAGAAAACAGCGCTATTCGAGGAAGACGCAAGTCGAGGTTATCAATAAACACATTGAAGACTTGAAGATTTGGATCACACTGTAAGGCAAAAATTAATGTAGTTTCTGTTAAGAAAAATGCACAGTAAGTTTCACTGAAGTGTTTAAGTAAACCAAGGTCACAGGAAAGGAAGAACTGGTTCTTCTCCCAGTGACAGAAGTCTGAAATTAAGTTATCTTCTGAAATCAACAAATTACTTTCTTGAAATAGCGTTAAGGAGAACACTCCTAGCTTAGAGTCAAGTCCTTTCAAGAAGGCAACCTTTACACGGTATGTAGACTATGCTAATATGTAACAGCCTATTAAAAAAAATATGGTACCTTCAAAAGATGACAACAAAAGAGATGACAAAGCAATTAAAGCTACATTCAGAGGTTAAGGTTTACCTACAAAACCCACAAAAAGAATTAAAATTGAAAGGAAAGAAAAGAAAAACAACCTAGCGTTTCAAGCCACACACACTCACTATTCTGCATTTAGGTTTAAGCACTGCTTCCAGCCCAGAAATAATGTTTTTATACTATGAATAAATTTCTATTTTCAATTGCTAACCTGCTTGGCTTCTGAATTATCTGCTATGGGCTGGGTGGCAGAAGGAGGGTCAAGGACACGAAGCAGGAACTAGAAACAACTTTATCGTTTTTTCTGGATTAACTGTCAGAAGTCAGGAGTCACGGAGGCAGTTTGTTAAACTCTGCACGCCTTTTTGCTCTTTAACAGTGAAACATATCCCACGTTAAAGAATCAGAAGTGAAGTCAGTCATTTAACTTTACACTGGCGAGGGAGAATACTTCACTCCCATTTCCAAAAGTGAAGAGCAATTGGCTGCATCTAAAACTCTTCTTCATCCTTCTCCCTGGCAAGCCCATGTGAAATACGAACGCCATCAGCTCACAAATCTGAAGACATCAATTTACTGTATTTGTAGAACACTGACTGCATACCTCACAAACATTACATCACTAAGAAATAATAATTTTTGGTTCAGGAACGATACATAATTCCTTTACAGATGCAGCTCAGCCTTCTTGCTTTAGGTACTTCATTTGAACAAGAAATAAAACACTACAAAAATTTCCTGTTTAAAATTTACTTTTGAGTTCTCTGGCAAGTTTAGATTTGGTATGAGGAGGGGAAGAGGTATCCACAGGGGAGAAATACCGAAGAAAGCATAGGAATTTTCATCTTCTCCTCTACCAGAGTTTGAAGGATGATATTCGGCATACCCCCCATCCTGGCCTGCTACAAAATAATGCATCGATTCCTATCGTCTTTGACTCTTCACTAATTTTATTAAGTACTTCTCACATGTTAGGTCTTTCAGTTACTTGGAAAAAAACACACCCAAACCAACCCTATTTTGGTCGCCTAGAACCAGCAGATTCAGTGACAACCCCAGATGTTGGGGGTTGTCCTACCAGATGCCCACTTCAGGCAGCATCTCATTCCCAGATTTTTGTAGGTAGTCCTACTCCAAGTAAGGCTAAGTATTCTGTTCTATGTATTACATCATCTAACTGACTGGACTGTGCTGGCATGAAACAAACCGCTCCAGAAAAACGGTGAATATGGTAAGAAAATATTTACAGTAGGAGAAGATATTTCTGGCACAATTAGGATAATTCTCCAAATTCTTAGTATACAAAACAAGGTATTACGCTGTGATTCACAAAGTGGGACACATTTCCATATCGAGCTGCATCTACTGTAAATTCATCTGAGTCATAGTCCAAATCAAACAAGTATGTATTTCCCTGGTTGTCATAGAGCTGGCCTCGTCTCTCTGCTTCCTCACTTGTAATCACCTAAAAAAAGAGAAAAAAAGAAACCTGCATCATATTATTAACTATTACTAAATTAAAACAAAAATCACAATCAAGTTAGAAAAAAAAAAAAATTACTTAGTAAAAAATACCACATTCGCTTTTTGATGTTGAAATAGCGTTCCATCTGTAATGAATAAAGAATACACACATACAGCTGAACTGATTAGTTACTGACTGAGACTTCTCTGGATGTAATTTGTCTACAGCTGATGCTCAGCACTACCTTGTCTCAGGGAAAAAAATATCAGCACCTTCTATTAAAAATTTTGATGATGACAGATACAATCAACTGTTTCTACTTGAAGTTTCTATATTTTTCTAATATAGAAATGGGTCTAATTTTTTCATTAGACCCAGAAAGCCTTGTTTACTTCACATAAAATAAAGTTTCAGCTTTCTCCCTTCGCACAGACGAAGATCAACAGGTATCAGTCTTTACAACCCAGTCATATTTACAGTCCAGTATTCATCTCCTCCCTCCCTGGAAGCATCTCTTCCTGCTATTTCTGACTGCAGTGAGAGATCCTGTTCATGACAACTCAGACAGATACGGCCCTTCACAAAGCTGAATCTATGCAATTAGGCTAGCAGGTACTAGCACAACGTAGAAATCCAGAAACTCCCCAGAGGAAGAGAAGAACTACAGTCACTTTTGACAGAAGCAACAGCTTAAACAACTTCATCTGCAGCCATTACGTTGAATGTATTCTGTTGTGCCGACTCAGCAACCACAATTTGGCAGCAAGACAGATATGAAATGTGGTGGAATTGGACAAAAAAAAACCCTCTAAAATCTTTCTGACATCCAATTTGAGAACTTACTCAGCAGTAGGGAGTAAGTAGATTTGGGTGAAAGGGTAAATACACACTCCTTCCTTTAGGCAACAAAATTACATAATCATCTTTCTGCATTAACCCCTCACCAGAGATATTTTGAATGACTGATCTCTTGTATGTTTACATGAAAGGTATGAACATGAGAAGTTAGAAGATTTGGCGCAGGAAGGATGGAGGAAATACAGTAAAGACCATAAACATTTGTACGAAGGGACAGAAGGAATTATTTTGAGTCAACTTAGTAGCAAGGCAGATTTGTGGCAGAAATACAATGGACTGGATCAGAGAGGCCGCCAGGAGCTACTGATGTAAAGAGCCCTGAAGCAGAGCAGAGGCTGAACCAGATAAACACAGGGCAATACAAAAACCTCGAGAGTAACTCAAGGTCTGTATTTTGTAACATGAAAGTTCTGTTTGAAATAGTATGAGATTGAGTAAACAGAAAATGTCCATACTACAAGTCTTATTCTTGATGTTAATCAAAAGTAATAAATGTGTTTGGAAATACTACCTTAACAGAAAAGGGACTGACAGACTGGGTGGGGAATTTGGTAATGACTGTGCCTGGGGAACAGCAAAAACTACAGTAATAACGATGATCAGGGAAGAATAAAGAATATGACTGCCACGGAAGAAAAGAAGGACTTGACTTTAGAAATACTACCAGGGCGCATATCTAAAATAATTGTCTAGCGACACACAGGGTAAGCATTCTCTTTACATTCAACCTTTTGCAATTGCTCTGGAATAGAGGATGTTCAGGACAATATATTTTTTCTGTCATCTAGAATGCCTATTTATCGTATTTCTCTACTCAGAAGTAGACCTATCTATTATATAGTAGAAGTCAAGAAGTGTTAAAACTGAGAGAAAGCTCATAAAGATTTTCTCCGTTTCCTTTATTGTAAATAATTCATCTATATGAGATAAATACGTACCTCTCCAACATACTCCATGACAAAACTGTTGGTTTTAATTTTCTGGAGGGTTTTTACTCCCCAACCACGGCCATTGTTAGTTCTGAAGATGCAAAGAGAATACGGTGTACCTTTCTGTACTATCCTATTAGGGCAGTCAGGCCCACACCTACAAAACGAATTGCATTCATAGATGGGCAAGCCGGGCTGGATTTTCAACTTCTTTCGTTTATTGTAAGCCAAAATAAATCCAGCCTCCTTTGGACAGCACTTCTCAGCGGGGCAGTCAGCGCATTCACAGCCAGTCGTTATTCCGTTTATTACATTTATTCCCGGAGCAGGTTTATACTCATTAATGTAGTAGAAGTCTAAAGGAGGGCCTTCAAGATCCACAGTGTTTTCTACCAGAATCATTGCTTTATGATTCTTTTTCCTGTTGAGCTCTTCTTTCCATCTCCGCAGAGCTATTCTTTGCTTAGCCTTCTTTACAATGTAATCTGCAACCGCAGGTTTCAAAGCTTTAACATGGTTTCTCACTTTCAGTGCTTTGCCATCTCTCACCCGAGACAAGTATTCATTCTTGTCACTAAGAAAGTTTTGAAGAAGCAATGGGCATTTCAGATTTTTCTGAGGTTCCCAAGTATTTGAAGATTCTGGCCATCCTTTCCATTTCACAAGATAGTATTCTGTGCCCTTGAAATACAGAAACAGATACAGATTTAGCCACATTTCATTTTGCTGAAATCCAGCATCACAGAGTGCACAGACAAACACAAAAGAGCTCTGGAGTTAAGAAACGGCACACAGTGCAGAAGGTCTTGATGTCCCCATAACAGTTAGAATTGGGGAGAAAGAGAAAAAACAAGTTTTCTGTTTGCAAATCAACGTATAGCACAACTTTGGATACTTTACATATCATCTCTAGGGGCAAAGAAATAAACAGCTGGGATGAACTCTGATCGCTAACGTTATACCTGGAGGAGGCTAGTTTGTTAAGGCCGTTAAGTAAGTTAGACTAACTGTATAACTAACTACTAGTTGCATGACTGGTATGCACAAGCAGAATGTAGTTGTATCACATACAAAACAAAAAAAAAAATTCTAAACTTACCAGAAAAATCTCTGAAAAGCACTATGTCATATCAACCATCCTCCCAAAGGAGTAATCCATTCAAAACATGTAATATTGTATTTATAATCAAGAAGCATACATTTTGTACTGATTTTAAAAAGGCCAAATAACTGTAACAAGGCCAAATCCTGAGACTGAATTTCACTGGCACGATCAAGCCATAGGAATCCAGTTGCAGCACGTGGCCCTAACTCTTCATCAAACAGACTACAACAGTCAAGAGAGAAATATAGACTGTTACCTGCAAATAAAGGAGAAGCATCATAATACATACCAAGCTACAACCTAAAAGCATCAGCATTTTGCTTAACTTCTAGATACGCAAAGGCGAAACATTTCATATTCTAACATCTCTGTAATTTCAGAAAAAGACCTTCCTTCAACATACCGAAAGCAGTAGTTATACCGCTTTCTGTTTACAGTTCAAAGTTTAAAAGATATTTAATTCGATGTCAGCAAGAGCTTTGTCCTCACAGCCTACTACTTTATATTATGAGCAAAACTACCTTTGGCTCGCTTCCAAATTTCAGCTGAAAGAGTGATCAAATTGGTCTGTGTTTCTCTTACCTCTTCTACCTTGTAGTCACACAAATATTCCACCTCATAACTCTTTAGATTCCTGTTGGTGATTCCAATGGATTTACATCTGAGATTTTCCTTCCTACATAATTCTTGGAGGGTCTCAAGTGAAGCTAGACATGGCACATACCAAGCTACAATAAGAAAATTGGTAAAGAATCCTATTTAATGTCTCGGCTAAATTGAAATCATTACGCCTTATCCCAGAGTCCCCACATTATCATCTGTGATAGCAGTCCACGAGTGTCTTGTACAACTACAGTGTCTCACAGAGTCAAACTCAACCCTTCTCTAATGAGTAAAGTGAAACACATCAATGATTCCCTCCCTGCACTTTTATTCTGTACAGTACGTACATTTATAAACAACAACAAATATTTTGGAGGGCAGAGACTTCCACAGGTGAAGGCTGCACTAAGAACCGAGTAATTTTCCTACAATTACAGCATCCCATAACTGAACTACGGCGACAAGGAAACCTCCCTTCTTTAATGAGACCGCCAAATATCTGTAGTTAGTCAAGTGGAATCGAGCACTTGCGATGCAACCATGGTGACTGGACGAGGAAAGAAAGATCCACAGCGCTCTTCCAGAAGGATCGCGGGTGCCTTGTCAGCTAGGCGGATTTAAAGGGACGCGACACGCCGCAGAGCGGCATGGCAGGAGCGCCAGCTCCCTGCCAGAGCCCGGGAAACACCGCTGGGGCGGGGAAGGGGAGCGTGGCATGAAGTTTAGAGCGGGAGCCGCGAGTTGCGATGCGGCGAGGGCTGTGCCTCCCTCCCCTCGGCGCCGGCCGGGGCACCGCGGGGCTCTCCTGCCTCAGCACCCGCCGGCAGCGCGCAGGGACCCCCACCCCGGCTCCCGGCCCCTGCCGGGAAAGGGCCGCCCCGGAGGAGTTCACCTCCGGGGCGCACCGCCAGAAGTTTGGGAAGGTGGGGAGGGGGCGACGGACGCCTTTCCCGCGGCCGCCCCGGGCCCCGCAGCGCCTCTCCCTACCCTCCCCCCCACATTCACCTCAGGCATCTCCCCGCCCTCCCCCCCACAGCCTCTCCCGGGCAGCAGGCAGAGCACCCCCAAGGAAGCGGGCAGGGTCCCCAGCCCTCCCCGCCCCGCCGCCGGGCCCCGCCGCGGCCGGGTGGCTGAGAGCGGGGCGGGGGGCGGCAACGGTCCGAGCGGAGTTGGGCGAGGGGGGCCGGCAGCGGCTCCCCCACCGCCGAGAGCGGACGGGAGGCCTCCCCGCGCCCTCCCTCTCGGCCTACCCAGCGCAAGGAGAAGGGAGGAAAAGCCCGAGCGAGGCGCTCCGGGCGGCCCCAGCCCCCGCCCCGGCCACGGCCCGAGTCACCGCCGCCGCCGCCGCTACCTCACCTCCTCGCCAGCCCTCCATCTTGGAGGGGGCCGCGCTCGGGGCCGCAGGCGCCAGCCGCGGGTCGAGGCCCGCGCGGCTCCGCCCCCCTCCGGAAGGGGGCGGAGGGGAGAGCGCGGCGCCGGCGCGCGCACGCGGCTGCGTCCCCGCGCGCACGCGAAGGGCTTTGGCGGCAACGGCCGCTGGCAGGGCCGCCTCAGGGGGGAGCCGCCCCGGGGGGGGGGGGGAGCCGCCCCGGGGGGGGGGGGAGCCGCCCCGGGGGGGGGGAGCCGCCCCGGGGGGGGGGGAGCCGCCCCGGGGGGGGGGGAGCCGCCCCGGGGGGGGGGGGAGCCGCCCCGGCTGCTCCGTGAGCGAGGGCGCCCCTGCAGAAACAGAGCTGTGACAGTGAGAAAGACTAAAAAGAAGCGAGGCAAAACTTAAAGCGATTTCGCTTTGATCTTTTATCGCGCTGGCTAAGGTGGCAGTGCCTGGGGCAGGGCAAGCGCAAGGCACCAGGCAGACTTCCACCGGGCCCCTCACTGCGCTCTGCCAGCTACAGAGCTGAAAGAAAGAACCACAAAGGAAGGTTTCAGACACTTTTTTTAAAAAAAAGTTACGCACTCATCACGACACACATCTCAGAAGAGGTGTTTCCTATTAAAGAGCTTTCAAGTTAGCCCCAAGCCCGATAAACCCCACCAGTTGGGACTATTACACACAACAAAACATCCCTGAACGATGTCTGGCCACTAGTTAGCGCTTAAGCGTCTCTTTACTTGTATTTATCAGGGCAGTGGGACTCCACTGCCCTGACAGAACCAGACTTTGGGTTTTCCAAGGCCCCCTTCTGAAGTTTTCACACAGGAACTGGTGAACTATTTACTTACTTTCCAGAGGTCAAATACCCAGGGATAAGGGAGGCAGAACAGTCCCAGCACTTCGCCCACCCAAGGAAGCCTCACAAGTTCAAACCCCATGCCTAGGCTGATAAGCCACACAATACAGACATTTGTTTGGAATGCAGCAAGATTTATATCTACGCTGTGCAGTATCTATTGCTTTTGTGAGGTAGGAATAATATTGAAATACATGTTCTGCAAACACAAGACAATTTGGGAGGCCTGTAGAAAAACAGGTAATGGAACACAGGTCTCTTCAAATCCAGCCAGACATCCCTTGCTCTAGTTTCCATCTCCGACGTTGAGGCTCTACTGTGTCACTTTGAATGTTTTACAAGGTAACATCTGGTCCTCAGGGCTGAACTGTTGCCCTGTAGCTGCACATTAACTCCTGTAACCACACTTGCCTGCTCTGCCTCCTTCTTATTACTGCCCTACCTAAAATGAAAAAAGTGCCAGCTTATATCCAAACAAATATATGATGACATACAGATTAGAACAGTGCTACACAGAATGGAGGATGCCAGGATCTGCATAAAAAAATGTATTTTATTAATAACACATAAATAAGCATATATAACCCTTAACACACATTTTTCAGGTAGCACCACAAAACCACCTTCCAGTAACTCCAGAAAAAAAAAAAAAAGATCCTGCTCAAGAGGCCAGCGCAAATGGGCATCACCTCCATGGTTTCAGGCAACATCAAGACCACCCAGGATTTCAGTACAATTTGGTACAGTTATTAGAGAGCGGATTTTCACCAGTCTAGCTCTTGCTGGTTCAATGCTATGCTGTTGAAGCCACAGATATACTGGTTGAACGGGTACACGATCCGATCAGTCCAAGGAAAACTTCAGACTATGTAATATGCTTGTTGCTGAACCACAGGCATGAGGATTTGCCCTTTGCATTTTTTAAATCAGGTGCTGATAATTCAATGCTCTGCTGTCTGCATGTCTTGATTAACATTTTGCACCACGCTTTCCACTCCAAACAGACTCTGTGGCAAATTAATGTTTTACTTCAGTTTATTAGAGCCTCTAAGAATCACTGAAGACATCTCAGAGAGAGTCACCACTTTGGCAGAAAAGCCAACAAGAGACAAAAATCAACTTAGAAAAATGTTGCCTTTCAAAAAGAGACTATGATGCCACTTCAACAGTGATGATTTCACACTTCCCGCTATCTTGATCTGTGCAGGTAACATGCAAGGACCCATCCCTAGATAAAAGAGAAAGGTATGTTTAGGACTATCTCAACACAACGCTTAGTATGTTACTGCATATTCCAGAGAGGATAAACAATAGTCTTCATGCAGACCAAAGGAAGAAAGATTAGCATCAAAATACCCAGGGAAGAACATGCTTCAACATTGATGAAATTGATTTATGAAATTAAGTTTAGTTTATTGAGTATTTAGATAGGCACTTCTTGCCCTCCACTAAAGCACGTATCTTCTGTACATATGGTGGAAGAGATTCAGGAACATGTCTAGATATTGTAGCTAAGTTTATTTAGTACAGGTTTGTAAATAGAATGTGCAGTAATATTCAAGATACTCATCTTGAGAACTCTGAGTAACAGCAACCAAGAGATAAGCACGTCTTCTCAAAGTATGAGAACTTGACTCTTTAAAAAGTAATAGTCTTTAAATACCAAGGATCTCCTTCAAGGAGGAAAACCTTAATTTTCAAAATCCAAGAATTAGAGACAATATTAAATCCTACTTCATCTAGACATACAACAGTCACGTGTAATATTTAGATAGAAATAGATGTGTCCTAGTGAACTTTCCCTACTATTTTTCATCTAAATATTACTAAAAACCCCTTTAAAATAATGCAGGTTTTCTGCACTCCACAGTTGCATATATAACCCCTAAGATGTTTTTCTTATCAATGCTAAGGGCAAATCTCTGTATAACTAACAAGGTATTTTAGGTGAAGTCTATTAATAGAACATTAATACACCTGATAGTCAACATAAGAAAATGAAGTACTGTCAACTCAAATAGCAAGTAGGGATTTGGTTCTTCAGCAACATCTAGACAACTTTCATATTATTTAAAAAAGCAATATGAACTTCAGGACAGTCCTCAGAAGACAAACATACTTTGACAACTTCGAATTCCACCTCCTGGTATCTTTATAAGCTATTTAGACTATTTCAAATGAGCCGAAGCACTCCTATTAAGACCTAAGAAAGAGAAATTTCTTCAATATCATGTCATCCCCATTCCCCACCCTGCCATAAGATACTTCCTGTTTTACCATAATAAACAGGTAATTCTGTAAAAAGTAGATTTATGAAGCCTGATTTCCTGTGGCATCGTTTCTCGTGCTCAACAACCCTGCCTCTGAAAGGATAGGGCCACAGGTTTTCATCACAAAATCACATACGAGAAGTCCTTCGTGGATTCCTTAGCAACCTACAAAGACAGGTTCTACTCGAGTTTTTCCTAAGAGTGTAAGCATTCAACAGAACTTCCTGACCCCTTCCACAGGAAATTTGAGATCCTGACTGCTCTCAAGCATGGTTAAACTGATCAACAGTTCAAAAGTTGCTAAAAATCATCTATACAACTGTATTAAGTTTTATTTCTTTAGGAATCAAACAATGAAAGCACGGAAGCTACTGCATAAAAAAAACACATTCCTACAGAATTTACCTCTGCTAGGACACAGCCCTGTAAGCAATGAAATGCTGAAATTTCCCAACACAAAATTCAACATTCTGTAAGAGGAGAAAAGACTGCTTGTCAGATGTGTGACATAGCAAGTTGAACAGCAGAACAATAAATATTTTGGGTACCTTTTCATAGTGAGTACAGTTAGTATATCATGTAGGCCATCCTCCTTTTTATCCAAATCCTGGAGTACAATCTATTTAAAAAAAAAAAGTTATAAAGTTCCCTAAATCCTTGCACAGCACTAACGGAAGTGACACAATAGCTAAGGTGTGCAATTCGTTCTGTTTAGCATCTCATACTAATAATTCAACACCAAAGCATGCCCTAGTGGACTTCATTCCTCTGTAGTGCAAACCTAAGCATTTTTAGCCATTTGCACTACTGTTTCAGTGGTTTTGTTTCAGGGTCTATCACTAAGATAGCTGGAGTACCTACAACTCCCACAGACTACAGCAAGAGCCGAGCGTGTTCCTTTACTGAGGATCAGTTCTGTAATTATTGGGTAACATCCTTCCCCCATCCCCTTAAAGATCTTTGGGCAGGACCAAGGTGGAATAACAGTTCTCTCAAGTACTCCATCCATTTCAGCCACACCTTCCACCTCCCCGATGCTTTAAGTGCGCTGAAGCCAAGGTAAGCACATCACCACTGTTTCAAACAAGCTGTGTTCTTTCAATAGGTTGACTCCCGAGTAATATCTTTGTATCGGGTGAGGATTTAATCACATCACCTTACCACCGTGAAAAATCAAGTGTGGTATTTAATACCAAGATCCCGTCCAATCTAGGAAGATCAAAAAGCAATCAACAGTACATACACTAGCTACATCGTTACCTCCAGCAGTTTCATTTCTAAAATGTCGGAGACCTGTGTACTACTGGAATGGCTGGTTATGATGTCTCATCCCAGGTGAGCTTACTACAGTAGTGCCAAATGGCAAACCCAGCCAGCCATTCAGAAATTCGAAAGGGAAGCTTCAATTCCTTTAAGAAGTGCTTCAATACTTCGTAACACATTTACAGAAGAATGCTTAAAGACCATTTCCAAAGAGATGCATGTCATTCTAACTTTGTAACAAGAAGTTTTGGTAGGCGTGGGATTGGTTTTGGTTTTTTTTTTTCCCCCAGATGCACTTGATTTCTAAGTGGTTGATATTAAAAGTGCATACAAATGTGCATATACTCACCTGTGCAAATTTACCTTCTTCATTCATGGGACTTTTCCCCAATGACTCGTATAGTTCAAGGCATACAGAAGAAGTATTTCCAGGAGCATGCAGGGTGTGCTGCCTTCGAGCTGGTAATGGTGTCCCTGATGGAAATAGCACTGTGAATTTGTCAGCCCCTGACTCGTCTACTCCCTTTAAAAAGAAAAAAAAAGTTCATGCCTTTCTCTAAGTACTTTAGTGAGCTGGAAGTGTTACAGCAGTGCTCCATGAGAAAAGAAATCCAAGATTCATTCTCTCTGCCACATTTACCATCACAGCAAGTAAAAAAAAAGACATTCCTATAAATAAATGAAAAAGTCCAGCTATTACAACACAAAGACACAATCTACCTCCCCTTAGAATCAAGCAGTTTTTCCTGTCAATTCTTTTGTCAATAAACCTGTCACCACTTCCTGCTGATCTATAGCCAATCTCTAGAACTAATAACAAAACAATAGTGTTTCTCTAACATCAATCATGCATGAGTAGTGCTGTATATTCATTGAGCAGTAACATTTTCTAAGTTAAATAATTTTAGCCTTACCTTAAGAAGAATATCTTTGGCGGAACACTCAATAAAGAGTGCTTCTTCTTCTAACAAAGGATTCTCTTTCCCTAGCAGAATTCCTGCCTCTATGGCTGCACCAATGGGAATAACTTCATCTGGAGGAATTGAATTCAGTAACTCCACAGTTGGGAAGATGTCTTTGATCAGCTGCTGTAGCTTTGGGATTCGAGCCGACCCACCACACAGAACTACCTGTAAAACACACCTTAATGATTTCAAATCTTTCTTCTGACAGATAAAACAGACAGGTCACAACCTGCAGTACAGAGCTGCAAACTGCTCTGGGATATTTTATCATCTGTAGTTGATGAAATAAAAATTGATGCCATCTTTGCTCAACTTCTGTTACTTTTGTATTTGAAATTCAAAGAAATAGCTTGCAAGTTTGAAACTGTATCTTGAAAAAGTGTTTCTTATAGTAAGCATCAGATAGATGAAGTAACATCTTAAAAATTGAGGAATTCGTCATGAAATAACATCAGGCTGGAAGGGACCTCCAGAGGTCCTCTAGTCCAACCTCTTGCCTAGAACAGGTCCAGTTACAACAGGCTGCTCAGGACCTTATCTCCATGGATATAGATTCTACAGACTCTGTGGGCCCTTGTTTCAGTGTTTGATCACCCTCAGACTACAGATTCTTTTCTTGGTATCTAAAATTTCTCCATGTTGTAACTTGTGCTGCTTGCCACTCACCCTTCCATCATGCACCTATAGGAAGGAGTAAGTCAGGTTTTGTCTCATGTATGCCTTCTTATTACGTAACTGTAGGCAGCACTAGTGTCCCCTGAGCCTTCTCTTCTTACAGGTGAGCAAACCCAGACTGGCTCCAGTAGGTCAGTGCCTTTCATCTCCTGTGAAGCCCAAAAACGGTGAGATTGTATCTGGACACTCTGTGCAAGCACCAAAGAGGGAAACACTTTCCTACACCCATGGCTACACCCTTGCTATTACAGCCCAGCATGCAATTGGCCTTCTTTGCTGCAGAGGCAGGCTGCTGACTGCTATTAAATTTACTGTCTATTAGAACCCTGTGCTGGTTTTGGCTGGGATAGAGTTAATTTTCTTCATAGTAGCTAGTATGGGGCTATGTTTTGGATTTGTGCTGGAAACAGTGTTGATAATACAGGGATGTTTTCGTTACTGCTGAGCAGTGCTTACACACAGTCAAGGCCTCATCTGCTTCTCACCCCACCCCACCAGCGAGCAGGCTGGGGGTGCACAAGGAGTTGGGAGGGGACACAGCCGGGACAGCTGACCCCAACTCACCAAAGGGATATCCCACACCATATGACGTCATGCTCAGCATATAAAGCTGGGGGAAGGAGGAGGAAGGGGGGGACGTTCGGAGTGATGGCGTTTGTCTTCCCAAGTCACCGTTACGCGTGATGGAGCCCTGCTTTCCTGGAGATGGCTGAACACCTGCCTGCCGATGGGAAGGAATGAATGAATTCCTTGTTTTGCTTTGCTTGTGTGCGCGGCTTTTGCTTTACCTATTAGACTGTCTTTATCTCAACCCACGAGTTTTCTCACTTGTACTCTTCCGATTCTCTCCCCCATCCCGCTGCAGGGGAAGTGAGCGAGTGGCTCTGTGGGGCTTAGTTGCCGGCTGGAGTTAAATCACAACAAACTCCCACGTCTTTTCCTGCAAAGCTGCTTTCTAGCAACCGCTAGCCTCTCCTGCTGCACAGTTTTATTCCGTCCCAGACTCTACATTTGCCTTTGTTGATCTTCATGATGTTCTTCTCCATTGGACTAGATGATCATTGTAGGTCCCTTCCAACAGAAATATTCTATTCCATTATATACATTTCTCTCACCTTTTTCAACCCCTCTGAATAGCAGCCTTGACCTACAGTGTCATTCATTGCTCCCCTCACTTTGGTACTGTCTGCAAACTTGCTGAGAGCACACACTACCCATACCTATGTTATTAATAGGGACATTAGATGGTATTAGCCCCAGCATCAATTCCTGAGGGATGTCACTGACAACTAGCTGTCACTTACTGATCTTGTGCAAGAAAAAACCCGTAAAACCCTTCTCTTATTACAGTGACTTTGTTGAGATCAACCAGATCTGGAAACAAGGCTAATTCCCACTTTTCTTCACATAAAACATAACTTAAGAGTTGTAAATTAGGTTAATTTATTATTAAAGTTCCTCCCCCCCACACAAAGCATTAAGGCCTGAGAGGACAGCACATTGGGCCACTTAAAAAATACTGCTACCAGAAAACAAAAGATGGTCTCTGAACAATGGCCTAGGATACTTCATTATCCTACCAGTAAAACTCAGGTGTGACACAGCAAACACTAATCAAGAGTCTGAAATAGCCTCAGTTATCATTAAAAGCGCCAGCTAACTTTTGCTGCAGAAGTTATGTGCCAATTCTGCCAGCGATAAATACAGCACTATTTGCCACACACTGGTGCACAGGGCTTGAGATGAAGTTACGCTCTTATATCAAAGCAAAAAAGACATTTGAATGAAACTAGTAATGTTTCCTACTTTAGTTACCATCTTTGGCATTAAAACACTCTATGGTTTGGCACCTAACATGTTCCTAAGTTTTTTAAGCTAACAAGAACGAACACAGGCACCAAGCAGACACTAAGTGATTTGTTCAACTCGTAAGACAAAAAAAGTCAGAACTCGGGCTTTCTGCAGAAGCGTCAGCAAACCCCACCCAAAGCTCGGTGAAGGCAGAAGAAAGTCTATGTACAAAACTTAAAGAAGGTGGTACTCAGCTCTACCAAGAGTTACGCAAACACACCAAATGGAGATAAATCCACTACCATTTACTCAATATGCAGCAGCAAAAACACATTGCTGACTCTACCTTATACTTAACTTCAAGTAACTGAAATCAAAGACAGGAGTTCTAAAGAGCTTGAGTCAACATACTTTGTTGGATCTGAGCCAAAAAATGCTTAAACACATCATGAAATAATCTCAGTCTGCAAGGAAAACAGGCCCCATAAATATTCTTCTTGTCGAGTTATAAAGCATACTACAGACAAACGATTTCTATTGTTACCTTATTAATATCATCTGCTGTAAATCCAACTTGCTGTAAGAGCTTTTTAATTGCTTCTACACATTTACTAAAAAGTGAAGAACAGATAAGTTCAAACCTGGCCCTAGAAGAAAAAGAAGAAAAATAAAATTCAAGAAGCGTCATCTCATCCATTAGAGACAAACACCTAAAACTGAAGAACAATCATTTTTAGAATATACTTTGGTTCTCTAGCTATACCTGGTATGAAGGGATTTAAAAAAAAAAAAAACAAAAACACCCCCTTATTTCCCAATTATTAATCTCAAAGAAGTGATTTTTTTGTTGTTGTTGTGAAAATATCTGTGCTATTGATTCCACCATTAACACCTACGTGGAATGCACATTCATTCTTCTTCAGTGTACTCTAGACAAAAAACAGTATTGTTGTCTTGACTCATATGTGAAAAAAAGCAGCAAAAATCCTAGAACTGCTTCATCATCTTTAAAATGGAGACACAACAACTCAAATGTGCCTCCTGAATTTTCAGAGACAAATCAAGCTGTGTCCTGATTCGCATGCAGGGAGTAGGTACGCAAGCAAATTGAAAAACAAACTTGTGCTTGCTTCGGGCTCTTTCAAGCCTGAAGAGAAGTTTTACTCTGTACGAATACAGCAAGTCAAATTCTCCAACACTAGTCCACAGGACTAGCATCCTTATCCAAAACTGAGCCAAACAAGTTATGCAGCATTGCTTCTCACACTTGCGAACATACTGTGCCTTGTTTTACCAGATCCAGCTGCTGCAGCAGACCAGATCCAACTGCTGCAGCAGTGGATGCACAGTTCTGGAACTGAAAAGTCTAAAGCTGCTGCTGACTGGAAGAGCAATCAAAATTAGCTAAACACCTCAACAAGGGATCACACCAAGAGAGAAAAGACTTAGAGTAGGACACAGCAGTATGAACAAAAAGACAGAAAACATCTTTCTACTCCAGCTGTCAAATAGAGGCAACATCAAGACTTCCATGACTCGAGGCCGCACCTCGAATACTGTGTTCAGTTTTGGGCCACTCACTACAAGGACGTCGAGGTGCTGGAGCGTGTCCAGAGAAGGGCAACGAAGCTGGTGAAGGGTCTGGAGAACAAGTCTTATGAGGAGAGGCTGAGGGAACTGGGACTGTTTAGCCTGCAGAAAAGGAGGCTGAGGGGAGACCTCATCGCTCTCTACAACTACCTGAAAGGAGGTTGTAGCGAGGTGGGTGTCGGTCTCCTTTCCCAAGTAACAAGCGATAGGACGAGAGGAAATGGCCTCAAGTTGTGCCAGGGGAGGTTTAGATTGGATGTAAGGAAAAATTTCTTTACTGGAAGAGTGGTTAAACATTGGAACAGGCTGCCCAGGGAAGTGGTGGAGTCCCCATCCCTGGAGGTATTTAAAAGACGAGTAGATGAGGCGCTTAGGGACATGGTTTAGTGGGTGGTGGTGTTGGGTCGACGGTTGGACTCTATGATCTTAGAGGTCTTTTCCAACCTCAATGATTCTATGATTCTATGACTCCTATCATTCTGGAGCTCACTTAGATGAGAGAGTCCAAAAGTCGTCTTTTTTTAAGGAAAAACCAGCAACAAAAACAACAATAAGGGGAAATGCCCTCCCACCTTGAGTAATTACAGTATCTATTCCCCTTTCATCAACAACCAGACTCCAAAGAGCGGGGTCTCCCTGTGCCTTTTCGCACTTCATTTTCTAACCATTAGGGCAACACTGTTAGGGTTGTAGCACTAACTACTACAGATCGCATCATAACAGAACCATCAATATGAAACAAAGCTGAAAGCAAGCAAGTTGGTCTTCCATCCTACTTCCGTTTCTAAAATTAATGCCACCAAAAAAAAAAAAAAAATCCAAAGCTTATTGAACATCCTAAATACCACCTAGAAATATTTCAAGCACGGTTTTATATAAAAGCAGTAGCTTCAAGATTTGCTTTACCTGGACACATTACAATCAAAATCCAATCCATCATACAATGAGTCTACAAAACAGTTTGCACTTCCCAGGGTTGATAACGAGTGCTTTGCAACATCAGCGCTGTTCATTAACTTCATCATGGCTCTGGGATTTCCCCTAATATCATGTTTACAAGACCTACATTTAAGAACAGATATCAGTTTAGAAAGGCAGGCATTTGAGTGATAACACTAATATTCTGAAAGGAAAAACAGGTTAAAGCTATTGAACTTTTTTTCTGTAGACATTTTAGCATTATCTACAATGCCACTATTGAAAGCTTGCGAAGAATAAAAGTGTCTATTTCAACTTCAACTAAAGAACGCTGTGTAGAGGCACCCTGAACTCGGTCATTAGTGTTTTATCATACAGATTTAAGTCTTCCTGAACAGTTTCTCAGCTGAACACATCTTGTAAGTGACTGCAAGGAACAGCAAGAAAAGGCCTGCAAGTTAACTAATTTTAACCACAGATTAAGAAGAAATAGAACACCAAACATTACATAGGTCAACAGAATAGTATGTTTCATCCAAAAAGTCTCCTCCTGTGATAGTACGCAACTGACCACCTTAAGATCACTAGAGCTGATGGTAATGCATTTGTTCATCACAGGATGACGTGCTATATAGACTTCAACCTGATGATCCAAGCCCCGCCACAGTCCTTCATGCCAACAAGACAAACAAACAAAACCCACAGAGGTGAACTCCCTGCCACCCCAAAAGCTTGTGACTGAACAGATGTAAGCAGCCTGTAGTCACATACATCACTCAAAACACAGAACAGTTCATAGCTGAGCCCTTAATAGTTCAACACCGACTTTGGGCAACATCTACCCAAAACCAAGTATTTCCCAGCCTTCCTCCTTGGCCCCCAACAACTGACTGTTCCTTTAATATCTTTGAGCCATTTCACTTGCAGACAGTCTGCTAGATCTGACAACCTAATATGAATTTTTTTCTTTTTGAGAGCAAGCATCAGATAACGAAGTTCCTGTCCTAACAGCAACACGCTTGGAATTCAAAACCTACCTCTGAAATTCAGAAGCTAAGTGTTGTGCTAGAGCTTCTGTGAAGCAAACTCCACCAATGCTATCGTCTGTGTTTGTAGCAAGCACACGATATATTCCACTGTTTACTTCTATGACTGTGATAGAAAGCGATGTTCCACCAAGTTTATAAACCAACACATTGCTGCCATGGTTTAAAAAAAGAAAAGAAAAAAAAGAAAAGAAAGAAAGTAATATTAATAAGCCATCTAAAACTATGTTTACTTTGACACACTGTCTAAAAAGATGACCACCATATAATGTATTGCAGGTTTTAATCAGTTTTGTCAAGAGAATTTGATTTGGGGTGTTTGTATTTAATGCGTCTTAGTACTACTGTCCACTTGACAATGTTCTCTAAAGAACAAAATTAGTCTATTTCATACAGTGAGAGTAGCCAACGTTTTTCCTACAACACAATTGAGAATTGAACATTACATTCAAGATTATAGGCAAGAATTGTATGAGAAGGGTAAAAAATATCAACCAAGAAGAAAAAAAGACAAGACATCTGTTTGCATTGACAGCAGTCTTTGCTATTTTGAAAATCTTGTGAATTATTTGAATATTCGTAAGGGAAACCCAATGTACGTACTGAACCCAGGAACTCGGCTTTAGTTCTACCACATGTAAAATGACCCCATCTCCCACAATTAAAAACCAGCTATGCCAAAATCTGTTTAAGAAGGGATGCATTTTTCTTCAAGCCAATCAGCTCATTAAAGAGCAAGACAGAATCTGGGCACAAATCTTTAAAGACAATTCTAAAAAAATAAAAACCAGAACAAAGAGATTTAAAATACTACGGATTTACGATGTCTAAATTGTTACTGGCTTTATTGAGAGAAAAAAGAAGAACAAGCCTCAAATCATTAATTTTGTATTGACTGCTAAGGCAACTCATCACTCCCTCATTTAAGATTTCTCAGGATTTAAGCACAGCAGCTTAAAATTAAGAAGTGAAATATTAGGATTTTACCTTTTCCCAGTGGGTGAATCTTGGCCAATTCCATAAGCCAGGAGAGCTGCAGATGGTTCATGAATTAATCTCATAACATTAAATCCAGCAGCTGCAGCTGCTTCCCTGTGATAAGGCATAACAGCATTTCATTTTACTTTCATGACTTCACTATAGTCACGCATGCTAGTAAGATTTCATCTGAACTACATATGTCACCAACTCAGAAGTTGGTTACAGCATGGTATTAATAAAGCGAAGTGACTGGAAAAGAAAGATATCAGGAAGTTCAGTTGCTACTGTGTTGTTCTGGTAGTTGGATCTGCTGTGTGCTTATTGTCAAAGAAAACACTGATGTATCAGTCTATATACCCCATAAAAACCAGCAAAACCCCCCTCAACTGCAAGATGAAAAACCCCACCCTCAGTCAAACTTGCTAACTTATCTTCAGATTTGGTATTAAAAGTTCTTGGCACATTATTTCAACAGATATCATGCTAGGAAAATTGCTTTTACTTCCAAACCAAGTTATCGCACCTCACTTCTAACAATTCTTCACAGAAAGGCTGCATCAAAGGCCAATCGTATCCTGGGCTGTATCACAAGCAGCGTGGCCAGCAGGTCGAGGGAGGGGATTCTGCCCCTCTACTCTGCCCTGGTGAGACCCCACTGGGAGTACTGCGTCCAGCTCTGGAGCCCTCAGCATAAGAAAGACATGGACCTGTTGGTCCAGAGGAGGGCCACAAAAATGGTCAGGGGGATGGAACACGTCTCCTCTGAAGAAAGGCTGAGAGAGTTGGGGTTGTTCAGCCTGGAGAAGAGAAGGCTCTGGGGGAACCTTCTCGCAGGCTATCAGTACTTAAAGGGGGTTTATAAAAGAGATGGCAGCAGACTTTTTAGCAGGGCCTGTTGCGACAGGACAAGGGGGAATGGCTTTAAACTAAAGGGGGGTAGATTTAGACTAGCTATAAGGAAGACATTTTTTTACGCTGAGTGTGGTGAAACACTGGCACAGGTTGCCCAGAGAGGTGGTGGCTGCCCCATCCCTGGAAACAGGTTGGACGGGGCTCTGAGCAACCTGATCGAGTTGAAGATGTCCCCGCTCATAGCAGGGGCGTTGGACTAGATGACCTTTAGAGGTCCCTTCCAACCCAAACTATTCTATGATTATATGTTTTCTTGAAACTTCAGTAACCCTGGGACTGCCCTGCAAGTAGTTTCCTCCACTTTGAAGTTATTTTGAAACTTGCATGTCAAAGCAATAGAGTATTTCATCACACATACTGCAAATACCCAGCTCACTAATGTTTTATGACCAACTTTAAGTGTGCTTTAAGTATTTCATGACAGTTCAACATAATGGCTTCTACATACCAGAAAATAGAAATAGATGCTGCCACTTACGCACAGCTTTAAGTCTATTTACGTTTTCATATGGAAGAACTTTTACAGCTACACTTCCAAGCAGAACTTCCAAGCAGAATACTGGTGTGTATTCCGTATCTGCTCTCTGATAGAACAATCATCAGTAAAGTCATGTAACGCCATTTGGTTTGGTGAGTGTTGTTGTATGAGGGGATGGGAAATTATGGAAGAGGGCTGACAAACTATTTGCATTTCAAAGCAGACACTGAAGATCCACTAGAAATAACACATCTGAAATGACATTCTATCCTTGATGATACCAAAATTCCCTCTCACTTCAGTTGATTCAGAATTTCATTTTGGTTACAACAGTGAATTCCATGAAAAGTTTCTAAAGTCAGGATTTTTATCTCCTACTTTCACATTTTCCCAATTCAAATAGTATCCCAGTGTCTTGACTGATAGTCGCAAGCTGAAGTCCAGCAGAATTCCCATTGCTGATCTGCCAGCCGGTCTGCTTTAGGCATGTTAAATAACAGAAAAATCTTAATCCTCTTACCCAAGGGCATTTTTCTGATTCTCTCCAAAATCAAATGGTACAGTGATAACAACGTCATTTACATCTGAACCCAATGCAGACTGAGCAGTTTCTGTTTATAAACATAGGCAGAACATGTTGATTAAAAGCAAAAAAAAACAATATATCACATCTTAAATATGAGGACAGCTTAAAAAACTAAAATATGTTATGTTTTTACTTATTATATACCTTTCATTTTACTGAAAATTAGTTTTGCCACATCTTCTGGGTTAATAAATTTATTATCTATTTCATATTGAAGTTTTCCATTCTTCTCAATTATCTGTAAGCAAAACCAACATACCTTTGTTAGATACGTAATTTGGTTATTAACAAAAAGTAACGTTCAATTTAGTTTCTGTTCAAAGTAAAAACCATTGGACTGTGTAAATATTCTGTTAGTTACAAGAGAATAAATGCTTCCAAGATGCTTATCAGAGATCACAAACCCCCCCCTTGTATTATCCAACAGACATGACAGTGACATTCATATGGACTTAAAGACTCCAGACTTTTTTTCTATTAGAAGTTTTCCTTTGTACAAAAGCAACATTTAGAACAAAAGTACTTGCCTGCTTACATTCCATAAGAAAAAAGATCAACTATCTACATAAGCCTGTCAATACAAACAGTCAAAAAACAGAGAAAAACTCATTGCTTCTTTAGGAATATGTTTTCCAGGATAATATTTCTCGTTTTGCAAAAAGGTGTCTAGTAACAAGCACAGTATTATTCAAATTAAATACTGAGATTAAATCAAGTGGTTAAGCATTTTTATCACCAGATGCTGTAACCTGAGCATCTCTACCAGTGTTAAGAAACACCACAACGCTATTGCCCAAATATATTAAGAATCATCCCTTTTGAGAATGGCCAAGAGATTTATATAATTTTTCTGTTGGACTATATTATGATGGCAGATCTCAGAACACGGTGAAGTTCTCTACTTTATAAAAAGAGAAACATTCTACACAGCAGCAAATGGACATCATATAATGAGAGCTGATCACTACAGAACACAAACATGGTGTGGCACAAACAATGCCAAGAACAGTATAAAATGATACAAGTTATTCTGAGAACAACAAAAAAAATAGATCATACTCACTGAACATTTGCTTTCTGCAATATATTTCTCTGCCTGTGGGTCACTAGAGCTGTCCAGACAAATTCAAAATAACAAAATAAATTATATGCTCAAGGGTAATTGCATAAATTCATCTTGCTGATATTCCTTATAACAACAACAGCACATGAAGCTATACTTCAACCAAAGTTCCTGTTTCCACTCTACGGATACATTTATACAGGAGAAGAAAAGCCAACAGTTGTAACTGCTGGCATCTTTCAATCCCCTTTCCCCAAATTAATGACAGAAAAAATAGCTACTAGTTAGTGAAAAAGGGAAAACAAAAGCCAACACATTGTTTTAACCTGCTATCCCCAATAATCATTATAAACGATTTTAGTGGCACTTTTGTTGCATTGACTGAAGTAATGCGAGAGCAATAAGCTGACTATCCTTAATCCTCCACTAACGACGTACAGTTATGCATCTCAAAAGTGCCGAGAAATACATCAGAAGAGACATCAACTTGTCAACTCCTTTCAGTGAAAGGGCTGTAACACACAGCTAGGTTATCACGGAAAAGTTTTGTCACACCTCTGATGTTAGACCTAAACCAGCAAGTTTAGTTCTAGTATCGCTGTAACTGCCAGTGCAAACCGTCACAGCTCCACTAACTGAAGGATCACAACAGGCATTACATCAGTGCGTTTCTTGACTGTAATAAAAGGCAATACAAAGTTTCATGCAACTAAAACCACAGTGGATATTAGCCACAGGAAAACACCCAGGTAACAACAAGATGTTTTAGTTAAAAAACTTAAGTATATGTCAAAAGCATATATGCAACTTGTTAATAAATTTCACAATTTGATTTCACAAATTCAGATAAAAAATACTACGCATCTCTTTACTCCTGGAATGAAATGTAGAACAAGAAGTTCATAATATAAGGAATTTTTAAGATCTGACATACCCTCCTGTCAATGCCAGGTTAACTTAACTACTATCACACTAGATTAAAATGCCTCCAATGTCAGCACTGACCAGCTTTACTGGGGAAAACTGAACTTCTCACCTTCCCTTTCACACCTGTTCTCTTACCTTCGCCCAAGGATCTGCTTTACTTTCACTACAGTGTTTGAAATATTTCTTATCCTACTTTGCTTTGCAGCTAAGCCAACAACCTGAATGAAAAACAAAGGGGGGGAAAAAAAAAAGTGAGCAACGGGCAGAGCTCCCCCCTCTCCAGACCACCACCACAGAAGGGAAGCCTCACCTCCTCGCTTTCCGAGAAAGCGACGACGGCAGGAGTGACCCTGTCCCCGGCGTCGTTGGCGACCACGTCGGCGCGGCCATCCTGCGGACAGAGGCACCACCCGTGAGCCGCCCCTCGGGGCGCCCCGCGCCCCGTCAGGGCTTTACTCGCCGCGTGATCCCGCAGCGCCGACCGCGGCCCACCCGCTCCTCCCGGCAAGGACTCCCGAGCGGCCGCGGCGCCTCCGGACCGCCCCGGACGCGGCGGGCGGAGCAGCGCCTCAGCCCCTCACCTTATAGACGGCGGCGCAGGCACAGGTGGCACCGAGGTGAACGCCGATGGCCGCCATGAGCCCCTCCCGCCCCACGCGCGCCCGCCGCCCCACAACGCACCGCGCGCCCCCCGCTCCCAACCAATCCCGCTCCCCTCTTCTCCCCGGCCGCCAATCAAAGCCCGCGCCGCGCTCGCTCGCAAACCAATCACGGAGAGGTACACTTGGTAGTGCCGTCATCGGCGAAGCAGCCAATGAAAAAAATTGAGAGAGGGACGTCATGACGCATGGCAACGGGGCAGAGTCCGTGCGCGAGGCGCGGGCGGCTGGGCGGTAAGCGGCCGCTGAGGGGAGTTCGCCGGGCGGAGCGCTGGGCCTGCGCGGGCTCGGGTTCGTTTCACCCCAGAAGACCCGGCCACTGCGAAAACAGAGGTTAAAATGGAGAAAGGCAAACGAAGCTATTTCATGCATGTGCTGGGGCGTGTGTGTTGTATGTCAGTGGCTTCTCTCATGGTTTAATTGCAGGCAGTGAAGCACATGGAGAAGGTGTAAATATTTTTTTTTATCCAAGTGCTGTAGTTATTAGTGGAGCAGTCAAGCTGAAGCGCTGATTTTGCAGAATCTAACCTGGCCTGACCGATGTCTGAAAGCAAAGCTCAGTGTCTCGTTATGTTGTGCTTCTATTGGAGAAATCCATCTTGGTGTTACCACAAGGGGGGAAAAAAAAGCGATTTCTAATCAGTCCTGGGGGAATTTAACATCATTCACACAGAATTCACTTTGTCTTGGCCAGAGCCATTGCTGTGCTGAAGGCTCCTCAGATTTCTTGTGGGCCTGTAGTGGGTGCAGCAAAGTTCTGTGTGCCTTAATGGGGAGCAGGTCACGTCGTATATGTGGCCTCTCACTGTAAAGATGGCAGCACTTGTGTAGGTTTGGGTGCTCATTTGCCTCTCATTTCCATAGGGAGTCTAAATGCCATGCAGTACCATCTCACTGCATCATTCAGAAGTAAAGATTGTTCTTATCCTCGCTTTATATATGATATGCTGAAGGGTTAAAGGAATGAATCAAGATCACATGGAGGTGAAAGGAATTATTCGGAGTTGCAAAGGGATTTTGTGTCCCAAAACCGATCCTAGGCTTCCCAAGTCACTGGACTATCTTCCTTTCAGTAACCGAGCTTGCTGAAGTCTGACCAAAGGCTGGAGGTCAGATTGCTGGCAGTCCATGCTTGGGAGACGATCTCAGTGTTGATAAATGTGAAACTTGCACAACTGAAAACAATACCTTTGAAGTGTGTCCAAATTGTAGCTCCTTTCTGCCTCCTCTTGTAAACGGAGGAATGAAAAGAAGGGTAGAGGTGAGCAGGAGAGACCTGTGGGGACTGGAGGAAGGTATTGTAGAAGAAAGCGATGATAGAAGTGATGCTTTTGTCAAAGGTAAAGGTGGAGGGACTCTGAGAAGAGGCGCTGAAGATAGGAGGGTAAAGGAGAACAGAAGCCCCTAGTACAAAAACTGTCCAAGAATAATTTTCCTGTGCTTTCCCCTAAATCCTAATACCAGTTGCACCTTATGACAATAGACCAGTATGTGTAACCTGTGCCTCAAAAAGTGCTTGTGGCCACACTGCTAACATCTCCTACACGACTAAGCACGTCCATGGTTATTTTCCGGTTGTTATGCCATAGACATATCAGGATGGACACACAGAAGTTCTGCTTATCTTAAATAAAGCAGTTAATGCTCTTTCCAGGTGTAAGCAAACCTGCGCAGAAGCAGGCAAGAAATGCCTTGGCAGGAGTTTGTGGTGGCCAGTAGTGTTTGCTGAGAAGTGAAAAGCCCTTGTCTGTCTGTGCCCTTCCTATTTTTTCAGGTGGTGTCCTTAGCTAATGAGAAGCTCTGAGGTTACGCTGAGCTTGAGTGAGCTGAGACATGGGGGGTGAACAACCCACTTCTAAATAAAAGTGGAAGAGGCTGCCCTGCTTGTTATGGCAGTTCTGTAAGTGAGTGAAAGCCTTAATATGCTTGTTGTTCGTTAAAGGTGGGGTTGAGGAGGCGAGCACTGGTCTGAGCAGCAGTCTAGTTTCACGATGCAAGAAAATTTAATCTTTCACACCTCCAGGAGAGCTATCCCTGTGAGTCAGAAGGAGGAGAAAAATCCAGCCCCAGTCTGACTGCAGTCCTGCACGTCTCCAGGTACCTACATCAAACAAGCAAGCCCACCATGCTCCCCCTGCAACAAACTCGCCTCTGATTTAGCCAGGTACTCTGCTGAAACCTCTTAGTAGTATTTTCCAGCTGACAAAGCAGTGGCAGAAACCTTCACAGCATCAGAGCTGCCCCTTCTCTCGCAGTCTGTGGCACATCTCTTAGCCATCCAAACACCAGACCAGCCACCATCAGACCGGCTGTTAGCACAGTGCAACGTGAGCTTGCCCAGGCTTCTGTACTGAGAGCTTGCAGGCAGCCTGAGAGGCTTGAGTGCAAAAAAGGGATCCCCCTGGCACTGTCCGTAGCAGGGTGGCTGTAGGAAAGTCACAGAGATTACGGCAAAAAGGCAGTAACATCTGCTGAGCTATTTAAAGTGGAAGCAAGTGTCTCTATTGAACAACAGACTGTTTTGCGTGTGGTAAATAGTATATACTTTAAAATGTCCCTTGGGGTGAAGAAAGAAGGATGAGAGAACTTCTTTTAATTATCTTGTGTGTGTTCTGACTTAATTCTCAGGAAATTAAGTTCCAAGGAGGCTAGAGATGGCAGCTGCAATACCATGGCCTGAGATTGTCTCCAGCCTGGGGATGTGAACAGAGCCAGTGGTCTCAGGAGAGCTGCGGGAGAGCCCGGCTGCGGGGGACCTGGACAGCGGTCCTCCAGGTGGCACTTCCCCCCCGGCTTCGAAAAAAGCCTCTTCCCCAAGGCAGCATGAGACTGTACAGTCCTGCTGGAGATGCTGACATCCTACTAATGGAAAACTTCTGTCCCCGTTGCTTGCCTCCCTAAAAGCATCCATGAGGTTTTTATTTTGCATAAAAAGAGGCTCCTCAAACTCATTACCTAAATCCCCCAAAATAATTGCATTGTTTATTTTGGGCACAGGAATGCATGCTGTTGGGAGGTCTGTCTGTGTATCACCCCCAAAGTTGCGGGTTTTTGTGGAGGCTGTAGGCTATTTCTGGGTTTGCTGTAACACTTGCCACTCATTTCAAAAGGCACTTGATAAAGTTGATTTAGTATCCTCATTGCTTCATAGTCACAGTACCTAAGTGGTAGGGAAGAGGCAAGTTCAGTTAGTGGATCAGCTTAATTAAATGCTTGTGTTAATTTTTAATAAGCCGAACAGAATGTTTTTATGGGTCGAAGGTCAGGGCTGACTGCTATGGAATCTTCCCACAGCAGCCCAAAAAAGAAGTACGAAGAAAGTTTGGCAGGCAAACCTGTTGAAGGGCTGGTGTTAGTGCCTGTAGGTGGCATAAATGCAGCATGTAATTGCAATGCTACAACTCATCTGCAACGTTTAGTCTGTTTGGCAGCTCAGTAGGTTTGCAGTAAAGTTGAAGCTTTTATTTTTTAACTTACACCAGAGTGCTTACTAGAGAATATCCCAAGTTCTTTTTATATTTTAGATGACATAAAGTGTATTAAACGTCTCTTTGGTTTTGCTTGTAAGTCAAGAATGTTAGTTTTCTTTCTCTCTTTTCTTGAAAAAGCTTTGAATGCCTGCAAAATAAACCATCCTTTATCGCACTCCACATCACAAACTTGAGTCACAAAGTAGGAAAAATCCAGTTTTCTTACAACCCGAAACAACCAAACCTCCAAACGGTACCTGGGACACTGATCAGTGTTCACTGGATGAGCTGCTGACCCACGCTGAAGTATCCCGAGGGAATCATCCAATGACTCCAGCTGACGCAGCGTTGTCCTGAAGATATGAACCTCTTCCAAGTTACTCCGGTACAGTTCTTCTCTGCCACCGTTCAGCCAATTGCAGATTATTCTTGACAGGAGTAAGGAGGCACCAAAGGCTAATTAAACACAGCAAACGTACTTCATAGCTAGAACTGAGAACTAGCACAAGTCACCTTTGGCAAAGCTTTGTTGGCTGTTATGAAAATCAACTATGTATGATTTTCCTTAGAGTAAGAATAAGCGTGTGCCACAGATAATTGCACATATAGTCTGTGTAAATAAAACCAGAAATACGTAATATTCTCATTGCTGTTTTGAGAATTGCTGTAGATGGTATCAGGCACTACCATCTCTAGGCACATCTATGATGGTCATGGTTGGCTGAACAAATTTATTACTCTTGTCAAGTCTGAGAACTTTTAAACATAAATACAAAGGATTTTTTTTTTCCAAGGAAAATAATAGAAAAATCTTCCAGTAACTTCTTTTTACATTTTTGGCCTTTTTCCTCTCCACGTCCCAGTTTTTCCGTCTCCTAAATGATGTCAAATTCACTTTGCAGGAATGTTGAAAGGTTTTAATAATAGATAGGAAGTGTACTGAGATTCTTGGCTGGAGGATGCTCTGTAAATATAAACTGTTATGGTTAATAATGCAGACCTAAGTTATGACATGAATTACAAAGGGTGCCATGAGGCAATCCCAGAGCTTTCCAAGCAAGCTCCGTGGTAAAATATTCCTGAAATTCACTTTTGTGCTCTGGGTGGAAAACCTCGTGTTCATTGAGCACTGGCATGAAGTTTATACTCTGCAGGGCAAGTTCAATACAAAACTGAGCGGTGTTTAAACTAGCAGTTTAAGAAGAGCCAACTAGCAAAATCGGTCGCGATCAGCATCAGGTCAGTTAGTGACAGATGTCTTCATTTTAGGCAAAGAGCTGATTTAGGGGTGAGGGTGCCAGCTTGAAACAAGAAGTTCATTGTGTGCACTGTCAGAGATTTACTGCGTGACCTTGAGGAAGTCGTTTAATTTTACTGTTTCTTGAGTTCTTTATCTGAAAAAAACCAAAAAAGAGCATTTTCCCTTCCTCCCAAGGGTGTTATGAGGATAACCACATTAATTAGTTGCCTGCTTAGAGGTGAGTGTAATAGGGTGGAGTAGCTAGAACATAGCTCTTCCTTATCTCTGCTGACCAGTCCTGGTCAGTATCATGTCAACTAAATTGATTTTTGCAGAAGGTGATTAAATACAATTAAATGTCCATGTTAAAACCAACGCTAAGATTAGCTTTATTGAACTGAGATCAAAGTGGTGATAGATTCTGAGCTCCTTTTATTAAAAAAGCGTTAATGGGATCCATGCAGAGCTGACAGAACGATTTCCTTTCCCACAAACCCACCGTTATCTATAAAGCTAAAAGATGAAATTAGAGTTCTTTTTTTAAACTACAGAGCAGTCTCTTTTTTTTTTTTTTTAAAGTGTTAATGATCCCTGTCTTTAGCTAACTTGTTAACATTCCTTTGGCAGCTTTACCAGTTTCTGCTGTTCAGCTTAAGGTTTTTATTTTCTTTTTGCAGTATGTAAAGAATTTTTTGACAGATTTTACAATTCACTTAAAAGAAATTCAGATTTTGCTGTGGACACCATAGCTGGTCAGCAGCTGTGGGGATGCAAAAGGAAAAGAGCAGCATCTGGAATCATTCTCCTTTGTTTTAAGTTCTGAGAAAGTCCTAGTTAAATGACAGAATTTCTGTTCGATAAAACACTGTCCATCTGCACTCACAGACATTAATTCAAATCCAGTAATGACAATAATAATGATAATTGCGAGGAACAGAGGACAGTCCTGTGGCCTGTGTGAAGCGAATCTGCGTTTAATTTTCGGTGTATATGGCTGCATGTTGTTGGACAGCCATTGAAATCAGCGGGACTCTTTCCAGCAGCTTCCCTGGTCATTGGCTGGGGCCCTAAACGGCCTATTACAACAGGGGAAAATTAACATAGTTGTTGGCAGCTCATCAGCTGATGACTGAATAGATACACTGAAATCCCCATCCACCTTTCCAGACTGAAACTGGGAAAGGCCAGGGGTGCAGAGGAGGGAGGCTGCGCTGCTGCTGAACAGACAGCCGCACTGTTCTCCCTTAGTGACAACTTCAGGGCTTCAGAGGTGTTTCAGGCACCCAATATTTTTTTACTGTGTGACGTTCTGGTTTTGATGACCTGGGTCCAGATAGCTGCCTGTAAAAGAATAGCTATCACTTCCGTGGAAAGCTGCACGTGTTTATGGAGACTGAAAGACTTCTCGTTCAGGGCAGACCTGGGATCCAGGCAGCTGGGACACATTCTGTCGACCACAGGAGCTTTGTGCAGTCAGGCGGTTTGTGTTGTAAAGTCTCTCCATGCTCTGATGTTAGTCAGTCGTGCTGCAGGGACTCCGCACTTCTGTGGAAGCGGGAGGGGAATCCCTGAGGTCTTCGCAGAAGAGCTGCTGCAGAAGACGTGCTGCTTTCTGGTAGCTCACAAGGGACAAGTCCTGCTCCACCAAGAAGCAGTTTTAGGCCAGCTTCAGCGCAGCCTTAACACAGCAGACATTTCTGCAGCTCCACTCTCTCCCATGGACCTACCCTTTGAAGAAAAGCATACGCTGGATTTTCAGCTCTGGATTTTCCCAGGTTATCATTTGGGGATTTTCCTGGCCTATTCTCATGCCCAGAGGTTATTCCTCTGAGTGCTGTTCAACCACAGAGCAAAAAGATAAGATCTGCGCGAAGAACTTACAGTCATAATAAAAGTGAAGAAATGAGCCAAACCAACAGGAATTCCCTGGGGTGCAGAGAAACAGTGAATCGGTCTGGCCAGAAGATGTGCAGAGGTTTCAGCGGATCTTTCTCCTGTGCTGAAGAGTGCTTATCTACCACGGGTCCTGGTGGGACAGATTGGATGGGTAGAGGTGGAAGACTCTCATCCTTGATTTAAAACCACAGGTGGTCTACGCTGCTCTACGCTGTAAAAGCCAGTAGGAAAACCCCGCTGCTTTCAATGGGGTGAATTCTACCATGAGAGAGGAGTGCTTCATTGGTGTATCACCTTACTCATTAATTCATTTAATTGCACATTCATTATGTTTACTCATGTGACAGACGGACACAATCCAGGCCTTACCTTCAGGATTTATTATAGGTACAAAATTAAACAGAATGTTGCCAAATAGTAGTAACATCATTCAATAGCACCTTGAAAATCCATTATTTGCACATTATCAACATCCTTTATGAGCAGGTCTGGCACTGCTGTGCCCTCCACTTTGCCATGTGTTTTAACCCATGGAAGAGGGAGTCCCGTGATCTTAGCAAGTGACTTGTGGCAGTCAACACCCCTGACTTGGGTGCCTTCTACTCCCATGGACTTCTGGGGGTGTGAAAGCATTCCCCACTTGGCAGCATCCCCTCTCTTTTGTCTTGGCATTAATTCCCTGTCCTGTGTTTTTCAGTGCTGTTACTGTGGAGCCACGAGTAACACATCCACAAAAATCATTGCTGAAGTGAGTTGCATGGTGGGTGCCCATGTGCTCCTGCCAAAGATCTGTGAAAAGTTTAAGACGGCAGATACTCATCTTGGTAAGCTCAAATAAGGTAGGTGAGCTTTGGGGTCTCATTGTCTAGTGGCATTTGTTTGTCCCTCTGGGTCCCTGCCCACAGACTCTTTCCATTCTTTAGCCTTTCTAAACCTAAGCAGAAAGGGAAATAAGTAGTTCTGTACTCCCTCCCTCCCTCCTCTCGTCTACTTATGGCTCAGGCCAGGAGAATTAAAGAGTTTATGCTTTCATCCTAGCCAGAGCAGTCTTTGTTGGAGGCCTGTCTGGATGACTCACTCGTGCGGATGGGCACTTTCCCAGCTCTGCAGTGAAGGAGGAGCAGTGCTGACTCCTTCAGAGAGAGGTTGCTTGTTCGAGTTGAGCAGCTGTTAACAAAGACTGCAGAGTTTTAAATAACCCAAATAAATGAAATCTCTTCTCCCTCTTCAGTTAATCAGGCCTTGCTTTCTTTGTACGTCAAAAACCTGCTTGCTTTCCTCTTACCCAGACGGTTTTTCATGGCTGATAAAAACCGAATGTAGGACATAAACAGCCAGTCCCATGGACTGAATGAAGCCTCAATTTCCAGTGGCTTCGTGTCTTGTGGATCTGCTGCTTTTGTCCTAGTAAAGCGCAAGGCTTGGCATAAGGCTTTTTCATGGCTGGGCACTTCTCGTGATTCACTCCCCTGTGTGATCTCTCTAGTAAGATTTATTCTACAGCCTTTCTCTTGGGGAGGGGAAGGCTGTAGAGATCCTGAACTATGGGGAAGGAAGTGAGACAGAGGAGATGGTGCCACCACCTCTAGAGATGTCATGGACTAGCAAAGCCCCGGTCCTTGGCTTTAAATACTTAGAGCTGCAGACAGATCACTGGAGGGTACGGGACTGCAAACCCATGTCACTTGGGGTGCAGCAGCTGCTCTCCTCAACGCTGCCACCCCCTGCATTACAGCAATCGCTTTGCAGCATTTGCACGAACTGGGTGATTTTTTCCTCTCTGGCAGCACAGAGGAGTTACAGACAACGTGAAAACTTATGTGCTCTCTAAAGCGTCTCTCACATTCTTTCCTCTTGCAGAAAGGAAACTGGACTTAAAATCCATGGAGCTCTCCAGGAGGATGAGAGAGGCTGAGCTCTGGAAGTTACTGACAGGCTGGGGAGAAGTAAGCAGGGCCTGTATGGAGAAAGCAGAGCTTGTGAGCCTGATTAAGGAGCTGGTCCTGAAGTGTATGTGCGGAAACCCCAGATCAGACCTTTAGCTGACACCCGTATCAAGCCCATATTGGTCACAGATACTGTCTAAAGGGATGGTTAGGGTTTTTATTGGGAATTGCTTTTGTAGCACCCTAGCAGTGCAAGGCATTTTTCAAACACCTTCAGGAAAAGTTACTAACAGACATGCAATCATTAATTATTTACCTTGCAATAGGTGAGCAGAGGTCCCAATATGCCAAGACCTATACATACACGCACATGGACACACACACACATACAGAGAAGCTGGTTTCCTACATTATTCTCTGAGGACATGGTGTAAATAAAGCCACAGACAAAATCCATAAATATATAAAAGGTAGGGGCTCTGCCCTATTGCCTGTGAAGTCAGGGGTCTCTCACTGATGATACTGAGAGCAGAATTAGCCATGGGGTATTCCTGGAGCACATGATACTGTGGGATGGAGATAGGGAAGGAGGGAAGTGCCAAAACACAGTGGAGGTGAAACTCGTGTGCCCTGGCTTAGCTGCCTGAAGCACAAGGTCCTGAGCTAGTTCACACATGGCAGAAATGGGCACCCCTAGAGGTGCTTTCAGCCCATCGTTTTTCGGGGCACTGGCAAGTCCTTCGCACGCAGAGATCTCACTTCCACATGCGTAGTCTAGTGCAGGCGGATCCTATCCTACGTTCTCTATTCCTTTTTCTCTCTTTCAGCACAGGTAGGCAAGTGAGCAGCAGTACAGATAAAAATTGCAGCTATTAGTCAGAAAATGCTAACCAAAACTAACCAGCCTAAAGCCTGTGTTGCTAGGAAACAATCTGCCTCTTGCTATGCATTGCTACCATTTGTATGTATCCACTCTTCTGATTTTCTTATTAATATTCTTTGCCTCAGACCCAGTAAGAAATTTCCACTACAAGCTGGCACAGAATCTAATCCTCTCCAGGTCCCACAATGGTTTAGTTTAACCTCGGATCGCTGGTGCAAGTGGCTTCAGTTGCTTTGTTTTAGTCTGGCAGAAAACTGGCAGAATTCACGTGCCCATTTATGCATATGGGGATATGCAAACAGGGATTGCTGAGCTTTGCAGGACATAGCGGTGTGTACTGCCTTCTGGTTTTCCAGCCTCTCCTGGAGGTTTCTTCCTTTCAGCAATGCTGTTGCCTCTTACATGTCTTAAGGAACTAACCTGCCTGCTTGTGACTGTCCAACCATGTCCAGAGGGAAACCCAGGCAAAAAAAAATTAATCCTGCTAAAATTATTTTTCTTAGGACACGCTACACTGACAGAAGTACCTTTAACCCGCATTTTTATGTCAATGCTAGGGAGCTCTATTGACTTACTATATTTGAATTTAAGTCGATGTAGTTAAATCAATACCCAACCAGAGCGGAGATTAGGTTCTCCATTGATTTTAAGTGTGCCTGACACTGGTAGAGTTTGTAATTTACAAGCACAACGTATATTGATGTGAGGCAGCTTTAAATCTCTCTGGCAATGTTGCATGAGCTGCATCCGAGCTCTGCTAAGATTTAGGCTGGGAGTTGGAGGGAGGTTTCCAGTGATGCATTCCCAGTCTGCTGACGGTTGCTGATATGTGAGGTCTCCTGACAAAACATGACGTGTGACTGCTTCCCAATGCAGTTCTATCAGAAAATTGAAGTTTAGCAAAAATCATGGTTGTGGCTTTTTTTGGTGTGTTTTCAGGTGAGTTTATTTAAAGTATGTCATTAGGCTATCGGGGTTAGGAAGGGGCTCTCCCTGCAGTGCCATCAGCAGTATGGGAGTGCCATAATCTTGGTCCAGGCAGGGCAAGGAGAGCAGTGACCAGCAGAAGTCACAGTCTAAGCACTAGCTGCTAACACTGATCAGCTGCAGCCAGAAATCACATCACCTTATAATCTCATATGGAGGTATTTGGCACCAGCTGCAACTTCCACAGGCAGCTTCTTGGCCACAAATCCATCTTGGCTTTCCTGGAAGGCTCTTGCCTTTCATCTCAGCAGTGAAGGAAGGAGGCAGGGTGCCTGTGGATAACCCTGTCCATTACACATTACTGAATAAGGCAGAATCCTGGGAAAAAACAGTCTGAGAGAGTATTTTTCAAAATCTGAATGTAGGGCACAAAGGACAAAATTAAAGTGTTCCACCTTGCACCTGTAATTTTATAACGGCTAGAAGGGTCAGTATGGCATAAACATACGTACATGTTCCCTTGTGGGGATTATTCCATAATCCATAGGTCTTTGCTGTTTGGGAATAATTCTTGAACAAGCCTGCATTTTCCTCTGCTTGTTGTCTTTGCAGCAGTTTGCCATGAATACATAGTCTAAGCTATCATAAATAAAAACTTAGGCTCTTTAGACCTACTCTAAATACATCTCTTCCCACCTTGGTGTATTATACATTGCCAAAATCTATAGACATCCAAGGGCTTCGCCACCTCATTTTACTCTGCTAAACTGAAGTTTTCTGAGGATTTCAATAGGATTTGAGCTCTCAACTCTCTTATTCTTGTTTTGGCATTCTTCAAATCCCTTGCAATCAGGGATTTGCACTGTCCCACTACTCCAGGACATTCTGTTTGTTTAAAGGAATTATTTGACATATACAGGTAGAGCCTGTAGAGCTTAATTTTAAGTACAGAAAATGAAGGTGCGGGAATATCAGCGGAAGGCCATGGTACAACTCATAAAAGGAAAGCAGAGTGCTTGTTCATTGTTTTTCTACCTCAGAAAGCCCCTGTCTCCCTGTGGGAGTCAGCAGAATCCCTTTCTAACCCCACCAGAAAAGAATGTGCCATCTCCCATCCTGGGTTGCATTGCCCAGGCACCCTCATACTATGACAGGTGTGAGTAGCAGCAGGATGGGTCATGACATGCTGAGTCCTCAGTGAACAGCTTTAGCCTTGGTGGGCAGGATCTAAGCTGGTCCCGAAGCCTGAGCCTGGCAGCAGATCCCTTAATGGCAGGAAGAAACCTTCCTCTTGTAACCTGACCTATCCTGGAGAAAGTGAGACCTACTTTCTACTAGCTGGAGGAGCAAAATAAAACAAGATGCAATAGTTGGGAAAGAAGTTAGTTAATGCATTGGAAGCCCTTGAAATATGCTGTTGTTTCTGTAGCTCAGTGCCACATCAAACGCCAGTAGAAAAAGGACTTGAATGGCAGCTGGTTAAATGCAATGGTAAAAATGGTAAAAAGCAAACTTCTAATATGTTACAAATTAATAAATGCCCAACAGTTCACATCTGAACCTTGGCAGCCTTGTCTTGTCTGGGAAACCTGGACTTGAATCACTTGACTGAGCATACATCCCTAGTGCTGTTCGGGATGCCCTAGGACGCCCGGTGTGACTTCCAGCTGGGCTAGAAGGATGTGCATCTCCTGGAGGTCCTGTGTCGTATCTGCCCACACTGGGTGTCTCAGCTGAGAGAGTTTCAAATGGCTCTAGATATATATGTTGAGGTCACTGAATCGAGCCTGTCTTTGTTTGGTTTTGCAGTGAATTTTCAGTATTTCCTGTCACAAACATAGGCAGACAGATAGATGGATGGATAACTATATATACGTATATATATTTGTAAGTTATTTGGGTACATCTGCTTTAAAAAAGGAAGTGGAGAACTAAATGAAAATTAATCTGTCAAATGTGGTTGAAATTCTCTGATGAGCAGGTAAAGACTCTCAATAGATTTTACACTAACACGCTATATTTTTGCTACAAACCAGTTGGCTTATCCTTAGCTAATTGGAGGGCTGAATCCATCTGGCCACCAGTGCAGTTCTTATATGAGGGAGAGGAGTGTTGCGTTCTTAGGGACAACACTCTGGTCTCGCAGATGGGAGAGGAAGTTCATGGATGTCAGGAGTAGGCCATCAGAAAATCCCGACCCTTGAAACTATAATATCTGTTGATGTAATTCTGTTGACTTCAGCAGCAACTCATTTGTCTGTTGATTTCACTGAATTCACTTGTAGCCCAGCAATTGAAAGCTGCCTAAACTTGTTCTCCCAGTTAGGGGTCTTCTGCTGTCTTCTAATCTTTTCAGATCTCTCAAGCTGGCCTGGGCCTAGAAAAGATCACAACTGTATTGAACTGAAAATAAGTTAAAGATGCAGTTTTCTCCTCTCTGAGAAAGGGACAATGGAAGCAATCTTTCATGTAACACAAAACTTTAATTTCTAGGTAGCTTCAAGAAAAGACAAGTGAGAGCTAGAACCACCAAGAGGCCCCAGGTTTCTTCTCTTTATTCACTAATTATCAGTTACTAATTCAGTCATCGTCCTGACGAGATCTTCCTCTACCTTCAGATGAGGTGGCTGGATCTCAGAGCTGAGGTCTTCATTTCACAGCAGGCCATATGCTGGTGGCCAGGCCAGCTCTGGAGGTGGTGTGCCAAAGAAGGCACTGAGATGGTGCTCAACCAGCTACTATGTGAGTGCTCTGCTGCTCAGCTCCTCCATGGAAATGGCAGCGCAACCCCATGACAATACTTCTAATAGTCATGTTTTGGAGGGGGTGGGGTAGAAATTCAGAATCAGCCAAACCATGTAATTCAATCTTTGTGCTGGTAAAGATGACTTGGGAGAGGAATTGCTCCTCCCGCATCAGTAATGAACCAAGGACCTGCTTTAGTGTTAAAGTTACTCGTCTTTCGGATGTGCTCTGTTGCAGAAGTTAAATCCATGTTCCTCATCCCTTCCTGCTTGTTAAGATTTTCTAGCACTTCATAAAAGAACAGAGTGTTAACTTTGGGGATGTGGCCAAATACACCTTACTTGATACCTTGTCTGCTCAGCCATGACTTCATTTGCCTGTGGAGTGCCCATGGAGGCAGGTGTGCACATAAGGATAGACTTGCAGTTGCCATGAATCAAATGAGCTCAGCAGAGCCCAAACAATTTCCATTGTCCCGTGGCTTGGTGCGGGTTCCTATGCAAAATTATTTAGAGGGAAAGGCACTCAAGTCACATACATGCTTAAGTAGCAGATTTAAAATTAAGAAGGAAAATATTCTGGACAAAACATGGGAGTGGAAACGTTCTGTGTAGCAGGTGGGACTCCCGCACCCAATTAACGGATGCAGAAATAGCTGCCATCAGCCCGCAGCGTTCTGGAGCTGTCTCGTTCTGTAAGTCGACATTTCCTGATGCCAGCAAACCCAGCAGCCCGAAAAGCTATTTTTTCCCCGACTGCTGAGACCACCATTTCATAGGCTCTGGCAAAAGAGGTGCCTTCTGTCTCCCAACATCACATGCCAAGAGAAAGCCTTTTGTCCGCCTACAATAGAGCTAGTGGCAGAGAAGGAAGTTGTGAAATACTAGTTACTGTTGCTGGCAAGTGAGCCATAAGGGAGGGTTCTGCCAAAAGGACACAGGCTGGGATCTGACCTCCCTTTCTACGCTCATCGCTAGTGTATATAGGTGAAGCCGTCTCTTGTAGGGAGCACTGGAGGCGGCCTGCGTGCTGAGCCGAGCCAAGAACTCCTTGGAAGTTAACAGCGTTGTTGGTGCTGGGGCAGAGATCCGGGTCTGTCGGAAACACGGACAATGCTTCCCCTCAGTCTTTCCACTGAGGGATTTGTGCCATTTGGGCAATTGCCATGGATCTCAAAATGCAGCTATGAAATTGGTAGCTACCCCAAATTAAATAATATCCTGGAGGAGGGGGGCAAGAGCAGAAGGGTGGCACTGAGCAGCTTTCAGGCTGGCCAAATCTGGCATCTTTTTTATTTGCTAAAATCTACCTTCTTAATAGTCCTTGCCTGTGCCTGCCTCTTTGTGCAACATCAGCTCCAGTGTCAGAGCAGCAGGATGAGGTGCCTTTGGGTGTAGGAGATGTGATGTATTGGTACCCTCCGGAGCCCAGCAGCCTCCGCTGCTTCTCTCCCGCGCAGCTGCCCATGCTCAATGCGGCTAGATCCTGTGGGATGCTGATGGGGTGATCCTCTGTGTCTGCTATGGGGGGTGCAGAGCAGAAGAGGGGTGAAGGGTGGGACACTGACCTGATAGCACGGTGCTGTGCGGTGATGAAGGATCTGTTCCCTCCCTGCTAAAGGGCACTCACTGTCTCCTCCCTGCTAGAAGCTGCGCAGGGCCATAGGCACATGTCAGTGCATTACTGATTACTCCCAGGGTAGGTCTTCAGACTCTCTTTTACAAGCCCAAGGGCTGAGACATTTTTAAAGTGGAATCTGCAATTCTGGCATTTTCACATGCCTCTGGGAACCAGGAGTTTTAACCACAGCAGTACAAACTCCTTCACCCAGCCTTAAACAACCCTACAATGGCTTGACTTAGCTCTTTCACACCTAAATCACACTCTGGATTGCCGTTGCCTACCGTCTTCAGGAGGCATTTTGCTGCAGTAAGATTTTCAAAGTTGCTCCTTAAATTCGGCTGTTAATTTCACATTTGATGCATGTGAATTAAATGGCCAGATTTTCCAAGCCTGAAGCACCTTGAATGCACCTGCGACTTTTGTTCTTGCCAAATATTTGTTCTTGAAGGTAGAGTCAAACACACCCATGCTGTGGTTTATCATGACCTGATTATATCGCCGTGAAGTCAAAGGGTGGGTCTGAGGGGAAAGCAGCTATTTAAAACCATTTTCATCGAAATCAGAGCAGTCTGCGAAAGCAAGACAGCTGTTAGATGCATTGTGGGCACTGAGATGGGAATTCCTGCCTGTTTAATCAGGCAGCCAGCTGTAGCCGGCAAAAACAACCCCGGCAAGTCAAGCGGCAGAAAGCTGCACCTGCGAGCTGTGTATGCGCCTGTTGTGGGGCTGGGAAGAAAAAAAAAAGTTTAAAGACTCGATCAAACGAATGAAACCTGAAGGGTGGAAGCTGTGTGGAGGTTAAATGGCAATAGCTCCATTATGGACCATCTTGCAGGCTCAGCTGAGAGAGGACTCGGTGCGTCGTGGTGAGGAACCATCTGTGATTAGGAAAATTTCCGGATGTCTGTAAAAACGACAACCCTACGTTAAAACTTCTGTAGCTGGGTTACCATTCCCACTGCCTGAAGTTCTGGATAATTAGCTTTAAGGATATTACAGTGATGCCTTTGGATTGTCGCCTGTGAGGGTTCAGCAAGGAGCTGAGGCAGTGAAATGCCTGCAGAGCCCCCGTGCAGAGGCAGTAGCAAACCCTACCATCTGTTTTTAGCTCAGGCACTGTAAGCAAACATTAAACAAGTGCATCACACCATTACATGTATTTCAGCCTGTTGGTTGGAAACTGCCTGTATTGCATATGCAGGCAGGCAGGCAGCCCGGCGTTGAAGGGCAGCCCCCTCCACCAGCTGCCCACGCTGATTTGGGTCAGGCAGTCGGTACCCAAATTTGCTGTCAGAACTGAGCCTGTCAATCTGACAGCTGTGCTTCCTGGACTCGATGAATGAAGTTTGTTAAGTCACCCAGTTCTACTTGAGATGGATTTTATGCAGTCATAAACTGGATGACACCAAACCGGGAGGAGTGGCTGATACGCCTAAGGATCATACTGCCATCCAGACCTTGACAGGCTGGAGAAATGAGCCAACAGGAACCTCATGAAGTTCAACAAGGAGAAGTGCAAAGTCCTGCACCTAGGGAGGAACAACCCCAGGCACCAGCACATGCTGGGGGCCACCCAGCTGGAAAGCGGCTTGGCAGAAAAGGACCTTGGTGGACACCAAGTTGGACATGAGCCAGCACGTACCCTTACAGCAAAGGAGGCAAATGGTATCCCAGGCTGCATTAGACAAAGTATTACCAGCATGTTGAGGGAGGTGATCCTTCCCCTCTACTCCGCTCTCGTGAGACCCCACCTGGAGTACTTTGTCCAGTTCTGGGCTCTCCAGTACAAGAGAGACATGGACATACTGGAGAGAGTCCGGCGAAAGACCATGAAGATGATTAAGGGTCTGGAGCATCTCTCCTATGAGGAAAGGCTGAGAGAGCTGGGACTGTTCAGCTTGGAGAAGAGAAGGCTCAGCGGGGATCTTATCAATGTATATAAATACCTAAAGGGAGGTTGCAAAGAGGATGGAGCCAGGCTCTTTTGGGTGGTGCCCAGTGACGGGACCAGAGGCAATGGGCACAAACTGGAACACAGGAGGTTCCCTCTGAACATCAGGAAACACTTTTTAACTGTGAGGATGACTGAGCACTGGCACAGGTTGCCCAGGGAGGTTGTGGAGTCTCCATCCTTGGAGATGTTCAAAAGCCATCTGGACACAGTCCTGGCCAACTGGCTCTGTGTGGCCCTGCTTGAGCAGGGGGTTGGACCAGATGACCTCCAGAGGTCCCTTCCAACCTCAACCTTTCTGCGATACTGTGATCTTGTTTCTTGATTAAATACAGGATCTTGGCCACAGGCACAACTATCCATTTTCCCAAGCACGAATGTTGCAAAGTAAATGAAGCCAAGTGGTGTGCAGGCATAGCCAAAATTAAATTGAAGGTAGAAAAACAGTTGAGGACCCTGTTTGGATTAATCACCTAGCTCTGGTCAAGGCCATCGCAAGCGCAGGTTTTATTTAGAGTTTTTAAAAATAGGCTCCCAAAAAAGAAAGATCATTTACCAAACTAATCATTTCGTGAGATGATAATTGCTGTGGTAGGTTCTTTTTTTTCCCATAAAAATATTCTTAGCAAGAAAGATGACTTCGTTATACACAGAAAAAAGAGGAGTTTTTCTTCATGTAAATTAAATGTTAATATTTTTGAAGTGTTTCTATGAAACACCCAAAGGTTTACAGGGAAATACAAACCAAAATGCAATTATACATTTTTAAAATATCTCACTATGTTGCCCTTTTAATTTGATTCTGGTTTTATTACTTACAAATCACTGCTGTGCTGAGATGAAGACCAGGTTTTGTTTAGCAAGCATATAGAACACAAAGAACAATATATGGCTGAAATCGTGTATGATAATGTATTTTCAAGGCTCTGTGAGGGAAGAAGGAAATACAAGTACTTCTCCTTGCATCAGAAATTTCAGACTGAGATTTTGTGGCCCATATGTGACACAGGGTACCTGGCACGGTTCCTTGGCGCTCTCAGATCTGCGGATCCTTCTGTTAGCCCTGGAGACTTGGTCTGTTAAGGACTTGCAGAGTCAAAGAAATTGGGTGAATTTATACTGAGAGGTAATTGTCACATTGTAGCTAGCATAGTCAAGCAGCAAAAGGCAATTTTAAGGGTGAGAGGTAATGACGGTGCCTTGAAGTTAAATAGCACTAACGATGTTTTTTAGGTGGTTATGGGGAGGGTTCAAAGGAGAGATCAGTGGGAATGAAAAGAACCTGGAAGCCCACCTTTCCCGCTCCCAGACATCACTCCCTTTTGCATGCCCCATTTCTCCGCTTTATCCGTGCCCAAAATCATATTCCCAGTCCCTGAGGGCAGGACTGTGCCGTAGCCTCGGGTGCTGTGCCGTGGGCTCCTTCCATTTGCCTTTATTTGCATTCTGTAAAGGCAGAATTACACAGCGATGGATCTCATCTGCATAACGAAGAGCCCATTCCCGGCACAGAAGGCCACAGAACAGATTTCCTCTCTCCATGATCCTAATTAAACATCTGTGGTGTGCAACTGGAAGGGGGCTTTGCTCAGCCAGCGGAGCAGGAAAGGGGCAGCCAGAGAACGATTCCCCCAGTCTAGGCTTGGTCGGCATTTCTGTTTACACCGGAGCGGAGCCTGCCCATTGATGCAGGGAGCAGTAATACAGCTGCAGACCAGCGAAGGGAAGGCTGAGACCCCCCCCCTTTCCCATGCGAGTTATGGAGAAGCTGGAAAAATCAGAGTTGTTTGAGAAAATCCCTGCTGGGAAAGTGGCCTTTGACTTATCCATTTCCAAAAGGGTATTTGGCCATCTGCTGCATCCGAATGCCAACCTGTGCAAGCAGAGCAGTCGTCCCGCAACCAGCTGGGAGGATGGAGGATGGCTCCGGGGCACTGGATCAGACCATAAGGGTCCAAAGATGCACCTGCTGCATCTAAGATATGTTTCCAGTCTGAAGAAGCATGGCCAGCAGGTCGAGGGAGGGGATTCTGCCCCTCTACTCTGCTCTGGTGAGACCCCACCTGCAGTACTGCGTCCAGCTCTGGAGCCCTCAGCATAAGAAAGACACGGACCTGTTGGAGCGGGTCCAGAGGAGGGCCACAAAAATGATCAGGGGGATGGAACACCTCTCCTGTGAGGGAAGGCTGAGAGAGTTGGGGTTGTTCAGCCTGGAGAAGAGAAGGCTCCGGGAAGATCTTATTGTGGCCTTTCAATATATAAAGGGGGCTTATAAGAAAGTTCATAGAATCATAGAATCGTTTAGGTTGGAAAAGGTCTTTAGGATCATCAAGTTCAACTGTTAACCTAACACTGCCAAGTCCACCAAGAAACCATGTCCCTAACCACCACATCTACACATCTTTTAAATACCTCCAGGGATGGTGACTCAACCACTTCCCTGGGCAGCCTGTTCCAGATGGGGACAGACTTTTTAGTAGGGCCTGTTGCGGTAGGACAAGGGGTAATGGTTTTAAACTAAAAGAGGGCAGATTTAGACTAGATATAAGGAAGAAATTTTTTACGCTGAGGGTGGTGAAACACTGGCACAGGTTGCCCAGAGAGGTGGTGGATGCCCCATCCCTGGAAACAGTCAAGGTCAGGTTGGAGGGGGCTCTGATTTAGTTGAAGATGTCCCTGCTCATTGCAGGGGGGTTGGACTAGGTGACCTTTAAAGGTCCCTTCTAACTCCAACCGCTCTATGATTCTAAGTTACAAACAAGATAATCCCCTTTCTTTTATTCCTTGAAGGTGACCTGCTTTTTGGGGTGATTGCTAAAAATCAGCCATCGGGCAGGTCTTACGTTATTTTAAAAGGGCTGCATGGAGGCTAAACTGCTTATTTGTAAATTCAAAAGAAATCTTTCTATGAAGTAAAATCATTGGAGCTAAGGAAGTATTTTGTCATTGCCTTTTTGTTTTATATAATGCTCACAGTCATGCCAGGTTAATATCAGTGAGTGAGAGTAAAAAATGGAAAATTGCTATAAACGTATAAAGTTGTGAAGGCTGGTTGTGTAGTTGAGAAAAGAGCAGAAAGTAAAAGAAGCTGATCAGTTACAAAGTGTCAATTATATTAAAATGTTCTTCTGGCTCAGAAGCTTCAAGTGTCATTAGTGCATGAAAGGACATTTTAGAACAATAATACGGTTTTTAATCTTGAATCCTTTAAACTACAAAATGAAGAGATTCTACTCCTGTCTCAAGGACAACTTGTGCTCAGACAGAAGTTTTATTTCAATTGCTGTTAAGCCACCTATAAGAACAAAGCTCTAAATCCACCTCCAAAACTAGTAGCACTTGTTATAAAAGAAGTAATTTATTCAGCAGCCTTCAGATTTTCCCAGCTTTCACTGATGGAAGCAACCTGCCCAGCTGGAAGATAGCTAAGTAAACGTCATCATCTCCGTTGTACCCATTTCAGCAGCAGAATCAAGACTTAGTTTACAAAAGCTTCTGGCTCCCAGGCCCAGGATTTTGGTTTGGTATGAATATTATTTGCGTGGACAAAAATAGAAAACCTGAACAACAACTTTCTTTAAGAGTGCATGCGTGCATCCATCCAACTTTGGGAATCATCCTGTTTTTAATTTTGCACAATTTGTTGAAAAGGACTTTAGTTCAGCCCTTCATTTCCAGCCTTCTGTAATCTCACCAGCTGGGTTTACTTTTTACCTGTGTTTTTTCCCAGCTACTCAGTGGCCAGCATGAATCCCTTAAGGGGATAAGCATTTTCACAGCCCCCCAAAATGATAACCCTTCCCGGGAAGACAGAGAGGGCCTACCTCCAGCCGATCATTTAGTCCTGTTGGGTTTTAGGTGTTCCAAGGCAGGAGGTTTTCGCAGCCTCCCAGGAGCAAGATTTTGGACCTCACTGAACAGGCCCGCTCAAGACCTTCAGAATTCGGATTTCCAATGGAATGGTATTTTTTGGGGGGACAACAAGGGGTATTTTTTGTTGAATGCTTGAGCTGTAGAGTTAGCTGGAATTCTTCAAGCGTCAGACATTGTGATTAAGTCTTAAAGTGTCAAAACATTTAGAAATTTCAGAAAATGAGTTAAAAAAAAACCTCAAAAAGTTTCCTGTGCATTTTTTAAAACTGCTTTACTATTAATTGAATTCTTTTGCTAATCAGTCTAAATTTTTCCTGTCTAGAAACACAGGCTCTGCCATAACCAGATGAGACTAATGGTTCCTCTAACCCAGTCTCCTACCCTCAGTGATGCCTAATAGCAGGTACAACAGAAGATGAAAGAAACTCTGAAGTTATTAGGGACTGTTTTGACTACCGTAATCATCTTCTTTTTTAACCTCAATCCTTACGCTTCTCAGATAAACACAGAGCATCTTATTGCTTATCTTACTGGTTTCTTGTTGCATGTCCAGCTGAGCTCTTTAAACCTTCCCTGGTGAGCTGGTCCCTCTGCCATCTGCATCGTGCTTCTCTGAACTCTTTTCTATTAAACTCCATCTAGGTAGTGCCAAGTTGCTTCTAGCTGTATTTCATGGTTTAGGTACACTCTCTTCACATCCTACTCATCTTTTTCTATAGAATGTATATATTGTGTGTATATAGAAAGTATATATGAAGTAAGGGAAGCCAGAAGATCAGCTGGTTTTCAGCTAAATTTTGGGCAGTCTGAAAGGAGGTAGAGGAGATAGAATCATAGAATCATAGAATCATTGAGGTTGGAAAAGACCTCTAAGATCATCGAGTCCAACCGTCAACCCAACACCACCACGTCCACTAAACCATGTCCCTAAGCGCCTCATCTACACGTCTTTTAAATACCTCCAGGGATGGGGACTCCACCACTTCCCTGGGCAGCCTGTTCCAATGTTTCACCACTCTTTCAGTAAAGACATTTTTCCTCATGTCCAATCTAAACCTCCCCTGCCGCAACTTGAGGCCATTTCCTCTCGTCCTATCGCTTGTTACTTTGGAGAAAAGACCAACACCCACCTCGCTACAACCTCCTTTCAGGGAGTTGTAGAGAGCGATGAGGTCTCCCCTCAGCCTCCTTTTCTCCAGGCTGAACAGTCCCAGTTCCCTCAGCCGCTCCTCATCAGACTTGTTCTCCAGACCCCTCACCAGCCTCGTTGCCCTTCTCTGGACACGCTCCAGCACCTCAACGTCCTTCTTGTAGTGAGGGGCCCAAAACTGAACACAGTATTCGAGGTGCGGCCTCACCAGGGCCGAGTACAGGGGCACGATCACTTCCCTACTCCTGCTGGCCACACTATTTCTGATAGAGGCCAGGATGCCATTGGCCTTCTTGGCCACCTGGGCACACTGCCGGCTCATGTTCAGCCGGCTGTCGACCAGCACCCCCAGGTCCTTTTCCGCCAGGCAGCTTTCCAGCCACTCTTCCCCAAGCCTGTAGCGCTGCATGGGGTTGTTGTGGCCGAAGTGCAGGACCCGGCACTTGGCCTTGTTGAACCTCATACAGTTGGCCTGGGCCCATCGATCCAGCCTGTCCAGGTCCCTCTGCAGAGCCTTCCTACCCTCGAGCAGATCAACACTCCCGCCCAACTTGGTGTCGTCTGCAAACTTACTGAGGGTGCACTCGATCCCCTCATCCAGATCATCAATAAAGATATTGAACAAGACCGGCCCCAAAACTGAGCCCTGGGGAACACCGCTCGTGACCGGCCGCCAACTGGATGTAACTCCATTCACCACAACTCTCTGGGCCCGGCCATCCAGCCAGTTTTTGACCCAGCGCAGAGTCCACCTGTCTAAGCCGTGAGCCGCCAGCTTCTCTAGGAGAATGCTGTGGGAGACAGTGTCAAAGGCCTTGCTGAAGTCCAGGTAGACCACATCCACAGCCTTTCCCTCATCCACTAGGCGGGTCACCTGGTCATAGAAGGAGATCAGGTTGGTCAAGCAGGACCTGCCTCTCATGAACCCGTGCTGGCTAGGCCGGATCCCCTGGTTGTCCCGCTCATGCCTTGTGAGCGCCCTCAAGATGAGCCGCTCCATAATCTTCCCCGGCACCGAGGTCAGGCTGACAGGCCTGTAGTTCCCCGGATCCTCCTTCCGGCCCTTCTTGTGGATGGGCGTCACATTGGCAAGCCTCCAGTCGTCCGGGACCTCCCCTGTTAACCAGGACTGCTGATAAATGATGGAGAGCGGCTTGGCGAGCACCTCTGCCAGCTCCCTCAGCACTCTCGGGTGGATCCCATCCGGCCCCATAGACTTGTGAGCGTCCAGGTGGCGTAGCAGGTCATTGACTGCTTCCTCCTGGATTACGGGGGGTTCATCCTGCTCGCCGTCCCCGTCTTCCAGCTCGGGGGGCCGAGTACCCTGAGGATAACTGGTCTGCCTGTTAAAGACTGAGGCAAAGAAGGCATTGAGTACCTCAGCCTTTTCCTCATCCTCAGTGACAATGTTCCCCCTCGCATCCAATAAAGGATGGAGATTCTCCTTGGCTCTCTTCTTGTCATTAATAGATTTGTAAAAACTTTTTTTGTTGTCTTTAACGACAGCGTCCAGATTGCGTTCTAGCTGGGCTTTTGCCTTTCTCATTTCCTCTCTGCACGACCTAACGAGATCCCTGTACTCTTCTTGAGTCGCCTGCCCCTTCTTCCACAAGCGGTAAACTCTCCATTTTTTCCTGAGTCCCAGCAAGAGCTCCCTGTTCAGCCAGGCCGGTCGTCTTCCCCGCCCATTCTTCTTATGGCGTACAGGGACAGCCTGCTCCTGTGCCTTTAAGTCTTCAAAGATAGCAGGAGACTGGATTTAATTCCTCTGATCACCCTTTCAGACCCCCATAATTTGAAGGCAGTGGAGCTCTACTGATCATCACCAGCTCAGATTTAACCTAAAACTTACTTTTGTGCCATGAACATATTCCTTCTGCAGGCAGCACAGAGGCAGCAGACGCAGTCTGGGGCTTATGGCAGGATGAGGAAGAAGAGAACGCCAAGCTATGGCCAACCCCCACCAGACAGACATGGGTTTGGGAGATGTGTAGAGAATCAGTGCTACTGTAGGGGCACAATGATGAGGAAAGAAGGGACAACATAGAAGCACAAAAGCAGGATGACATGCTGTAAAACTGACTCCTGCTAGGCTAGGCTTAGTCCCTGCTGTAAGCGTGGGGCACCTGAGCTAAATCTGACCCCATGTCTCCTGCTGAGAAGAGAGTATAATACAAACCACGTGAAGGAAAAATTTCTCTTGAAGGAATAATACTGAAAGGTCAAGAGTCGGCTGAAATTTACCTTCTCCGTTTACTCGACATGTCCAGCTTGCTGAGGCGTTAAGCCAGTACATTGCAGCTCATAATTAATTTATGAGCAAATTCAGGAAGAATAAAGCGAATCTTGTCGCTTGTCCTAATAATATCTCATCGCACATAAAAATGTGGTTAGCACGCTTGGTTGATTGGTGCAAGGAGATCTGCTTGAATGAAATAAGCCTTGAATCATGTCTTTAGCATTACCTAGAGTGATGGGTTTAAGCCAAAACCAAATAGCCCCAAGCTGTGAGGAGATTTGGCCCAGGTCTGACTGCTGGGGCTCATGCCTGTCACCTCTTAGATGTCACCACCAGTTCATTTTGGATGTTCTCGGCTTGTGAAGATTTCTCATGTTGTCTTTAAACTCAGGACAAGACTCACGGGTTAATTACCCTTGTCCTGATCACTTCTCTTACAGCTACAATGTAGCATTTAGCCCTTTTTGTTGATTGAAAAAGCATTTCTGTGGCTCTCACAGCAAGCAGGCACTGAATGTCCTCCCTCCTCGGAGGTAATACAAGTATACACCTGATTTTTAGAACAACCCCTCTTCACACAGGCATGCATCTGTGCTGCATGGTGACTTTAAGTGATCACGACTCGCTCATGCAGTGAGTCTTCACATAGACTAGCATCCCTATAAACTCAAGTATCTCAGAAAGAGCTGAAGAAAGTCTGGCATGGCCAACTGAAGGCCTGGAAAGAACTGAATGTAGGTTGTTGGCTGACTGACTTGCTGAAATAATTATTTTAATTCCAAGGACACCTTACTGTGTAATTAAAGATGTGTCAGGTCACCCGAAATCTTAGTTGTGCATCACTTTGAAATTACCGTTCCCTTCTAAACACCAAATACTCTTCCCACATGAAAGCAGTTATTTCTCTGGTTGGCTAGTCCTGCCCCTCGGTCTGACCTCTCACAGCCATGAAACCTGTCTGGTGTGTGCCCGGTGCCATCTGTACTGCTCGGCTGGCCCCAGTGCATGGGTCTGTACCTAGCCTGGTGCCTATCCACAACCGAAGTCTCAGCCACTGTGGTCTACAAAGCCTTTTTGCAACCAATATCCAGGATTTTCTGGACATGCCAAGAGCACCTGAGCTCCCTTGTTTAATACAGTCATGGTGAAATGACTTTATCGATATTCTCATGTGCTAAGACAGCAAGTACCCAAGCGGTACCATACCTAGCCCAATCATGGGATAATACATAAACACTCAAAAATGTAGAGTTAAGTTTAGAGGATAACACAGAAGAACCTCCTAGACGATTTTACTAGTTTCTCTCAGGCATTTTTATGAAGCCTAAGGATTAGTAAAGGGAAATGTACTTAAAGGGGACTTGCTCTACAAGAAATAAGATAGCCTCTAAACTTTTGTTTATGTCTAGACTCAAACTGATCTTCCTCCGAGGATCTGAATATTTCAGTAGTTTCTTGAAAACATTTTGCCTGTGCCTGTTGTCCTTCCGGGGCCCAGGACTGAATGGAGGCACCAGAAATCCCGTGGGAAAGCTTGTTCTGGGTCACAGGTCCAGCCTCACACCCTCAATAGGTCTGTAAAACTCAAATAGATACCCAAGCTTGTGGGTATAATTTCCTCTGCTTCTGAAGGTCCCTGGTATGAGAGATTGATCTTATCAGGCTTCCAGTGCTGTGATACTGGAACAACTCATGATGTTTAACATCCATGAGACGGAGAAGTACAATTATCCACCTTTGATTAATTAGAAACGAAGGGAAAGAAACATCCAAGGTCAGATCCAGTAAAGAACTGAAGTGATTTAAAGGTTAAGAGGAAAAAAACCACCTGAACTTTTATCTACCTGCTGCCCAAAGCAGAGCCCAAAACTTTCAGACAGGCACCCACAGTGCTTTGCAGAAGAGCAGGGCATCCAGGTGGGTGCAAAATGGATCCATCTGCAATGGATCCACTTCCAGAGGGATCCATGTCCACCCTGATTGATGCAAAGCAAGAGGGAAGTTGCTGCATATCAGCACAGCCAGTCTTTTGTCTCCTGGCACTTGCTGAAGGGGAATACTGAGATCGGTGCTGATGCTTTCACCTCACAAATGGAGCGAGATGGACCCCGAACCAAAATCATCCTCTTCCATGACTATAATACAGATAATACACTTCACTTAAAGAATTTCCATTTTTTTAGCACATTTCCCCCCTCTGAGTTTCCCCACTATCAGATCCTCTCCTAACATTTTTCAAGCTTTTTTTGGTCACCAGGTACACCTTTCTCACTCCATGAGCTGTATGGTCTTCAGCCCACCCTGGTAGTATTTACAAACCAGGGAGTGATACAGGACAGCAAGAGCCCCTGCAGCTCAAAACGCATTGCCACTCAAGCTGGAGGCCACTTTGGACCTTTCTAAAACCCAACACCAGCCATTGAGACAAGCTGATGTACAAGAGGTTGGTTAGAAAGGGGTACAAAGAGAACTGCAAGGTTAATGGGGGATGAGGGACCTGAGATTGTTTTGCTTCGGGCACTGACAATTGACACAATGGGAATTTAACCCTCAACATTCTGCACTTTGGTTCCTGGTGAGCTACTGGAAACATGAGTTTCTCAATGTATCACATTTTTGCTCATTGTCAAGCCTTACAGTAAGATAAAAGGCACAGTTACAGGGAGGGTATGGCAAGCATCTAGCAACAAACCAGGCTAGAAAAGTAAATGGAAGAGTATGGGTTTGTTGGGAAAGATTGAAACCCAAAATTTCTCTTTAGATGCTATTAGCAGGTAGATGCCACGTTTGTATTTGGAGATCCTTTGTACCAGTGGCTTAAAAGCAAATAAGAGCAAGCCCCGGCCCTCAAGATTTTATAACCTTTTATAAAGAGACAGGATATGTATAGTGGGTGGAAAAAAAGAAGTGATTACTCTCCTCCTGTTTACAGATGGAGACAGAGATCAAATAACACCTCCACTATCGCACGGAAAGCCTGTGGCAGCACAAAAAAGAAGGAACTGGGATTTTCTGGAGGCAGATGCTCTAACCACAAACTCTCCCTCTTTCCCTCACTTCCCACATATTTTTGTTTTAACAGCCAGCGTCGAGGCACTGCACACTGAAAAAGAAGATATCTCCCCTTATGCCTGCCTGATGGCAGATGAGTTTTAGTAGGATGCTTCCCTGGTTTTCCCCAGGGAGTGGAGGGTGCCAGGAGGAGTAGCGGGTGCCTTTGAGAGGAGCTGGGAGAGGCGATGTTGTGTGGTGGGGAGTGAGCTGCGCGGCTGGAGGAGGGGCTGCAGGGACGGATCCTGCCCATGCCGTAGGAGTGTGCGCTGGACGGGACATGGGGTGCCCACACAGCACCCCATCTTCTCCTCCTTGACCAAAGCAGGCACTCATTTTCCCTTCTTAATGATGAACAGCCCAGCCAGAGCTTGCAAGTACATTTTTGATCTTAAGTCAGTGATAGATGAACAGTTTGGGGTTTTACTGCTAATAAATATCTAAGCGGCATAACTGGAACCAGTTATACTATTGTTATGATGACACCAACGCACATGTTGATGCTGTAACGGCTGGAGAGCTCAGGCTACATTATCTTTTTGCCTCTTTCGCCAGGTAACTTGAGGCCGTGGCACTATTGATTGAGGACCGCCTGGTGCTGTAGCATCAGCTCCTGTAACCATAGCCCGCCGGGGTTATGGGGCTATTGTGAGGGCTTTGTTTAGCTGCTGACAGCTCCGAGGAAGAGCATGCAAGGGTTGCAAACGTTTTCATAGTGTTTGCACTTCTTTGGCTTGCAGACAATAGGAGTGGGCTGCCGCAAGGAAGTAATGGGCTGACTTTGGCAGAGGGAGGTGTAGTACCCCACTCCTGAATGCTCCTGACAGCAGAAAAGGGGGTGCTCTCTCTTGGGAAGGCTGGAATGACATTATGCCCAGGCTTTCATTTTGGGTGCTCTTCTGGATGTGAATGCAGCCGGTTGATTATGCAGATGTGGAAAGAGGCTAAGCGGATCCGATAACCTGTCATCCAAGATGCATCCTTTCCCTTGCTCAGCCCTGCTCGCCTGCTTTGGAAACGCACACGAAAACACTCCATTCGACCAGCCCAACACAAGCCCTCTAGCCATGGAGGAGGAGAAGACGGAGGGAACCTCAGCAGTGTGCCTGCAGCCATCTGCAACAGCAGCCAGCAGCATCAAGCACGGGGGAGAGAAGGACGGCAAGGAGATGTTCAAAGTCAGCAGATGCTCTGAAAGACACAGCCACGCAAGCAGCAATTCTAGCAATCATATTGCTGCTCAGTCAGTGTCTGCTACCACAGAGTCATCAGTGTTTGCTGCTAACGAGCTAAGCCATGATGTTATTGCACTCTGTACTCACATCCCCAGACCATCCATCATCCATGTGCCAAAGGTGAGTGCTCTAGAAGTCGCTACGCAACAAGGTAAGAGAATTGGCTCACTTAACAAAGTGCAAAAAGGGAGGAAAAAAATCCATAGGAGCATTTATCTTGTATTGATTGGCATGCAGTCAAGAAAGGACTAATGGCTATTCTTATGAAAATAATACAATATGACAGCTATTGCTTTCCTGCACTATTATCAGAAGCCTTAGGGGATGTTTGTAATAATACTGGGCACTTTTACAGTACATTTCATTCAGTCGTCTTCCTATCTTTTGGTGATCCTCACTTATTTTGGACCTGATCCAAAATCCCTTGAAATGAACAGGCATTTTTTTTTCCACTGACTTGAGTGAACACTGCTTTTTTGCCACCTCAGCCAGGTGCCTCGAGGCTGCGGCACCAGTGACTGCAGAATCCTTTTTCCATCTTATTTTTAGCTTGTGTGTGCTTGGAGGCAACAGTAAGGTTTTGAGTACAGTTTTGGCGAATTCAATTTGTTCTTGCCTGAATAAGAAGATCACAAAGTTGGGTATTTTGCCATTGGTACTACTAAAATAACGAATAGTAATGGGCAAATAGTGCTGTTGTAATTTTCTCTTGGTTAGGTAACTGGAGATCGCATGCTTTTTTTTTCCCCCGATAAACACAGGAATAGAAGCCACATGTGTGACTCAACTTTTTTATACCACAGCTTTTATCGTAATAGTTCATTCCTCTACCAATTTCCCTGCCAAATCACATATATTCAGAGTGCCTCTCCTTGCTTCCTGTCCTGGTTTGAGCCGGGATGGAGTTAATTTTCTTCCTAGTAGCTGGTATAGTGCTGTGTTTTGGATTACCTTCACAGTCAGGTGATATTGTGTTTGGCAAAGATTTCTGTCCTTGTAAAAGTGTTAGAAAAAGGTTTAATATGAGATATAGCTGCTGGAATTAAGAAAATTATCAGAATCAAGGTTTCCAGGTGGGCTATGCTGCTATTACCAGACCTGGGGACGCTGTAGACCACTGTTTCGGTCTTGTTGCCGTCAACCGCAGCCCCTGTGTAGAATATAAGGAACAACTGGAGCTGCCTGAGAGCAATAATTTGCTTTGGTGTAAAACGGAGGGGTGGCTATGGAGGTGCTGGGATCTCTCTTTCACGGAAGATTTTGAAGATGAGCTAGCTGACCATTATCTGGGGATGGAGTAAGTATATTTAGTCCAGCTGTCATTCAAGGAGCCAAACCAGATGCTATCAAGGTCTCCCTCACCAACACATTTCTGCCATTTCACTTGCGGGTTTTTTTTTTTTTGCTTGGGAGGTTCGTGTTGGATGTTAGGAAAGGCTTTCTCACCTGGAGGTTAGTGCAGCATGGGAAGAGGTCGCCCAGAAGTGACTGGGGTGCTGTGCTCGAAGGATTTCAAGACTCGGCTGGACAAAGCCATGGCTGACCTGATGTAGTGTTGGCAGCAGTCCTGCTTTGAGCAGAAGGTTGGACAGGAGACCTCAAGAGGCTCCTTCCAGTCAATGTTTCTGTGGTTGCATGACATATGGATTTTGATGCATGTATGCTGCTTATAAGCACGAGGAAATGGGATCAGACTGAGGCATCTCTTTGCTGTCACCGAGACAGCAATGCAGATGGTGGTAATTTTGGCTTTACAACACTTCTGTGACAATTTCTCCCCTCCTTCTGCTCCTACCTGCTCCCTTCCAACCACTTCACTCTGCCTTTGCTCAGATGCTGCTCTTCTCTCTGCTACCAAAGCCACTGCCAATACCTACCTCATCCCGCAAGTGTCCACTGTAGCGGAACAAGTTCCTTACGTTGGGCACAAACATCTCTAACCTCCACGGGTCAGTGGTGTTGGAGCAGGCAATGCTGAAGGGCTGACACCGTACTGATCCAAAGATGCGCCCATGCCTTTGCAGTGGTGGAGCAGGGATTCTGCTGACTGACCTGCGCCAGGGGTTTCTCTAGGAGTACACGTGGACAAATTTAGGAGTACAGATTTATAGCAATCTCTAATCAGAGGAGTAGTCAGGAATGGGCCCCACTCTGGACAATCTGGGTGATTCAAATTATTCAATCATCCAAGTCACCACATCAAATTGTCCATCACTGTTGTTTGGGTTTTTTTAAGAACAAGCTACAAAAACATCCATCAGGATGATGCATAGTCCCGCCCTGAAGTCCCTGCTGAACACCTTCTTCTATGTGCCCTGATGTTTTCCTGTCACTGGGGAGACCTGCATGGAAACTCCTTGTCACAGCTAGCAATCAGGCTTTCTGCTGCCCCTCAGCATTTGAGACCTTCCTGCCAAGGTCTATGAGGTCTTGTTGGTGATACTTGTGATGTCCCGCACAGATGAGGATCACTTCTCTCTCCATGACACACACAAGCCCAGATGTGGCATCTGATTAGTCCCAGGCTGTCAGGGCACTCTGCTACCAATGGGCTGAGCTGAGCCGATTTTGGTGGCATGTCGGAGAGAAACAAGAGACCCACAGAGGTCTCAGTGTCTGGGTATCCACATCCAGCTTTTCTATGAGGGTCTGCACATCGGGGACTCGCTTAGCGGCAGCTCTCAGTGTGTTACTGCGTAACAGTGTCCTCCCTCTCAGCTCTGCCCATCAGCACAACTGGTTAAAACCCTCAATGATTGCCTTCCCAGGCAAAAAGAAAATAAATAAGTGAAGCAAAATAAGAAGATGGGGGTATTCAGAAAAGCTCTGTGATGCACTGGTTGGAAGTAGAAGTGCAGTGGGTGGAAGAAGGCATGCAGAGTGTGTACCGACTCTGACGGGATGAGAATGAAAGCATGGCACATGGAGATACTGGGGGATTTGGGCTCTCTGCCACAGCAGGGGAAGAAACATGATAAATATGGAGAGGAAGAAGAGGGTCCCAGCAACGGGACTGCAGCAGAGAGTGGGGAAGAGCCCTGTAATGACGAGAGAGGGAGGTTATGGTCATGGCGTGTGATGGGCTGGGGACCACACACACAGCTCCTGGCGTGAGAGGGAGGAAGAAGATGGAGACAAAAGGTGGTAGGAGGCACACAGGACATCTGGTATACATAGAATCATAGAATCATGGAATCATTAAGGTTGGAAAAGACCTCTAAGATCATCGAGTCCAACCATCAACCCAACTCCACCATGCCCACTAAACCATGTCCCTAAGCGCCGCATCTACACGTCTTTTAAATACTTCCAGGGATGGGGACTCCGCCACTTCCCTGGGCAGCCTGTTCCAATGTTTCACCACTCTTCCAGTAAAGAAATTTTTCCTCACGTCCAATCTAAACCTCCCCTGGCACAACTTGAGGCCATTTCCTCTCGTCCTATCGCTTGTTACTTGGGAGAAGAGACCGACACCCACCTCGCTACAACCTCCTTTCAGGGAGTTGTAGAGAGCGATGAGGTCTCCCCTCAGCCTCCTTTTCTCCAGGCTAAACAACCCCAGTTCCCTCAGCCGCCCCTCATAAGACTTGTTCTCCAGACCCCTCACCAGCCTCTAAAGGAAAGGACTGGAATGCAGGGCTGAAGGAAAATATGGGCCACAAGGAGACAAAGAGGAGCACAGGGTCTCCGTGAGCAGAGCATGGGTGGCCTTGGTGGGAGGCTGGAGAGGAAAGGAGAGGAGAAAGCACAAGGCTGCCTGAGAACAGGGGCTGGAGGCATTTCAGTCCCTGAAGCAGAACTCACGCCTGTCCTAAAATAATATCCAGACATCGCTAAAGGAGCCAGTGAGGTCCAATGGAGAAGACACAAATTTCCATCCTCCTTGGCATAGCTGAACTTCTCTTTGCATCCCAGTTTCTCCAGCTATAAAACAGATCAAATTTGTCCTCTTTCCTATGCAATCATGCTGAAATCTATAAATTAAAATAACATATACCTGCTAAGTGGCAAAAGGCAAACTTGCTATGTCAACACAGGAATCTCACAGTCCTGTTCAGGAGACTTTTAATTCATGTTCTTGCATCAAATTCTTTAACAAAAGCTGAAGTAATGTCAGGAAAAATGCTCATATTCTTTCGTCTCTTTCATTTTCAAAATGACATCAGCAAGGGGCTAACAACAAATATGCTGAGAACTTCCAGCACCCAGAGACCTGCTGTCTACCTGTCAGCGTAATCCTTTTCAAGCAGAGGATCAGTCCATTTTCAACTAATAGCAGCATAAAATTCTAGTTTGAGCACATAATATACTAATTAACGAGATCTTCCAGCTGACCCTCCCCACAGGGACATGTAGTCACGCATTTTGGATTACAATGGAATTGCATGTATGTAACCAAATCCAGAATTTGATCAATTATTCCTTTTATGAGAAGACTGCATCTGCTCCAGATGGAGCCAACCTTGAATCTGATATAAACATGATCCCAACAAAAATTAGATTTGAATATAATTACCAAAGAGATTGAGTTAGACTCACTTGGTCACAAATTACTGTGGCAGCAATGTGCTTGTAAATAACTGACCGTCATTTTAATATTTAGAGATTGCCTCAGTAAGAAAGCATGATTAAATGTCAATGAAGTTCTTCACGTCCTTCATCTTTGTCCTGATTCTGACATGTAAAGAATTCATTCTTTTGTGTTTTGTATGCTGCCTGGAGGGTCTTTTTCAGACTTTACAAGGCCATAAATCAAAGCTGCCAGAACTACACACTGAAACTTGCTTGCTTAGTCTTTCAACCTGAGCTACATCAAAAATTTTCCCATCTTTTATTTCCAAGTCTGGTTTTAGCCACTGATAAACTCTGGGGTGGAAACTGAGGAGAAAGCCTTATTGTTCTGAACCAACAACTGTGCTATGACTCCAATAAATGTTTCACGTTGACAAAAGCATATTAGTGACCCTTTCTAACTAGCAATATCATTCACCTGACTTGAACTCTGCTAACCTTCAAGTTCAGCTTGGTTTTTTTTCCAAAACAAAAGAAACCCAGGCATCATCCAATGCATCATGGAATCATTTCTTCCCTTTCAAGCTGTTTGGGACACCAGAAACTCAGGAGCTGAGACCTTAAATGAGATCCTGGGAATGATATGTCTGATGAAGTAAGCTGTGCTTCCCATTGCACCTGGGGAGCCCCACTGAAATCCTATGATTTCCTATATAAAGCGCCAGTCATACCTTTAGGGTACGTAGACCTTTTTAGAGGACCTCATAGCTACTTTCAAACCTTGAATGCATAACTATGTCTCTTTCACCTGCACCTTTTTGATACCTAGGTTAGTTGTTTGGCTAGAGAAGCTAGAGAGTGGATTTGACCGAATTAAGCTCATTTTCAAGTCTCTGGATGTCAACAGACATTGGTTGGTACATACTGACTTGCAATGACTTTACCAGGCTTTGGACCAGCACTGATCTGAGTGGCAAGATAATGATGACAGACTCCCAAATTCAGTCCTCGGGAGGATTCCTGGCACTGCTCATGCTCTCCTGGGAAAACGGCCAAGAGTGGTTGTGTTCAACTCTCCCCGGGTGCTGGATGACCCCATGGGCCTGAGTGTCTGACTGCTGAAGGAAGCATTTGAAGTACACTTTGGGAGTTGCAAAGTATTTTGATGACTAGTTAGCAGCTAAAAATTAGCAGGAAATGAACAGCATTACTTGGTGAATGGCAGCTAGCTGATACTAAACTGTTTCCTTTGCTTACCTTTGCAAAGGTTTCCCTCCACCCCTCAGCAGAAGAGGATTGTGGTCATTTTACCAATTGCACAGGGATAGTCTTTCCTCCAGCACAACAAACAAAAGCTACCTTTATTTTCTCCAAATTTACTCTGCTGCAAATTTGCTTTAATTTAAGCAAATTAAATCCAGAGGGTAAACCCCATCTCTTCAAAGTACTCAAACTGGGCACTCAACTATGCACTGTTGTTGCCAGAGAAACATTAACACCCTTGTCTTCTCCAGCATTTACAGGAGCTTAGCACCTCAAAAAACCCCCGTTGTCATCTATTTAAATGACATTTACATTTTAACACTTTGTCAAATTCAACTGGGAGATTATGGCCTTGGTGACTTGGCCAGAGCCCTCCAAGAAGCTTGAGTCAGTCCTTGGACAGGATTCATATTTTTTAGACTCCACTTCCTTGTGCTTTACCACCAAAACCTCTGTTAGTAGCATACACTACTGTAATGTTTTCCCTTCATCTCTTCCTCTTAATCTTGACTCTCTAGCTGGCAGCTGTCTGGAGAGAGTGTGTGGGCCGGGAGTTCTTGACTCTCAATATAAACAGCACCTAAGTGAAACCAGACTTTCTCATTACATTTTTTCTTTGCTTTCCACTCCCACATAAACACAGAGGTAATGGCACTGCGCGGCATAGAGCCTTTCATCCTGGCCAACGCGCAACTAATTTCCTTCCGTGGCCTGCACATAGGCAAAATAAAATCCATCCTACTAGTAGAAGTAGCAAGCTCTGATCAAAGAGTTTGCCCCCTGTCCTGTCCTGGGCTGGTGCACAGCAGCGTTGCTAGCGCTAGGCTGGCACGTCTCTGCACAGACGGACGAGCACGACCACCCCTCTCCTGCCTGCGGGATTCCCCATCCAGCAACCTTCCCTTTCATCCTTCGATGGCATTGATTTACTTGATACATAACTACTCCAGATGTGACCCCAACCAAAATGGTGCAGTTTCCTCTATTTGACAAGAAGCTCTTCTTTTTTCTTTTTCTAAATCTAGCTCTTACCCCTTCACTTCTCAGCTTGCATCAGCTGGGATTTTTTTTTTTGCAGAGGGGTCATGCAGCTTTCCGCTGCTGTTCTGCAACAGCTCCTGCATAGCAGAGTGATGAGGGACAGCCTAAGAGCTTCCTTCATGCCCTCTCTCACCCCGAAACCTATTCCAGCAGCTCTTGGTAGTAATTAACCTCCTGTGTGCCAACAATAATAATAGAAACAGTAAGGCTTTCAGGGAGTTCTTGGAAGTCACGAGACGCTCATTTAAAGGGGATTAAGGAGGAGAATTTGTAAAGTTTCATGAAAGCTACTTCTGAAAACAAGATATTGTAACAAGAGCACTTTGAAACCTCCGCTAGGAAATTGGAGACCACATGAAACTTGACAGGTTTTGGGTTTCATTACCAACACAGAACAGCCCAGGGTCACTGAAGAGTTCATACCCCTTCTACTCTTAGGGTGAGCACAAGGGTCCTGAGATGTTGCTACGTAAGTAAACACTGGCATCCCATTAGCTTTCAGTTTTTTGCTTTTACTGAGTTTAGCACCTGCAGAATTGGTACTGTTCAGCCTTTGTAGGCTTTCATGCCCCATTTGCATGTTCTCCACAGCCTTACACTGACACACAGCGTGGATGTTATGTTAGCATTCTCCTTCCTTCTGCCTTTCAGTAAATTAAAGGGTGTTTGCGGCTCTTGGCGGGGAGATAAGATGCAGTTTGAATCAATGGAGTAATTACAGAAGAATATGATACTAATGGAGCTGATTTGAATGCGTATCTAAGGATGAATGCTATGGCTCCATGCCCAGGCGGTGCACACTTTCCGCATGATGAGTTATTTATGTCTTGACACATCGCGGCTCTGCTGTTTTGTGGCTCGGCAGCGTTCATGTCGTTGATAAAGCAAACTCTGTCAATATTGTGTGTTCTTACCAATCCAGGCGTGGCTGCCGAGCAGTCTTCCCATCTGATACAGCCATGGCCACCCCCTCCCCAGCAGCAAAAGCAGAAGAGAAAGGTTGATACGGCTTCACCAAGGGCAAATCGTGCCTGACTAAGTGGCCATAGAAGTGGCCTTCTATGATGGTGTGACTGCATCAGTGGACAAGGGAAGAACTACTGATGTCATCTACCTGGACTTCTGGAAGGCCTTTGATATGGTCCCCCACAATGTTCTTGCCTCTAAGTTGGAGAGATATGGATTTGATGGATGGACTATTAAATGGATAAGGAATTGCCTGCATGGCCACATCCAAAGAGTTACAGTCAATGGTTCAATGTCCAAGTGGAAACCAGTAATGAGTGGTGTCCCTCAAGGGTCTGTATTGGGACCAATACTATTTAATATCTTCAGTAATGACATAGACAGTGGGATCGAGTGCACCCTCAGCAAGTTTGCAGATGACACCAAGCTGAGTGGTGCAGCTGATTCGCTAGAGGGAAGGGATGCCATTCAGAGGGACCTTGACAGGCTTGAAGGGTAGGCCCACGTGAATCTCATGAGGTTCACAAGGCCAAGTGCAAGGTCCTTGCACCTGGGTCGGGGCAACCCCCAGTATCAATGCAGACTGGGGGATGAAGGGATTGAGAGCAGCCCTGCCGAGAAGGACTTGGGGGTACTGGGGGATGAAAAGCTGGACACGAGCCAGCAATGTGCGCTCGCAGCCCAGAAGGCCAATCGTATCCTGGGCTGCATCACAAGCAGCGTGGCCAGCAGGTCGAGGGAGGGGATTCTGCCCCTCTACTCTGCTCTGGTGAGACCCCACCTGGAGTACTGCGTCCAGCTCTGGAGCCCTCAGCATAAGAAAGACACGGACCTGTTGGTCCAGAGGAGGGCCACAAAAATGGTCAGGGGGATGGAACACGTCTCCTGTGAAGAAAGGCTGAGAGAGTTGGGGTTGTTCAGCCTGGAGAAGAGAAGGCTCTGGGGGAACCTTATTGCAGCCTATCAGTACTTAAAGGGAGCTTCTAAAAAAGATGGGGACAGACTTTTCTGTAGGCCTATAGTGACAGGACAAGGGGTAACGATTTTAAACTGAAAGAGGGTAGGTTTAGATTGGACATAGGGAAGAAATTCTTTATGGTGAGGGTGGTGAGACACTGGCATGGGTTGCCCAGAGAAGCTGTGGCTGCCCCATCCGTGGAAGTGTTCAAGGTCAGGCTGGACGGGGCTTTGAGCAACCTGATTTAGTTGAAGATGTCCCTGCCCATGGCAGGGGGGTTGGACTAGATGATCTTTAAAGGTCCCTTCCAACCCAAACCCGTCTGTGATTCTATGACACCTTTTCTTTTTGGTGCATCTCTCCTTAATAAAGAAGAAGGGCTGAGCTCAGGATACCTAAAAGGACACATGGCTTCCCAGGTACCATGCAAGAGCTTGGGACCATGCAAGTCTTGACTGCTGTCCCAACCAGAGAGCTCAGGTAGGATAAACCCAGCCAGAGAGACTAGTGACGTGCTCGGCTCGCACAGGAGCCTGGGGAATGTAGCTCCAACTACAAGGCTATTTTTCCCCTGTCAGCTGTGGCAGCCCCCTGCTCCAGGTTCTTACAGCAGCTGAGCATGAGAAGATTATCAAAATCCTGGCTCAGTTTTGGTTGCCTCTTGAGACCAATGTTTTCACTGAGGATCCTCTGCACTGTATTGCATTCGTTTTAGGAGCTGAAGAATAGTTCTGTACCCAAGGAGCTTGATCCAGCACTAAACTGCTCATCAGCCCCCCAGGAAGTCACTTTCCAGCCTGTAGGACCTTGGGGACTCTGCCTATGAATCAAGACCAAGCCTTACATGAACATGACTGCATATTGGCCCAGAGACATAGGGCTCCAGAAATCCAAAACTTTATAGATCATATATATATATACACACACACACAATGTATATCATTATATTCAGATAGAGTAGATTGTAATACAGCTATTTTGGGACCTTCAAAGTCCATTCCCTGTAGCATCACAGGCTTCTGGCATGACAGTGTTTATCTTTGCTTCTGCTTTTCTTATTTGTCCCATAGCCATAGGCTGAGGACTACTGTACCTAGAGATATTATAATACCTAATACACTGGGGCTAGGTGGTAGGACAAAATATATATCTGAAAGGCAATGGCTTGGCAGTAGTCCAGCTATACAATGATACGAGCATTCAGCCTCTCTCCAACTAACATGCCTAAATACTGACCTTTAGAAAAGTCACATCTAAACCATAAGAAGAAAGGTCTTATTTCTTGATTATTTTTAATGGAAGCATTTAGACCACAAATAACTGTGCCAACAGTGGCAAAAAACAAATCATCTGGGCCATTAGTTCCCCTAATGAAACAACTGGGCACAGCCAGACCCAAGTGTTTGATGTGGCAGGTCCGTCCCAAGAGAGATTGTCATTGATTTCAGTGCCTGAGCGTCAGATGCAAAATGCTGTTGTTTGAGCTTTGCAGGCTTCAGAACATGCACACGGGGCTTTATTTTGAGTAAGGACTCTACACAGAGACTAAAACCCCTGCAAGAATAATGACAAGTTCCTGTAATTTGGGGCCAGCTATACATTTTGAATGTAGCCCTATTCTGTCACCCTCTTTTCCATACACCAGTGGTCACGGCTCTCCAGCTGCTCTGTTTAAATTACTGCTTTTTTGTAACTCTTTAATTAAGCAAGAGAATGCCACAGCAGTAGCAGAAGGGACTCAGCTTTCCTGCCCTGACACAAAGCAGGCGTATGCCATGGCTAACAAGACGATGCCTTCTCTGGGGAGAGGATAGTCTTTTCACCTATACACATCCATAGCTGCCTCCAAGTCCTGCTGTTGTACTGGGTCCGAGAAGAGAAACTAAGCAAAGGTATATAACAGAGCCAACAAATAATTCAGTGGGTAAAAGTTGTTGAATAATATTTAGACCCACATGCCATAAAACGTGTTCCTTGCTCTGCAATTTCAGATTGTAATGGTGGGAATGGGCAAAAAGATCTAACTTATCTGTTTGGTAACAAATTGTGCATCTGTCTTTTGGCGTATTATGGAAAACAGTAGCTGGGTGCCAAAAGATTAAATTCATTTTTAGGTACCTAAAGTGAAACTTGGACAAATATTTCTTGCTGCCCAGGAACATGAGCCCTTCACTCAGCATCTGTAGGAACCAACCCCAGGTAGCCAAAATTTGGCATCAAAAGGTAGTAATAGTAGAGGACTTTGTTTCAGCTGTAGATCTAAATCTTGTTCCTGCACCACCTAATAAAAAATGAGAGTTTAGGTTTTATTTCTCCCTAAATCTTCCACAGCCCAGCTGCGTGATCTAGACCCTTCTGGGGAACAAAGAAAAAGTAATTAAATGCAGCATGACTCTGCTGCCCAGGTTTCAGCTCAATGAGCTTTCAAATGGCTGATACAATTTCTTGCTGTCTGATTGGTGTCTTCACTAGGAAGAGCGAGTGCTCGAGTGACCCAGATAAGCATCAATACCTGCACAGGATGAAGCCCATCTCCCACCAGAGTGGGGTATTTTTCAGGCTTAAATTTACTTGTGTGAGCAAAAATTTTCCCTCTTCCCCATGAGGACCACAGTAACGCGTGTTCAGCTTTTCTGGACGTCTCTGTGGGCAGGTCCTTTTCTAATATTAAGCCCAATTCTTCCTCTGCTTCCACAAACTTGTCCAAAAGCTCTTCTGTCTGCTGCCAGCTTCCTCTGCAGACCTGCCAGACCTCGACAGACCGCTCCTTTTATATGCCAAAACTTCTTGGTACTAGCTGTCTCCTTGCTGAGAAGATACGTGGCCTTATAGAGGTTAAAGGCAAATATAAGTCTTATACTGGAAAAAAGAGTTTCAGTTCTGGTTCTCTCTACTCAGCTTCAAAACCTGAGTGAACTTCGGTGCTTCATGTTGCATTTTTCTCCACTCTCTGGAGGACATACATAAGAACTTTTTTCCAATTTCTCTGCTATTATTCAACCAGAGATGATCCTTTGACAGAAGCATCTAATATTCATTATGCTGTTACTATACAATTCCCATTTTACACAACCTCCACCCTTTGCAGTTTTTCTTAATTGTGACATTTGCAAATGAGTAATTAAAAAAAACACAGAAGAGATTTTTCTTGTTTCAGCCAAATATAATCATGTAAATCATTTCAAATGTTGCAATCTCATAATTTCAAGACAAGTCTGTTTTCATTGCACAAGAATTCAGCAGTATATCATCTGGTGTAATAACTTTCTTTAACAGAAAAGTGTGTGAAATCAGGTCCCAGATCTTGAGATCCTCTGGTCTGAAATCATGCACAGCTTCTGAAAGGAAAAAGTGGCAGTCCCATCTCTCAGGAAGTTCAAACAATAAACTGAAGCAGTAAATGAAAATTATTTACACTGAGTCATCATCCATTGGCAGAAGAATCTCACTAGTAGGATGGGGTCTTTTCATGTGTAACTCAGAATAGTGAAAAAGTATTTAAGGTCCAAAAATGGCCATGATATGATACATAATGGTAGATGTATAGGCGAGGTAGAAGAGCAGGAGAAGAGAATTTCTGTGTCTACAAGATCCTCTCTGAAAGCCACAGTAACTGCCAGGATACCTCTTGACATGACTCCTGTTTGCTGGAGATGGGCATTTCCAGGCATCTTGCTCTAGCTTAGCAAAAGGGTACAAAACAAAGCAGTGTCACTTCGGAAGTCTTCTCCTTCCCTTGGTTCTCACCTTGACAAGGTTTAGCTGGCCCAAACTCAGCAGCTGAAGTCACCCACTGTCGTGACGTGTCGTGACATTTCTCAGACTCTTTTCATATGTAGAAGTCTCTCTCTATATTTCTAGTCTCCCCAGTCAAATGAAACACTTCCTGCTCAGAAGCCTATGGAGGCTCAAGCAATCACCTCGTGGATGCCACAGCCTTTCAGGTTCATCTTTCGTATCCTTTGGGTCTGTGCTCCTCCCGGCCCCGGACAGAGGCTGAGGTGGGCTGGGTCCCTCTTGCTGGTGGCTTCTTGGAGACCAACTGAGAGCAACTAGTTGCTCCCATAACCTCTTCTGCTCCTCATCTTTATGTTGGGATTGATTATTTCCTTATATGATTTTAGCATTTCTTGGCCCAGAGGGAATAATCATAGATGGAAATTACCAGGTTTCAGGGGTCCCTCTTCGGTTCCTGGCCATGACTTGCTCGTGCTTTTCTCCCGCCTGTCCTCAGCAGGCTGAAACCAGAGCTGCAACTGTGATGGGTAGGCACAGGAGAGGGCTTGTGCACCTCAGAGCTCGTCTGCTCTCCCCTCATGCACCGCAGCTCATTCAATAAAAGCTGTTACCTCTCAGTGCAAGACATGTCAGGCCCGCTCTGCCTTCCTTCACCCCCCATCTCTGCAGGGTTTTTTCTGGGCACATGCCCTGCCTTTTCCCTCCCCACCTCATCTGAGATGGTTTGCAGCTGGCGGTCATGCCTGACGTTCGCCCAATGTTATAGTGATGATACTCCCTGCTGTCTCTTAAAAACCAGACCCTGTTCCAAGTACTCATGGATGCTGAGAAAAGCAAGAACATCCCAGAGGTGCAGAAAGCAAATAAAATTAACAGTGCTTTAGTATCAAAGCAAATATCTTTATTCTGAGCATGCCTGGCTTTCGAGTTGAGCATCCCTGGAGTCACGCACACATGCACACACGCACGCACACAGAGCGGTGTTTAAAGGCTTCACAGGAAGGGAAGGAGGTTGTATTTTGCTATCCTGACCCCCCCAAGAGGGGGAGAGGGGAGCCCCCAAAGAGGGCTGTGAAAGCGCCTGCTGCTCCTGCCCCAGCACAGCTCCAGGGACAGCAGGGTCTGGACCCAGTTATCGGGGCTCTGGCTGAAGCTGGTGGCCTTGAGCAACTACCCACCCAGAGCTTGCTCTTACGGCTTTAATTTTAGTGAGGCTCTCCAGTTTTCGGAGGGATTTGTCTTTTCTGTAGAAGGATTTTCCCAGCAGGCTTTGCTTGTACATGAAGGGAAGAAGGCTGACACAAGCAGATTTTAATTAAGCCATTCTTTTAGCTCCCCAGGCTAGTGTAATTTAACTTCTTCTCAGAGATAATATTAACACTTACGTCATTTTTCATCATCATTAGTTTTGCTTGTAGAATTACATGGAAGAGAACCCCCCCTGGATGCAAATGCTCATTGACTCCTATTGTTTCAATTCCCTTCAGCCATCATTTCTCAGCCTAAGAACAAATGTTGCCAGCAACAGGAAGGAGCTTGATTTTTCAACAAAATCAGCAGAATTGCACATGCAGAGAACAGGCATAATATCTCACTAAGATCTGCCTGGTTAGAGGCATTATTTGTCAATAAGATTTAAAAAATAACAAAAAACAGGTACTGTCTGTAGGGGATTGAGATGGGAGACTCGGAAATCGGTGGCATCGCAGTGGCACAGATCTGGAGGAGGGGAGAGCAGGGGTGCGGGGAGGTGGGGGAAGCCCTCCTCTGCCCCCCCGTCAGCAGCTCTCCCTCTCTTCTCACCCACATGTCAGTTCCTCAGCAGCCCTGATTGCCATCTGAAGTAATAATATAAACATCGCCCCAAGTGGCATATCCTAGGATTAGCTGGTCAGGCCTGGCAGGGCATGAGCTCACATTTTGCTCAGCTCTGAAGAACAGGCAGATAAATAAGAAAGTATGGATCGAGTGTGTTGGTTATTATATTGCCCTCCAATGTGCAAATGCTGTGCTATTTCATTTCAGAGGTTCATCATTTGTTGCAAGGACAGCGAGAAGGGGTAGCTCTCGTGAAGCTGATTGCAAACCTTAGTTAGGTCCTCAACCCCAAGAGGGAGGAATGCATATATTCAGATATAAAGAAGCATCTGGAGCCCAGCTTGCTTTAACGCTGTTCCTCGGAGACTTACTTTGGGTGCTAGACAAAGCTATTTTAGTAGTTTACGCTGACATGCCGAGGTGGTGTCTCGCTCAGCCCATATGGACATGTAACCAGAGAAGATGTGCTGCCACTCCTCCGTTTTACAGGGGGAAATGCTGGGGGGCTCCTGCTGGGCTCCCCCATTGTGTCCCTGGCCTGGAGGTGGGCGCAGCAAGAGCGATCACCGGTTGTACCTGCCCTTGGTGCGGGCACAGCCACGCTCCAGCACAGGAGGGGGAATATTTGAACCCAGGCTGAGTTTTTGCATATCCTGGACACTCTCCCTAACCTGCAGGACCATGTAAATCATGTAAGATATTTAAAGACACCATGCTGCTCTCTGGGATGCGCCAAGGTGTTAGAGGAAAGAAGTCTATATAATCTAATACAATGGGTTTTTCACGATGGGTTTCTTTTCTAAAACAGTGTCACTGTGATTTTAACCTCTGCTCTGATAGCTGTCACAGTATGTGGGTCTGGCCCCTCGGTCCTTTCCCACAAGCCTTGCCTTCCTCTCCTCTGAGCCTGCCTTTCATCTTTTGTTTCTTAATGTTTCTCCCTTAAGTGCATTTGCTTCACAATAGTTGTAAATCCTAACCCGGCCTTCGAAATGCCGTAGCAAACCTGTGTAATATATAACAAGAAATGCTAGACATGGGATCTGGAGGGTGCTGCTCCCCCCCTTCCTGCTCCCTCCAAAACAAACCAAAAAATGTAGGCTTTTGGGCTGGTGAGCTCCATGAGCTGTTTTTGCTCACAGCTTTAGACCCAGTGTGGTTGGCTCAAGCTCAAGCGCAGGAGTGGTGGACTCTTGTAGGAGAGGAAGGGCTGAGAAGTAAATGCAGAGGGATGAGAGTCCCTAACCCAGCCTGTCACCCGAGAAATTGCAGCTGGAGAGCACGGCCAGCGGGAAGGCAGAGGTGGGAGGGAAACAGAAATGCCCTTAATGCTGAAAAACTGGAAGTGAGGCAAATTTTGGGAGATTACCGAAACCCATCCCGATCCTGCTTCCTCTCCTGTTGCTCCCAAAGGCAGTGTGGTTTGAACAGGAGCAGCATGGAGACCTGAATATGTATTTTGTAATTTCAGGTTTTATTCATTCCGCCAAAGCACAAGCATACATCATGCCTGAAATTATTTCTGTTTCTGCTAAAGAAATTGTTGTTGTTGTTGTTTGGCAAACAAAACAAAGCAAAAAGCCAAGATGGAAAACTTGGATCAGCTCTAATAAGTTTATTAATATTCATCACAGCTGTACGTCAGAAAACTCTATTTTCATAATACAGCTTCTTAAAGTATTGATGTTTGATACCGGTGTGGATATTTCAGCTCTGCTCTTACGTCTTTCCTGGTTGTATCATAAAATGCATCACAGCAGCGTGACGCCTGCTGTCCTTTAGAAATACCCAAATACAACAATGCTGTGATTTTCCGTAAATGATCGGTTCAAAGGCTTTTTGATGTATTTTGGACCTCAGTCATTATAGATTTGTGGTGATGGCAAAGGGTAATAAGTTAATTCATACATATTTTCCAACGCTGTGTTTCACTCATCCTGCCAGGCTGCTCTGTGCAGGTGGAGCTGAAGGGCAAGTACCCAAAACAGTTACATTGCACATCAGGTCTGTAAGTGGAATAATAAGGAGCAGCTTAGCAGAGTTACTGAACTGATACTGGAATTTGGCATCGCATTGGCTTTCTTCTTACCTAAGGGGAGTGTGGTGAACATGTGTGATTAATGTTCTGGGTCTTTCAGGGGACACGGGTAATCTAATATGGCAAGATACACTTTTTTTCAGGAATAAATTAGAGGTGAGCTACTCCACTTTAGTTTTTAACCTCTTTTTTATCCTTGTCCTTCAGCTGGCTTGAAAACAAGGGTGGGGATGTTTGAGAAGAAATCCCCTAGGTAACTGGAATGGAGGGATCTGATGCAGATCTTTCTTTACTGTGAATCATATCATATCATATCATATCAATTATTATCCAGAGACTTGTGCAGCTCTACAACCTGATACACTGCCAGGGTCGGATTAGGAGCTCTGGAAGTTTAGCTTTGATTTCAAAGGGAGATATTTAGCTAATAATCCTTGGCAGGTTTGCACAGGAATGTGGAGGGGAGGTGTCTCTGCGCTGAGGGACTGACAGATTTATTACCTTGCTATCTGCCATGCGCGTGGGCTGGGAAGGGGCAATGGTGGAAGGCTGTTTCCTTGCCTGCAGAAGGCATTAAGCCCTGCCTTGCTGAGGGAAGCAAATTGTGGCGGCTTCCCCCTCCCAGCAGCTCATTTCCCTTTCCCCTTCCCCTGGTTTGTCCCCCCTCCCACTATATCAAGGTGCTTTATATAGTGGCTCTGCTAGCTGCACCCCCAAATTGCTACAGCTCTGCTAGTGGTTTCTCTTTGGTTTCTTCTGCTCTCTAAGCAAAAAAAATGTAGTACAGAGCACTCTGGTATGTTTTCAACTTATTGACTACCTCCTAAGCAGACTCTCCTTCTTACTTCAGGGAGATTCTTGCAAACAAAATCTCCTGCCTGTATTTGCAAAAAAGTCTTCTACAGAGAAGACTCTGCAACTTCAGTACCCCAAGTTTGCCAGGTGCTGCCTAAGATGAGGGGGACTGTTCCTTCTGGGATATTTGATCTGGATTACATGTTTATTACAAGGAGATACTTTCTCCCAGTTTTGGACAGGCTCCTTTTTTAACCCAGATTTCGCAGAACAGCATATCACATCACTGTCAGCATATCAACATCACTAACAGCATATCGACATCACTAGGAAACTTCCTAGCCTGGTACGGCCCTCAGACTATCACCCATTACTGCTCTTCCATGTGGGTGGTGATGAAGCCGCAACGCATAGTCCAAGGGTGATCAAAAGAGACTTCAGGGTCTTGGGATGGTTGGTAAGGGAATCTGGAGCACAGGTTATTTTTTCCTCTCTCCTTCCAGTTGCTGGCAGTGACATTGGAAGAAACAGACGCACCCCGTCTGTCAATACATGGCTCCGTGGCTGGTGTCACTGCCACAGTTTTGGGTTTTTTGATAATAGGATGGCCTACATGGAACCAGGCTTGCTGGCGTCAGATGGGATTCACCTTTCTCAAAGGGGGAAGAGAGTCTTTGCTCACGAGCTAGTGGGGCTCATTGACAGAGCTTTAAACTAGACTTGAAGGGAGAGGGGGATAACATCAGGCTCGCCTGTGACAAGCCATGGGACAACACGCCAAGGCTAGAGGGACAGGGTGCTAGTGAGGGCCCTCAGCCTTTTGCTCTGAGATGTGCTGGCTACACTGGAGCACACCTGAAGTCTCACAGAGATGTGCCAGGGGCTCCTGAGGTAACAGGAGCCAACAGGGAAACACCAGTGAAATACATCAAAGGAATTAAGGGGTGATTCTCTAAGAAGGTGACATGGCTCTACACCAATGCATGCAGCATGGGCAACAAACAGGAGGAGTTGGAAGCCACCGTGCTGCTAGAAAGCTACAACCTAGTTACCGTTACTGAAACTTGGTGGAACAAATCCCATGACTGGAGTGCAGCTATCAGTGGCTACAAGCTGTTCAGAAGGGACAGGCAAGGAAGGAGGGGCGGAGGGGTTGCCCTCTACATCAAGAAATGGATAGAGTGTGAAGAGCTGTCTCTGAAGAATAGCCATGAGCTGGTTGAAAGCTTATGGGTAAGAATTAGAGACTGAGGCAACAAAGGGAACCTTGTGGTTGGTGTCTACTACAGGCTGCTCAATCAAGGGGATCCTATTGACGAAGCCTTCTTACTCCAGCTACAGTAAACATTGCACGTGCAGGCTCTCGTCCTGCTGGGGGACTTCAACCACCCTGACATCTGCTGGAAAAGTAGCATGGCGAGCTGTAGGCAATCCAGGAGACTCCTGGAATACATTGAGGATAACTTCTTAAGCCAAGTAATAGACAGCCCTACCGGAGGGGATGCGATACTGGACCTGATGGTCATCAATGCAAGTGAGCTTAATCAGTCATGTCAAGATTGGAGGCAGCCTGGGCTGCAGCAGTCACGCACTGGTGGAGTTCACAGTCCTGAGGGATATGGGTCAGGCAAAGAGTAAAGTCAGGACCCTGAATTTTAGGAAAGCAAACTTCCAGCTGTTGAAGGAGTTAGTCAATAGGAACCACTGGAAAACTGCCCTCAGGGACGAGGGAGCAGAACAGAGCTGGCAGATCTTTCAGGACACTTTCCATAGAGCACAAGAGCTCTCGATCCCCAGGTGTAAGAAATCAGGCAAGGAAGGCAAAAGACCAGCATGGCTTGAGTCGAGACCTGCTGGTCAAACTAAAGGACAAGAAGGAAATGCACAGGCAGTGGAAGCAGGGACAGGTATCCTGGGAAGAGTATAGGGACGCTGACCGGTTGTGTAGGTATGGGGTCAGGAAGGCCAAGGTGCGAATTGAGCTGAACTTGGCAAGGGATGCAAAGAATAATAATAAGGGCTTCTACAGGTATGTCAGCCAGAAAAGGAAGGCCAAAGAAACTGTACCCCCCTTGATGAGCAAGACTGGCAAACTGGTAACAACGGATGAGGAGAAAGCTGAGGTACTCAACAACTTTTTTGCCTCAGTCTTCACTGCAACCTCTCTTCCCACACCTCTTGAGTGGGATGGACTGCAAGGCAGGGACTGGGGGAGCAAAGTCCCTCCCACTGTAAGAGAAGATCAGGTTCATGACCACCTGAGGAACCTGAACATACATAAGTCTATGGGACCTGACGTGATACATCCCAGAGTCCTGAGGGAATTGGCTGATGTAGTTGCCAAGCCACTCTCCATATTTGAAAGGTCATGGCAGTTGGGTGAAGTCCCTGGTGACTGGAAAAGGGAAACATTGCACCCATTTTTTAAAAGGGTAGAAAGGAGGACCCTGGGAACTACTGACCTGTCAGCCTCACCCCTGTGTCTGGGAAGATCATGGAACAGATCCTCCTAGAAGCTATGCTAAGGCACATGAAGGACAGGGAGATAATTCGAGACAACCAGCATGGCTTCACCAAGGTCAAGTCCTGCCTGACCAACCTAATGGCCTTATGTGATGAAGTGACTACATCAGTGGACAAGGGAGGATGCCATCCAGAGGGACCTGGACAAGCTGGAGAAGTGGGCTCGTGTCAACCTCATGAGCATCAACAAGGCCAAGTGCAAGGTCCTGCACCTGGGTTGGGGCAATCCCCGGTATCATAGTATCATAGAATCACAGAATCATTGAGGTTGGAAAAGACCTCTAAGATCATCGAGTCCAACCGTCAACCCAACACCACCATGCCCACTAAACCATGTCCCTAAGTGCCTCATCTACTCGTCTTTTAAATACCTCCAGGGATGGGGACTCCACCACTTCCCTGGGCAGCCTGTTCCAATGTTTCACCACTCTTTCAGTAAAGAAATTTTTCCTCACATCCAATCTAAACCTCCCCTGGCGCAACTTGAGGCCATTTCCTCTTGTCTTATCGCTTGTTACTTGGGAGAAGAGACCAACACCCACCTCGCTACAACCTCCTTTCAGGTGGTTGTAGAGAGCGATGAGGTCTCCCCTCAGTCTCCTTTTCTGCAGGCTAAACAACCCCAGTTCCCTCAGCCGCTCCTCATAAGACTTGTTCTCCAGACCCTTCACCAGCCTCGTTGCCCTTCTCTGGACACACTCCAGCACCTCGATGTCCTTCTTGTAGTGAGGGGCCCAAAACTGAACACAGTATCGATACAGGCTGGGGGATGAAGGGATTGAGAGCAGCCCTGCCAAGAAGGACTTGGGGGTACTGGTGGATGAAAAGCTGGACATGAGCCAGCAATGTGCGCTCGCAGCCCAGAAGGCCAATCGTATCCTGGGCTGCATCACAAGCAGCGTGGCCAGCAGGTCGAGGGAGGGGATTCTGCCCCTCTACTCTGCTCTGCTGAGACCCCACCTGGAGCACTGCGTCCAGCTCTGGAGCCCTCAGCATAAGAAAGACACGGACCTGTTGGAGTGGGTCCAGAGGAGGGTCACGAAAATGGTCAGGGGGATGGAACACGTCTCCTGTGAAGAAAGGCTGAGAGAGTTGGGGTTGTTCAGCCTGGAGAAGAGAAGGCTCTGGGGGAACCTTATTGCAGCCTATCAGTACTTAAAGGGGGCTTATAAAAAAGATGGCGGCAAACTTTTTAGCAGGGCCTGTTGCGACAGGACAAGGGGGAATGGTTCTAAACTAAAAGAGGGTAGATTTAGACTAAGATATAAGGAAGACATTTTTTACACTGAGGGTGGTGAAACACTGGAAGAGGTTGCCCAGAGAGGTGGTGGCTGCCCCATCCCTGGAAACGTTCCAGGTCAGGTTGGACGGGGCTCTGAGCAACCTGATTGAGTTGAAGATGTCCCTGCCCACGGCAGGGGGGTTGGACTAGATGACCTTTAGAGGTCCCTTCCAACCCAAACTATTCTATGATTCTATGATATGCAACCAGCACATGCTTCAGATTTGTGTAGTGGCTCCTCACCTCCCCATCTGCCCAGCAGAGCCTTCCTCCCCTTCAGAGCCTTCTGCTGCTTTGGCCTGTAGGTTGACACATGGCTCAACTTTGCCCCTATCTGAACTTCTGCCCTCTCCATTTGTCCACTCTGCTCCCCATATCCCAGAATTCCTGGCACAGCATGGGACCAAGGAGGTTTGGAGCAGGTTTGGGTCAGGCAGGGAGCAATCTCACTGCAATAACCCCAACAGCCAGCGCTGGCATTGCAACAGGGCTCTGCTCCACCCTGTGCAAACACCGAGGTTCACCGTGGGCAGCAGTAGGTGACGAGATACAGGCTCCGTGCCCCACTCAGTCCCCTGCTGTCTAACCTTGTGTCTCCTAAGGGTATCCCCAGCATATCCTAAGGATAAGAAGGTGTCATAAAAGAGTCAGGGCAAATGACTTCCCTCCAGAGCGACATTGCATCTCTGGTGAGATACGGATGAATCCTACCCACGTGGGAGAACCGCTCCATCCTTTTATTTCCACTTTCCTGCCTTAATCCAGGATATGCCCCGGCAGGCGGTCTGCAGGCTTAGATGATCTGTTGGCCTCAATCCACTTCTCGCATAAATTCTGCAAGGAAGTCTGTCAATATTAAAGCACCCAGGAAATGAATTTGCAGCAAATCCCTTTGATCTCTCATGAGATATTTGAAATCAGATCGTAGCTGACTGTTAAACGTTTGCCCACTTCACGTTCCTGGGAAGGGAACTGCCTTCCTTTACATCTTGCACATTGGGAGCCTCTCATTTATGGCACTGCCGCATCCCTGCAGGATAAAGCTGCTCATTTCTGCTGGTATGGCTATGTAAAGAGAATTAGAAATCACTGCCTCTCTTCAGAATTTTGGTGTAATAAAAAGAAGGCACTCTGAAAGAAATCCATATGACAAAATGAATAGCCTGAAAGGACAGAAGGAATCTTTACGCACATCTAATCTAACCTCCCAAAGAGCATAGCCATTGACTATTATATAGTAATATCCCTACAAAGATCAACAAGAAAATTCAGCAGCATTTCAGCTTGTCTTTGAAAAAGATGTCCGTTTTACTCCATTGGTTTTGAAAGGGGCATTGCTTAGAGCTAAGAAGTGTGGGGTTTGATTCAGCTACTGCAAAAAAAGAAAAGGAGAGGCAGGCAGCCTTCTTCTCACTGCTGATGGCTGAATTTACTTTTCGCCATTCTCCAAATTCTGCTGGGTTTAGCCTCCTGTAGGAATTTTTGCTTGGTTAACTACTAGGAATTGTTCCTTGGTAACGAAGGATGCTTTGTTAGCAGCATCCTAACCACCACATTCCTGATGGGCCTTTGAACTCACGGGAAGGCAACACCTTCCTTTTCTGGAAAGCAATTCTCTTGAACAGCAAGGAGTTGAAGGCTATTTGTGCTTGGAAAGCAGAATACATTTGATTGATAGGAATGCAACTGCTTCTTCCCAGCCAAAAATCACACCTGTGAGCCTTTGATTCAGGGAATCTTATTGTGATGAAAAAGGCTTTCTAAAATAACAGTGTGGTCTCCCCCTGTGAAATAGAAGATTAAATCGTGATCACCCTGCTGTTGAATCAACTGTTAGCAGCTGAAATATTATTTGCTCAACACACTTAACTCGGTTATGATTTGCAAGAAAGATGCTGTGGTTAGAGTGCCTCCGAAACACAATGGAGCCTCACAACTTCCCCATTAAAAGAGAATTATTCATATTTACCAAAGGGAAAATTAAAAGCGGGTTCACACAAGAGTTCAAGCCAATCCAGCTCTGCCTGGCTGCCAAAAGGAGTAGTCCTGCTTCCCCATCCCCTCCCTCCCCACCCCACCCCATCCCCGGCCGTGCATTCCTGCCACCACCACTGTGCCAGGCTAGCAGTTGTGAAACCACATGGTGAGGCAGGTCAGCCTGTTAATATGGCTGAAAAATGTCCCATCAAACTGATCCAACTTGCTGGTAGCTGCACGACGAGTTGTGCTGACACAAGAGAGCAAGCAGGAACATGTGGCCAGGGCAGGGAGTAGGCAGGACCACACCTTTGGGTGACAACGTGGTCTTAGGTTGGCTTAAACTGATTGTGAACCATGGGTGTAGCTGAAGGGACATACCAGTGTTGGTCCTGGTCCAGGACAGTGAGGTCCCACTTCCCTCAGAGGGTTTTATAAGCAGAGACCAGAAAATCTCTTGACCTTGGTCAACAGAAAGGCTGGTGTTGACTGCAACCAGTGCATGGATGTGCTGATTTTGGCTGGGGTAGAGTTAGTAGCTAGTACGGGGCTATGTTTTGGATCTGTGCTGGAAACAGTGTTGATAACACAGGGATGTTTTCGTTATTGCTGAGCAGTGCTTACACACAGTCAAGGCCTCATCTGCTTCTCACCCCACCCCACCAGGAGCGGGCTGGGGGTGCACAAGGAGTTGGGAGGGGACACAGCCGGGACAGCTGACCCCAACTGACCAAAGGGATATCCCACACCATATGGCGTCATGCTCAGCATATAAAGCTGGGGGAAGAAGGAGGAAGGGGGGGGACATTTGGAGTGATGGCATTTGTCTTCCCAAGTCACCGTTACGCGTGATGGAGCCCTGCTTTCCTGGAGATGGCTGAACACCTGCCTGCCGATGGGAAGGAATGAATGAATTCCTTGTTTTGCTTTCCTTGTGTGTGCGGCTTTTGCTTTACCTATTAAACTGTCTTTATCTCAACCCATGAGTTTTCTCCCTTTTACCCTTCCGATTCTCTCCTCCATCCTGCTGCAGGGGGAGTGAGCGAGCGGCTCTGTGGTGCTTAGTTGCCGGCTGGGGTTAAACCAGGACAGTGGAGAACATGGGTTGAGTATGATGGGACCCAAACCCAGCAGCCCATCCAGCACCCAAGTGTGGGAGTGCATCACCTGCTCTACACTGCAAGGCTTGTCATGGTCAGGAGCTGGTTTATGAAATCCTAACCCTTTGCACTCGTGCTGCTATAAAGCTGTAAATGCACATGATAGCCCATGCGAGAGGTGGTGGTGGTGTCTCTCTCCCATGGACAGGTAGTGATATATTTGCAGGAAGGGACTCACGGAGTCCTCAAACCTTTTCTTCTCATGAACTCCCTGTATTCCTGCACATGGGTAGGAAAGATGGATTTCCTCGGGCAATAAAAGAGCGGGTAACCCTCTCCCCATTGCTACTACCCAGTCTAACGTGCATTTAATGAGTCATGCAATGTTACCAATTCTGTTCCCACTGCAGCTGTGTCCTCCCCCAACATGCACATTATATGGGCTGTTCCTGGCTCACAGGCTTTAATATAACCTTTAACAATGGGGATGTCTTTCTCCAGATATTGTTTCTGTGGTCTGCATTTTCGCATGCTTCATACTGTGATGCATGCTGTACTCAGCCTCCAGCTCTGCGGCTGACGTATAGCTCAGCCCTGCCACGTGCCACCTGCACAGAAGGGGGTTGAAGCAAAGTTGGGAATAAATTGCTGAGAAGGAACGTGCCCATAAAGGGGGGACGTGACAAACTCCTGCACTGAGACATCATAGGGCTGTGCATGTTGTTTGCATCTTGTGAAAGCAGAACATTTTTAGATCATATTCCTCCCAGCACCGCTGATGATTAAAGATGAAAGAGTTTTTCAAGGCTCTCTGCCTCATTTTCCTGTCTAATGCCAGCAGAGAAATGATCTGTGTGCTGCGTGTCCAGGGAGCCTAAGCCACCACTGCTGCAGTTGCCCATCCTCCTTGCACTGTACATGTGCCATCAAGTGGTTCCCAAACCATCACGGGGAGTGTTCCACTTGGCAAATCCCAGCTAGAAATATGAGAGCCCTAATCCTGGGCTGGCCAGAGCTCTAGGGACAGGGCTACAACAAGGCAAGGGAACAGGCAGAGTGGTTGAGGCCGAGAAACCATCCCTCAAGGCTCCCACAGCATGAATTCAAGATCAAATTTATTGTTACGGACCACCAAAAAGGGCAGTCCGTCCTCTCACCCTTCCTGCCCCCACATTGCCATGCTTGTGCCAGCATGAAGACTGGTGCATGTACCAGGGATGGGGAACCGTTAGAGGGTTGCAGTGCTGACACTCTGACCTCAGCAGAGAAAAGCTTCGCCCCAGCCTGGTTTGCTCCTCTTAAGTTCACCTTGTGGTTTTCAGTGCTGGTGCTGTTGTAGGGGGAAGGAACGCATCCATCCTGTGTTTAAGCCGTCCCTCTCTGGAGTTCTCCCTCCTCCCCAGATTGTGAGGATCGCTGTTTTGTGGATCACGAGACCACGCACGACCCAGATGTTGTCCTTGCCTCGTGCTGTGCCGCGTCACAGGCACTGGCATTGCCCTTGGCTGTCCGCAGGTCTCCTGCTGAGTGGCCTGACCACATTTACTATGCAGCTCTGGTTGCTCGTGGGGAGAGGATGAGCGATAGTCTAAACAGTAGGACACACCACAGCAGACGATTTCAATGCTTTTATGTTGAACACTGCTTAGAAGACTCCACTTTTTTGCAGTAAAATTATGGCAGTTCAAGTTCCTAGCGAGCGGGTTCAGGCCCCTTCCACACACTTTTTATAATTCTTCTGAATTATAAATCTCGTTCAGACTGGACTCCCCATTGTCTTTCCCCTACCCTGTTCAAAAGGCTCCACTGCACGCTTCCCATAGGATTTTTCTGCTAGACAACACATTTATTGTTAGAATTGTTAAAGCTACTTTGCTGACAAAGATCTCATCCCTCCTCCCCCCGACAGCGCTACCAAGCTCCAGCAGAAATAAAAGCGTAGAGACTGCTGCCGTTTGGCTGCTGGCTGGCCCATCCCTTCGTGTAGGGTTGCGGGGAGGGGGTTTGGGGGTGATGATGACTCAGGAGGGTCCTTCCAGCCTGACGTACCCACGTGCCACTGCCATGTGCAGGGACTTGGTCTGGCAGGTCTCTCTCCAGCCCACCTCTGACTATACAAGATCACCAGCCTGTTCCTTCCAACTTGTGGGAAATAATTGGGTTTTCTGCAGGGCTGACACCTCATTGCACTTTCCATGACCAAGGCTGAGCTGGGCTTTGTCAGGCTCTGCAGGCTTGGGTACTCATGGACCTCAGTGTATATCTTCTGCGCTTGGTCAGCAGCCAGAGCTCGCAGTGGGGAGTGCGCTCTGTAGGGAACGGGGGCACTTGCTAAAGTGGTTTCAGTTTGGTCAAACTTTCGCAACAAGAACAGAGCAGACTGGAGAAGTCTTTATCCATAAGATTATAACAGATTTAAAGCAAGTTGCTTTTGGGACAGGAGTACAATGACCCCTATCTGAGTGACTAATTAATAGCCAACAACCGCAGTTATTACACTAATTAATTTATTAATAACCAAGTACCAGTCATGAAAGATATTTGCCTTTCTGAGACTTTTATCTGAATGTTTTAACGTTGCATGACTAATGTGCACTTTTGAACAGACCAAGTTGTACATTAATCTGAGTCTAGTTTATAGCATGCCGCACTTTTTCCAAAGTGCAGTTCAGTTCCAGTTTTTCAGCACTAATAGACATTTATGCTTGCAGAAGTGAAGTTGAAAAATAAACCAGAGACTGCAGAACGCTCTTTATCCTGAAAGTTTGGTGACTCGTGGAGGCCAGACAGATTTATGTATTTCACCTTGTAGAGGTCACATATTTTTAACTCACAGATAGTTCTGTGAGATGCAGAAGAATCTGAATCACTGGACTCCGAGACAAAAGTAACTGGAGACTTTTTAAGGTTGATTCTGGTGGCTATGTCTCTTGCTCTGTTTTTTAAAAATTATTCTAAGAATAGAACATCACTGGATGCACAGGGCTGGGACAGATGGATGGCAGAGGCTCTCCGGGAGTCTGCCGTGGTGAAGGGGTACACTTGAAACTAGGGTATGGGGGTCGAGAAACCCATTGAGGAACATGTAAAAGAGACCCAGCATGTCCCCAGGGCCAAAGAGGAGGTGTCTGCTAGGGGACCCCAAGGGGAGAGGTTTGCGTTGGAGAGGAGGGAGATGGGGTGCTGTAAAGGTGTGAGGAGCAGGAGGCAAAGATGTTTTTGCTTTGAGTTTTACAGCCAAGACCCCAGATGCTAACACAGGAGGGGTGTTGTGTGACTGCCTGAGCGAAGCCGTTAGGAAACCTGGAAAAAGGGAATGGAGGCAACAGCCATGCGGGAGGCCAGTGGGCTTGTACACGTGGTACATTTGAATATCACATGGGAAATGCAAAGCAGGACCAGGAATTGTAACCCACGTGGCAGGGCTGGGCAGGGATGTCCACTCCCCACCTTCTGCTCCATCTGAGTTTACTTGGGGAAGCCCAGAAGTCACTGAAGGTGCTGGAGAAAGCATTTCTAAACAGGAAGATCTGCCTGGTGAACGCTAATGGTATCTACACACATGTAGTGCAAAGCAAGGAATCCCAAGAAGTTCACGTCCTGTGGCGCACTGTCCATAGAGGCCATTCTGCTGATATCGCTGCAATGCCGGTTGACCAGAGTGATGTCTGGATTGCTGTGTCACTTGAGGCCTCTAGGGTGCCACGTGTCTTGGTGAAAAGTCCAGAAAATAATGAAGATTCAGGCTGGAAGCATTCTCCAATGAAGGTGGCTGTGGCATCTACTTTTGCCCCTATGTTGCTCTGTAGTGCTCACATACTCACAGGACGGGCTTCTCCCTCTCTTCATAGCCTGCCAAGCAATGTGTACCCACACTCACATCCAAGTGTGTGGTTACGGTTGATTTGGACGAGCCTTTGGGCTGCTCTGATTTCCCCTGGGAGCTGCAGTGATACTTTGCAAGTCCCAGGCGATGCTGTCAGCATCCTTCCCACCCCACGGGACAGAGGGTAACAGGGCACGAGGGGACAGTGCACTCAGTGGGACGCTCATCCCACATCCCGGCTGGCCCATCCTGGCACGGAGGCTTCCCAGGCAAAGGGACATGCGAGGCTGGATGACGGCATGCGGGGATGCCGTCCCCAAAGGCACCGAGCCTCCTTGCCCCTTCGCGGCTCCGCTCACAGGACATGTGCACGTAGCATCCTCTGCCATCCCGGAGCGGCATTATTTCCTTCCACTGCTGTAGCCCGAGGGAGACCAGCTGAGAGTTACAAAGGGAAAAATGAGAAGAAAAAAATCTCTCAGCTGTTCCCCTGCTGCGCAGGAGCATGGGAACAGCTGTGAGTGGGTTTAGCTCCTACCTTCTGGAAGAGGACTTACTGGGAAATGATAAACATTCCCCAGCACTTTAAAAGCCATCATGAGGCAGTTAGGGGGAAGGACAGTGCTGCAGACTTCAAGCTTTGCTTTTAAAATCTGATTATCTGCAGGATTTCTCTAGCAAAGGCAAGACAAGCACGGTACTTGCCTGCCCTTGGCTGTGTCAGCCACCCCCACACACCCGGCCTTGGGATGGACACTTGTCTGTGGATGACCTGCAGGTCAGGAGGTCCTCTAAGATCTTAATTCCTGGCAGTGAGAAAACAACTGGTTTGACTTTTCTAACAAAAACCCACATTTTTTGAAACTGTTTCCCCCACACTCACCTGTAATTCTCTGAAGCCTCCGAGTTCTCCATCAAACTGAGAAGTGAAACATTGCCCTCCCCCTCCCCCCCCCTATTTTCTCCCTTTTAATAGCAGCATGAAGGCCTGGAATGAGAAAGGAAAATGTATGAGCAAATATTTGTTTGTTTTTAAAATAAACTCCAATTAAGAAACAAGAGAGAACTGCAGCATTGCCACCCCCCTTTCCCCTGTCCTTAGCAGCTCTGCTGGAAGGGATGCCTCTTACCCAAATACCCAAGCTCTGCTAATCCAGTAAATCTGCTTGCGCAACCGGGGTGAAGGCAGTTTGCTGTCCATTGCCGGTCAGTTAGTGGATCGTGGTGTTGTCCCTGCCTGGCAGCTGTGCTGCACATCCCCAGTGCTTCCCACATCAAGCACAGGAGCATCGTGGTGTTGACACAGCCTGTATCCCTCCGTTTCCGCATCTTTTTTGTTCCTTCATTTCTCCAGTGCGGTTAACGTGGTGGGATCTCTAGTTTGCAGCTGATACAGGGACTCTGACCCCTGCAAAAGCCCAGGGGCAGCAGCGTGGGCAAAGGGGGCTTTTAGAGAAGGGAGAGGAACCAGAGGCCTGGGTGGGTCTGGGGCTGTCCATGGGGGCACGGGGTAGCCCCAGAACCCAACCCGCTCCCAGAGAAGAGGGAGGCTCCCCAAAGGCTCCTTGCTGTAGGTCTCTCCTGCGAGTTTGGAGAATCACCTGCAATCTGTGCCGGGATGTCAGAGGCCTGAGATTAGGCAGGTACTGCCCTGATGTGGGACCTTTTCCAGTCCTGGGTGTTTGGCCGCTGGCTTTAACCACAGAAACTAGCAGCTTCTGCTTTCTCAATTTTTATTGCAAAGCCCTTTGCAGGATTGCACAACTTGGCCTCATGTCTCAGTCATCTGGCAGTATTGCTGCATGAAGTGCAATATATAAAAAGGGATTTGATGAGGGTTTCCTTTCCTTCCCTCTTCCTCTTCCCCCTTTGCTTTCAACTCTGTTGCTTGCTTTAGGTAAAATTGCTTGCCTGTCTTTGCTAGCTGTGGGACATAGTGGTGTCCTTTAACTGGACAGGAGGGAAGCCTGCATGACAGGTACGACAAACACCTGTCCTCCTTAGGCTAGCATGATCGTTTGCTGTGAGTAAGGCTGAATTTCATTTTATGTTCGTGCCCAGTTAAAGACTTTTTGTAAGCTGCTTCACCCCTGAAGTCTGTGAGCTCTCCCGACACGGTCAGCGTCCAAGTACATCCAGCAAATCCAGTTCCACAGGTGATATAAATCTTGGCACATGTGGGGTGCCAGCATGGGAGCAATTTCTTGTGCCTTGGCCCATCCAGTTGAGATTACCTCAGATGCAAATATATGAAGGATATAAATGTGGGGAGGCAGCGAAGGGTGGTCTCAGCTGGTGGGACAGCTGTGCTGAGCAGGGCTGGGTAGCAGCTTCCAGCAGCATCTTTCTTGAGCACCAAAGCTGAGGCCACTAACACGCAGCAAGGGTGAGGAGATGGGGGAATATATTTATTCAAGGAAATGATGTTCTAGGCTGTGCTCATTAAATATCCAGTCTCTCAAATATAGCCACGCACTGGTGGGATCACCAGAAGTGGTGTGGAATGCAATCAAGTTGAAGGAAACTGTTCCCAGAATCCAAACATCCCAAGGAGAAGACTTTGAGCAAATGTCAGTGAAAGTAAAGAAAAATGCAATGCAAATATTGCGTAAAAGAGACAGATATACTTAAATAATAAAAAAAAATAATATTTTAATTTTGCATTCTGAGAGTCAAAGAAGTGCTAGCAGGTAGCCAGCCCGTTAGTGATCAACCTTATCATTCTTCAGAGTCTAAAGATCTTCACACAGCTGTAGGTGGGAAGCTCAGCTTACGCAGTAGTTCAGCTTTAGAGAAACAGAGAGCACAACCTTCTCTAGTGGTCTCCTTCCTGGGGCAGAGCTCCACGAATACACACGTGGCAAGCAGCTGCGCCAGCTTTGCTACCTCATGGTCAAGCCGTGGTTAAACCAGATCAGGCTGTTATTGCTGAAAAGTTTATTGCTTCTAAAACGTCTTGATGAGGATCACTTCCCTTGGTCTGTGACACCTTTTCTACCCTAATTTGGGTGAGTGGCTGACATAGGCTGTGGAGCCTCACCAAGCCCAATAAAGGTCTATTCAGCAGAAGGACAAGAGTCGATCAACCCTGGGGTGCTCCTTTAGCACGGATGGGAAAAGATAAAGTGTTTGAATTGGCAATTTATGTTCAAACACTTCCCAATAACCCCCAGCGTGTTTCCTAAAAAGTTTAATTTATCTTCTCCCCAAGCTGAGAAGTGTAACCATTTGGGGATAGAAAACAAGTTTCTAAGAAGAAAAATCAACTTATAATGGCTATCACTAGGCTTATTTAATGTGAAGTGGGAATAAGTGCCTGGGGATGTGGAGGGAAGCCTGCATGACTTGTTCTTTGTGCAAATACTGTTATCGTGATAAACGCGATCTATTTTTGTGTCCTCTAGAAAAGTATACGCGTGTCTGCTATGCGCAGGTGGGGAGACCTAGCTCATGCCCCTGCCTGTGTCCAGCTCCCATCTTAAATTTCCCTTTCCCTCTGCCCAGAAACTCCAGTGTAACTGCTGCATTGACATTTTGCTGCCAGTTTTTGGATGGATCTCCTCTGCTCTGCCTCTGCCCCACTCCATTATGCAGAGATAGCTTTTACAAGGCTCCTCAGTGACAAATATCTGGCCCTATCGCACGGCCTCGTTTTGCTCGTGCTGTTTGCCACGTGTAGCACAGTGGGTTACAGTCTCCTCTTTGGCACTGGACTGACTCACTATTGATTTTTGTGAGCTTTATCCTCCCTTTCTGATTTGGGGAAAATTCATTACAGTGCTGTAAATGTCTGTCTTAGAAAAGGGATATAAAGAGATTTCTCTTTTGCACAAATATTAAGCAATACTTTCCATTGTAGCCTCCTGTCTCCTTCACTTCCCAATGTAATGACACATAGCTTTAATGTCTTCAACTCCTTCTACTCTCTTCATGGCTTTGCCCCACACCATCATTATTAAAAATGTGGCTATTCCAGGTGACTGTCAGTAAATTGGGTCTTTGGGGAGCGGGATCAGCCCGTGGCCAGGAGTTTGTGTGTACCTTTTTGCAGGCACAGAAGCAAATATTGCAGGAAAGGCAGAAACCAGGAGGGTAAAAAACATAGAAATCAACAAGTGGAGCCAGGGAATGCGCTGTGTTGTAGCAGTGAGCTGGTTGTAGATGAGCTGTCTGAAAATCACAGTCTTTCTGGCGGATATTTTTTCCTGGGAAATAAAAAGAAGCAAAATTTGATTTTGCCCCAAACTGGTCCAAAAGCAAGAGCTCTGAAAATTTTCCGTGAACATCCTGCATCCTGCAAGAAACCTATAAAATGCCAAGTCCCCAGAAGGTTTTGCGCTTTTTTTCTGTATTTATTATAAGACCAGACATCTTCCCTCCTCCCCTTTATTCAGTTTGTATCTGCAAACTCTTTCTCGGTTTAGAAACACACAAAAATTGCAGACCCAGCCAACTCTCAGGGCCACCTTTGAGACCTAGAGGGTGGAAGACCAGGAATGACTTTCTATTTTTGACAAAAAAGATGGAGACTGGAATATGATCCCAAGCTCAGACATTAGAGTTAAGCGTTTGAGAGGCCTCTTTTATCTTGAGGTGGAATTGAATTAAAATTTGTTGATGCATCCAGTGCATTTTAATACAATCAAGAGGCTTAGAGGCAGCCAAAGTGAGGCTTTTATTTCAACTGGAAAGTGGTTTCTGCCCAAAGAAATTGTGAGAAAATGTTTCTGTAAGGAGACAAAGAGGTTTTCTAGGCAGAAAGTACAAAAGCTGTTTATATGGGCTTCAGCATTTGATCACAAGGCCCAGGGCAAGGCTGGAGAGAGCTTGTGACAAAGCATTCTTGCCTGAGGAAAACCAGCAAGAGGGAGCGAACTACAGGAAGAGATCAGATGAGACCAGTTTGACCAGCTTTAAAGCCCCCTAAAATGCCTTCCCTCTTTGTAAAAAGCCTTTCTACTATAAAGATGACACTTTGCAATGCTGGCGTTGCTGCTAACCTCGTAACTCTACCAGCCAAAAAATAATGAGGTGAGGAGTGAATCCTCTCAAAAATCAAAAACCTTCTCCAAATTATATTTATTTATTTCTATACACATATTCGTATATTAAAAAAGGAGAGAGAAGCAAACAAGAGTCCAGGAAATTTCCCAGTGACTTGCTATTGATTTTATGCAGAAAGAGCTCAGGTCCCATAGCAATGGGCAACGTACATAGAACCCGTAACACATCTGGAAGCTTCTTCTAGAGCTGAAAACCCCAAGCCAAGAACAGCCTCTGGCTTCCACATGCTTTTGGGCTGTGTGACTTGCATTGTTTAAAGAAAAATGTGCCTGCCTTAGACCAGCACCCTAAATTAAAGACGAGGGAATCTCTGCTTCTCAAGGCCCTCGGACCTGGGTGAGGGATGGGTGGCTGTGTGGTCCAGTAGCTGTTTTCTGACCTTAAGGTGAGGTTGGAGCCTTTAGAGGGGACAACACATGGGAGTCAGCGCTGGTGGCAGACCACATACGTAGTGCCTTCAGAGCAATTTGTCCCACAGCAAGACTGCATGGTCGGCAGCGTACAAAGGCTGAATGTAAGGATCAAGATGGCCACACGGGTCCCAGATGATGGGACAAAGTGTCCCTTAAAAACAGAGGTGTAAGGAGGTGTTGCTGCTGGCACCAACTGCTTCTGCAGAAAAGGCAAGGTCAAGTGATACCGCAGGACTTCTGCTACTCCAAAACGGACTGGAGACCTCCGAGAGGAGGAGGTGGGTGAGTAGGTAGACCAGTGCTCATTCTTGCTTGAGGCAGCTGGAGGTATTGGTGGTCTCTGGTGGGTATCATGACAAGTCTGTGTGTAGTCCTTAAGCGTCTTGCAAAAGAAGGTAAGGAGCCAGCTGACATGCCTGGGAGACAAAGTCAATGGCTCAGCACTGCTAAAGCCAGGTTCATTTAGGAGCCTGCCTCTGCATTGTGAAGACCATCATTTTTTATTAGTCTTCAGCCTAGTTCTCAGTTACTATGAAGGGGCGCAAAATGTTGCAATGGTGGCTAATGTGTAAGTGTCCTGATGCTGTTAACTTCTTATAAGCTAATGAGCAAAGCAACAGTCATGGTGTCTCTTCTCTTCTTAACATATTCCCTCCCCCCCATTTCTGCATGTTTTAGGGTTTCATCAAACTCACTCGTCAAGGCTCATTAGTTTTCCTGATATGAGGTCAAAGTGGACAGTATTTCCTAAAAATTTTCAAGGCTTTTTTTGTTGAGGGAAAGAGATGAAAATTTTTTTAGTTTATATCAAGTTTTATATGCATAGAAATAAACTCAGTAAATCCAGCTGTATCGTTCACCATGTTGAAAACCGTGTGTTTGTTGTTCATTGATACCCATAACTTACAGCCAAAAAAGCTCTGCTATGAACTGGGCAGGAGGGGAGGTCATGTAGGTATGATGATGTGCAGAGTGCATGTGTTAATAACCCATCCGCAGCATGAAGTGAATGCCTGATCTAGGCATCCTCAAGCCTACAAAGGCCAATCTCTGGATAGCCAAATGCATACTTCTGATGGGCACAGCCTGGCCCTCCTGTGAGCTACAACACCAGCTCCGCTGTTCTCCATGTTCTGACACCTCTCACCTCTTCATCAGGCTGAAGGAAAGTTGTCTATGATGGATCAGGGAACTGACTGACAAACTATTATTAGGCCCTGACAGCAATTGCCTGGGGTCTTTTTCAGGGATCCCAATAAAGCCAGTTGTAATCCTGATCAAAAAAAGTTCTTACATATGAGTTTATCAAGGTAAGCCATACAAACAGTGCCAGTCTGGATGGATTAGAGATACTCAACTCTCCACCATTTTGAAGGTAGGAGATTACATCTGACACCCAGAATGAGACTGTTCCTACGACTTTTGTTAGTCTGTGGCACCCTGAGCAGCACATTCCCACAGGGCCTGAAGCTCAGCTACAGTGACACCAACTAGCACTGAACTCCAATGGGGCATCTGCATTTTGGTGATCCAGAGTTCCAGCAGTTCAGTTGGCTGTCATGAAACCCAGCTCCAGAGACACTACTGAGCACTTCGCTATAGATGTCCAGACTTTATCTGAGTGATGCAGAAAATCCAGAAAACAGACAGATATGGTTAGGTAGGTTTCCTACCCATCTCTTCATCCTTTCTCCCTTTCTTTGTGGAGAATTATTCAGATGGTGGGGAGCCAATGTAAATGGTTGGTGCTGTGCCTCACCTACTGGGTCCTGGATTAGAGAGACTGGTTTGGCTTTTGTCACCTGTCGTGTGGTCCTTGTGGGCAAATTCAAGTTTGCATGGACCATCACCACACTGAGCTCCAAATAATTTAGAATAGTCGTGATGGTCTGTGCTGTAAACATGGGATCCAACGGCACCTTCACAGTTGCACCTTCCTGCCACTCCAAGGAGAGTGTCTATGAAAGGGACACTCGGAGCTTGTGTCGGTGTCAGGCTTCAGGGTTTTGGCCAGGATGAGCCAGAAAGTCCCGTCACCTCAGGAGGAGTAATTCTGGCAGTTCTCAGAGGAGGATGTGGACATTTTGAGGGCAGCTGTTAATCTCCAGGCGTTTGTGTGAAAGGGCAGTGGGGTTCCTTGCTGGGATTTAGGAGAGCCTGGGAGCGGAAGCTGGGAAGTGTGGGTGGGTGTGATGTCCCACTGAAGAAAACCATCTGCCAGATCAAGTGCTCACTGCTGGCCTGGTGGGCAGTTAAAAGATACAGCAGACAGCACGTATGTAAACACCCATCCTCCAGCCTTCCTGTGCGTCCCATTATCAATGGCTTTTTCAGGATCCCACAGCTTTCTCCAAGCTTTACTTTTATCCCTGGGGATAAAACCCACCCAGGGTTTTGCTCTGTGTCAGGCACCAAAGAGACAGAGTCTGAGTTGGAGACACACGAAGGCAGATTTTCTGCCAAGGGTAAACTGCTGTGGCCTGTCTGCGCAGCGGTAGCACCTCAGAAAGAGGTGGTGATCAAAGCTGGAAGTCCAGCCAGAGCCATAGTCCCCATATCATGTCTGCTTCCCCTTGACCGGGTCTTGGAGAGGTGAATTAGGAAGGTTTAGCGATCCTTTGTTCAAGCTTAGGGGATGGTGACTCATCTACCACTTACCATATCCTTGGACTCCCTTTTCAACATGTGTGACCTAGGTGAGGTGTCCCTTCCAGAGTTGGACCACATCTCAGGAACCCACTGGACATGCATGTCCTGGCATACAAAATGTAGTCCTGTATCACAGGGAGATGTCCAGGGGCCACCAGGTTGGGATCATCTGCTTTGACCTCTAGGATAAGCCTAGGGCTTTTAAAAAAATACGTCTTATTGGGTCTGACAGGGACGGGTGAGTCCAGCACCTCTCCAATGAGCACTGCCAGGGCATGAGGTGTGACTGCAAGACTGAATTTATCCAGCCCCAGCTTCCAGCCTCTGAATCTTATCAGGTCTTTGTCCATGAGCCTGAAACACCCCCAAATCTGATCTGGGGAGAGGGACACAGTCTTCATCCCATGGGGGGAAGAGTTGATGCTGCTACCAGATACCACAGGGCCAAGGAGCAACCCCAATGGAGCAAGGGAATGACTCTGGGAAGAGAAATAAACCTCTCTAATGCTCCCCACACAGTAAACCGTGTGCAGGCCATATTTTTCACAGGCATTTGTCTCTCTGACCAGTCTCCTCTCCATCTTTTAATTGGGCTGAACTGAACAGTCTAAGTTTTATACCCCAAGTCTTGTTTCCAGAACACTTTTTTAACCCTCTTTTTCACATCTTTCTTGATGGGTAGGCACAGAAGGACCTATGACAGGACGACCCTAGGGGTCATCTTAGAAATATGGTGCACAGGGGCAGCATCACTTTCCTTTCTCTATTGCCCGGTCCTGTAAATCTACAGACCGCTGCACAGGGCATGCAGCTCTGACTGAGATGCCCTCAGAATTGCTTGGCTGAAGTCTTCATGGTGGGTTTTGCCTGTGCTGCTGAGCTGACCCCCAGCTGCTGTTTCAAAGGCTCCAGTCTTGCTAGGCAAGACTTTTTTTGCCAGGCTGCTTTTCCCAGAGATGCTAAGCCAAGATTTTGTTTTGCTTCTGAAAAAACAGGGCATGTTCATCTAAGTGTTTCACTGCATAGCCTTGCAGCTGTCCTGCTGTGTGCACAGGTACCATCGCATGGGCTCCAGAAGGTCTGAAGCAGGAAAGCTCAGGGAAGGATTGTTTACCCTATAGCCTCTTATAGCTCCGTGCTGCATACCAGTACAATACACTCATGCTAATGCACAGGGAAGGGATCATCTAGCTCATATCTCAGGCTGAAATAAACTGTCGATAGCCAAAGTGAAGGAAGCCCTCTGTCCAGGCGTTATCCTGGGTCTGTCACTAGAAGGTCCACCTTGACTGCAGGTTTGGATTTAACCCATGGTTATAAGAGGCAGCTGAAGATACTTCTTCCCCAAGCAGAGCACTTCTGTCTCCCTGTGGGGCCAGCTCCTGGAGGGCAGAGGGCTCTGCTCCCTGGGGCTCTCCCCTTGCGTCAAACCTCTGCCCAAATTCGCAATGAGTTGCAGCTGTGCTGCAGGAGAGGGATGGAGATGATGAGTGCCTGTTGGATAGATTCCCAAATAACTCTCATATGAGAAGGGTGCCACTGAATTTAGACCAGTCGTGGCAGTGGGAAACCAGAGGTGGCTTACTAGAGGAGGTGGGTCAGGAGAGGAGAGGGGAGAGCTAAACGGCCAAGTCCTGAGATGGGAGATGTGCACCTCACTGCCAGAACTGCGGTCCGCTCTCAACCATATGATGACTTCTCCGCAGGGTGGTACAGCTGCACGCTCTGCTGGGCTGAGGAGAAACACAGAAAGATCAGCTGTAATTATTACAGCCCAAATTACACAATGGAATAAGCTGATCACGTAGCTTGTCTCTATGTCATAGTTGGCATGTAAAGCAAATACACGCATTTCTAAAGATTATGGACCAGAAATGTAGCTATTATAAATCCTCTTATCTATCCCAGAAGGCCCGTAAGAAAACCTTTTCTTTTTATCTTGGAAGTGCTGAAATATGTATGAAATGTTACTTGCCCTGTACACCCATAAATATGGCTCTTGCCTATCACTGTGCTTTCATTCAAGACATTATTTCATCCCCTTGGCATGTCATTAACCACGCCGTCCCTTCCTTATCAGCCCACTTCTAACAGGGAGGAGCGCTCGTGTACTGCTTGTCCCCCTTTGTTTTCCAATCCATTTGGGTTGGGCGCGTGACCCCGGTTTTGGGTTGGACGCATGACCCTCTCTGGGAGGCGAGACACAGGGCTTAGTGCTTGCAGCCTCCCAAGTCTTTGCTCTACTGGAAAAGTTTATCTGGGACCCAAGCCAGGCTAAACTTTTACTCGGCATAAGCACCAGGGTCATGAGCATCGTCCTCTCTTTCCAAAGGGTCCTTGGACCAGACCCGTAGCTGGCATTGAGAAGATATTCACAGCACTTACTGGACAGGGAGTGTGTTACTCCATGTAGCTTCTCTCCTAGCTTCCCTTTGCTGCCTGAGGTGGCTGCTTTTCTGATAGATATAAAAATGCTTTTATGCTGCAAAAATCAGAAAAGTGACAGTCTCCCCTCACATCCACCCAGCAGCTCCTGACTAATAAGTCCTACATTGCTCTTAACTCCCACCAGCACCATGATCCCACTGACGGTGGAGGACAAATGACATGTGAAGCAGCCATACAAAATAAGGAGGGGAAAAGGTTTTCCCAGCTGAGCAGCACAGTGCATTGGGACTGGGTCACTCTGCCCTGTGATCCCAGGAGGTGCATGGAGAAAGTCATGCAAGACCGGGCTGCTGAGTCCTAAAAAGATTTCACAATAGCTTTTTGGTTTCAAATGCATAGATGCGCACTTGCACGTAAGCAGCTTTACCAGGAATGACTAATTCTTTTAGATGTTGTTAAAGCTGCACCTCCAACTGTCTTTTTATATATATAAATATATATATATGCACATATTTCTTGCAATTAGCTTCTTGCTGTGAGCTACCGTGATGGCAGGCTCTTAATGATCCTAGACACAACCTAGAGAGAGGATTTTCTTTCCCCGGGATGTCCTGGTGCAACCAGCTAGTGTATTTGCAGAGGCTTGTGTCTGGTGCAGCGTCAGTGTTAGTGCACAGCAGGTACAAAGTGCTAATTTTAAGGGATAAATAACAGGAATGGTAAATACTACTGGTTACTGCTCTGTTTTAAACACTTTGTTGCTGGACACTGCATATGGCTCTAAGGAGATATTATTTCTTTGGTGCAGTATAAGTTGAAATTTTTACTTACTCACAGTGAGAACAGGCAGGTGCAGATGATGCATCCCCACATGCTGCGGTCGGCTTGGGGACGGTCTGAGCTGGAGGCGGTTTCTGTATAGTCAGGAACCTCTGACTGGCTTCTCTCCTGTGTAGTTGTGTAGCTGTCCCGCATGAAGCCACCCACCCTTTGTATCCACCCTATTGCCCTTCTCTGAACCTTTTCTAATCCTGTTATAAGTATATAAAATGGAAATGTTCTTCAGTTCCTTCATAAAAAAGAAACACTCCATCAGTCTGAGATACTTAAGCCTGATTAAACTTTGCCGGGAGAAGGTGGTGGCCCTATTTAGTGGTAAGCGACATTTGTTTGGATGTCTTGATGTTACATCTACTTGCAACTTTGATGTTACATCTTGCAACTACAATAAATGCCTCCCTTACCAAAAATTTTGGTAAGCTGCAGTGAAGACCCATGGAATATGATTCCCTTATCTCAGATCCTCACTGCATCCTGATCTGTATCTTCCAGGATATCTGGCCTCTATCTCCCCGGGTGCTTCACTGCCTGAAATTTCCACTTCCTGAAAAAGGGAGATGGTTTTAGAGACAGAGCGTCACTTATGAGAACAGAGCACTTACAGCATAACCCCCTCATCTATTAGCTCAAACCCAAACTAAACACCCATGAGGCATCTTGGCAACATTTCCAGAGCCTCTGTCACCGCCTTCAATGTCTGATGAATACTGTTGTTTTTTTCATTTTCACCAAACACGAAGAATTTTCCATTGGGGATCTTTCTATGGGGAAGGATCAAATTGCAGCAAGTTAATGGTGTTGTCAACAAGGAGGCGAGGCAGCTATCAGGCAGCGGCTCAGGGGATGAAAGATGAGGGGGACTAAAACAGTGGGTGGCACACAAGACCTTCACCAGCAGATAGTGTGGCTCCCTGCCCGTCATTTGCCCTTGCGCTGGACACCATCAGCTTTTGCCTATTAAAGTCACTGTGGCCAAGAAATGGTAGAGCAGGTGAAATCCAGTGTGCTCCAGAGCAGATACCACAGTGGAAAGCCAGGGAGACAGCAGAAGCTGGTGGAGCCTTCACCCAGCGTCTCCCAGCAGCATCACCTGCTCTTCCTCCACATCGCTGCCGTTGCCATCTCCTCCCCTCCACCCCCATGACTCCCCACCTCAATTCTCTCCCCTCCCCGTTCTGCCTCACTAAACTGGTTTTCCTAAGCAAATGCAGGGCTTAATTCTCATTCATAGTCATATTTCCCCACTGCAAGATTATAAACAAACCTCCAAGCAGACGTGAATATTTGCTCCTTGCCCCCCCCACAGTTGCTTTGTGTAGTTTCTGTCAAAACAATGCTGAATAGTAGCAAACTATTCACCGACCTGTCACTTGAGAGGCTGTTGTTGTCAGCAGATTCTCCATAACCGCCTCATCCATCCTCCTGCTCCACATGGTGGCTTGGGTGTGTGACAGATTTGCAATCCACACTGCATTTTTAATAAGCCTGTCCTCCCTCTTTGGACGTCAAAGGCATCATTCTGAAAGTCAATCTCAGCCTATGACCTCTCTGAGCTTCCCTCTTATATTTAATCTGGAAATACTACTCTGAAAGACGAATATGATCTCCTGCCTGCTTTATGCACCGGCAGCTCCTCCCTCGCTTGCCAGCAGCTGGGTGGCATCTCGTCATCGCCAGCGCCGAGTCCTCTGGGCTGCATTGCTCACACTCCTGTCCATGGCCAGCTAACTGCTGAATATCCCGAATATGCACGGTGTAGAGCCTGCAGGAAGGCTGTTGGTTTTTTTGCTTGTGGGTGGAAAACTGAGGCATGGAGAGATGGAAGTGTGTGAGCAGGAGGAGGTGAAACCTGGTCTGCAGGCTGACCGCCGTGCCGTGCCGTGGTGAGCAAAACACGTTGACGTGACGTGTGATCCACACTGTATTCTTTTGCCGTTGCTGCTGAGAAAGCTCTGCTGACGGTTTTTTTGTCCATCTTGATAGGAAGGATGAAATCACACCTTTTTGTGTTTCTTGCTGAATATCTGCTTGGCTGTACTTGCTGCACGAGGTCAAGCTGTCTCTGCCATTGGCTGTAATGAGGCAAAATAAAGCAAAAAAGGCACTTGGTATTTTAAATACAAGAAAGTGATTTACACCAAGGAAGGGTTACGGTCTGTGTTGCCAAAGCTGCTCTGAGTTCCCCAGAACAATGTTCATCTTCCAGCCTGGCACCGTGAAACATGCTTCCATCACGCACTCAAACTTCTGCCCAGATCTCTCAAACTTGTCCCCTCTTTTCCCCTTTTAAACCACATGGACGCTTCTGACAGGGCATTACCCCAAGAGACTTGAAAGTGCTGAGAGAAAAATGTTGATTTCTGCTCATCTTCAATTACACTTCACTACGGTAATTGCAGACTAGTTTCCACTGTATCTGGCTGCAGTCTTGAAAAGTTGCAAAGCTCCATCCATGTAGCATCTGTACAGTGCTCAGCACTGATTTGTGTCACCATAGATGGCAGGGCCCATCTGATCTTGCTCAAGACATCTGAGAGCTGTGTGTCTGTCCCAGGATAGTCTCTGGTGTTCATCCTAAACTGTCTCCAGACTCACCTCGCCTACCTTAGGTGACTCTCTCAGATGGGACAGGTCACCAGCTGGAGGTGCCTGTCTCTAGAACCTACAGGGCAAACCTAGGGTAGAGTTGAGGCAGATAAAACTGAGGAGAAAGGAATCCCTCTTGGGCCAACTTGCCCAAAAATTGTAAGAAGGCTGATGTGAAGCCAGGGACTTGCATTGTCACCTCCACAGTCCTATGGTGATCCTCCATTCCCAGTCCCACCTTCCCCTCATTCTGTAAAATGCGATAACAAAGCTATTTCCACCCCGTCAAATGCAGCCGTATGTGTACTGCACAGACAGCATCAGAGGCCATCAGGTTACACCATTTCTTATATAAACCCACTTATGGAAAATACAGGACTGTTTCTTTTAAATAAACTTTGGGAGATGATGCATCAGAAGTTTAGCTGGGACCAGATTTTTCCTCTGAATGCTGAAGGCATTCACTTCCCAAGAGGCAAAGTCTCAGAAGAAAAAACAATTGTGCCTTTTGCTTTGTTCTGCATTTGGCATCAATGGGATTTTCAAATGAATGGAGTCAGTATTTTAATAAGGAAAAGTTGAATAAATCCAGTAAAATTTTATTTCACTTCTGAAATGGACAGAGAAGCTTAATGTCTCCAGCTGGAACATGAGACAAGCAACACTGGGTTTTAATGTCAAGATTAAATCTTGGATTTTCATATCCAGCCAGTTCTACCATTCAAATGCTGGGTGTGTTTTGTGAGGTTTCACACGATTTCTGAGCTTCACATTCTCCATCTGTATTAGTGGCATTATGGGGAAGTGATGTCCGACACAAGGCTGCCAAGAGGCTTGCTTCAATGCTAGGCATGAATTACAAGACTGTTTGATGAAAGATGTTTTTTGATGTAATTCATGTTTCTATTTGATATTAGTACCATTCAAAATTTTCTGCCTCTTTTTGGCAAACAGTTTAATGATTTGCATTTTCTTTGTTTTTTTTCTGCTTTCTCTTGGGAAATGCAATATAAAAGGAAGAAGATGAAGAAGAAGAGGAGGAGTCACAGAAGGAGCTGGATGTGCCAGTCTTGGAGAATGAGCCCTTACCAGGTATAAGTGACATGCGGAGCTTGCATCGTCTCTGTGGTGCAAATTAAAACCTGTCTTTTCTAAATTGGCCTGAGCTGGGATGATAATGTGATGATATTCAGATCATAGCAAATGAAAAAGAGAGGTATCTGTGATAACAGACCTGGGACGACTTGTATGTCTATTATATGTTGCCAAAGCTGCTCTGAGTTCCCCAGAACAATGTTCATCTTCCAGCCTGGCACCGTGAAACATGCTTCCATCACGCACTCAAACTTCTGTCCAGATCTCTCAAACTTGTCCCCTCTTTTCCCCTTTTAAATCACATGGACGCTTCTGACAGGGCATTACCCCAAGAGACTTGAAAGTCTATTGTCTTGGGATTTTATTTATCATAGAATCATAGAATCATAGAATCATTAAGGTTGGAAGAGACTTCTAAGATCATCGAGTCCAACTGTCAACCCAACACCACCATGTCCACTAAACCATGTCCCTAAGTGCCTCATCTACACGTCTTTTAAATACCTCCAGGGATGGGGACTCCACCACTTCCCTGGGCAGCCTGTTCCAATGTTTAACCATTTTTCCTCCTTTCCAATCTAAACCTCCCGTGGTGCAACTTGAGGCCATTTCCTCTCATCCTATCGCTTGTTACTTGGGAGAAGAGACCGACACCCACCTCGCTACAACCTCCTTTCAGGGAGTTGTAGAGAGCGATGAGGTCTCCCCTCAGCCTCCTTTTCTCCAGGCTAAACAGTCCCAGTTCCCTCAGCCGCCCCTCATAAGACTTGTTCTCCAGACCCCTCACCAGCCTCGTTGCCCTTCTCTGGACACGCTCCAGCACCTCAATGTCCTTCTTGTAGTGAAGGGCCCAAAACTGAACACAGTATTCGAGGTGTGGCCTCACCAGTGCCGAGTACAGGGGCACGATCACTTCCCTGCTCCTGCTGGCCACACTGTTTCTGATTTTTCAGTTTGTTAACACCGTGGTTCTGTGCCTGTATAACAACAGGACAGGCACTTGCAGCTAATGCAATTAAAAACATCTTTGACTTCATCCCTTGCAAAAGACAGTGACTAAGGGTACATGCAGTATTTGTTCTCTCCTGCAACCCATACACCGCAGAGACATGTCCTTGCAGTGGGAATGAAGAGGAATTTAGAAACAGAATCACAAAATGGTTTGTGTTGGAAGGGACTTTAAAGGTCATCTAGTTCCAACCCCCCTGCCATGGGCAGGGACATCTTGCACTAGATCAGGTTGCTCAGAGCCCCGTCCAGCCTGGCCTTGAACACTCCCACAGAGGGGGCATCCGCAACTTCTCTGTACAACCTGTTCCAGTGTCTCACCACCCTCACAGTAAAGAATTTCCTAATATCTAATCTAAATCTATCCTCTTTCAGTTTAAATCCATTAACCCTTGTCCTACCACTACATGCCCTGATAAAGGGTCTGTCCCCATCTTTCCTGTAGGCCCCCTTTAAGTACTGGAAGGCTGCTATAAGGTTTCCCCGGAGCTTTCTCTTCTCTAGGCTAAACAACCCCAACTCTCTCAGCCTGTTCTCAAAGGGGAGGTACTCCAGCTCCTGATCATCTTCATGGCCCTCCTCTGGACCCACTCCAACAGGTCCGTGTCTTTCTTTCTTGTGCTGAGGACCCCAGAGCTGGACGCAGTACTCCAGGTGGGGTCTCACCAGAGCAGAGTAGAGGGGCAGAATCCCCTCCCTCGACCTGCTGGCCACGCTGCTTGTGATGCAGCCCAGGATACGATTGGCCTTCTGGGCTGCAAGCGCACATTGCTGGATTATGTCCAATTATTCATCCATCAGTACCCCCAAGTCCTTCTCCGCAGGGCTGCTTGCAATCCACTCATTGCCCAGCCTGCATGTGTGTTTGGGATTGCCCCGACCCTGGTGCAGGACCTTGCACTTAGCCTTGTTGAACTTCATGAGTTCATGAATTTGTCTATCTCCTCCTTTAAAGAACTCCATTCTCTTTTGCTAACAAGAAATGATGGGCCATGAAATGTCTCTATAAAGGTTTGGATATGAATCACAGCCAGGCTGAAGGTTGTTCACTCTGGTTTGGTAGAGCTGGCTGTTAAAATCATTGGCAGTTCCCAAAATGTCTGTTAAAAAGGTATCCAGCAGTGTCTGTTCCCTGCCACTCCGAGCCTGTTTTGGTGGGAATCTCCTCCTTCTCCTACCCTTGCCTGCCCAGACTTGTTTTTGGGAGTCTCATGCACCTCCTGCTCCCAGACACGCATTGGGGGGAGTGGACAACAAGTATTCCCTAAAAAGAGAAGACTTCAGGCCTGCTAAGAGAGCATCCATCATCAATATTACTGTCATTAGTAAGGTCTGGCTGCTGCATCTGCTTTGTAGACTAAAAACGCAGAGGGATGGTTAATCTGGTCCTGTGACCAGACTGTGTTTAATTTTGGGGTGATTTTGTAAAACTGTATGAATTCTGTTAGTCACACTTGATGTAGCAGCTGGCTGGGTGGAATGAGGTCTCAATGAAACGCCCTCATCCTCTGAGATATGGACTCCACCTGCCAGCAGCGAGAGGGATAAGATCCTAGATAAGTGTGATCCCAGATGGGTACAGCTCTGAACATCCATATTTCTTGTACGGACACTTATTATCACGGACTCCCTTAATCTTTACAAGTGCTGAGCACACATCAATGCCACGGGAGCTCTGTGTGTAAGGTTGGACCTGGAGGTATTATATCTTACCCTTGTGGCTTTCTAGATAAGGGAAAGCAAACAAGAGGTCAGCACACATTTCAGCTGTGCAGGGTCTCCTCCTCCTTTCCTTCCCTGTCTGGTTTGCTATGAGCAGAGCAATAAAATAAAACGTTCTCAGCAAATCTGTGGTTACAGATTGAAGTGGGGCTGGCATTTACCATGGGCCCACCCAGACGGCAAGTGAGAGATCAGAGCTGGAAAAGGACCCTGGAAAAAGCTGCCTGGGCATCTATTTAGAGTGTTTAAAATTTTCTGGGCGAGTGAATTAATTGCTCGGTAATATCCAGTGCTGGAACATATGTAAGCTCTAACCTGAAGCCCAGTTTATGATAACAGAAGACCTTGCATAAATGGTTGTTACCAGCCGCAGATGTTGAGATTTAGGATGCTGGGACTAGAGAGGGGAAAACATCGCAGCATCAACGGAGCTGCTGCTGCAGCGGGGCTGCCCGTGCTGATTGGGGGAATGCAGCAGGGCAAAGCTGCTGAGGGATGGCATTTGAACTGATGAGGCTGTGGAAAAAGTGTAGGGGAAAAAAAAAACATAAGAAAAAGCTCTCCCGTCTTCCCTACTCATGTCAGCGCTGAATCTGCCTGGCCTCGACACCTGTGTAAAGTCTGTGCCATGTCCCAGAGGCAGTGTTGTAAGGAAGCAGCAATGAAATGAAACATTTTTACCGATGCAGCTTTTACCCTTCATCAGTTAGAATCAATCACAAGGTTGCTTTTATTTTTTGTGGCAGAGAAATGAAAGCGAACCTCCCAACTCTTGCATTTGCGATCCAATAGACAAATTAGTGAGCAGAGATGCTCTGAGCAGCACACAGCTCTGGGACTGGTGTATGAAGAGTCAACTGGAGACCAATACTGAGCTGAAGAGTTGCCCTCTGAATTTGATTTATCTAAATTGCACTAAAGAAAGAACCTGAGAAAGACTTATTTAATTTTCTGAGCAGAAGAATAGCAAATACTTTCCATGTAAAGTCTGAAAAGTTCAGACATCATTTTGTTATTGTTTTTTAGCATTGCTCACAGGAATGTGTCATTTTTAAAAATGAAAACCCGCATATTTTCCTGGCTTAAAAACAGGAGGGCGCCAAAAGAAATGCAAGTTTGTGAAGAAAATACTCTTTAAAAAAAACAACAAAAGAGTTGTTTTTCATAAATATCTGAACAAAACCCAGTTCAGGACCAGCAAGATGCCAAGAGGAACTGGGAGGAGAGACCAAAGCTCGGGGAACCACTTCGATGTCCAGCTGCCATCCGCATCTGTCTGCAGATGACTCTGCAGCACAGAACAGCCTTTCCCCACCCAGACCCCTGCGAGATGGGACGTGATGCTGGTGTGAAGCTGGTAGGAGATGTGCTGGGTGGCTGTGAAGCTGCTTTCTGGGCCCTCCATGCCAAGGCAGAGGGAGTTTTTCCCCTTTGCACTTCCTTAAACTTACTTCTAGGTAAGGACTAGATTAAAATCTTCCACCGCTGTGATTGCCCATGACCTGTTACTGGCAAAAAGGGGTTAACTCTGCCTCCAGGCAGTACCGTATATTGCTGTGGACCCTCCTGGTGGAAGTGCAGGTCACAGCAAGCTGCAAAGAAGGGAAAGAGGAGTGGAGGAAGGAAGAGTTGGGGTCCATTGCACCCCCAGGCAGAGCCAGGAGGCGGGGAGTGGGTGTTTTGCTGCCTGGGGCAGCACAGGGAGGGGAAACTCTGCCACAAATTCCTCATCTTAGTGTCTTCTAGCCTTGCTGCAGGAGACCTGCTCCATCTTCACTTGCTGGGTTCAAGCAGGCTGTCACACTGTTCCTTCTCTTGCTCTCCAGTGACAGGTCCCCCCTTAGCTCAGGGCCATAGCTTAAACATCTGTGGCATAGGGATCCGTGCTAACGGCTTTGGCGTAAGCCCCATGCAATGCAAAGAGCAAGTTTCAGCAGCCTTCTCACCACCACTTTGCAACTCCATCTTCACAAGCTCCATCGTTCGGCACTTCTCCTGGCACAGATAGCAGGAGCAATGCTGGCACCAGCTGTCAATACCACAGGGACACAGTGTCCAGGGAAAGGTAAACTCCACAGACCAGCCGAAAACCACCCATCCCTCCTCCACAAACCTTGAAAGCAAAGCCAAAGTAGGAAATCAAGGGAAACGAAGAAAAAACAATGTTCTGGCTTCTTGCTAAAGAAAATCCACAGGGTGGTTCCTCTCTTCTTGCTGCCATGGTGTGGTTACACGCTGCACCACAAGTGAACTGGCTGCGATCCAAGCAAAGCAGAAAGCACATTTCTGAGCAGAAATCAGAGAGTTTGCAGGTAACCAGCAAGTGGATGAAGTTGCAGTAATTTAAGATATTAAGGAGTCCAACTGGATGTGCTGCTCATCTGCTTCTGCACCAGGGTTGGAGAACGAAGATGCTTAAATCAACTTATAATGATAAAGAAGACGGAAATGCCAACGCCGGACGGTGAGCTGCCCAGGGGTGTGTGTTCATTTCTGCTCCCTTTCAGGCCAGCCTATCCTCCCGGTGACACTAAAGCAAACATCTGCACCGTTGCAAAATGATTTTTTTTTAAATGCCTTCCTTAACCCAGGCCAGACTTCCTTCGATTGCAGCAGGATCAGGCCACAGGTATTTTTAACCAGGGCTGAAGCAACTGCATTGTTGCCTAGCTGCAAAACTGACACGGTTTTCCTGCTTCAGCAGGTCTGTTCTCCACTCATGGCTTTTGGCTGCTCGCAGGACTTCTCCATTAAGCCACAACTTCCTTCTTCAGCTACTGGAGGATGAAATATTTTGTCATCTGGAACTTGTTCCTTTTCTGAGATAGCAGCTTACACGAGAAAAGCCTAAACTGGCCAAGATGTTTATATCTTTGGCAAAAAAGCTGCTTGAGCAGAAGTGGAACAGCAGGTTAAAAAATGACAAATGGAGCAGGGTCTAAAAATATTTTGCTGAAGTAACCCACTGGTGCCAAGCGGAGTTCAACCAGAGATGGATTTGGGTCCTGCAAACCAGAAAATACCCCACATATCAGATTTACCTCCCTTCCACTTCCCCCCAGCACGTGTGCAGTTTTCTTTGTGCGTGCAAGGGGACAGGGCGACTGATGGTAGAGCCAGTCGTGACCTTGAAACAAAAGCGTGAGGCTGCGGGCAGGACGATCTGGATTCTGTTTCCATCCCTGTTACACAGCACCCACGCCTTAGGGTCCGTGTGTGTTTCTCTCTGCAATGCCACGTACAAATGGAAAGCTGAAAATCACGGGCAGTGCTGGAAATAAAGGGGGAGAAAGGGCGCAGGGTGTGGGGGTGTTTTATTACAAGGAACTCCCTCAACGTGGCTTACCCTCCAGGAACAAAAATTGAGTATTTTTTTTGCTCAAAGCATCAGCAGCATCACAGATACCCTTCCAAATTATGGCCCATTTGTTTACGTTGAGATAAAAATAAGAACTTAAAAAAAATCCCTTCCTGCAGTGCAGGATGCAAATATACATCACACACCTTGAATGTAATTTAAAATAACAACCCATGGCACACGTGACTTGATCCAAAATACAAATGCCACGTCAGGGCTCAGAAAGCAGATCCCGTCATGTTGTTTGCAGGCCAGCTATCCCCTGACCTGGCCATCCTGAGAGCAGGAGTCTTTATCATAGCTCATCTGAAGGTGAACAGACAGATGCAGGGGTTTCCTTGGCAGCTCCACCAGATGCAAGCACTGCTGAGGAGCTGCGGATGTCCCTTTGCAGGGTCCCTTCCCCTGCCCTCGGCAGCTGGCATGGGGAAGGTGCAGGGCACGAAGGACCAGCCAATGCAGGAGCAAACTGCATTGGGTATCGCTTTTCAAAAAGCAGATTGTTTGCAGTTTCCGTTTGGTGTGGCTGATAAACAAGCAGATGTTGGGGAATTTATCTGTGTTTCTTGAAATGGCCAAGCGGTGCTGGGAATCTGGAGGGATTTGTGGTATTTCCTACTTCCAGACAGGCTAAATATACTCAAGGATGACCTTTATCTCGATACCTTAACCCTACCTCTTCTAATCCTGATGTGAAAAATGAACCAAAGAGATTCCTGGAAATGTGAGGTTAAAAAAAAAGGTGCTGGTCCCTCTTTTTTCCATCTCTGGAAAGGGAATGTGGTCATTAAGGGGTTTGGCAGTTCAGCCTGGTTATTATTTTATTCCATATAAATCCAGAGCTCTTTCATTGTGCTCAGTGAAGCTTTCCTCACCTCCTGCTTTTTTTATAGAAAATGTAAATAAATAACTTCTTTTTAAATTCCTTTTGGACCACCACAGATCCCTAGCCATCAAAAAGGTCTTACTGGAGAATCCAATGCTCTCAGTTAAAATACGAGTATCAATAAAACAGAGTCAGCAAAACTTCTGACCATTTAAAGCTTTTGCTTTTAATCATAAAAGTTCTTTCCCAAGGCAAATTCCAGGGGAGCAATCTGTTGTCAGCATGGCCTTTAGGTAGCATTGAACCTTTGGCAGACCTGCTAGATAGAAATCCTCTTCTGGAAGCTCCTCCAAGGAGTTTTCCTCCAGCTTTTTGTATCCCACAGATTCTTCCTCTCCGAAACTAGGTCTTCCCCTGTGCTCAGTGGGGAGATCAGCCACTTCGCCACTACAGACTTGGTCCAGGTACCTATCTCTCACTTCAGATTCTCCAGCAGCTCCAAGCTAACAGAGTTCTTAGAAAGAGACTTTAAAAAAGAAAAAAATTGAGTTTTTATATTAAAATATTGCATGCCACGACATACTTCAGAAAAGTCTGCGTGCAAGGATCCAGATGAACTTTTCTTCTCTGAGTCTGCTTGTGTAAGGAGGGACGTTCCCACTCCTGTCCTCCTGGAGAATGGGACTTTGGACATATTCCTCATGTGTGTCTGTCTGCTAGAGGCTGCACCCAGCGATGGCCACGCCCCAGCTTGTTTCTTACAGCCTGTTATCAGTCTTTTATTTCTTCCTCTTACAGTCTCCTTTCTTTTAACTCAAGATGATGAAGTACTATATATTGAGGAGGTAAATGGACGTTCATACAATGTTCAAATTTCTCAAATTCTTCAGTCTTGAGTCCCTTTTTTTTACTGGGAGATACAGGGCTTGTATGGGGCCAGTTAGGGCAGGAAAGATCTAAAAAGACCAAATTTAAGGATTTTTAAGTTATCAGCACTTCTAGAAGAGAAATATAATCCTCATGGCTGAAGGGATATGCTTATCTGCTCCTGAAGCCACTGGTTTCAGCCTTATTCGGAGATTGGATACTGAGCTAACTGGGCTTCAGATCAGATCAAGTGTAGTGATCCTCACATTCCTTCTTTCCGTTCGCATGCCACACTCTCTGCAGCTAAACTCTTCCTGATGAGTCAGGTTTGTACCTCCGTTGGATCTGGCCCTGCTTCTCTAGTCTTACACCACCGGCCTCTAAACCGAGTGCATAAGAAGCAGAGCATGTGTATGGTCTGCAGAGCGGGTACGGAGCATGACCCCAGTCCCAGCTGGGGCTTTAGGGTGCTGCTGGAAAGCAAATTACAGTAACAAGGAGCTATTTGCATGCAGTTCAAGGATTTGGCAGCCGCTTTTACCCAAGTCAGTAGGAAAGAATATTGTCTTCCAAGCTCTGACTATTGCTTTTCACGTTTGGTGGCACTGTGTTTACTAGTCAGCACTGGTTTTATTTGTGAAAGGGGAGCTGCAAACAAAGTTCCAGCTATCGTCTCCGGGAGCGGGGGAGGTTGGATTTCCTGCAGGGAGGAAGCTGGACAGGTGGTGAAATCTTTGTGGAAAGATTTGTTTTGCCAGCTGCGGTGCGGTGGGATACATCCCAAACACCCCGCACCTATGGCGCCTGCTGCTTGTCATGCAGAGAGAATAAAACCCAAAGTGTCTCTGGGTTTGTTCGGACTGGAAAGTGCCTCCTCAGTGCCAAAAAGATTAGCACAACATTTCCTGCATCCATCCTGCAGAAAGCGGGATGTCGGAGAGCAGCAGCACAGCTTCTCTTAGGGCCAAGAGGAGACAGGGAAAACCAGAGATGTTACGCAGAGCCCAGGAAAACTGCTGGAAACTACGAAGAGCCAGAGACTGTGTAGTATCTGTGATATAACACTGAGGAGAGCAGAGAGAGATGAGTTTCTATATTTTCTGCTCTATACTGTATAAAAGCACCCACACTTGCTGGAACCAAGGCATGCCCTGAGCATAGGACCAGTTAGTTAGCCCAGGTAGGGATGAAGGCTCCTGGTGCTCTGGGGTCAGAACAGGCAGGACCTCCACGTGCAGGGCTGCTGCCCACAGGGATTAACATGGACAGGTTAAACAGGTCTGCAAAAAATTTTCATTTTTTCCCCCAACCTTCTGTCCTGTTTCAGTGAGGAGAGTGGGAGAGGACAAGAGTGATGCCAAGAGGTATCTGCAGGTCATCCAACAGCACCAATGGAGGAATAAATGAAGAAGCAGTGAGCTTAGGTGTTTGGTTTTCCAGGTCATGCAGTGAAAAATGTGTTTTTCCTCAACTGCCTGCTGGAGAAAGGGCTCTCCTTGCTAATGGCTGGAACTGCATGAAGCCTCCTGACCCCAAGCCCTGCCTGGAGTGGGGTAGATGATATGCTCTATAAAATATGATCAGGTTTCAGGATCAGATTGGCTAAATATGCTTCTGAGGCAGCAGGGTCTTCTCCACGCTAGACTTTGCTGATGTGTTTAAAATAGCTCCTACGCTTCAGCAAAAACGGTTTCCTGCTCTTGCCAAGGCCCCTCCAATCCGTCTGCTCAGGCTGGCAGAGCCCAACTGCAAGAAGCAACAAGTTGCAGGACCATCTGGCTCCGAAACACCAGTGCCAGGCAAAGCACGGTCCAAAGCATAGGAGCAAGAACAGGAGCGATCCACCAAGGGTGGTCTGTGGCCACCATGTGCCAGCAGAGCCCATGCAAAGTGGCCATGAAGCACACCTACACCTACTTCTCTGGAGAATACCTCAGGGAGGCAGAAGAGAAGGAGAGGTCATGTCATCCTGGGTAACTTTAGGATATTAAAGCTCAGGATACAAGTAAGAATAACACCCAGTGCTGTTGTGATTTGCCCCAGGAAAACCAATCTCTATGCCATGAGCCCCAGGCCAAGGAGGGACAAGTCATCTCCCCTGTGCAGCACTGGTGCTGATACTCAGCACTGGTGCAGGGATAGATTTGGGCTCAGTTGCCTGTAGGGAACATCAAGAGGCACAAAATAGGATGTTTTTCTGTTTTCAATGTAAGAAGTACTCTGGCATGTCAAATAGACCGTGGCTCTGTACTGATTTCTATAGGAATACTCCTACACCTGGCAATAAGGTGAACATCCCAGGCCATTGGAAGGGCAGGGCCATGGGTGGGAGCACGGTCCAAGGATTAGAAGAACAGCCTGGGGACCTGGGTTCAGGTTTTGGTCTGCCACAGACCCTCTGTATGAACCAAGAGGACACAATAGGCACACGTAGAGAACCACATGCTTTTTTGTCCAAGAGATGTCTAAGCTTGGTGTCTCTGAAGCACCAGGACACATACAGAAGGCAGATGGGAGGTGAAGCTCAGCATACCTGAACATCACCACCCAATTCGTGTCTTACTGGCCCAGTGTTAATGGAAGGTAATGCCACTTTCCTTGCTAACAGGGATGTGGAGGAAGAAAAACATGCAAGACTGCAAAGGGCTCAGATGTTGCAGTAGGAGCACAGGACATAGCTAATGCAAGGCAGCTGAGGGCATACAATAAATCTGGCCCAGTGGCAATTTATCTGGTGCTTTCTTACATTTCCACTTGGCTTCTTCTCCCGCCCCAACCCAGCTCCCCACCCTCTCACTGAATATCTGATTTCCCAGCTGGTAATCCTCACCCCATCCACATCCCCTCTGAATGTGGTCTAGACAGTCTAATTGTATATAATCCTAGAGCTATAGTGAACACCCCACACTAAGCCCTGCAGTTCTGTGCACGCCGGGGATTCATTTGCACTCGTCTTTGCTGAGCAGTCAGAGCACATCTCGTTAAGGAGAACGTCGGGGATTAAAAGGTCGGGGTGAGGTGAAGATGAAAGCACATCCTTCGCAGTGTGTGATAAACAACACTGCCTTGTACTGATTTTTGTTCGTGAAGTGACAAACTTTGAAGGGAGTCACAATGTTATCTCAGAGCACCTTGTTGTGTCCTTGCTCTGCTACGACTCTTTGCATCTCTTGCTCTCCTGCTTACCTTGCACACTCTCCTCTGCTACCCAGAAGTGGGCTTCTGTGCACACTCCGCCGCCTGCAGAAGGGCACAACACTGCCAGAAAGACCTCAATTGTCTCTCTGCATGCTCAGCCTGCCTTGCAGAGGAAGCCACTGGGTTCTTCATGGATGCAATGCAGTGTTGCCTTCTTATTTTCTTCTGTAGGAGCTAGAAATCTCTTAAAATTACAACCTCTTTCCCCTTTTGTCTCCTACTCCTTGCTGATGAGGTGAGTCAGCCTTCAGTAGGGCCCTCTGTAAGTTGCACTGGGAGACCCAGGCTGAAGAGCTGACCTCTGAAGTGACACCCCAGCCTCCACTGAATTAGTGTTAGACAAGGTGCTGCGTGAGATTCTGGGACAGGCTGTTGCACAGTGAAGACCTCACTGGTGTTTTTGCTAAACACAGGCTACTTTTAATCAGTCTCAAGGGCTCGGCAGCATGCGCATTTCAAGTTTTGGAAAGTGTGAAAATGAGCTGGATGAAATCAGGAAGGGAACTTACCTGGCTTTGCAGTAAGAGACAGGGGCCAGATGCCTAGAGGTTACTGGGAAAAGAGGTTTTGAATGACAAGTGTTTCTTTCATCGCTCATAAGCATTCTTTGTCAGGAAGGGATGGGTGGGGAAGAACAACATGTTTTTCTATGCTTTAAAGCCTTAGAAAAAGAGAAGACATCCTTGCTATGGCAAACACACTTGCAAGATATGACAGCCACATGCAGCAAGGAAGCACTGGCAAAGAGGATGGATCAAGTGGGAGTTTCTTGGCAGATCATGTCAGGGGGGTAACTCTGGCTGGTGGCACCGGAGGAGGTGGCACCCCAAAGCATGTAAAGGTTGAAGGGGAACATGAGGGGGAGAGGGTGGAGAGGGGTCGACCTTGCCTCAGGGCTGGGCTTTTTGGAGTTGTCATGGTTTAACTCCAGCTGGCAACCAAGCCCCACACAGCCGCTCACTCACTCCCCCCACAGCGGGATGGGGGAGAGAATCAGAATGGTAAAAGAGAGAAAACTCGTGGGTTGAGATAAAGACAGTTTAATAGGTAAAGCAAAAGCCACACACACAAGCAAAGCAAAACAAGGAATTCATTCACTCCTTCCCATTGGCAGGCAGGTGTTCAGCCATCTCCAGGAAAGCAGGGCTCCATCATGCGTAACGGTGACTTGGGAAGACAAATGCCATCACTCCGAACGTCCCCCCCTTCCTTCTTCTTCCCCCAGCTTTATATGCTGAGCATGACGCCATATGGTGTGGAATATCCCTTTGGTCAGTTGGGGTCAGCTGTCCCGGCTGTGTCCCCTCCCAACTTCTTGTGCACCCCCAGCCTGCTCGCTGGTGGGGTGGGGTGAGAAGCAGACAAGGCCTTGACTGTGTGTAAGCACTGCTCAGCAATAACGAAAACATCCCTGTGTTATCAACACTGTTTCCAGCACAAATCCAAAGCAGTCCCATACTAGCTACTATGAAGAAAATTAACTCTATCCCAGCCAAAACCAGCACTGGGGTGCAACAGGGAAGGTGTTGGAAGTCATTCCATCCAGGTGACGGACCTTTAGGGACCCGTCCATAGCAGGAATGACTCAAACACGGCTCCTCCTGCAGAGAGGACATCCTGGAGGAGATTTATGAAGCAGACAGAGGCAAGCAATAAGGGAACTCTTGGTAGCACTGATCTGTAACAGAGTGTGAAAGGACAGCCAGGGCATACCCACGAAAGAGCCGATTCCTCATGCTGACATGCACAGCTATTGAAATATTCCCAGTAAGGCCAGGTTTCTTGTTTTTTTCCTTCCCTTCACTAACTTTTTTTTTTCCTTTTCCTTTTTTCTTTATTATACCCAAAGTAAACATACTCTCTGTTCAGTCTCCTGCCCTGACACAGCGAGTTGGGCTGGGTTTAATAGCAATCCATGTTTTCAAAGCTCCACCAGATGAAGTGTGAAGGACTTCCAGCCCTGCTTGCAGGCTGACTCCCAGAGGGGTCAGTGGCTGGTGCACGGAGCAATGCATTTCCTGCCCCGCGGCAGCGAACGAGAGGCGAATGGAGGAAACAGATGTGGAAAATCCCCCCCCAGCCTATCGCTCAAAAGCAGCAAAAAGCAGATTCGGGTTCTTTTTTGGTGTGGTGGTAATGACTGCTTAGTTTTGCTAACGGAAAAGGGCTGCTGATCCTGATAGTGGGGTTATCATGTTGCCACACAAACAAGCAAGAGAGGAGGAAAACAGATTTTGTTTTGTTCTCTTGCTATTTTTCTGGGTTACCATCAGTCAGGTGAAAACTTCACAGGGTGCCTCGGTGGGTTTCTCAGATGCAGTCAATGGAAATACTATTCTCTTGTACCATTGACTGCAGTGGCTGGATGTGATGACTGTTACCTGCCTCCTGGCTCCTTGCAATGACAGCTAGAAGGCTACGAGCCAGGTTCAACCATCTGAAGTGAGCAGAAGCAGGTTTTATCTCCAACAGAGGTGAGCGTTCATTACAGTCAGTTTGCATTGTCAACAGCTCAGCACACTACAAAGGAATAAATACACCACTTACAGATGCAGCGATTACCTAAAGCCTGGGGGCATAAACCCTGAAACACTGATTGAGGTTTCCTCTGAAAATTAAGTTTGGCAGGGCTAAGCTTTTTTGCATACAAAATTCCTTAAAGACAGGGACTGCATTCTGCACAGCTCTGAGCAGAGGTTTGCTGACACTCAATAAATAGTATCTTACATGTTATGACTGATGCACATGCTGTTCCTGTCATCCTAATGTGTAATATCTAGTTGGGAAAAGCCATGCTGGAAATTCCTGCAATTATTAGCTATGCGCTTATGTTTAGTCTTGCTTTGTATTGGATCAGGAAGAGAAGTCTGATAAGGGTTTGGGAGAGGGTTTACATTCATCAAGATATTTTATAGAGAGTAAAAACATGAGGGAATATATACTGATTTTCTGTGTTTGTCATGTTAGAAGGATGGTGGTGAAGATTACAGCTGCTCCTAAGGGGCTAGCCAGGATCCAAGCTCTGCTGTACAGATACAAACTGGGAGACGATCCTAAAGATCACACTGTCTAGCAAAAGAGAAGAGTAATCACCCCATTTTCCCGATGGCAAATTCAGTCAAAGATATCCACAAAATGTAACATTCCTTCATGCAATGCCTATGAGATACACGAGTATCTTGTATCTAAGGGAGCAGGACCCAAAACCTGGGCCAGCTGTTTTGCACAGCTGGAGGAGTCACTTTTACATAGTCAAGATCCATTTGGCCAGATCTTTGATTTCAGGAAAGCCTCTTGTTTAAATATATACGCGTGATCCCAAAATACCTGTGTAGCTCTTACTTTTGGTGAATTTCCCAAAGAAAACCCCGTTAGTTGCTGTAATCTCCCCCAAACACCTGGAAACCCAGAAGGCTCCCAGCGCATCACTGGTGCAGCCACCTTCCTCTTCTCCTTGCATTCACCGTGGACAGAAGTTTTATAAGCCAAAATGCAAGCACCAGAGCCAACGGAGCTGGGACTGCTGCCTGGCTCAGCCTATCAATCCAATAAATAATTACAAAATGAAGAAAGCTCTGCTGTAGCTATCAAAACCAGCGGAAATTTTATCTTCGATTTCGCAGGAAGCTGGATGGGCCCCTTAATCTTCCTTACTTAGGGTGGGGTAGGGGTGGGAAAATACAGCTTTTGTTAAGGAAGAAAAAAATGATGCAGATAATGTGTAGTGTTTTTGTCAGGCCCTTAATTGTTGTTGCCAAGGAAATGTATCCTCTTGGGTCAGGGATAGTGTAATGACAAAATGCAAACAGCTTGATTCATGTTTATAGAGACACAGAGCCAAATTCATCCCTGGTGCAACTCGGCCGAACTGCAGAGATGGATTTGGCTCGTTACCTAGCTAACAGTTCTGTATTAACATGTTCTCCCAAGCTATTTTACAAACAACACCTAATTTATTAAAAGGGAAAGTTTAGGAAATGTTTTTTTCATGATTTATTGCTACTTGCCTGCCAGTTGTTTGAACAAGGACTCCACCAGTCTGTTCTTCTTTGCATTTGTATGTGCTAAACAAATGCTCTAGCTTTGGGATTTCGAATCTGCCTCAGCAAGCTTTTAAATCAACAGCACTAATCCCTTCACCCTTGATTATCACTTATTTCTATGTCTTTTTTACAAGACCACATTTCTAAAGTAATCAGCAATTATTAAACTCCCATTTGCAATATCGCACTGACTGTGCAATACTTTTACTACAAATTTGCAGTATAAATTACTGCTGTAGAACATGGTTACATTTTTAAAGCAAGGGGTTGTAATTAAAACACTTATAAAGCTCTCTTGTGCGTTAAGTGTTTTCTCAGTCCCAGCTCATTCATGCCCTCATCCTACATAACGAAGATGAATGGGAGCTTTGCCATACGTGTAGGATCACGTACACTGATCCGGGCCGTGATCATGAAATAAGCTCCAGGTCTCTGGGTCTGCACAGGATCCTCTTTGACTTCAGCACAGCCCTAAACATGATTCAGTCCTTGCTTTGTAATTTCTGTGCCTCAATGCTGCACCTGTGCTGGGTGTCCGCACCCGATGCCTCTTCCTTTGCTACACAAAGTGGGAAAACAGGAGAACTCGGCTTGCAAAGACAAGGAGTTTGGGAATGCTCAGCCGCTTGGCTTTCAGACCAGGGCAAGTTCATGTCCAGTCAAGTTAAAGAAGAGCTCAGATCTCTATGTACCTCTCCTTGTGCTTTGGGGATACACACAGCCCTTTGTCCCTTAGCAGAGTTTGCAATAGCTTTTTCCAGCAAAGCAAAGCTGACATCGGTTCCTCCTGCTTTTCCAGCAGAACTGGAGAGAAAAGCTGGGCTTCTCTAAAACCAAAATGTATTTTCGGGGGAAATATATTTTCCAAGAAACTTCTGATGTAAATCTCATTGAAAAAATGAAAATGTTTCAAGGTTTGCCATACAAAACTGAAAATTATCTGATTCTAACCCAACATTTTTTGATTCTTTGGGTTTACAAAAAGCTCCAAAGATGCCTGTAGAGGAAACATCCAGTTAACAGTTACCAGACTAGATTCTTGCAACTCATGTTGAGTATTGATATGGAAACTGTCAGGATGGCTAAATCTTTCTCTAACATGCCAAAGAGGAAGCAAGGGAGGGGTATGAACAGATCATGCTTAACAGAGAGCTTTTAGCTGTAAAATGAACTTGCAGTGCAGTAAGGGGAGAGCCTGGGTGCTATCTTTAGGAGCCAGGAAGCAGGGAAGATTAATCTTAATCTTCCAAAAGGCCTCGCTATCCCAGCAGAAAATGATAGATGCTGTTGGAAACTTGACATTCTTCGCTCTAATCGCCACCAAAAATGTCCACAATGTTCTTGTGAAAGTTACAACTGGAAGCAAAACTAAAAAGATCCATAAAATTAATCAATATATAAAAAAATAAGCTGAAGACTCTGAGAAGTTCAGTGAGGCCTTTGACATCTGCTTCATATTTCATGTGGAAGATGCCCAAGTAGTACAGAACCTGATGGCAAGTGAAAATCCTGAAAGATGGGTACGATTTCCCACCAACTCACTGCAGGGCATCTTGGATTGCAGCATAGTTGATGTTTTATGTAGTTTAAGGAACTGGAATGTCACTGCAATCTTTCTTACAGATGAAAGGCATTTATAACCAAAGCAGGGATTTGTTGGTAACCTGTCCTTCAGAGATGTCTGCTGTTATTTTTTGCCTGTATAACCCTAATGTTGTATATTTTTAACCTGCTGTTTACTGTTTTCTGTTGCACAGGAACCCTGGAAAAGCAGAATTCAAATGAATTCAATTTTAAATATTTTGGGATGCCCTGGAGAGATCTTATATTAGTGGTTTTGTTTTCGGTTTCAAGAAGCTGTTACATTTTGTAGACGTGTAATACCACATTTAAAAAAATAAAAATCCAAGATGAAATTAGGCTGGTCATGGGCAAATTTAACAAAGTTTTTCTATTTCCTGTCAGACACACAGACTATTCTGCTCAGGAATTTGTGCCTTTCAGTCCACACTTAATTTCATTTGCTGCCCGATTTCTGTTTATAATGCACAAAGCAATATTATTTGCCAGTAATACTTTAAACAATGCCAGCAATATACCGCAATGTGAGCAGTACAAGAAAGAGGAGCAGGCCTTCCTAAACAAGTTAACTGACTAAATTTCTGTCTCGTTTGGATGCTCAGGAACCACAGGAATGAATTAGATGTATTCAAGGTTCGCAGTGGAGCCTGACAGTTCTGGGTTAATAAGGGGCTGAGAAATAAAGGTTCTGTTAACAATGTGGTGGTGAGGGGGGATCCCTTCAAAAGGGACCTTGTTTCCCTCAGTTTTCTGCACTCTTATGATCTGTGATTTTTCTTAATTCTGTGTACACATTCGAATCAAACTATTGCAAACTGGGCGCAGACCAACCTAAATCATTGAACGTTATGTTTCTTTTTTCTCCCTCCGTCCCTTTGGCATCTCCATCTATTACTGCACCTCTGTGCATGTGCCTTCTCCAGATCTTTTCAGAACCACTCATTTTCCCTCTCGCAGAGCTGTTTTCCTCTCTTTTTGCAGTATGTCCCTCTACCTGATTTCATGTTTCCTCTCACTGTTTGAGCATCCAAACCTTTGTTGAGTGCCTCAATGGGTCACACAGGTAAAAGCAAAGTTCTTGGACCATTGAGCTTATGACTGAATGTGCGTGTCTTCAGGTGATCTCATCTCAAGGAGATCCTTCAAACGCATTGATTCTTTCCCCATGGGGAACTCAATTTCAGGTTTGATGGTCAGCAGTCAGAGATGAACAAAAAATGGGACAGTTGGATCTCTGAGTCTGTTCTCAAGTATATCGGTCTATCAATTAAACTATGCTACAACCCGCACCTAAAAGAAGAGAATCACCTAAATACCATGTAGGAAGTGTAGTGATTGGCAAACAGCAGGTACAAGACAAATGAAAGGAGACGGTTCTTCATGCAACGTTCAGTTGAGCTGTGGGATGTTTGGGCTGCCAGCAGTTTACATGAGTTCATTAATGGACAAATTCATAAAAATAACAGAAATTACTGAAGGTTACTAAAATACAAAGCCACCATCTGTGGCTCAACACATGCCATAGCTTGTTGAGGACTGGGAAAGCACTACAGCTTTGCTCTGCTCCTGCATTCTTCCACATACCTTCATTGTTGGCCCTTGTCAGAGACATAAACCATAAAACAACCATAATGAGACCAGTTTCATCTTTTTATGACACTAAATACGAACTTCATTAAACTAAAGTACTGCATGCTTCACATCCTCAGAAATGGGAGGTTAAACCAGTGGCATCTTACACAGGACAACCCTCCATCTTTGGCTTTGCTGCTCCCTTAGGTTTATTGTTCAATAAAGTTACAGTAATTCGGAGCAGAGACACTCACAGTCCAAAGCAATTAGCTCTTAGTCAGGAAGTCCCCCAATGTCAAGAGCATAAATCTCCCGGCCCACGCAGAGCTTTGCATTCCTGTAGCACATGGGGCCCATTAACGGCCCTTGCAGCCCTTAGGAATGGCGATGCCGGAGCAGCTCCACTCCAGTGTCTTTCAGCTGCTACATCTGCCCTGTTTACCCCCAGTCTCTTTGGGGCTATTTCTCATTTTGTTAGTATGCCAGACGCCATCATGATGGCAGACCCCTTAGAAAAGCCTTAGTGGATCTTCTGCATGGACCCCGAGCGAGTGCCAGGTGCTGCAGGAGGGGCTGGTAGCTCTTTTACTTTGCTGGCTTTGAGGACAATCACAGTGTTGAATTGCTGAGTGGTGCCAGCAAACCCTGTAATTTTGCCTCATTATGTTCTAATGAAGCAGGATGAGACAGAGCTTCAATTTAGTGCTGTTCTTTTTTGACAAGGCTGGAGGAGAAATGTCATCTATCACTGAGCAATGAAGCTCAGAGAACTCAGCAGTGGCTGCGTTAAGATTCATCCTGTTCAGATTAGTTCTTTAGAAGCAAGAGGCTCTTACCACAAAAAAAGTCCTTCCAAACCCCTCATTCTTTTCACCAAAGTTTTTCACCACCATATTTACAAATAGGTCAGGACTAGTTTGCAGCTTCAGTGGGGGAAAGTGCTCTGGTACCTTCTCCTGGCTGTGGAGTAGTACTCTTGAATCTGAGAGAGGACATCCGTGATGAAGGACCTGCATCAGCAAAACTTTGTGAGAGACATGTCTCACTCCCTGCCTTGGCCTCATCTCCAACACCTAAGCTGTGCTGCAGCATGGAACGGGAAGCAGGAGCCCAGAGTAGAGGTGCAGACACCTCTTCATACAGCTTCGCTACCAGGTTTCCTTCAACTACATCTGGCCAGGGTTATTTGTTGGAGGCTAGACCAGCTGGTTTCTTCTCCTGTGATTGCAGTCTTCTAGGTAGAAGGAAATGGGTTGTAAAAGATGTGCACTGTTTTCTCACATGGAGAAAAATGCATGCATGTGTCCTCCTACTGGAAAAAAGGAGGCAGATATGGCCCACAGCATATGCATGGAGTACCTAGACCCATCTGGACTAAGCATGCCTGAATTTCAAGGTTATTTATAGTTATTAACAGGCATTTTAAGAAACCAACACTAGCAAAGCTTTGTTTTGCTCCTCGCCAAGGAGGTGGGATGCATGGGGCGATGCATAATGTGTTTAGGGTTTGAAAAGTTTTATACCACTTCCAGTCTGAAGGGTTTCTTCTGAAGTCAGGTCTCTGGGCTTTGCCTGAAGGTAATATGTTTTTAGGTAACTGCACAAGGTGTGCAGTTGTGGGAACTTCTTTGCTCAGCGTGAACACCTCCAAAGCCCTAAGCCAACACTTGGAGGGAGACAATCACCTGGAACCTCAACTCAATCATTTATGGCTTGTCAGAAAGGTTTGGGTGTTCACCATCTGGGACTTTGCCCTGTCTAAATGAAGACCCAGCTGTGACCCTCAGTCTTAACTTAGTACGTCTTGTGAGTACTAAGGCGGAGTCAGCCAAACTTCCTAGAGTTGACTCAATATTTTAGATGAGACAACTTCAATCAAAGACATCGGGAAGGAATCATTGGTAGCCTTGCAGGCAGGGTATGCACTGGAGATATGAGACCTCAGAACCAATTACTTGTTCTGAATTAAGCAAAGTGAGATTTGACATTGGCACCCACATCTTATGTAAATGCTCTAAATTCTGAGTTCTTGCTATTATGAGGTGGGAAAAGCTGACCAACATTTTGTGTGGTTGTTCCCAGAAATGCCATCGTTGTTGAAACTGGTGTGAACATTCCCACAAAAACCCCTCAGCTCAGGTGGATCAGTTTTGTTTTCTTTGTTTTCCAGCAAAAAGCCACCTCACTGGAAAATTCCCAATCTTGTCTAAGCATTATCCTTTTAATTTGCACCCATGGATACATAATTGCAGCTGCGTTTTGTTTTCCAGAACTGGGCACAAATGCAGCAGTGCCTGCAGTTTTGCTAAGCCCTCCGAGAGGCACAAATTATACTCCTGTATAGCTGATGACAGAAAATCATGCCCACAGTCATCTGCAGGTGCAAAAGAAGAAAAAATAAAAAGGGAAGGAAAAAAGTCAAGGCCCTGTCGCAGAGCAGGAACCCGTGTCTGCCAGGTTCAAATGCATATTCAGAGTGTGAAAGAGCACAGGGAGCGAAAGGAGAACGCGTGGGTGAGAAAGAGAAGTAGCTTCATCAGTACCATGAGTAATTTAAAGCCACGTCAGGAAAGCAGGAAAGCAGGAAAGCAGGAAAGCAAACTGAGAAGATAAAACACAGCGTGGAGGGCTGCATGCTGATTAATGAACTCCTTGCCCTTGATGTCTGCTGGTGACCAAAGAGATAGGCACAAGAATGTCCTATAGCTGAGCCTTTGTCCATACAGCAATTCAATCAGATTTACTATCTTTTTGAGTTTCTTTCATTCTACTAATGAAAGCAGTAGAACTCTACTCATTCTACCACTTCTAATTCATAGCATTCCTGACATTGGGAAGCCCAGCTCCTGCATGACTAGCAAGGAATCCATGTACTAGTCCAAGCACATGAGCAGGGATGTGGGATCTGACCTGAACTGTTCAAACCAAAATCAAGGTGGGCAAATCTATGATGGTGTCATTCACACATTCTTCCACACCTGTGCAAGTTTATACAACTTGGACTCATTTTGTTTACTGATTAGTTATCCTGTGTGAAGGGCGCCCCACGCCAAACGGATTAAGGACATAAGAAATGCCTGAATGCTCAGGTCAATGGTCCAGTTGCAAGTCTTTCTCCACCACCTTCTGGCCACGACCATTGTTTTATCTGGGAGGCCTACTTGCCTTCCCTGGTGCTGTTGTGTCCCCAGGCAGAGCACCCTTGGCAGCAGTGCATCAGCTCAGTGGATCCCCCCAAGAAGCAGCTGGTGATCTTGGGGTGCTGTACTAGTTATAGTATTGAGGGATGGGTGGATAACTTTGTTCTTTGACCTTACCCACCACCTTTGTGAGCTGGTAGACCTCAGTCATATCCCTTCTCGGCTGCCTTTTCTTCAAACTGAAGATTCCCAGCCTTTCCCATCTCTCCTTGTAAGGCAGCTGCTCCATCCCCTTGACTTCAGCTGCCTTTCTCTGCACCTTCTCCAGCTCCACTAGGTCCTCCTCTGTCTTTGATACATCAAAGCTTTCAGTTCACCGCTGAGATGAATTGTGCTGGTTTTAAGTCCTGCAGGGCCATCTGACTCATGTGACAAGGTTACACTGTGCAAATTATGATAGTCACACAATCCTGATTGATACAATTTGGAGACCAAGAATTATGTCTAACTCATAACATATTGTATATCAATTATTCCAATAATGAATAAATGTTTTCTCGTTTGTTTGCTTGTTTTAATTTTGCAATCTGTTCATGAAGTTTGTGAACTTAAATGGTACAAAATCCATGGAAGAAATTATACGCTTGGAGTTATTTGCTGAGCTCTGTTTGCCATGAGTTTTCTGCCCTTGTTTTAGTTAAGTTCTCACTTTAATTTCTTCAGCATTCCTTGGTTTTAATCACAACCTTGTGAGAATCCCCTGGAAAGACCTTGCTTGCCGGTTCCTAGCAAACATCAGCTTGCAGCTGGGTTTAAGTACAGTTGATGAGAAAAGCATTTCATTGTTTCAGTCTAACTACCCCCTTCACCTTGTTTCCTTCCACCGTGAACTCTCTAGTTAGCAGATTATTTCGTACAGCAAGAGAGCCATCAGGCCTTTGGTAAGGCTCCAGCTCTGCTAGGAAAGCCGTTGTGCTGATGGATCGAATACTTCCAGTTCAACCCTTTTCCTCTGTCCTTTCTTGCCATCACTTCAGCACATTCCCATGATCCCAGGGACCCAAGTGGATTTGCAGACCTAAGTCCTGTATCCTGTAGTGGGACATAGAGCCGTACCAGGGGATTTCAATATCCAGTAATTTCTTTAGGTGCTGGTTTATTAAGGAAATTGACTGGAACTATTGCATCATATATGAAATATGACACCCTCCTAACCCATATGTGCAATTTATTAATGATGGTTGAGATGAAAGAAGATAAAGTGACAATATAGATATTCATGCTCTGGAGGTCTGAACGATCTAAGATGTCAGAAGCACTGAAATTTAGTCTGCTTCTGTAGATCTAAATAGCTCAGGATTGTTTTAATTGGGTTATGTATTTAGTTTAAATGAGCATGGGATGACTCTAAGCAGTCATAGAATAATTAGATTAACAAAGGAGATGGATTGAAACCAGAACCATTTATCTAACGCTTCCCAGGGACTTTTGATTACATCCCAGTCATTCCCCCTTTGGATTTTGCAAAACAAAACTCATCTGGCATACGCTGTCATGTGCAAACAGGGCTTCAGATTCGGTGCTCGGACTGGTAAAATCATGTCTGTATGCACAACATGGCAGGTTCTAGGAGAGCTGGTGACACATGGTAAGCTTCAGCTTGTTCTCTCTTATCCCCTGATCTCAACGGTCTGTGAAATGAAATGTGCCATGGGCCAAATTTTTGTCAGCCTTTTTCTATTCACTTAATTACTAACAAAATATGTGTCTCGACTCTGGATGCTGTGAGACCAGGACAATTAAATCAGTGGACAAAACCAAAGGGACATGACTAAACACTACTGAGCTTCCCTCTCCAAACCTCATCCTGTAACACATACACAAACAAAAAAAAAACACATTGATTTTTCCATTCTGTCTCTTTCTGGGAAGGGACATAAGGAAAAACACCGCTCTTCATAGGAGATGAATGAAATATCCCTCCACTGCCATTAAATCCAGGGAATGCAGACAATGAGATACACACAGGGGAGGACTTGGTGTTAAAGGCAATGGATATGCCACTTGTCCAGGGCTTAATGCATAGGAGGGCCCCATAAGATGCCCACGAGGAAGAACAAACTGAGAATCACCCACATTACAGGGTCTTCCCAGGATAACCAGAAGTCTAACATCAGTTTTTCTGGAAGAGTTGGTATCTCCAAAACAAGTTTTTTCCAGAAACGGGTTTTTAGACTAAATGGAAATATTTGTCCAAAGTTTTAGGAAGGCATGTGGTTTTCGGTTAATACATGAACAAACCCTGAAAAAATGTTTGATTTTAAACTGAAACAAAATTGTTGTCAAGTTTTAATTTAAATATTTTGCAAGAAAACCAGAAATTATGCCTAAGTAGCTCCTTTTATCAGATCAGAGTCAGCTTGAGTATTGTATGTGCATCAATAAAGGCATAAATTTGCAACTCAGTAAAACAAGGCAGAGGAGTTTATATAAACTACTGCCAAAAACCCACCCTGTAACTATGTCCATCCAAGTGGTGCACTTTCCCCTTGTGATTTCCACGTTACAAGGCCATTTAGTCTGAGTAAAGATTATGTGCTTTCTGCAGGGCCTTGATGGTGAGTGAATGCACTGGGAAAACTCCATTCTTCTCTACAGGCAAGAGGTTTACGATTTCACTTCTAGGACTGTATTTTTGTAAAGGTTTATTTCTGAGGTTTTCTAACTACCCTTTATTTCCACAAGACACTAAAGCAAATTATTTCACTTCTATGCTTCCAGGAAAAGCTATCAGGAAGCTTTTTGTTTCCTTTTCTTCCTCTTTTGTGCTTATGGGGATTTATTTAATACAGCTGGGAGGCCATGGCCCCCTGAGATCTATTTGTACGTAACGCTACAACTGACTTGCATTATAAAAGAATGCAAATGCAACACATATTGACTATATGGGTCGTGGTGGCACGTCTAGTTCAGGGAAATACTGCAAGTTATCTATAAGTACCTAACTAAGGGAGTCCTCTTCATTGAAGTATACTGTATTTACAGGGTACCTCTGCCTTAGTTAATAGCACAGTAGAAAATAGCTGATCAAAACCAGAATACAAATTGTATAAATTTGAGGGAATTACAAGGAGATCATCTGGATTTAAATCCTTTGACAAAAGGGACCACAATTTAGCTAGATGCGTGCTGTAGGCATGTAAATGAGAACAGAGCTTTTTATTGGACCTATTTGTTTCCGTAATTGTTTGTAGTGGGGCAGCCCCACTCACCATTCATTAGCATTCATCCTTTCATCTTTCTATAAGAAACACTCTGTAGCTTTTTTTGAAGTGAAATCAATGTTTTGATGAATCCTGCTAGAAATCAAAGCAGTATTACAAAGCTAGAACTGCATTAAAGGATGCTGGCTACTTAGGAGAGGTTAAACCTCACTTTGACTAAGTCGTAATTTGGAATATTTTTTTTCTGGCAGCCAGGAATTGTGGACCTAACTAAAACTAAGAATCTCTTGCTGATTTTGAGGGGCCTTGGGTTCGACCATATTGCTGAGATCCAACACCAGAGAAGCCTGTAGAAGTTTGCCTCCATTGATTGTAGGATCATGTTTCCTGTAAGAAAAATTGTACTGAGTGATAGTGATTAGCATTTACAACACATATTCTAACCAGTGGTAGCACAGTATCCTCTCCCATGAGAAGACTATTGAGCTTTGCAATTTCTTGCCAAAAGATACTGCCAAAATCTTACTTAAATTTAAGGGGAGGCTGGACAGGTTCAAAGGGAAAAGATCTATTGAGAGTTATTTGTAGAAATCTACATCCAGCTCAGGCAGCTGCGGGTGGCTGGAGGCTGTGATTGGGGCATCATGTACGTTCGCCCTTTTCTTGTAGTATTCCCTGGGCATCTACTTTTCTTCACTGCCAGTGATGGGTCTAGACAGATTTGTATTCTGAACACTGCAGCCACTCTTACAGTCTTTTTATGTCTTTATACTATGACTGATCAGGAGGAAGTGTAAGAAAAGAGGTTTCCAAGAGGATCCTATGAGGCCTGTCCACAGGACAGACAGGGCTTCCTTGGGCTGGCAGCGTAGGTTGAGGTTGAGGAAGGATGATCTGCATGTAGTCCCACCATGTCCTCAGATGAGTGCTCCTCCTTCTATCATCTGACATCCCAACCTAGCTTGTCCTTCTCGGCACAAATTAATGATCTAACAAACAGCATACATAGATGATAGCAGCAATGAGACAGTGTGTTCATTTCCCACCAGAGATGGCAAAATTCCCTCTGTATTTGGAGCCGGGTGAGTAATAAACTTCCCTTAGACAGAAATGCTGTGGAATAAACATAATCTGGGGTTTTAATGCACAATTAGAATAAGTCATTAACATTACATTGAGTCAAACTGCCATATAACCTTGGCTTGGGTTCACAGATTCCATTAATTTAGTTGCTAGGTGCACATTTGCCCCTGAATGAAATAAATCCTTCTGTTTCTTCCTATTTATCCAGATGAAAATACAAAGCTGTAAATAAAAGTCATCTACTAGTGCTCAAACATACTTTTTAGATTTGTATAAAGACAACGTGCAACTTAACGCTTTCTCCAGTGAAAGGGTGCTCACAAAAGGCGAGGTTCAAGAAAGGCCAGAGCTCAGGCAAAGCTGGACATTGGTGCTACGATGTGTGTGGAAGGCCACAGAAAGTGATGGCAGTTGTCTCAGTTACTGGACCTTGAAGCAGGTGCTGACACAACAGGAGCACTAACAGGCTCCTTTATTCACCTTTTATTCAGTACGGTAGAATGCTTCCACAACGTGAGATATTTTCGTTCACAGAGCTATAAACTGGACTAACTCATCTCCATCAGCACTGATGTGTTGAACTCATGCTGCAATCCAGGACATAATTTATTTCCCTAACACACAAAAATGTTAAGATAAGTTTGTTCCTTTTCCATTTGCTCTCTGACATTCATTGATCTCATAAATGAAGTGTCTTTCCTGTATCTTGGCATGGAGATGAAGCATCTCCCAAGGCTTTCTGTGGCAGACTGGGGAGTCTAAAGCAAGTGACTTATCCAGTACATTTCCTAGGGTTGTCACCTCAATTATCACACACGTGGTTCTTGCAGACAGAAATACTTACAAGTAGTTTCACTGACAGGTGTATGGACATCCAATTTTTAACTCAGTTTTGTGGTGAAATAACAGTCAACATTAACAGGAGTGGTGATACGTTATTCTGTTGGAAACCACATGGAAATCAGAAGGAGACTGGCCTGGAAATGCTTAGCTTCACTCTTGAGTATTTATGTTTACCCTACTTAGGAATAGTTTATCTCATTTCACGTTCACGGGGGAAGTCACTTCTTGAATTGTACTCTCCAATAATTGAAGAGTCATGCAGGATTAGATCAGGTTTTATAATGAGGGGAGAGCAGCTCTGAGGCAGATGCTCTTAAGCAGAGCTATAATTTACTGGCAACCTTATCTAAGATATGGTCAGTCAATAAGAAAGCCTCAGAGGATTTCAGGGTAGCCACAGCCTCAATCAACCTGCTGATTTCTTTATAAGGAATGCCAGCTGGTTACTAAAGCACAGGGGGTAGGCAATAAAAACGAAGAGTTAGGGACAGAATAATGATTTATTTCAAGTGGGAAAACAGGAAAAAATTTGAAAATCTATTTCTGTTAATTGCTCGTGTTGCTGTCATTACTCTTTGTTATTATTTGTATTAGAAATGGTGACTAGAGACTCAGCTGAGATCATAAACTAATTAGGCTGAAATGGATCTATTGTGCTCATATTGTGCCTTCACTACCCACTGTTGAAAGCTCTGATACAGAGTTCCCCATATTTTCTTTCTTGATCATACACAATACACTGTCACCCGGCTTTGAAGCCATGGTTGGAAGTGCAGGCTATGGCTCTGCTTTCCCCTGGGATGCTAACTCATTTACTTTGTCTCTTCAGTTTCTTCCCACAGTTTTCCCCATGTGTCTAGAAGACCAAGACAAGCACTCCCATGATGAATGACTCACTGAGAAAGAATCAGAGAGACTTTGAACTTATTTTAGCACAGCTTCCCCAGGAAGAATGACCCCAGAAGTCCTAGTAGCATGCAGGGCCAGAGATAATGCAGGCAGAATTTCACGGTGCGACTGCCTAAGAAGTGCCTGAGCCAGCCAGAGATGTCACATACAGATCACAGACCTGAACCAGTTCTGGGGTGGAGACGCACTCCAGTGTGCAACCTACCTGTTACTGGGACAGTGAGAACCAGGAGCTCTGACTCCTGTTCCCAGAATTGCTACTAGCCCAGTGTGTTGCCTTGGGTGTCTCTGTCAACTCTACCACTTCCCTAAGTCATCTGCCATCCTATGGCTTTTTCTGTTTTTCTAGGAATTTATGGAAAACCAGAGCAGCTTGGCTAATATTAAGGATTTCTAGGTGCTCAGCAGTTGTTGTAGTATGATAAGCAGGGCTAATCTGCCCATGCAAGGGGACTTGGACACACTCAAAACTGTTTGGGCATGCTGTGCATGAACCCACTGATTTTGCAGAGCTTACACAGAAGGTCTGAGATTTTGAGCTTGCACAAGACTCGCTGCTCTGCACAGCATGACCCATGTTCATGGATTTCTGCATAGGAAATCCCACAAAGAAATAAAGGGAACTCAACACCTAGAGGTTAAACTTTCTGCTTTTAGATGTCAAATGTCAGCAGGTATGATGTGGGTTTTTTTTCTTTTTCCACTTTATTTTCTGTTGTGCACTCTAAGAATTAACTTCAACTAGGGTTGGCAGTTCTTGGAAAATGAAAATCTGTAGTTTTTCATCTCTAAATTAGACATGCTTATATATTCTGGTGATAGACATGCTGGAAATGGCATGGTTATTGATTTCTTACAGTTAGGTTTACCAGCACTTTGAGATCCTGTGATGGAGGATGCTGTAGAGTCTTGATCCATGTGCATGTTCCTCTGCAAGCATGTATGTGGCCCATGGAAAGTCTTTGGAGTGCAATCATTACTACACGAAAGACAGAAAAAAAGCTACTTACCACTTGCAATTTGCATGTACTTTATCGTTCAGAGAACAGGGAATATGTCTGTCTTTCCTTTCATGGGGGAAAGAGCATTTGATTATTTGCTTTAGTGGGAAACGATATGAGATTGTCTGTTCCAATTGCTGTAAGGCCACCCCGAGTAGAGTCTGCTAACAGCCTGTCATCTTTGGTAAATAAAATGGCTAGGAAATGGAAAAATTTGCCCAGCTTGCACAGCAGTCCAGATGTGTCCTGGCTGGAGGTAGGGACAGACCTCCTCAGAGGCTTTGTCTCACGTTTTTCTGTGTCTCCAGCTATTACAGCTGTATTTTTATGGACTTTTCTGTGTCATCCCTGGGAAGACAGCTGGGCATGTCTTTATAGGCCCAGTCCAAGCAAAATTCCTTGTGATCTCCACAGGAGCAGGAGCAGTTTCCAAGCCTTCATTGGGCTTTGCTGCTTCGTCTCATCTAGGAGGAAGGCAGAAATGAGGGCTCAGTCTAAACTCACTTGAGGGCTGTGGCAATTTTACCAATGGCTTTAATTAGCTACGGATGAGGCTTTCTGTGTCAGACCTGACTCCAGAGAAGTCAAATGGAGAGTAATTCTGGTATTATTAATCGCAGCACCTCAAGGCTTTAACCCTATAGCAGATGCCGGTGACATGTTTGTGTCTGTTAAAATGTTCTGCATTACAACTCTGAGCCCACCTGTTACCATATGTTTGAGGGTTTGATTTCCCCCGAAAAGTGCCATGGAGTGCTATGCACTGTGTATTTGTAATATATGGGATGTGTACTGTGTCCACAGGTCCTGTGTCCTTCAGGATCAAACTGACACATAGGCTCAGAAATCTTGATGCCTGCTTATCTATGCCAGGGCCAGTGGTGCAGCTTACGTTACTGGAATGATGTAAGATTACTACAATGACATGAGAAGGCAAACACAATCTATGGCACATAAGAACTGCAAGATTAGGGGAGAAGGTGGCCAGAAAACCATGATCCAAGCGCAGCTATGATTTTCTGACCTAATTTTGTGAGACCTCTAGATTCTAGAGGTCGATATCTAATTTTGGCTGAAGATGAACCCTGTTTAGTGTCTTCTATCTGCAAATTTCAAACTGTGTCAGCAAGGAAGTCACAGTTATTTTCGCTGTTCTACTAGACCAGAAACTGAGGCAAAATGACTTATTTCAGGTTGTCCAGCGTGCCAGTAGTGGAGGCAGTGGGGTCTTAAGAGTCCTAGCTGAGGAAGCACAGAACAGCTCTTCAGAGGCCAACCTACAGGCAGGGATAAAATCAGTCTCCAAAAGAGTGATCAAATGAAATTCTGCTGTTGGAAGGTAAATTAAATCCCCTTTTTTTCTGCAGCCTGGGGAATGAGCATGTTTTGGATCAAACTGTGCAACATTAATCACAATATGGAATATTTGAGCCAAAGGTCAGTCGCAGGGGGGCAACTATTAACATATGGGATTTATCTGTCTCCTTCTTCCATAAAGATGCAGCATGCTGGATAATTAAACTTCTGAGTGCCAGCGTGGAGTGTAGTCTGTTTTTTTCCACTGCTCTTTGTGATTCGATCCAGAACCATTTCCTTTCACTGTATGCTCAGAAGGGGAGGAAACAAAGGTGGCATCCTGATCTTTATTATTAATACACAGGAAAACTTGGAGGAAATCCCTTTTATGCCCCTGGCTTTGTGTAAAGAAACCCTGCAAACTCAAAAGTCATATTGTTCAGCTCCTATATATATTTATACATCTATGTGCATAGCAGATGTTTCTTCAGATACTTAACTGATGTTTCTGCAGAAATACGGTATGGAAAAACCTTCATAGCAACCTGCATTCCAGTTGATTTACTTTGATTAAATTAAATATCTAGAAAAAAACATTTAAAGTGGCTACACTGGAATAAAGAAAACCACATTCTCCTATGATGTAAATCCATGTTATGTGAGTAAAAATACTGGTATACAGGCAGCTCTCATCTCTTGTTTACAAATGGGAGCAGGTAATGGGGAGGCATTTTGCCACTTTGGGTAAGGGAATTACACACAGCTAAAGAATTTCTGAGGAAGGCATCTAGCTGAAGCTTGTCAGGTCGCTGCCTTGTATCACCAGCAGAAGCACTTCCAGAAGCAATTAATCCAATTCTAATACAGACACGTAAGATAGGAGGCATGAATCTCCTTCTGGAGGTACCTACCTCTCCCCCAGTCTACATGACCTGCTTAGACGAGACATCTGCTTTCAGACAGCTAAAATTAAGCAAGGGGAATCCCACAGCAGCTGACTCTCTACTCCACTTTGTTTCTGTCACAGTAAAATTGTTATTATTATTATTTAAGGTTATATTATGGTAACACTCAAAGGCCAGGTATGGTGCAGGCATGAAGTAAAACGTAATTCCCTATCCCACAAAGAGGACAACTCAAGTAATTAAAGGATGATTTTGCCTTTAATTCTGCAGTTTGACTGAAAAGAAATACAAACACCAACAGGCAATTAAAATACATAATACTTGATTCATAAGATACCAAAATGCCAAACTACATACTACATACATCCCATGACACTTACACAATAGAATGACTATATACTTTTGGCTATAATGTTAATAAAAAAGGGATTTATCTTGTTAAGTATTTCCAGTGCATCATTCTTTCTGAGAGTTGTTCTAAAGGGCAGCCAGTTTATTCATTTTTTGGATACCAATACACTGCTTTTCATTTAAAATAAAATGGTAATGTCTTACATTTATATAGTGCTTTTCATCTAGAAAGATCCCTGAGGCCTTCTTGAGCGCTTTCTGGAGTTTCAGTACCCACAGTGCTGGAGGAAGAAGGCTTGTCATGAGTAAAATGCAGTTGTGGCCAAATTTTGTTATCGCATGAACCACGCACTGTAATTTTCATGTGGTCAAGAGGCACGAGGCACATACGATGTGCCTTAAAGAAGGAAGGGGAACACCAGGAACCTGAGTGGCTCACAGATGGGAGACAATACTGACTCCTCATGTGTCCCTGTTCCTCACTTACAAGCTGGAGCTGGGCTGGACTGACTCACTCTCTCCCCAACCAGGGGTTTGGGGTACCTAGCAGCTCTTGCACAAAAACCAGGCAACCTGATGACACAGGCTATCCCTTAAATTACTTGTGAGATGTTTGACTTGGAGCTATCATTTGACCACTGTCTTGTATGAAGCACTGAGTAAGGAAGTAAGACTCTAGGATAACACGTTGATCTCGGCCATCACTGGTCCTCAGATATGTTCTTGGTGAGTCCTTTCAACTTTCTGCCTCTCCCCCAAATCTTCCTCTTTCTTGCTTATGTCCAGCAATAGTTTTCAAGTCTGGATACAACCATGGTAGCGTAGGGGTTGCACGGCATTACAGTAATTTCATGGAGCACAAGCTGATAGTATGTGTGGGGAGGGACTTTGCTAAATGTGCACCTGATATAGCCAATGATACCACATAACCACACACTTAAACTGAATGTAACACTGGAACAAGTAGCAATCGCCATAAAGAAATGCCTGTGCTCCTTTGACAAGCCGTGGCAAGATACCCAGAGATTTTTGGTAGCTTCAGTAAAGTGTTACATTCCATTTAAAGGTGTGGATGTGCAGGATCTGCTGGGGAGATGGTACATATCGCAGCAAAATAGCTGTCTGAGCTGAGAAAGGGTTGGGAAACACTGCTGTAAAGTGTCAGATTTCAGAGCAGGGACAACTGCCTGTGCAGTGTCTAAGGCAACAGAGATAAAAACTTGATCAGGACTGCAAAGTGTCTTGAGAATACAAATGGTTAATGCTTACATACAGAAATGATATGGAGAGGTCCGTAAGGTCCAGAATGCAAAAGACAGGGACATCCAGCATTCCAGCTGGCCTTGCAGTTCATGTCATTTCTTTGCTGTTTGCAATTCCCTGGTCATACACCATTTCCCCCTCCCATGCTTCAGATGGAGGGCTGCTCACAGAACAGGGAACTATTCAATATTTATACTCCCTCATTCATCTAGGCACATCATTGTACTGCATTTAATAAAAAAAAGAAATCAATTTTTATGAGGTTTTTCTCCGTACAGTATCCATGGGCTCCACATACAGAACAACTATATCTCACAACACTCCCGTGAAGGCACCTGGGGAATGAGGCTGCCCATAACCTGGGCTGACACTGAACATGGACAACACAAATGGGTCTCCACCTTGTCACGCCACAAGTGACTTTTTGAGGAGCATATAGTATTTTATAACATTTCATTTGTTCACAGCATAGCTCTGATTGCATATGTTGGTGCTCGGCAACAGACTCAAATTGAACCAGAACTGACAGTGGCCACCCATGCTCTGGATTTCATCGATTTGTTAGGTTTCACCCAGGCTGCTTTTTTTTCCTAGTGAAAGAACAGCCGCACACAAAGACCTGCAGAGTCTTTTAGTACATACCAGCACTCCGGATTTCAGCCCTGCCCCACAGAAAACATCTCTCCCTACCCACTCGGTCCCCTTGCCATGCTGGGGCAGTGGGTTATGTAGGACAGATTCGGTGGAAATAGCACCATCTACTGAACACCCAATATCCTTCCTGCAGGGACTTCTTGGGGTTGGGGATTTTTGGAGGGGAAGGGTCTGTCTCCGCAGCCCAAGCGGCATTGAATGCTCAGCTCCTCAAGTTACTGAGCTCCTCAAATCAGTCTGAAGCTTTCCATCCCTGGGATGACTCAAGTTGCTTCTGTCACTTTGCTGTGATTCAAGTCATCTTCTCTGAAGAAACGCAAAATAATCCTAGTGATATATATACAAATGTATAAATACACATTTAATCCCCAAAGGTCTTTCTTTTTTGGGTTCATTCCCAAAGTCTGTGCACGCAATGTTGTGTCCCAGGCTGCCTGTCATGTCTCCATCATGCAGTACTCACTACGAAACAGATTTTGGGGCACGCTGAGGCACCTTTTGGCTGGCTGGCCATGATTTCTTGGCCTCTTACTTGGATGGGTCTGCTTGCAGAGTGGGAACCTTAATTCCTACAGACTGACTGGTGGAAATATCCACAGGGGACAGGGCTCCGGGCCACGGAAAGGGAGAAGAAACCACTCGGGGAAAGTTAAATGAAGGCACAGCTGGGAGATTCCTCTTCCATGAAAAGAGGGGTGGCTCTTGCAGGTGCATGGTGCCACTCAAAAGGACCAGCGGGCTCGGCAGGCGTTTGAAAACCGCCCGTGGGCACCCCACACGTGTTGTCCTTCCCGGGGGGTGGGGGCGGCGGCCTGGGCCCGGCTGCAGACCCCGCCGCCCTCCCCGCGCCCCGAGGAGGCAGGGCTCCGCGGAGCTCACCTCCGCCTCCACGCACCCGCTTTTTTTCCCCGTTTCTCTCGGGATTTCTACCCAGCCAGGCCCCCCCACCCCGGATTTTTCCACGCCTGACAACAAAGGAGGCGGCCGGGCGGCCTCGGCGCTGACTCAACGGCGGGCCCGCCCCCGGCCCGCCCCGCCGCTCCCCTCAGGCGAGGCCGGGCCGGCTCCGCGCGTGTGGCGGGGCTGCGCCGGCGGGCAGTCAGTCAGTCAGTCAGTCAGTGAGCGGGCGGCTGCCGGCCTCCCTCCTTCCCTCCTCCCGCCGGGCTCTTCGGGGTCTCCCTGCCCTCGTCCCCCGCGCTGCCGGGCGGGGAGAGCCGCCCCGGCGAGGTAGGTTTTGTGTCTCCTCACACAAAGGCGCGGCGCTGGCGGGGTGGGACGGGACAGCCGGGGGGTGGCTGACAGAAGGCGGCTCCCTGTGAGGGTCCGCGGCGTGTGTGTGGGGGGGTGTCCCATCACCGCACCCCCTCCCCGTGCTGTCGGGATGCCGCTAGCGGGAGGGCTTTGCGGGGCGGGAGGCGGCGGCACCACCCCCGGGCCGTGGGGCTCCCGCGGGAGAGCCCCGTCTCTGCTCTTTCATTCGTGAAGGGAAACCCGGGGAGTTAATCGTGGCTCTGCAAAAAAAAAAAAAAGGGTGAGGGGGCGAATTAGAAGGGTGCCCGGGGAGGGGCTGTGCGGAGCAGTGGGGAAGCTGCCGGTCCCGCCGGCCGGGTGCCCGCCGACCCCCGCGGCCGAGCCGTTAGCTGTTTCGTGGGTTTCCCCCCGGCTCGCCGGGGCTGTGGAGCCGGCGGGGAGTTCCAGCTTGTCGGCGGGGCAACTTTTATTCTCTGGTGACTCTTTTGCTGCGGTCGGGGCACCCCCACGGCCCGGTGGGGTCCGTAGTCTGCAGCTTGGTGGGGCCAGGGGCGTCTGGTGTTGGGTAGGAAGAAGAGGTGGAAAAGGAAAAGCAATTAAAAAATATACATATTTTATTTCCTATATGTCCTGCCCTGTAAAATGAGAGTTCAGAGCAGCTGAATTTCTGATGTGAATGGTGGATGTTTCCTTACAAATCTTTAAAAAAAGTAAAAGCTGGGAGTGCGGCAAGCCCCGGGGGCATGCGCTGTCTCCCTGCGCTTCCATCCCTCCCAGTACAGTTCTGTCAAAGTTTCCTTTGAGGGCCCCGAGAGTCCAAATGTCCAGATTGTCCTCCACATTGGGTTGAAAGGCAACGCAGCTGGCCGGTGTAACTGCGTGGATAAATGTCTTTTGGGGGTTCACAAGGGGAAGGGGTGCAACGCAGGAGCTCTGTGTAGCTTAACTACTTGTTTGCTTCTTCCGTTGGATTTTTTTCATAGCTTAATGAGTTCTGGCATATATCGATACTGTGCGAATGCGGTGTACGGCTGTGGTTGGCGTTGGAGCAAAGTCTGGTCCTGTAAGTTCAGGGCATGCTTGTAGCAAGCTCGAGAGAGAGGCAGGAACATGTGAACTTTTTGGGTTTTGCTGAGAATTCGCATAGTCAAACAAAAATGCAACAAAATTAGGAAAAGATGCTTCTGTGTGAGCATAATGTGGTGGTTGTGTATAGTTTGTGGTCGGAGTATTGTTGAATAACTCTCTGGCAGCAGTGCTGTTCTGCGTTGTGGTATGTATGTGTGCGCTAAATCCTGTAGCACCAATGAGGGTATTTAACTTTCATTGACTTGGCAGAGAAGTAGGAGCGTGGAAGAACCATTGTTAAAAATGGGAATAATTGCTTGTGGATCTTGTAGGCAATTTGAGAGGCATTTAAACTGTCTTTAATCTCCCTGTGGTATGAACAGGACACTGAGAATCTCTTGCTTTATTGATGTTTGTTTTCCTAGCAATATATGGACAGACAGTGTATACTATGAATGTGATAGCTGCTTGCTTATTGTAAGTGATATTTGCTCAGGGACAATAAACAATTGTTTGCTGGGCTTTATTAAAAAGAACCACAAACGCTCCATACCTCCTAAAACAAAGCCTTTATTGTCTTAAAGCAACTGTGGGCCAATTTCATGCTTGGTGTAGTTCCACTGATGTCAGTGGAGTTTTGCCAGGGATGATTTTGGCAAGTGAAGTGTCACTTCTGTTTTTCAGAGTCCAAAATGCTCAAGAGTAATGTTGCTATTTTGTCTCCAGCACTTAAGTATTGTTAATTAAAATGGTATGCTGGTGCTTCCCAAAAGTAAGGGGTAGAGGTGGGAGAGTCATCTCATCGGGTCCTCTAAATACTTTCCTGCTTGCTTTCTTCTTTCTGCTTCAGATCTGATATCCCTTAATTTACTCTCTTCCTTCTTTTTCAGTCGTGGCATCTTTTTTCTGTCTTCAAAATTATGCAGTTTCTCTGAACTCCAGCTCAACCTTGAGCATTTAAAAGTTTTGAGACTGTGTTGAACTGCCCTACAACACCACTGCACGACTAGGTAAGTGAGGAGCTGTGTGGCAGCTGCAGTTTGGAGATCTTTCTCGCACATGCACACGCCTCTTCTTTACAAGCTGGTTTGTGTGGTGACGATGGTCAGTGCATTTGCTGAAGTGGCAGATTGTTTGAGAGAGTCATGCAGTGGAACAGCCAGGCTTGAGAGAGACCGAGTGAGTAGACCGGGGTGGGGGTGGGGGAGTCACTGAGTTTTTACACAGTGCCATACTTGTGACATTGAGAAACAACTGGTTTTGAGTGCACCCCTTCATAACATCAGTAAGAACAGGAAAATCATCTAAAAATTGGAGCAGAAGAAAAATTGGGAAAGATAGAAGCAAATACTCTTGTTTACTAGCTGTGGAAAGAAGAGTGGAACTGTTTAACCACTAATTGGCTTTAACAGAACTTTGGCTCCATCAAAGTTTCAAAAAAAAGATTTTATTATGTTATCTTGTATGCAATTAACAGCATTAAATACACGTGGCCAACTCTAAGGCTGTTCTGGCACTGTGGTAGTTTTAAACAGAGTGAATTTCAATGCTCAGCTTTGCAGAGTCTCTGCTGAGCCATTCTTCTATCTGACATCTTTGCACTGTACAACTTTGGATCTATTTGCATCTCGTAAGTACACAGAAAGAGCATGTCAGACAACTCACAGCTGATATAATTCTGACGCTTTTGGAAAAAGCAAGCGTCAAAGAGCAAGATCCATGCACTGTCTAACTTTGGACGGGAAAAAAATGTGCTTAATGCTTCTTCAATTCAGTGACCAGTTTAAAGTTTATTCTGGTTTGGCCAAACCTAGCGTGTTCTTGAGTATCAGTGGAAGTATGGTTTGCAGCTTAACATAGGTGTTGCAAAGAGCCTGCAACTCTTCTGTATTTACTTAAAAGAGCATGTAAGTTGGGGTTTTGATGTTTAATATAAGCCAATGGAAGGATTCAGCTCTGAAAAGGGAATTGGTCACATGCTAACCTAAACACAAAGGTGCAAATTTGATAGGAAAAATGTTTTTGAGGAGAAGGAAAGATTATTTGGCTAGAACGACATTTCTCAGTGATACTTCCTCTTTCCACGTCTTGCATGTTCTTGTCAGGCTTATCTCTGTGTGCGCTTCATTTATATTAATCCTCTCAAAACCGTGCTGAAGTGGAAAGGTGCTGCGTCTTCCCACTGTGGGGAAGACACCTTCCCTTTACAGATGGGGAATAAAAGTACAAGAAGGTAAATGGGTCGTCCGTGACTACATGGGAACTGTGTGCAAGAACTTGAACTTTTGTCTCCTGAACTATTGGCTAGTGTTGAAAGAACTTCCCCCTGCACAAAGGAGCAGGAGAAGGGAAGAGTGAAGAGAAGAGGCATGGTATGAAAATCCTGAAGTTTGGTTACCTGGCTGTGATGCAATTAGTGGTGTGGTCAACTGCTCTTCCAAAACATGCATGTTGGTCTTTGTTAGACTATGAAAAAAAGGAGGGCTTTGTAATAAGTGCTTAAACAAAGACGTTCAGCATACATTGGAGACAGAAAAAACAGTAAGGGACATTTTTGTTCTCCTTTCTACACCTGCCTTTAAATAGTGGGTGCTGTTTTTACAGGTGGGTCTCTGGATCGATCATTGGGGAGTTCCTTCATCTGGCCCGTTGTACAGTTGCATGTGAGCAGGTGCCAGCAGAAGGGAAGAGGAAGGCTTTGCAGAGCCAGGAGGGTTGCGGTAAGACCAGGACTGCCTTTCTGTGACCCCAGCAGCTGGGTGAGGTGATGTGAGTGCAGATCCCCACCCTGAGAGACCAGGCTTGTGCTTCTTTTTACAGGTGGTTTCTACAGGGGTGGCTGCTCTTCTGCTATGCACAGACACTCACGTAGCTGCTGTTCTTGCCTGGGTGCTTTTTCGCTTTAGGGTGTCGGTGCGAAGGGCTCTGTGCGTTGCACAACAGCGGGGAGCTGCATGTGGCAATTCTCTTGTGGCAGAAATCTTACAGGGATTATATGAGCAGGGAACACTGGCATCTGCAAGAAAATGAAGGATGTGGTCAAACAGAACCTTTTCTTCCCCTTTCTATGTAACTCAAAAACACTGGAGGGTACCTGCTACCTCTGTGTTTCGTCACACAGGGAAAACTGAAGTTTGAAGTAACGCTTTTCCTTACAGCACTGTGTTTGGTGGTTGACTGTTACAATTGCAAAGTCCATCATAGTTTTAACTTTAGTTTCAAAACATGTTTCAGCTGGCAGCCTACTTCTCGTGTTTAGGCCAACGCTGTAAGTTTTGTGCAATGAAGGGTAGGAAACTTACAGGTAGGAGAGCAGCGTTTCCAAGTTGTGTCTATAAAAGAATAAGCCACAAAGATTTTGAAGCGGTTGTGTGCAGTGCTCTGTCCACTGGTCTGTATCACATTTTAAAATAACATTTGAAATCAGTAGTTACTCTAATTTTTTAGCCTGGGTCTACAGCTGAAAGGGCAGGGTTTGTGGTGGCTTGGTGCATTTTGCTTTTTAGTATAGATCTAGTCTGGCTTGGAGTTAACTGAGTCTTCAGCAGGTCATCAGCTTGCTTAGATGGGACAAGTATCCTAGTTTCATGATGAGAGCAGGGAGCACAAATGCAATAACCTTTGCCTTATTTAGCTTTATTTATCCTAGAAGCAAAGCTCCTGGATTTGCTTACATTTTTAAAATTTCTCTGGCAACATGAAGCCAGAAGGTTGCCTTTTGTGCAAATACATGCTCTTCTTCAAAGAGAGGAATAGCGCAGTCATTTAGGAACAGTGGGACAAATTCCTTTCTTTTAGATGAAATCAATTTCTTTATTTTTACATTGATACTGCAATTTCAGGCAGTGTATGTGCCTGCAGGATGAACTGTAAAACCTCTGTTCTGTCCTTTAGCAAATCTCAGCCTCTTACATTTGCTGCCATTCTGTATGAGCTGCATTAGAGTCCTGTAGAGAACTATCTTTATGATGATGAAGCATGAAATGTGCTCTTGCGATAAGGAGTGCTTTAATGTCCTGGACAGCAACCTTGCTGCTTGTGGTGGTGGGATAGGTCTTATTTTTTACCTTGTACCCAGGAATTACTCACCTTTCCTGTAAGCTGGAGAGCTAAAACCCACAAATGCTTCTGGAGGAGAAACTGCCTTCATGTTTGACTTTGATTGAAGCAGTTCCTCCGCTTTGCAGTATAGTATATTTTAGGGAGGGGAAACTGAGTCTTGAAACTGTTTGTTATTGTGTAGAGGGAAACCCACATTAAGCTGCTTTTGCTTACTCGAATATTAAGAGTTCTCCTGTCCGTCTTGGATGGATGTTCAGTTCACCATGCTTGTGCCCGCTGGTGCTAGCTAACTCGCCAGGTCCAGTGGCATCTGCTTTGAGTGGGAGCCAAACGCTGCCAGTATTTCAATAGCAATGGCATTCAGTGGGTCTTTCGGTGGGTTGGTGAGAGGAGGATGATGATGGGAAATAATAGAATGATTCTTTTCATTCCTTGCCTGTACAGTGAATGGGCATTCATAAGACCTCATGTATATACACAGGCTTTTGTTCTGGTGCTAATACTAAAACAGAGTTCACAGCTCTGAGTAGTCAAGACGATGTGATGAGAAGTGGGTCAAGACCATTCGTGTGTGCATAACTGCACTCCTGATCTAGGCCAGTGCCTGTGCTGGATGCTTCTAAACAAGCTGAAAAGATTTCAGGGGAGTTGGAGTTTATGCTGTCAGATAGGTGAAGTGCACCGCTAGCTGAGCAGAGCACTTAAGGATGGGGATCAGAATGGATGGTCTTGAGTCACTTTGCACGTTAATATGACCATAGAGGAAAAGTTTTATTGTTTAGTACCTCTGAAGAGCAAGGAGTTTAGTCTGAGCCAAAGGAAATTTTCTTCTTCCTGGCAGGATGAGTTGCTGAGCAGCCCTTCAAATATGTGCACCGCTCTGCCGTTTCAACTGAAATACATCTCTCCTACCTCAGTTTCCTCTTAAGTGTCATTGGGGAAAATGATGACTTGCTGAGTATCCCACTGTGTTGCTGCTGTGTCCTTCAGACTTGCTGCGGTAGTTGAGCTCCTCGGTGCCCTTCAAGGAAGAATGGATGCCTGGGCTCACCCTGAGATGCAGTTTGGGACTTGGCTGTTGGTAGAGGAAGAAAGCCAATTTTTATCTGAAGCCACTGGGGTTTGTGGGGTTTAGTTTTGGAGAGAATAGGGAGGAGTTTGATTGGGTTATGATAGTCTTTGCATTATATTATGATCTTTTTTTTCATCCTAGAGCTTTTCGAGGTAACTTGTCCTTGAAGATGAGCTATGTCATATAACGCAAGCTGTAATACACGTGTTTAACACTCATAATACCTGGCATATCACCGCTGCCCCCTGAAAACAGTATGACAGAAATTTATAGCCAGGTTTGGGTGTCTTAAGAGAATGGAGGAAGGGATGGGGAAGGAGTCGTGGTGGTTTTGGGATTTTCTTTGGGTGGGAGGTAGTTTTTTGGTATTTCTAAGAGTAAACCAACATTTTCTTCCAACCTTTGAGGCTCTCCTTCTATGTAACGTGTAGAAGCAAACTGGAGCACTGTGGATTGTAACCAACTGCCCAGTTGTGCTGGCAGTAGGTTTTGCGAGGTGAAGAGATGACCTTTTGTAGGTGGCTGCTAGGGTAAGGGCGAGCAGTAAGCACGGCTTGCCTTGCCGCTCTCCCACCTTTCTCCTGTGTCCTTTGTCACAGTGAGCTGCGCAGTGACACACCAGCTGATCAGAAATGCTCAGGTGCAGGGAGTCTTGTGTAATCTGGAAGGAAGCCCTGGCTGTGCATGGGGTTGTCCTGTGCGTGCTATTTGTTACCACAGATAGCAAGTGTGGGGAGCAGGGTGACTCTCAAAAGACAGTCTAAGCATGCCCATTACTCTTCATTTACCTGTTTCTTCTTTCAAGTACAAGAAGGCTGAGCAAGGCATAAACTTTTTATGCAAAACATGAGCGAAGATATTCTTTCTTTTTCAGAAAACACCTTAAAAGCTAGCTTTAGAATTCAAGAAATTCAATGTATCTGAAAAGCAGAAAGCATGTATCTCTTGGGGTGAAGCCGTATCCCATTGAAAAGATTTACAAAAATATTTTTCTGAAGTTGCAGCAACTAGAAAGCCAGTCTTGAAGCTTGTTATGAAGACTGTAGTTTGTGAATGTCCATGCCAGTCAGTCTCAGGTGGAGTATTTAGTTTAAAAGGCTAAAGCACGTGTTATGGATGCCATTGTATCAAAACACTCGCTCTTTTGGGGAAGCTCAAATCTGAGTTCTTGGGCCTGTCTTGCTTTCTCTTTAGTTAATGACTGATGAAACTGAGTGAAAAGAGGGGGAGGTTGGAGGCATCAGCTGGCCGTGTTATATGCTACATCCTTTTCCTAATTGTGCAAAAGAGCCATACCTTCAAAGTTTCGTTTATAAACCCGAGAATTTACTGAATGTGCAACGACTTGGAATTTTTTTGCACTATAGTATGTAAGCAGAATAAAAAATTTCCTTGCTTGAGGATGTGAGGGCAAGTTAGCACATCAAGTTAGAAAATGTGTGCCAACTATTGTTTTGTTTTCCAGTGGCCTGAGGGCCCTTCCTACGTAGCACTGTCCCAAAGAGACAGTCTCAGCCCTGAGGAACTTACAATTTAAGTAGGGAAGAGAGAGTGAGTGAATGGACATTAGAGAGACAAAAAGGTGAAGCATGTTGTGTGGTTTTTTTTTTTTTTTGTGACACCAGCTCAGTGTTTTTGCAAATCTGGAGTAAAAAAAATTCTTGCATCAGAGATCAGTTTTGCACTGAATGCAGCTCCTTTGCTGGAGAGCCAGATTTATACTGAAACTTCCAGTGTAGATGTAGCTTTATGTATCTATATAAAGGTGCTTCGTCAGTCATGTTTATTGCATTACAGGAACAAATTTTAACACTGTAAGCTGCCCTATAGGGATCTATATACTTTCCAGCTGGTTAAGGTCTACTTTTTCTCTGTAGAAGCACTAAAAAGGCATCTACTCAACCTTGTTAGCTGTTTCCAGGTAACTAATAGAATTAACAGATCCAAGACAACATGTTCCTTTAGCTAATGTAATCCATTTGTCAGCTTCAGCCAAAAATTACTGCAGGGAGGAGAAGCACAGGTCTATGTAGTAAATCTCATTTTCAAAGAAAACAAAAAAAAGTTAGACCGGTACTTTTCACTAGAAAATTTCCACAACGGATGTCACTTTTAACGTGAAATTTTATAGCAGACAACTCTAAAAATGGGGGCGAGTTTGAGATGCAGTCAGAGATCGGTCTGGTCAGTGATGCTGGTAACGGAACTGGGTGAAGAGTTTCAAAAGAGGGGAAAGTATTTAAATCTTGAGAGACTTCTTAGATGCTGTAGCAGTGGGCCATATGGGTACCTAAGTAGCTAAATTTTCTGCTCAATTTGTAATTCAAATATCTGTTTGGTCTCTTGCTAATCTACTGCCATGATTTCCTATGGCTAAGTAGTTCTTCCTTTCCTCAAAACTGTCACAGTGTTGCTGGTGCAGCATGACTACAGACAGCATCTGCCAGGGAAAGGAGCTCATTTCTGTGGTGCTGAGGTTGTGGTCGGCTCAATCTGTGATGTACTTAGCTTTGCACCCAGAAGGATGCGGTTTTATAATGGTATGCTAATTAAGGTCTTGGTGTCTGCCGTACAAAATTCTTAATTGCTAAAGTATCCTCATATCAGTTTTCAGTAAAACTGTTTTTCGGAGCTTTTTTTTTTCCCTTCCTCAGAATTATGCAAGAAGAAAGACTGTCTACCTACTGAAGCACAGTGCTGTCACCTGTTTTACTTTGCTGTGTTTTTTCTGTATTGATGGAAGGCTTTTTTTTTTAATGCTTAATTCTTTTGACTGCCATCATCTGGTAGCATACCGGGGGAGGGCTGCATTTGTAATGCCTGTTCTGTGCACTGAAAGGCAAGAGTTTAGTAATGAACTTTAAGGTAGAGGAGTGTGTGCTTTCAAAGAGCTTATTCCTTCCAACATTGACTGAAATTGAATTATTGAAGAGTCCCATCAAATTGGGCATAGCATGCATTGATAAAATGGTGCTTCATTAAGTGGCTGCTCGAAGGAATCATTTTGACCCCTTCCTCCGATTTTAGCATTGGATCTTATTCTCTTTATTACAAGTAACATCAGGACTAGTAGAATTAAGTATTAAAGTTTGAGCCAGTGGTGAGTTCATTTATTCCTTTTTTTATCTTTAATGATGAAGAAGCCTCAGCTGATTTTCTGTTCAGGATTGATGCTTCACAAGCCTTGAGATTCATCTGTATTTTATCTCCAGAATCACACTTTGTTTTAGGGTATTTTTTCTTTCTAATAGGAAGCTGATTAATTGACTGCTAAAACAGCCACAGATGTAGTTAATTTACTTTCTAAGTGCAGATGTTTAGAGTGCTATGAAGCCAGGCAAAGATTGGATTTAGAAAGCACCAGATTATACATACTAGTCAACAAAACATTGAATATCAGAGATAACTCATTACTGTAAAAGCAATGAAATAAGGAGCTCCCATTCCTACTGGGCATTTTCCCCCAGGAAGGGGACTGAAAAAAAATTCTGTACTCTAAGATACAACCATTCAGATTCTTAAGAGTAGATATCTTGGTAATCAATGTACTGTTTTTTTTTTTTTTTTTTTAAACTGCCATAGTTAAGATGCCATGAACTCAGCTTAGGGTATTCATGGTTTGCTAAATGGCAGGCTTAGAAGCGTGCTGTAGGTAACAGTATCCCTCAGGAAGGAAGGGATATGAAAGCTCAACAAACGATTTCCAAAAATTACAATCATTCCAGTTAATGTGGTTAAACTAGGTAATTTCTGCTTAGAATTTTATAGTGTCATTGTGTATTTGAAAAACAAACTGTGTCAGGGTAAACAATTCCTTCCAATATCTATTTAAAGTAGATAAATATTTATTATTGTGCTTTTTTTACAGATTGAGAAACAAAAGCTGAATTGACTTGCCTACAGCTATAACTAATTAGTGCAAGGATAGAATTTGAACTTGGAACTTTGAACCAAGAAAAAAACAAACAAGATGAAACATTGCAAATGGAAACATAATGAAAAGATAATATAAACTTTATATTTCAAGCATAAACTCCCTACCCCAATATAGAAATCATCTTCCCTTAAAGGCCTTTAGGCAAGTAGGCAGCCTAAAAAGCTGCTTCTTACTGAAAACAGGATCTGGTTAGACCATGATCATTACTTTACTTGCCAGTTTTGTGCATCTTACATTACCCACATTAAGCTTGTTGCTTCTGAGAAAATTCCTAAAGACAAATTGGAATTCAAATTGAATTTTCAAATCATTGAAGTTCAAATGAGGAGCACCAGGCAAATTACATTTCATCTTGAAAAGCTGCAACAAAATCATGCTAGAGATTTCCTTTACTTATCTCCCAGATAGGTTATTGCTGTGAGTCATCCGAAGCAGTTGGACTAGATGTGGAAATGTAGCTGACTCAAAGACAAGTGATTGGCATCATTTTATGGGATGTCACTAACTGCAGTTTCATTAAATTGCAGTTTTCCCTCTGTCCTGGTCAAATGTTAATTTTCATTACAATCTGGGCTGAGCATAGAATAAACATTTCTTTTTTTTGCTTTTGGTAAGTCCACTGGATCACAAAGGTCATGACCTTAATTTTTTTAATGTAAAGGACGATGCATCTTAAAGCACAGTGCTCGCTTGCTTGCTTCTCTAACTTGCATGCTGGAGAGGTGGTAGCACTCACACAGTCACTGCACCACTTCAGTATTTGTGCATTTTGGGAGAACAGTGTTTTCCTGTAATAGGGTTTGGGATTTCCACCCTCCCCCCACCCCTTTTCTGCAGGTGGAAAGCATTTAATTCATTGCAGTACCTAGTCATTTCAGTCAATGCCTTTGCTTCGCTGATGAAAATGAAGAGATAGGGAGTTTTTAGTGGCATTTCTGTATAAACTTGAGGAATTTCAGACCTTCTTAATGATCATTTCTTGTTTCTAAACATGCTCGGTTAAAAGGCAAAGCAAACTTACTTTTCTGGACTGTTAAATGTCTTCTGTAATGGATGCTGTTTGAATCGGATTCCTTTGCTTTAACTGTCTTGTGTTTGCTCTGGGACTTGTGATTCATTTGAATGTGAAGTAGCCAGCACTTGACTAATGGAAAACCTAAAGTAAATAAGTGATAGTGCGTGCTAGAGAATCAAAAGGTCCTACAGTGAGTCGTGGTGCTCTTTAAAACAATTTAAATATCATTCTGTAAACCAACTGTTGAATGAAGAGTGGATGAATGGAAGTTTAAAAACTTGAATCATTAAAATTTGGGACATTTAAAGCCTAGGCTAGATTTAAGTGTTACTACTTTGAAGTTCTTAATGGAAAGGGAGTAGAGGGTCATTTTTAAAAGGGCTTTCTTTATCTTTGCCTAGGGTTTATAATTGAATCTAGGGCTTGAAGTTTACAGGGTTGGTTTGACACTGGAGCGGGAGTATCGACATACTATGGAAATGTAGGGTGGTCAGCTTAAATGATCAGATTTTTCTGTTGTCTTCCTCTCAACTCAAAGAATTTAGTCTCTACTGTGAATTGTTTTTTTTTTCTGATGTGCATATCTTCTGCATCTCTTTTATGGGAGGCTTGAATTTACAGTGCAGTTCCTCTCCCCTTCGCCTGAGTAGTGTTTGTTAAGAATATAAAACTTTTTATCCATAGCCAGCTGTTTTGAAACTGAAAACCTAACTTCAGAAGTTAAAGGCCCTTGGCTGAAATCTGGCTAAGGTGTACACATATGTGTGCACTAAACAAAAGCAAGCTGCCTTGCAGCTGTTACTCGTGGTGGCACCAGGCCTTCTCTCCTCCCAGCTCTGTTCTGGACTCCAGGTGTTGCTTTTCATAGGCAGGGCGTAAACCACAGAGCAAAGCTGTGAGGCTTCGTACAAGCATGTATGTATCTTCCAGAGCCAAATGATGATACTGGACTGCAGCTGGGTCTGTGCCTGATTCTTCTCTAGGCATGGACAAAATAAGCAAGAGGAGTAAAGGCAAAGTAGACAGTAAGTGGAAAGACTTTTAGTGATATGACTTGTCCTCAACTGAACAACTCGCCTGGGATTAAACTGGGTTTATTCTCATTGCAGCAGGGTTAGACCTTGTTGCATTACCCCATATAAGACAATGTTAAAGGTTAATAGTTTCTTTTTTTTACTCCCCTAAAATGAAAGATGCTTTAGATTATAGGTGTCAGTTATGTAATTGGCAAACGACAGGAAGCTTGTAAAATGACTGAAAGTAGTTCTTGCAAGAATCTGAAATTTTAATCATATTCATCACAATGATGGTGTGCTCTTCCTAATAGAAGAGGTCTTTGTACTTAAAGCTGGAATAGTTTGGGCTTTTGGGCCTTTGTTTGTTTGTTTTGGGTTTTTTACTTTTTCTTAAATGCGCCATAGAAGCCAGAGGTATCCTACAAGACACCTACTTTCAGAAGGAATGCAGGCAGGTAGGTACGTTAGAGTGGATCTTTTCATCACCACCATGTTTGATAAATTTTGACCTGATCTCTGGATTAGGAAGAAAAAGGATCAGATTGCGGTATTAGACTGGAAAGAAAATGAAATGTGAGATAATTTAAAAAAAAAAAAAACCAACCGAAAATTTGTGGTATATCTGTTTGTACCAATATGTATTTCTGCTACAAACCAAAGCTGTAAAATTTCTAGCTGATCTGCATGAGATAAGCTTGCATGAATCTTTCACACCAGCATCACAAGCTTGAGCTCCTCTGTGCTGCATAACTAAATCCCCGTTGTCATCCAGTTCGCATGTAGTCAATGTGGGGATCCTCCAGTTTTGCCTTCCATAAACCTTGGTTTTGTTTTTCTGACACTTCATTTCCTGTTGATCCAAATTCTTCGAGTTGTTTTTTTTTTAATGTGCTTCCAAGGGCTGTTGCTTGCAACTGTTGTCTAGCAGCGCTGGAATGAGCCCTGTCAGAGCCTGGACTCCTGGCTGCGTCTTTCATTACTCAGCCACCAGTTCACATGGAATTTGGAGCTTCGTATCTTGGAGGCTTCAAACCCTTTAAAAATTTGGCTGAAATCAGCCAAAACTTATGAGGAGGGGTGTGCGTGCACACTTAAATTGTCATATAAGAAATCTAAGAAGGTCATGTAACTTAAATACCTGACCTGGTCCTATATTTGCTTCTTGTTGTGAAACAGTCTCTCTGGATATGTTTTTGCAGCTTAGCTTTGCACCAAGGGAGCTCCCTGTGGTGGCTCTTGTAGCGCAGCTCTTGCAGTCTGGTTTTGCTAGAGCCATGCTGATTTAACTAAGATGCGGGCATCAGAATAGCATCCTAGATTCTTCCTACTTCATGTCTAAATGCTTTACAACATGGTTGCTACCTTTTCAGAAAGCCTGTTGTGCAAGCAAACCACACCGATTTCCTTCAGCTCTATTTAACTGTCATTTGGTGGGTAGCCGAGATGGGGAATAGTAGATATGCTTTCATTCTTGCTAACTTTCTGACCAATGAACCACACGAAAATTTTGTAAAGCTGAAGGCAGGGGAAAAAACCATATGTATTTCAGTCCCCTCATTTGGTTACAACTATAAAGGCGTAATGTTCATTTATCACTTCCTTCTAGAAGCTTTTTGTAACTGAATGAGCTATTCCTGTAATTCAATGACATGTGCATTGCAAAGTCTTGAACATTAGAATGGGTAGGAAACTCTTGTTATTTCAAATTGTTATGTATTTGTAAACTGGCTTCAGGCCTTTGAGTTGAAAGACTAACCGTTGAATTCAACATACTGCTGGGTTGTATCACAGAAAGATAAAAGTTGGTTTTATACGAAGTGGAAACTTAGACACAGTAGTATGAAACTCAGTAAGCCCACAGTGAATATATGTTGGCTGGGGTTTTTTTTTGTTTGTTTTGTTTTACAGTCAAGGATCATATCGTAAAGCAATTTTTGTATCAGTGGCCTGTCATATCACGTAGGATCAATCTTTGCTTAAATAGGAAATACTTATTAAGGAAAGCTGCTGCAGACCTGAGCTTGCGTTCTAGCTGTATTATCTTGCTGGCCAATAACCACATGTTTTAACTGGTATTCTTCCCAGTGCACAAACATGCCTAGTGAGTAACACATGACAAACAAATATAACAAGGCTTGATACATTTGGCCAACTTGCAGAGTATAAGGATCTCATTATTTTTTCCTACTTCCTGCCTTTGTTTTTTTATTCGAAACTTACCTTTTTAATACAGCATTTCCCCTTAACAGCCTAGGCAAGGTTCTTTCCCATGTCATCTGCATGTTAGTCTTTCTATGGGGATGGCTATGTTGAATGATGAATTTGAGCTTTATTTTATTTATTTTAGCAGTAGCTTTTTTATTTGGATCTTGCAGGAAGTTACGTAGTTATTTTTTCTTAATTTTTTTTTTTGTTGTACATAAAAGGAAGGCTAAGGGCCACATTCTACTGGGGAAAAAAATGAAGGATGTCAGAAGTGCACCACTTACTACTATCAATAAAACTTTAATTAACTAAATGCTCTGTCTGGCGTCTTGCCCATGTAATAAATAAAAATCAGAGAGCCTCTCCTAAGTCATTATTACCTGTTATCAAAAATACTTATGTTTCTACTTACACTTCCATCCCACAGTGAAGCTGAAGAAAAATTGGCTAGCAAGACTCTATATGCAAAGAAATCTTGGTTATTCAGGTTACACGGTTCCCTACCTTTGCGTGTTTGCACTGGTGTCCTAAAGAGTCACCTTTATCAAGCCAATCTGTATTTAAAATCACCTTTGTATATACAAAAAGTATGGATCCCGCAGCAGGACTCCTGTTGACTTTGCTTGTAAGGTCTGCCCAGGGTTGACTCAATTTACCACAGTATGTGGGATGCCACCTGCAGAAGTCCTTGGAGAAGAAAATTCCTGTTCAGCAGAGCCTGTGCCTTGCCTCCTCCGGTACCATTAACCTGGTTCCTGTCGGTGCGAGGTCTTTCTGCAAGTACTGCTCAACCCAGTAAGTCAGGATTTAAACCGTCTGAGCAGGTATTGGGCAGCTGGTGGCTCAGCTCGCCTCCCCCAGGAGGAATGAACCTCCCCGCTCCAAACCTGTGCGGGGTTTTTGGTAGTTCTCAACTTTTTTTGGTGGAGACCAGTAACGGCCTGCCCAGCTCTCCAGAAGGGAATGATCTGGTATGAGTCCTGCCTGCAAGTGGTTGTCCTTTAGGTGCAGTTACAGTGATGAATAATGAGGAGGGAAACAACAAATTGGACTGCCTTGCTTACTTTTTGTTCCTGAATCTCCCGTTTTTTATCTCTAATCTTCAGGCTCAGCCAGTGAGGTTTAACTGCAGATCCTAACGGTGAGCTGGTTACGCACAGATCTGCGGGTGAAAAGTTAAGCTGTTAGAAGGGAGACTTGCCGTGCTGCCTGAGATGAAACAGTGTCTTCTTAGATCCCTATAGGGCAGAACGCATGTTACTGTGTCCTTCCAGAGCCCAGCTGTCAGAGCCGAAGTCGCAGGGGGTCTACAGGCACCATCCTGTACCGCATGAGAGGAGAGCGCAGGGGCAGCATCCGCACCGTGCTTGAAGTGCGGCCCTGACACCGCACTGCCGTTGGCTGCAGGTTTGGCGTGACTCTCCCCAGGTCATCCTCCTGTGGGCCAGCGCTGGGGGATTGTGGGGCCCTCTCTCCAAAGGGTCACCCCCATCACCTGCTGCAGGAACCGGTGGGACTGTGCTCAGGTTGCTCTTGCACAACAATGTGGGTGCTGGCAGCCAGGGATGAACTCCAGGCAGCATTACCCACCGCTGAGCCTGGCCTGAGCTTGACCCTTGGTTGGCCATTTCCCATAAATTGCAGACACTGTCAGAGTCTCCTGGCTCGGCTTTTCGTTGGCGCCGTTGTTGCAAGATTGCATTTTTAGTAGCTGCTTTTCACTAGCAGAAAAATGATTTTGCTGTGAATCAGAACTGACTTATAAGAAGTGCGTGTGGAAGATGACTCCCTAAGCCAGGGTGTCTCTCCCAGACCCCTAAAGCAGTTGAGGCTTACTGCACGTTAGCTGTCTTGCAGCTTCTCCATGACCCAGAGGGGGGTTTGCCACAGCTGATAGTAGCCTCTCATGACAGCCAGCAAAGGGTGGGGGAAAGGAAACATCATCCTGAAATCCCACTCCCGACAGATGAGAACCCTGGTGACCATGAAGTGGGATTCTCTGTTGAGAGCCGGGATTTCCCAGGGCTGCTCCTTGGGGCACAGAAAAATCCATCATTTTCTTCCAGCCCATTTTTTTCATTTCCTGGTTCACCACTCAAGTTAAATTTCCTTTTAAGTGCTGTTTATGTTTGCAGCTTTAAAAATGTGGGAAAGGCGCTCTCATGGCAGGCTGTAATATAGTGCTAGTAATTATTTTGGAGATGGCCCCTGCATTGCCTCTTGCCCTCTCCTCTGTCATCAGCTCCCTCCTGTGTTTTGTGAAGTTTTTGCTTTGCTGCTGACTGTGGCACGGCAAAAAGTGAGCTCATACGGAGCTCAAATTACTGTTGAACCAGTTTGGATCTGTTTAATGGAAACCTTCCTTCTCCAAACCCTTTTGCACTCATTTTACTTGTCATAAAACTTCTTCTGTTTGAACTTTATGAAAACAAACCAAAACTTTTTTCTGTGTTAGTTACAAAACAGTTTGGTTCCTTTCCCTGTTTTTGTTTCGTATTATTTACTTAACTGCTGCTAGAGTAGTGTCTTGGGGTAAAAAGACACTGCTTCTTAGCCAAACAATTTACATTTTTCATAAAGGGAGATGTATAACCAAACTCTTCATGAAATGAGTTAAACATCCATTCCAGCTCAAGCTTTAAATAGGAAGCGTGGATCATTTAAAAAGCCAGGAAAATTTGGACATGATAGAGTATGGATGCGATAATACTTTTCAGCAGCTGTGGAAATAAAGGAAAACGTCTGACTGGTTCTGGCAAAAGCTTGTATAAATTTGTAACTTGGGGTGTATGCATATGATCTCATGAAGCAGAGTGAATTTTTGCAACTGCATGTAACGCTGAGCGGTGTGTGAGCATCAACCCATATTTACAAAATCCTGTGGTAAGTGTCTCTTCAATTTTTTAATTTTTTTTTTTAATTTTCTCCTGAGGCAGGGATGTGCCAGGATCTGTTGTAGCCCTTGTTAAGTAAATTCTGTGTCATCTTTTGTATTCTTGTTTTGCTTTTTGGCTTTCTGTGCTACTGGCTAATCTGTTAGTGATACTTAAGTTTAAAGGGACCTCAGTTGCACAGTCATTCATGTGGAGGAAAAAAAAAATAAAATGTATATACATCTGAGTTTTTCTCTGAACTCCTTATGTTTCCTCTGGTTTTTGAGATGGTGTGATACCATCTAAGTTATTTTGGCAGGTTGTGAAAAGCTTTTTAAAATGGTCAGCCTTGCATTTATGCAGGAAAAGCTTTGGTATCTTCTGCTTTCAGAATTTCAGCGAAGCCACGATCACTGCAGAATCATTTGGGTATGGGTTCTCTCCAGTTGCTGTGTTTGACTTGTACAAGGAACTGTACACGTTTAAAAAAATTTAATAAGAAATAATAAGATATTTTAGCCCTACACACCCACTTCTCTGTACACATTCAGTAAATGAGTCTTATTGAGATCAATGGTTTCCTGTGTTTTATTAGCCCACCAGTTTCAGCTGATCCTCTAATCTCACATTTCTTTTTATAACTATTTTATAAGGAGAAGGACCCAATTAAACCAGTTCAGGTTTCTCTGTTACAGTGCTGTTATCCTTGCTCTCATCGTAACATGCCTGTCTTGGTTGTCCCTCTGCCATGCTTTGGAAGCCTCTGGCATGTCCCCCTGGCACTTCTGCATTTGTGCCGAAAGCTCCTACAGTCACTTATGCAGCCGTATCTTTTTGACCATCTCTGCCTCCTTTTATTCTGATGTGTACATGAAAGCACACAATCCCACATTTGCTTTGTATTTTTTAGCCAACAGAGGCCGAGATTACAAAGTAGTTCCACCTCTCTGTGTGGGACTGCTCTAGACACTGAAACCTCCCAAGGTGGAGCTGCGTGCCCCTCGCGTCCCCATGGCAATTACTGACTCCTGTGCCAGCCCCCCAAAGCAGGGATGATGTAGGGAGGTGGGATAAGAGAGGGGAGGGGGAAGGCGGGTGGCAGCTGCTGCAGGGTGATTAGGACAGCTTTTGCTATCTGATCTAGCAGCCAGGTGGTTTCTGTTGTCAGCAGTAAAGGTGAGGATACAAGGTAGGCAGGAAAGAGGGGCCATCCTCTATCTGCAGCAGCTATCGCCCAAATGCAGGTAGCTGGGCTGTAGCAGGAAGAAACGGAAGACTAGCTCTTGGGGCAGTGTGCCTCTTGAAGAATTGTTTTCCACTTCTCCAGGGAAGAATAATGCAGGTGAGCAGAGCCTGAAGACTCTCTGCTGGACATAAGTTTGACATGAATCTGATCCTGCTCTGGGTGCCTGGTGTGTGGTAAAGCAGCACTGCTGCGATCTGCGCTGCTCTGCTATTTAACTGGGAACTCAATGAGGTATGGAAGCATCCACTATGTTTGTGCCTTTGTGTTATTGTGCAAGCATCCTACCAGTGTTGTGATACAGGAGTGAGTCTTGTCCAAGATGAGGTCAGAGGAGGGAGTGTACTTTAGATTCTCTGTTGGGGATATAAGACTTAAACACTAACTGTAAATTCAAGATTGGCAAAGACCTGTTTCAGGATGGAATGTCCTATGATTTCAGTTTGTCCCCTTTGAGATCTTCTTTGAGTATTTTGTTGAATGTATATATGGGGGTAGGTCTTTAGGATTGTGTAGATCGAAACATTAATTTAAACTGGATTAGAAATGCATAAAAGTAATGGGGGAAAAATCTTATTTACAAGTAAGTTTAAAATAAATGTGTAGTTTAGCCATAATGAAATAGTCTAATTTAACCTCCCGTACCTCCCTAATCTAAGCACCTTAAGGCTTCCCCCCTGGCCCGAACATTTGTGACCTGTTGAAGTTTACTGGTTTAAGAGGTTGGAACCGTTTTTTGAGAAACAAGCAAAATTTGACGGTAGTTTTTCTGTAAAATTCAGAGATATTCTTGAATTTTTTTTTATTTCATTCAGTGAATTCAGTAACTAGTTATTTCAATTCAATAAGTAGTTATTCCAAAGCTGAGAAAGTGATGAAGAGTCAGGAATATGATTGAGATAGAAAAGGATAACTCTACTAGTTCTAAAATCTGGACTCAAGACCAAAAATAATCAAATTTATAACTTTAGTTTTATAAATTTGATCTATAAACAAAATGTCTGTTCCACTTTCTGCCCAGCCTGCTTCAGGTGATTTTTTTCTAAGTAAATAAAATCGGTTTCACTCTGATAGTTTTGTGAACTTACTCTGCCTTCGCTTATGTCTTTTAATGCAACCTTTGATAGGAATAACAGCTGAAAACGTGTTCACTTAGAACATTAGAACTGAGTCACTTTCCATGTGTAATAAAGAATTTGAATAAGAGTATGTTATATGTGATCAATTAGTGGTATAATTTACCTGCCTCTTCAGCAAACAAAAGGCTCATGTTACAGCAACCCTTCTGCAGAGAATAACTGAAATGTAGAAAATGCTACAAATATTTAACAATCAAGATTTCTGCTTAAATAATTTTCATTTTTAGCATCTGGTCATTTCTAGAATACAAATCAACACCAGTGTGTTTTCCTCTGATGTGTCTTGTTGAGTCCTTCTTAGCAGAAGTGAAAAATGGAGGCAAGGGGTTATTCTGAGCTTGCGTGTACTTTGCTCTTTATGTAAAACACTGAAACCCACAGACTGCAAGCTTTGGATATGCAGAAGTTGCCCCTGGCTGTGCAAGAAGATATTTAGATGTGCAGATCATGAAGAACCTTTGTGGCCTTTCAAGAAGGGACTACCTTGGTTAAAAACAAGTTTAAAAATTGAAGCTTGCTATGATTTCTTTCTTAAATCTAATAGATGCCTGGATAAAGGGAATTAGTCATAAGAAGAAAGTCTTAAAACTGTTTTGAATTAGATTTCAGAGGCGAGGGTTATGTTGGTCATCTAAAACTTTGGATTTCTCACCACCACCACAGTCAATAAATGGCAATCTAACATGACGTTCTGGGAAGATACAGTCTGGTCTGTAAAGGGCCGTATGCAACTTAGAACAGATGTGGTTTGGGATCATATTTAGCATCTGTGGCTGGTGACGAAGTAGTACATGAGAGGAGATGACTTGTTCTCACCAGCACAGGATGGTTGTAGATTCAGCTGATATGGACCCCATTATTTATGCGTGTTTTGGCTAGTCCTTCAGGGCTGAGTTAGAGAACGTAGGTCAGCTGCACCAGTGAGGCTCTGGTTTCCGAAAGAAGATTGCTGATCCTATCCCAGTGCTTCTTTCCAGTACCCTTTGGGCTTTCGGAGTGCCATTTGGAAGGCTTCATTAACAATCTGCTTCCTGGCTCCCTTCTGCCCAGAAGACTATTAGTCATCTGATATTCATTTGCACAAGGGCAGCCATGCAAAAGTTAGCATAAAGGATGGCACCTCTAAGGGAAGCAGAAGGGACGTTTCTGCTTCCCCGCGTCATCTCCAGCCAGCATCCTGCAGTGCATGCAAGGATGCACACAAGATGCATGGGCAGGAAAGGGACCTACTTCTGCACAGTCTCCTGTTCCAGTCACTGTGACCCTCTCACATGCCTTTTTGGCTCACTGGAGGAAAACACATGCTGCTTCGCATGTTTGCTCAGTAAATAAAGGCAATAGGTATCAACTATGTTACATCCTTCCAAAGCTGTAACAATTTCCCCCCCACCACCATCTTTACTATTAATCTGAATATTTGATATCAACAAAATCACAGTAGATTAAATAGCATTTTCAATTCCAACTGGATGTGGTTGCTGTAATTGTTGCCAGGCAGTATCTGAAGACATTTCTATCTAAATACAAAACCTAACCGATGGGAGAGGGAAGAGACTGCTAATGAGATTATGAAGTAAAATATCGACAAACGACATTCTCGTATCGTGGAGACTGGGGAAGGAGGAGAGCAATTTATGCAGAAGGAATAAAGAGACCTTGGTTTACATATTAATTATGGATTAAAATTTGTAGTTTAAACAATGGGATTTAATCTGTTAGCTGAATTAGGGTTTTATAGTTAAAGTATGTGGAATAAACTGAATTGGGGATAAATATTCAAAACATAAGTATGGCAAGTATTTAAACCAGAAGCAGAAAGAGGAAGGGAGAGAAGTAGGAGGCAATTGGGCTCTCTCTCTATAAGGCTCTGAGATTAGGTCTTGTGTATCCAGCTGAGTGTTTTGTTTGAGTTTTTTTTTCAGTCATGTTGATTATTGAATATTAATTTTTTTCTTAAGGAAGAAAAAACCTATGCAAGGTATGCATGTTTTTCTGGGAATAACAGAAAACAGCAATATATTTTTTTCTGTAGTTTAGGTTATCATCTTGCTTCCCATGTCTCACATGTATGGAAAAGTGCCATTGTAAATGCAAACAGAAATTTAATTAAGAAGCAGAACATTCTGATCAAAATTTGATGTATATTTAATACAGCTGATCACAGGGGTCAAGCTGAAAATTAAATATAACAGTATAAAGTGTTTCAAAGCCATGTGTCTTATTCTAAGTGCAGTGAATCACTGTGGTTTGTCTGGCATTTTAGGTGATTAAACAAACAACAGAGATGTGTTTACTACATTGGAGCTATACCCAAAACTGAAAACTGTATTAGAAAACTTGTACTGAAAATAAATAAATAAATAAAATACTACTTCAGGGCATGGGAGGAGAGGCCTTATTGTGTACTAGAGCTTCAAGGACACAGAGGGCTGCCGTCAGGATACCAGCACAGGTCAGTTGGCCATCCTGCTGTTGAATGTTCTAGTCTGTGTATAAACTTCATAGTGACTGAATAAAAGAGCGAGGGGAGAGGGAGAATCACACATTTATGCAAAAAGCATCATCTTTTAACTCTCAGAGTTTTAATGTGTTATTTTCAGTGTTGTGTCAGGTCTGTGCCATAACCACCTGATGGTTTCTTTAAGAGTTTATACAGACCTATGTTCATCCCATCTAGCACTACCCATCCAACTGAAGTGTCTCTATCTTCCTTTATAGTCGGCAAGAAAAATGCTTTTAGAGGGTGATTCAGACTGAAGCTGAGCCAGAGCTGAACCTCCAGAGGGTGGTAGCTCTTCAGCAAACTGCAGTGAACTGGGGTGACGGGTCTAGACCAGGTGGGAAGAATTCATGCGTATTCCATCTGCTGTTCAGTGAAGTTCCCAGAATGGCTTTGGATAGAGCTCTCGAATGCCCTTTGAGGACGTAGAATGCATCCTTTTTTCTCCTTTGAAGCCCTTTGAAAGGTAATTAATAATACACAGGCCTTTTCCTCTGAGAAGTCAAGGGTCACTGACAGACAAATTACCAGGGTTATCAAACGAAAACATATTTTAATTTGCTTTGCAATTTAAAACAACAGAATACTTCAGCATCTGGAGCACCCACCTTCTGTTAAATTGTTTCAACATCAAAGGGCTTTCACTGAGGATAAGTTTTCTTTTGTTTTACACGGTCCACGCTTCATTTTGGTTCTTGAATTCTGCATATGGCTGTTTCCTATGATGACACTTTTGTAAAGGACTTGTGCGTATTCCTGTTGTTTCTCACATGCATCCTTCTGTGCAGGCTTTGGATGGGGGAATGAAGCCATTTAATGCCTTAGTAAAGGGATTTTTGTGTACTGAAGAATAAATAGTCTTTATTTTAGAAAACATTTGCACAGTGATGGCATCTATTAAGCATAAAATGCTTCTATGGTATCCATTGGAAAGAATATCCATGAATAAAAAATGAACTACTGAATCGATACTATTACTTTTCATTCTCTGTATTCTTAGACTTGCCTGTTGCTTTTATTCTCTTTATTACCATGATGGCGGAGTTTTCCTTTCAAGAGAGGCAAGGTGGCCCTGTTATTCCCCATTGCTTTGTTTCATCTGCAGTGCACCCAGTAATGTGATAGGGAAGTTGGGAGTTACAGTTTCAGAACTGCACATGCAGATAGTTTGTCTTTAAAACAACCTTCTTCTCCCCTCCTTCCCGCCCCCCGCTTTTGCTTGGGTCTTTTGCCATATCGGCTCTTCCCTATTACCTCTTTTTATTATTTTGTTTTATGGTATCTTGTACATACTCTGTGAACACAAAGTAAATTGACGGCCTCTGAATCAGAGGCTATTACAGCATATTCTTGATTAGATGAGGTCTCCTGGCTCTCGCTTATATAAATCTTAAATAATCCAGAGCACTTTAGGTGTAAGTATAGTTTTAATAATAAAACTTACCCTGTGTTAAATTCCTGGAGATCTTTGTCTTTGTAACAGCAGTCCTCATCAGGGTTATTAACCTAGGGTTATTAACTTTCAGATGTTCAGTAAGGCCAAGTCTTGTTCACTTCTCTTCAGTATTCTTTCACTGATTTAATAAAATAGCATCATTATATCTTTGTTACACCTGGCCTGGACTTGTCTCTTGTGTGCAGAAGGTAGTGGTGATCTACTGTCTTAATTTCAAAATTTCCAAATTTTATGTGAAGTACAGTGGCCAGTGTTCATTGAAGCTGATAAACCTTCCTCAGAGGAAGGCTAGTTTGATAACAACAAAGGAACGAGGGTGATAGCGAGAGTCACTGGTTTGGAGAAATGAGTAGGTGTTAATGTTAAGTAGGCAAAGAATAACTGAGCGTATAATGGACAGGTAGCGAGAGTAACCCTCCAGCACTGACTTCTGTTCACATCGATTTTGTTCCCTTACTCATTTCGTGATCACAAAACTAGATTCTAATTTAGTGCAGATTTTTATCTTCCCCTTCCTTGTTAGCGTGGAGATGGTCACAGCTGGTGGTAGTAATGAGCCCACGTACTGTACAAAGTCAGGGGAGACTGCAGTTCATTGCCGCTGTGCCCAGCCCCATTTAATGAAGCTTTTTGAGAGCATGCAGCAGTAGTGTGTGCGTTTTATGATGATGACAGAGACTGTTAGGTTTTAAATGCATTTTCTTTCCAGAAGCACGACAGGGTTTTCATGCAGCTAGGTGCTGCGTTTAAGTTCACATCACAATTTCTATTATAAAACCCTTGTTTCCAGTAATGGTGCTGTGCAGCAGCCCTGTTACAAATTACGTAGTGGAAAACGGTTTTGTCGAGATTAAGAAAGGAAAAAATTTCAGCGTCTTCTAATATTATGTTCATTAAAAATATTGGAAGGGAAGAAAACCTCTGTGTGCGTGATTAAAATGGGTTTAAATGGAGTTTAAGGTGCTTGGAATAAGAGGCATGTCCTTCTCACTGTGGGAACGTGGGGAAGGTTAAAGGTAGAACAGGGTAGCGCTTTCCAGTATGTAAGGACTGTGAAGTTATTGGCATTGACCTAGAGTAGTAAACACGAATATTAGCAAGGCTTCTGTAGTGAGCAGGGCATATGCGTGACTGCAATGCCATTCTGCTAGAGTTAATTGCCCCAGTGCACCGGTAGCTGTGCCAACTGCAGGTTCTCTATATTGCCATTTCTATTAAATGTGATTGCTGATGATGAGCTCTGGCTCAATTTATTTGGCTTGGTGCTGGCGTGGTGTCTTCTGTTTTGTTGGTAATTGTCTCTAGCTTGGAAGGGAAACTCTTGGATCTCTACTGGTGGCATATTTGTGACTTGTAATAGACTTTTCTGTGACCTGGGACCACATGCTTCACAAAAATGGAAGAGGAAATTAATGGAACATCTGACCTTACTTTTTAAGGGTCAGACTTTCATTTTTACTTTCTTGACTAAAGTTAATCTGAGTTGCAGTGACTTTTTGACTAGGGTGAAGCACTATCTTGCCTTTATTTTTCTTTTCCCAATTTAAAAAAGTTTCATTTCCTTCATCTGTGAAACTAATTCTGGATGGTGCATAAGATAGTCATTCCTTGCTCGTACACTCAGATCTAAACTCATAATAGTTGGAGGCACTTTGTGGTATTCAGTTAGTGGAAAAGGAAGCCTTGAGTTAATCAACTCTTAGTAAATGAAATCTTAACGGTTGTATCGACAGACTTCTAGTGCTGGCCCTGTGGACTGTCATAGCAATTCAGCAGCATGCAGTAATACTCACTTCCAAACTGAAAGTCTATTAAAAAAGAAGTGCTGTCTTTGCATGACTTCAGTTCTAAATCATCTGTATTAATTTCTAATTTCCTATTTTTAATGTAAATTAAATGAATAGTTGGTTTAGAGCTAATAAAGCAAACGGTATGTCAGATTTTTAGAGTGAGGGGGGATCTTCTGGCATTAATGCTAAACAGGCTTATGTCTTATTCAGCCTACAACTTTAGTCTGCCAATCAGACTTTGTTTTTTCACATATTTTCTTAATAGCTTGCACATTTGGGGATTGCTTTTTACAAGAATCAATGTAAAAAATCAAATAGAGGTGATTCATCAAGATCTGTTCTGATTATTAACAAAGGCTATATGTATGTGTGAATATAAATGTATGTACATGTGTATCTGTACGTTTATGTGTATGTTTTAAAACAGCAGGCTTCAGGCTTTAACCACATGCAGAACGTAATCACATTGTTTTTTCTTGGCCACGTTTGTGGCCAAGAAAGGGACTTGGGCAAGAAATGGACTGTTTATTCTCCTTTTAAGTCCACAAATAGACTTGAAAGGAAAATAAATAGATGCAAGCAAGAGAGACACTTGGGATTATAAGAACGTCTAATATTCTCCACTGGAGTTAGGGTCGTCTTTTTCCAATGATGGAAAATTCAAGAGTCTTCTGTTACAGTTTAAGTAGGCAGGATTTGAAATTATGGCACATCTAGAAGTGTAATAGATGGTCAAATGCAGAAGGGCTAATCTTACAAGGCTCAACTGGGACTTGCATGATCTGCCTTCAGTTTCCAGTTCTACCTAATTTCTCATACAGCTTTGGGCAAGTGGCTTGATTTCTGTTTGTTTGTTTTTGTTTTGTGGGTTGTTTTTTTTAATGTTCCCCATCTTACGAAATAAGGAAGTTTGATCTCAGCTCTCCAGAGTGCCATCAAGTTAAATTGGGAAGTGTTCAGTGGATGAACACAGGCTTCTGCTCCGAACTTTAGCCCTGGGCTACCGTGATAACCAGTTAGGTGGGGAGAAACATCTCCAGAAAGTGACTCCAGATTTATGCCCTTCAGAGCATGAATGAGCAAGTGAATATGAGTTGCTCAGGAGCTGTGACGTATTCTCTCTTTCTTTTCTACTGTTACAGCCTTTTTCTATTCTGTGTGCTTCTTCCAAGCAGTCAGGGAGTCGCTGACCTAGGTTTCCTCCAGCACTTGATCCGGGTGGGTGCGCTGCTCTGCTTTTCAGTTGTTGGCTCTATTTCTGCTGTTTGTTCCTGCAAGTCACTTGAAAGACTGATGTTTTGATACAAAGCGCATCTTTTTTATATATATTCCCATAGTGCTACCAGCTATAATGACAATGTATTATAAATTCCATTTTTGAACCTGGGGGGGGGTGTGTGTGTAGGTGTGTCAAGGGGCACTGCCTTGCAAGCTGACTGCCTGCAGAAGTGCATGCTTCTAAGTACGCAGTGCAAAGCGATTCCAGAAAGCTCTTAAGACTGGAAAAATAGCTGATGTCAATGTCTAATGAGAAGTCTTGTGCTGATTTAAGCATATATTGAATTAATTTAAATAACTGTGAGAACGTGTACTACCAAAGCCACTTTTCTCAAGGCCTAATTACTTTTTTAAGTCTTGAAAAACTCATCTTGTGCATGCACGTCTACAATTCTAAACATCTTTAAGATACATGTAGATTAATGAAGTGTCTTGAGAGTGCTTGCCTATACATGCACTTAACCTAGATGGATGATGAACTGAATATATGAATGCTTCATTACAGAGCGACAGAGGCAAGTCTGAAGTTTATAATTTGAACGAAGAAAGCTGGTACTGACTTTCATATGTGTCCAAACTGTGCTCGCATGTCTCCTTGCTAGGAGTCTGCCATGCATTTGCAGTCTGATCTCATTCCTCTCCAGCGGGAGCAGATGGTGATTCTTGAACTTGGCCCAAATTCCTAGAAAGTCACTGCACTGACATTTTGTAAAGGTGTGAGAGGGAGTGGGAATTTGGATGGCAGAGGGTGCCATAGCAGAGAATGATACAAGGAAGAAGCAGCAACACTTTCCTTCACTTTATTCAACACTGCGACGATGACTCTGAATAGAAAATTTTTTAGTGTGGTGGAATTCATGCTTCTCTCCCTTGCCATCTAGGTGCCATATCAAACAGATCCTCTTTGCTTGATTTTTTTTTTTTATCCCTCCCCAATGTAATTAGCTCATAATTGTAATTCTTAATGACACTTTCAAATTGGAATATCCCAATACTTGAGTCTTTCCCTCCTCCCTCCCCAATTCGGATTTGTGTGGGCATTTTGGCTACCTTGCAGATATTTTGACAAGGCCTATGAAGAAGATGGGTCTGACAGCCACATGCAGGTATTTCTTATTCCTCTCCCCCCCTCCACATGTCTGCCTGTTTCCTTGTGGTCTCAGCATTGCTGCTCCCCTCCGGGGGAATCTGGGAGGGAGTGCTCAAGTCCCAAGCGATTCTGAACAAGAACGTGACTTTGGCTCTGCTGCCTGTTATCTAATGGAATAAGCAGAGATGAGTTTATGTGTATTATTGTAAATGCAATAGGGGGGAAAAAATCTGAGATGTTATATTTAGTAATAATTATTTTAAAATTTTCCACATGGAAATGTGATTCTGCCTTTTTTAACAGGCTATTCTCACTTGCAAGCCAGACTGGTAATCCCATTTGTCCACAGCTTTACTGATTGAGTTCTTGCTTTGCTTGAGGGGTTGGAGATTTTGTGAGCAATCTTACAAGTTGGTCAACCCTAATTTAAAACAAAGTGTTTAAGAGAACAGTGTGTGCTTCTGATGGAGTAACTTCTAAACACAAAATTCTCTCGCTTCTCTCAAAACATTAAGTATTCACACCAGGAAAGGTCTGGTAGCTTTCCTTTAAAATGTGTGGCTTCAGCCTCAGCACCGGCAACATTTTGTGTTAGATTGAAATTGCCATATTGTATCAGACTACAGTTGGTTATTTATTTATTAGATACCTACTTGTGTGATGGGCTTTTCAAAGAAAAGCTGAGCACATCTTTTGTTCTAGGTAGCATTAGTTTAATATGTGAAAACCTGTGCCTCTGTGTGTGTGTAAAATCACATACTAAGCTGAATCACTGCTTTGGAAAATATTTTCAGTTGGTGAACTCAATTTTTTGCATTCTCTTTTTTTTTTAAGTTTCAGTTTATCAGTTATTTTGTTCACTGTTCCAGCAAAAAATCAGATATTGTAAATGTATATGTTTTAAGTCTCTTGGATCAGATGAAACTGTGTAACAGAAGATTGAAGCAGGAAAGGGAATTGCTGGTGAGTGATTAGATGTATGCTGTTTTTCAGTATCTAGAAAGAAAACTGGCAGATGTGTAGGCTGCAAACCTGCTATCTATATAATGCAGGCTGTTGGAGTTATTATCCATAATACCCAGCTCTGACTAGCATGGACTAGTCTTGCGTGCATCTCTATAGTATATGAGTCATTTGCTGCTCTCCTGAATGCACAGGTTTCTGTCTCTTACTAACTGCTTCCTTCTTTGGCTTTCTTTACGACAAAATAGCCAGCACTGAAAATGGCTCATGTACAACCACCTTGTGGATGCGAATGTACTGAGCTGCGTCCTCAAAAATTACGCGACAGCTTCCAGGCGCCTCTGGCATCGGTACAGTGCTGTGGTCTCCGCTTCAGTGTGCCATGTAAACCACGTAGAGTTTTTACCAGGCAGTCATTCAGCCTAAAGGCACTCCAGTCCTGTATGAAACATGTTGCTGTTTGGCTCTGCTGTGTCAGCAGAGCAGTTTAGCAGTACAGCTAGAAGACACACCAAAGAAAATGCAAAGAATAGTCTGTCTTCCAAGTTAAATGTTCAAGCAGCTGCTTTGGAGCAGCAAGCCGGCTGGTTCCTATAAAACCAGTTATCTGCATGCAATGGATAATAGTATCTTGCTGTTGAATCTCCTTCCTCGTAAGGAGCAGACCTCAGCTGACATTTCTCATGCTTTTTACCCGTTTTCAGGCCTGCACATGTGTTTGTGGTGTGGTTTTCTTTTAAACTGTATGATACAGTTCCTATAGTGAGTCTTAATTTAATTCTTGTCTGACAAAGGTCCTCTTGTCTGTTTTACACTAAGCATATGCTGACATCCACTCAGGTCTTTTCATCAAGTATTTGGCAGTGTGATTTTGTATGAAGAGTTGTTCAGACCATGCTGACTTATACTTGCTGAAAGATCCGGCCCACAGTGTATATTTCTCTCTGGGTTTTGATTTACTCAGCATTTGGAAGATACATACAAATATTGGGGGGGAATAACCTTCAGTATTCAAAATCTGTAATTGTTTCTTTATTTCACTCTTAACTATCAGGGTTATATTTAGTTTGCTATATAAAAATAAAAACGGTAATCTGCACTTGCTGATACGCAGATTGTATAAAGGATTTAGAAAGCTATGAAAAAATTTCATGTGCTAAATGAACTTTAGGCTTTTGGCAACTGTGAGGTTAATGGTTCACTACTGAAAGCTTTATAATTGCTGTCCCTCTTGGAGGGACTGTGCCTCAAGGGATCGCTGGAATAAAGGAGACTGCTTGGATCCTGCCTATCTTGTTACTTGTTCAATGGCAAGTTGGGACCTAATAAGAGATCACCTGGTATTTTTTTTAGCCTCCTGTGGAACGTAGGTTTCAGTAGCAGCTGGTGAGCTGTTAGACTTTCCTAAGTCTGCCCTAGAAATCCCCGGGACTGCTGGCCACGGGTGTTTTGTCCAAGATTCAGGTAATGTGCAAGCAAACAGTTGTGCAATTCTTGCACTCCTACTCCTGCATACGCTATATGGGATTCAGCTTAAACAGGTTTGCATACAAATGTCCTGGATCCCTCATTGTGTCACTTGCTTTTCGTGACACAATTTTGCAATAGGCATTACTGTCTGTCTGTCTTGTTACCTTGCGAGGAAACTAAATTCATGCCGTCTTTCACAGTGAATAAGCCCCGAGAGTTTATCTGCAGTGACCTGTTTTATTGTTGTCTGAGCTTTGCACATCTGCAAGACTCGGCTTTTTTTCTTCCCATTAACACAGATGCAGAACAGGTGGATGTTTTTATGAAACGGATGTGACATCAGAGTAGATGTTTGAGAGCTGAGACTGAATCACTGAATTTTTGGTACTCGGTGTCCATCTTTGCTGTAGTCGCAGTGTGTATTTCACAGTTAGCACACAACTGAGTTATGGGCAGAACTGGGAATTGAAACTGGGGTGGCCCTCTGACTTCCAAGGTGGTAAGCCAACACATTCTGGATGTGATACAGCCACTTCTAGAGATACAGATACAGAAGCTGTAGTTACAGAAGAGCTCAGCATTACTCCAGCTTCTGCATCCTTTTTTTCCCCGTCTGAACTTTTTAAGGAACAAGTGGCTGACACACCAAGTGAGCAAACCTGATAGGCAGGGATGAGCTTCCAAGTGAAATTAAAGGCAAGGCTTCTGTAACCAATATGAAGAAATGTCGCCATTTCCCACTTCCATCAGCTGGGGCAGAGCTGGCTGTTGCAGCAACTGGCTGCTTCTTGCTGAAGCGGAGCAGTTGTTTTTATTGCAGCTGCCGATGTGAGACTGGTTGGGTCTTCGGGAGAGCATGAACTGGTGCAGGACACCTCCTGCTTAACTGGGACAACTGTGCTTGTTGCCTCTCAGAAAATAAGGGCAAGTGTGTTGGAGGAGAGCAGGAAAGTCCCGTGCGCGGGCAGCTGTGAGAATTCAAGCCCCGGGATGGAAAGCTGCCAGCGTAACCACGACGGTTACAACAGCTCTAATATGGGTCACGGGGAGACTCGTGCATTTGTCACTCGAGAGATACCCTGCCTGTCACTTGTACAGAAAGGAACAGAGCTGCTACAGACACTGCTTGTTCAGTACTTTAGCCTTTTCTTGGTGCTTATGTGATTTAATGAGGATTTTTAATCCCAAGGACCAAATTGTTCAATTTTAGTTTTATGTTTTATGGCTTCTAAGACAATGCTTTGCAGGTCTCTCATTAATGCCTTAATTCAGAGTGATGATCCAAGGAGGAGGATTAATAATAGAATTTAACATTGTTGCTTTTGATTTGAGAACTACATGAAGAACGGTGTCAAATTAAAATACTTAGCATTTTGTGTGTTGCTCTTTGTAGTGTGAACTCTTTTTGTGACAAGTGACATTAATTTTCATACAATTCTGGAAGAAAGAAATCGGGTATCTATTTCTAATTGCTACTGGTTAGGAATGTGATATGTGTGTAATGCAGGATAGATTGATTAGACTCATTATGACATGAAATGAAAATGTCAGACCACAAAACTAAGCAATAGAGTTGTTGCATTTTTTATTACACTTTTGCCTTGGGTTTTGCATAATTCAAAAGGGATCATACACACAAAAAATAACCTTGCCCTGAAAAACAGAACATCAGAGAAGAAGAAAGCCCTCTCAATTATTGGAATAAACTGAGTCCCAGGAGATTGAGGAGTATGATTTGTCTGAATAATTGCATGCAAAGAAAAACATGGGGAAAGAAATAGAAGAAATATGTATTCTGGTTTAGAATCACAATGAGGAGACTGGGCTGCATCTCTTTACAAGCACAAGATTGTTTTCAGGACTGCGGCAGAAGCAATGGAAGCATTTTCAAACAGATCCTACTGATGCCATGCCTGGAAGATGTGGAAGGAAAAAATTGTTCTTATTAGTGTGTTATTTTCTTTAAATAAGCTGCAGCACCTTGTTACAAGAATTGACGCCTTGCTTTAATAATTTAAAGCTTTTCTAGGGCTAGGATCTGATGTTCAGACCCTTCTCCCTTTACATTACTGCAGAAACACCATCAGTAGCACTGTTAGTCCTGAATCCTTCTGTGCTGGTGAGAACCATCCAAGTACTATTTTTGCAAAATGGCACGTTTAATGGCTTTCCCTGCCAGCTTCCCCTTTCCTCCCTCCACAGGCTCCATTTCTGGATTTGTGCCCTGGGAGGTTTTGGAGGCAGGGGAGCTGGGAGCTGTCTGCTCCGTGGGAGACTCTTCTGAGCCTGTGACTTTGTGGTGGGAAAACAGAGGGGAGGAGAAGTACGTGCTCCTGTGCCATTGCAAGGGGACTTTGTCACAAGCTTGTAAAAGCTGGGGGATGGAAAACAGGCTTGATCAGAGCAACACTGGAGAGAATAGCGCTCTCTGGGAACAGAGTGGCCTCTTCTGTATGGCAGCGGGAGGGTAGACCCGCTGCCTCTCAGTGCCTGTCATGGAGAGGAAGGCCTCGATGAGAGCATTGCAGATTTTCTCATGACCTTTGTGGTCTCCTCCAGATGTGCTAAAAATATCTCCTGCAATGGAGATCTGTTGAACAGATTTTTTATTTCTGCTATGTTTGACTCTTGCTCTAAAAAAATCATCAGTCCTACCTGTTTATATCTTCTGCTGTCCCCACATTAGCAAAGGCTCAGCTCTGTGTTCACATAGGAACTAGCCAGCTAGTTTGATGTTCTGTATATTTATTAGCATTAAAGGCTGACACCTGGAGCTTAAAACGAGATGAACAATGGGGTTTAAATCATGTCTTGTTTTGTACTGAGATCAAGAGTGAAACATTTTGGCTCAAAAACCTCCAAGGAAGGAGGAGGTGTCGGGAGTGTGTAGATGTGCTACAGCTCGCCTTGGGGCAGGGAAGGGGTGAATGGCCTCTTCAAGTTCCTTCCAGCCCAGTTTTCTATGATTCTGCAAAAATGTGATTACAATGGCTGTTAGCTGTCCAAATTGCTGGAGATAAATTGCTTTCAGCAACTTGTGTGTGTTTATGGCTGTTTTCATCATTTTAGTTGATGCAGTCTTGCAGGAGAAGTGTTACGGGTGCATTTGTGCAGGTCTCCAGCATCATGCTACTGCGTAGGAAGGTTAACCGAGGCCATTGCCCTTGCCAGTGCTTCTGCATATGCGACTCCATGGAGAACTGTAATATTAAGAATTGTACGCATTCCCTGAGTGAGTCAGATAAGCTGAGGAGGATTAATTGATTTTAGTAGACTGGCTCCAGCTCATGCCAGCTGAGGGTCTAACCTGATGCTATTTACAGTAGTATTTCATCTGATTGTGTAATCTCGATGTAAAAATTTGTAATCTCTTGAATGCATGGGTCTGATTTTCCAAGTACACCTGCAATTTCTGAGCTCCTCAATTCCTGGTGCCCAAGTTGAGCTGCATATAAAGTGGCCTTTATTTAAGACTGCAGATACTTAGGTATTTAAAAAAACCCCAAACTAACCCCCCCCCCCCCCCAATCCCTCCCCACCCCTAAAAAACCCCTGAAAACAAAAAAATGAAACAACAACCCCCCCCACCCCCCAAATCCAGACTGTAAGAATATCAGGTTGATCACCTGGAAACAAAGTGTTCTAAAACACTGTCTTCAAATTTTCCACCTATTTAATACTGGGAACTATCTGTTCCAATATGTTTTTAAACAAGTGCTCTGGAAACACCAGTGAAAATGTTTCAAGTGTTTCCTCACAGACCTATTTTCGTAGAATTTATTCTGAAACTCATCTTTGTTGAAAAACATCTCTGGGCCAGATTTATCCCTGGAGTAATTTTCCTTGATTTTTAATAGCATCGCAGGAAGGGTGAATTTGGCTTGTGTTTTAATTTAAAACACAGGAAATATGTACAGCTACAGCACATCTTTGCACAGGGTATGGTACACAAGGGGAAAACATGCATGATTCTATCAGTACTTTGTTAATTTAATTATAACAACAGATGCAGCATTTAATCTATTTGACTTTTGTTATTGAGTTACTAAATCGTACTCAAAGAATATTTTTATTTTCTCCAGCTACAGCACCGAGTGAAAAGCCTCACAGCTTCTTGAAATGCTAAGCAGCTTTGCAACTTTCTCTCTCTCTGCATCAATAATCTAATATTTTTGCTGATAGCACTTTGTTTTGAAACTGGGAGATGTAAATCTGTCTTCCGTTCTGCTTGTACCAACACCTATTTCCTCCTGTGTTCGCAGAAAGAAAAATGCCACAAAAGAGACCTTCTTCCTCTTTTCCTCTTTTTTTTTTTCATTCCCTCCCCTCCTCCCTTTTTAGGTTAGAACATGCTCAAAGTTAATTTAAAAACAGAGCTCTCTTGGAGATGCAGTTTAGGCACATTTATGTTCAGTGGCATTTGGTGTGTGTTCAAGAAAGCGCTTCCATTAAAGGCATTTCTCAAATTGGAAACCAGAGTAGTAAACTAATAAGTGCTATTTGTGTTTGGTGGCCTGGAAATGACAGAAATATTTCCATTGGTATGTCAAGTGGTGCAATTTATATTGCCTTCAAACAGAAATCCGTGCTTCTTGCTTAACCAGGACGCACAGAAATGAGATGTTTCCAGCTGTGCAAGCTGAGCCTGGTGGTGGTATGTGGCCACATCTGTGGTTAAGGACAGCAGTAATTCTGCTTGAGGGCTTCCTTCACTCGTGTGGGCGTCCTGGGTCCAGGAGGGCTCTGTCACCTTGGGTGCGGTATCTTTCTCAACGGTGGACTGCTTTTGTTCATCAGTACAAGCACCCTCAAAAACATGTTTATCCCATCCTAAAATAAATGTGATCAGTCATAGAATCACAGAATGGTTTGGGTTAGAAGGGACCTTTGAAGTTCATCTAGTCCAACCCCCCTCCCATGGGCAGGGACATCTTGCACTAGATCAGGTTGCTCAAAGCCCTGTTCAGTCTGACCTTGAACATTTCCAATGATGGGGCATCCACAGCTTCTCTGGGCAACCTGTGCCAGCGTCTCACCACCTTCATAGTTAAAAATTTCTTTCCTATGTCCAGTCTAAACCTACCCTCTTTCAGTTTAAAACCATTGCCCTAGTCCTGTCATTACAGGCCCTGATAAAAAGTCTTTCTCCATCTTTCTTATAAGCCCCCTTTTTATATATTGAAAGGCTTCAATAAGGTCTGCTCAGAGCCTTCTCTTCTCCAGGCTGAACAAGCCCATCTCTCTCAGCCTTTCTTCATAGGAGAGGTGTTCCAGCCTCTGACCATTTTCATGGTCCTCCTCTGGACCTGCTCTAACAGGTCATTTCCCGGAGGTGCTGTTTGCTTTTCTTCTCTACGCAAAAAGTCTAGATTGGCTTAGACCAGCCCAAAGGACCAGCTTCGTCTGGGTACATGTCTTTTAGATGTCACTGTTAGATGAAGTGGATCGTCCCACTTACTGACTGTGTTTTTGTTCCACCCATGCCCTGCTCCCGGTGTTAGCTAGCCACTTCCATGCCAGGAGCTGAGTGTTTCTGGCCAGGTTTGGATGCTTGAGAAGAAGGGGTGGGGTGTGCATCCGCTGAGCAGTCAGTATTGTGGATCCACTGGGCTCCACAGTGAGTTCAGCCATTGATGGTATTGCACTACTCTTTGGGATTCTACATACAGGACTAAAAAATAGTTTTCACCATATAGCATTTACTATATAGTAAGTTCATGTAGTGATTGATAAGAAGTTCTGGCTCCTCATTGGATTTCAGATGAAGAAGACTCAGATGTGTTAGACTTGGTGACCCTTCTCTCCATTCTTTTGAACGGTTTGGCTTCCAGGTATGAAAGTCCTTTCCTCTCTTCAATTTTCCCAATCATTGGGACTTTCTGCAGTTGCGTAATGGTTTAGTCACCTTCCTGCATGGGAGGGAAGGGGTTATTTTTAACCCGTATGGTGCAGGTAGCAGGGGTTCTTCTTCAGTTCAACTTCCCTCATGCCGTAGATCGCAGGAGCGCATTGCTCTGGTTCTTTAGATGACTACTTCAGACCGACGACATTAATGGCACTTGCAGTCATTTTGTTATCTAGATAATTAATCCACAAGGTATTGCACACAATGCGGTGAATAATACAGGAAATTATTAAACTGAGTATTTTCCATTGTTTTACATTATACAGTATGTGAAGCTGGAAGTAACTGGCATACTGGAGATATTGTAGAAAGCAGCGGCAGGTTTGATTTGTTCAGTATTACTGTAGTTTATGAAATTTGGGTTGGATTTTCTAACTGTTTTGATTTTTGAAGGGACCTTTCCTACTGCTATTAAAAAGCAGTTTAGGAGGTTAGGCTCCCTGGACTTCACATAACTCCAGTGGAGGAAGGCAAGTGTCTCTGGGAGCTGCTTGAGAGCGATGATATTTGACGTTAGGTGTTCAGCATAGCTGCTTTGATTTGCCCTCTGGATAACCATGCTAATGCTATAAGGAGCTTGCTTTCCTATTTTAGCTACAGCAATTAAAGGCCTAAAGGTAGGTGACATGAATGCTTCTATAAATATGTATGTTTTAATCAAGCCATTGTTTATAATTAGATAATAATCATAATGGTATAAACAAGGGTTAGAGTGGGATTAATAAAAGGTCTTAAGCGAGACAGAGACAAGTGGTTGATGTCTTAAGTTTTTAGCTGAGGTCTTGGGTGAGATTAACAGAAGGTGTCTATGGCTGAACTGCGTTGATTTATCTGATGTAAAGAAGGGGAGAATGACATATGAGAATGTGAGTGAAATTCTTGTTGCCTTGGCCTTCCGTGTGTCTGCCTTACTCATTTAACATACTGTCTCCTCCTGCCTCTCAAGTCACTTGTTGAAGTAATGCAGCTGTCCCATGGGAGTTTTTTGGGAAGGAATATTTAAAAGACACCTTCAGAGGTTTTCTCTAAAATGGATGTCAGCACGCTCTAGCAATGGAAATACCCCCTGGGGGAGATTAAAGAACTCTGAAATTATGCATAAAACTCTTTTTCTCGATAAGAGCCTGTGCTCTAGCCTCTACGAACTTTTCTGTTGTGACTCTACTGGAAACAACTAAAAAGTTTGTTAATCTCCCTACTAGTGAGGCTGGTACTTCTGATGGTGGACAGGCACGTTTGCTGGCATGCACTTTAATAAACCCACTACTGCCGTCTTGCAAAGTTCATCCATTGACTTCAAACTTTTAATGGTCTTATTGTTATTTTTTAATCACTGTGTGAATTTAACTAAACATTGTTTTCCTGGAAGTGCGGGTTTTCAATGGTAGTAAATGTTTATGTTGAATAGAGGCCATAGGAAAACATTGAGTACAGTAGGATGCGGATCAAAATTAATTTGCAGATATACACTTCCTGAATCAAAATCCACAATCCTGTACAACCACAAAGACTTATTGTTTGTTCCACCAGGCCTCGAGGTGTATGTTTAATTAGGTGTGTTTGTGAGAGGGAAGTGGCTCTTGAAAGAGGGTGTTTAACCTGAAACTGTGGAGTTAGCTTACGTACAAGATGATGCCGTTTGGTGGACTCTCATGGAGGTGACTTTCACCTTCTTCAAAGACACATAGTATTGCATCTCATGCAGCCCAACTTTGCAGCAAACAGGTTAGTAGTGCTGGCAAGGTGAGGTTTGGGGATGAAGGTGGCAACTGACATCTGTTTTTGCTGGAAAACCTAAACCAGAGAGTTAACTAAAACGTGAGCGGGATGTTACCTTTGTGTGAAGGACGACCTGAGGGTCATGTATCTCTGGAGGGATGCAACATTGACTGAGAGCAGTAAAAGATAAAATTTCCAAAAGTTCTCCTATTTTGTAAGCCCCGAAGCCCATTGGCTTCCAGGAAGATTTAGGATATAAAATGGGGATAATGATTCAGCCCTCTGTGTAGACTGTAAGCTTGTGGAGCATAATGAGTCTCTCAAGTGTGCGTGGACAGTGAAGTTGCTCTCCTTTTGGTTCTAATTGCTGTTTGTAAAATAAATGTATAATATAAGCTCTAATGAAACTTGAATAATAATGATTGAAATCTTGTCATTTCAGCCTTTTGTAACTCCTTCCTCATTGCCTGTGTATATCATGAAAGATGAAGGAGCTGGGATTTTTTCTCTGACAATGTTCTTAATAGAGATATTTCACTTCTTCACTTGCACTTTTTAGTCTGATCTGAATTGTTACTGGGATTCTAACCTTTTCCTGCAAATTGTACTGCTTTGTTTGTAGGGTTGAAGTGGTATGATTCTCCGCACTAGTTGTGTTTATGCTGGTACAGCTGTTCCCAGTCTGGAATAACTTTGCTTGATACTGATACAGATAGACCCGTGTGCTGATTTTCACTAGTACATTGCACTGGCAGAGGTTACACGATCCCAGCTGGCAGTGTCTGATTCTTCTGGGGCTTTTGCTTCCTTGCAGGGCCTGTTTGCTCACGCGAGTGCAGCACAAGCCGATCGCTGCTGTAGAGTTTCTCAAATACGGCTGATTTGGGACTGGCTGGAGCAAGCTATCATTGGCTGAAAAGATCCTTAAGATGCACATCTGGTTGAGCTAACGCCGTGTTCAAACCATGTTCGCCATGTTCAAACGTTTACCAGTTGTAGTTTGGTGCCATTGGTACCTGCGATGTTGCTGCTCTCAGCAGCGCTGGAAAGGTGTAGGTGAGAGAACAAGAAGTAATAATGACAAACCTGTGCAGGGGAAGGCTCCCGGATGACTTTTGAGAGCCCGATTGCTTTCATAACCAAATGCATTTCTAAACTGGAAATGGATCCTGTTGCTGTCTGGCAGTAAAAAATGCTGCCTTTGTTGTGTTACTGTGTAGCTTTTCTGATCATTTTGTTGGGATCAATATTAAAGCAGGTGGGACAACATCCTCTGTGCAGGCAGGCTGCTGGGTTCAGTGTAGTGGATAGGAATCCTGTGTTTATAACATCATATATCTCGATGATATGAAAAAAGCTAAGGCTGACTTGTTAACATTCACATTAAAGGATGACTGTTAACATTCTCTTGATGGAACGGGACTTAACTGTAGCAAACACTTGCTGTAATCTTAAACACTGTGGTAAACTCACATTGATGTAGTGGCTGAAGATGCAGTATTTACACCCTGCTGAGCACTGAGACTGTTGAGGAGTACATGCTGTTTTGAAAAGGACAGATTTTGATAAATGGGTCTCTGTCTTATTACTAAAATGCTCGAGAAGAACTTGCTGTATTCACCAGTGGGATAGGAAAGCCCTCAGGCTCCCAGCTCTCATTCTGGCTTTTCAGTGTGGATCTTCGTCTTGGAGTTGTTTCTGAGAATGTATTTACTAGTGCAGCTTACAAAAGCATGTGTTTAATGTGTCTTTTTTTGGTTTAGAGATGATAAATCCATAGACAAATAACAAAAAAGAAAATACTAGGGACTTTGCTAATAACTTGGGAAGGAAGAAACTCATAAAAATAGGCTTGGGGTGAAAATGGCGTCAGTCTTTCAGGCATAAGAATCGTAAATCCCTGGCATTTCTTTTGCAGCACCAAGAAGTTCACAGCCTGTGTGTTACTAACTCTAACATCTTTTCTAAATTTTCATCTCCGTATCTGTTAATCCATAACTTTTTAGCTTATTTTAAACATCATCAATTTCATTTTCTAAACTTCAGCAAATTACCTATTTGGATTTTGCCACTTGATTCTAAAACAAGCATTTGTTCCATCATAAAAAAGAGTGCTTAACGTGAAATGGCTCCAAAACTTTCGACAAAATGCTGCCTATAATAGAACAAAGCATAGCGTTGTCGTAATTTATGATGTTTCTTACTGAGCCGCTCATCCAAAAAAGCGTGTTTTGGTCTCTCAGCATTTGGTATCCGACATGTTGTCTTGTGCTGACAACCACAGCCTGTTCCAGATTAATTTAGGCCTCAGCGACTTGCTCAGCATCACAAATCCAATTGTTGGTAGAGCTGAGAATAGAGCCTCTCTTCTGTCGTGACTCGGTTCCTCACTGTAATTATGGGGCAGCTTTCCTGCTGAGTGAACGAGCCTCTGTTGTGACCAAGCCCGTTATAATGAACAGGTCCCACTTTATATTTTGATGAATTCCCCTTGCTCAGTAATTTCTTTGCAGTTTTAAAACACAATTCCTCAGTGAGTTGTGGCAAAACATGATTGTCTAATTAAAAAAAAGCAGCAGATGTTAATTTTCTGCTTTGGCAATCCGGAGTTCTCCACTACTGGTTAAGCAAGCAGGTTGAGAAAGTGATTGTGTTGTAAGATGATGGACAAGCTGCAATGGATGTAGGAACTTGAGCAACTTGGGTTAAAATGTTTGAAAGTGTTGTGGAAGGTTGGTTTGTTTTACTCAGATTTATAGGACTAGTAACAGGTCAAGCATTTACAGTAAAGGAAAGGGGCTTCAACCTCCTTTTGTTTTTTAGAAATGGTGCTCACATTTGCAGACCACCTTTCCTGTAGTGAGGTACAACTGAAGAATCAAGAATGCATGAGATGCCTACACAGACACCAATTCCCCTTTCGCCCTTGATCACAAAGACAGTTCCTCTCCTTCTAATGAAGTCCATTACGTCTTTGTAGGTTACGCAGTCATGGAGAAAACTAGTAATTAATTTAGCGATAGAAAACATGAAAGGCAGTGCTCGCTGGGATGTGACACGGCGAGATGTGTTCACTAGAGTGCCAAGTATTCACCTGTGACCATTTGTTGGAGTGTCTTCTGATTGTAAAACAGAGGTATGCTTTTTAAAAAACATGGGGGTCGTATAGGCTTGTTGGAATTTTAATTACAATTTTTCTGTATTTGTTTTTTTTAAAATAGCCCATTTAGCTATTGAGGGAGAGCAGGAAGAGGACTGCAGAAACACCACTTGCCATTTCTTCCTTCCTTCTGCAAACATCTGAGACAGTAAGATTATATGCTGCTGGGGACATAGCACGGTGACATTTTTAAGGAGTCCTTAACATGCAGTTTATTGCCAGCATATAAAGTTTGTTGGCCTGAAAGTTTCCCTCTTTGGTTGCAGGCCCAGCAGGTGCTAAGAGCCACCTGAGTTGTCTGTTTAGCAGAGGAACAAAGAACAGGGCTGGCTTCAGGCATGAAGAGGTGCAGCTGGCAATTGGCAGTTATGATTGCCTATCGATAAGTATTCATCGTATTAATTAAGCTGCTGTTGTTAAAACTGGAGGTAGGGGACAGCTTTTCAGCCTGCCTGTTGTAAAGTAAGCTGAGTCACCTGTGAAATGGTGTTAATAAGAGGGCTCCAAGGCTTGCGAGAAGGCTTTTTTCAAACCCTTTTCTTTTCAGGTTGACAGCACCGTCTTTCAGGGGCATGGCCGTCTGGTTGTCTATATGCGAATGACAAATGGCATTCTCTTCTCTGGAAGCTCTGTACGCTGCTTTATGAACATTTGACTAGCAAGAGCCAAGCTGTGACCTAATACTGCTTTTGTTCCTCAGCTGCAGGCATCTAACGACAAAGACTTTCAGCCTCTTTCTTGGCTCTACATGAGTCTTGTTTTGCAGCCCTTTGGTTTTTGGCTTCTTTAAGGTGTTTCTCTTTTTTGAGCATGAAGAGACAAGAATATGCACATTTTATTTTCCTTTATGAGATCATTGTGAAATAGTGTGTGACTTTTTGGGATGCAGGTGGTTTGTTTTAACAGTTTGATGGAGATCCCTGTAGTGCCTCTTAGGACCACTGAAGTTTTTTTTTGCTTGTTCAACTTACATACTTAAGAGTTCTTCCAGCTCAAGTTTAAGTCCAGCTCAATTCCACTTCTGTAGCACATCACAAGCAAGTGAGGTGTCCTCTCAAAAGCCCCGGAGAAGGATGCGAGGAGCAGAGCTGAGTGATCCTACTAACTCCGGTGGCACGGCTGGCCCCCTTCACGAGTGCTGCTGAGGAGGTTCAGTCTGAGACCTTCCTCCAGGTGGTCTGTCAAGCAGAAAGGTAACAATTGTAGGAAATTCCTTTCCTGCCACCAGCTCACAAGCTCAACAAACAATCCCTTTGTGGAGAGACTGGGGTCATCTCTCTAGTTTCTTATTTTTTTTCATTAACCACTTGGAATTTGTTGAGCAGTTCCGTTCTGGAGGGATTAGGGAGTGGTGGTCTGTTTCTCCCTTCCTGAACCTCTTCAAGGCTTTCTAAGAAAAGCAAAAAAGAAGATGACGTAGAAAACATCCTAGAAACAGCCCCTTGTTACCATACATGACTTAATTTGTTCTGCCAGAGCATAAGCTAAAATCTCCCCTGTGTACATGCTAAGCTTGTGTGACTGCTTTTGTTCTAGGTGTTGACATTCTGGTTTCTTCATTCCAGGGAGGCTAAAACGCCAAAGGCAACTCAGTTGTGTGAGCAACACATCAATATACTGTTCAGATGGAGGCATGTTTCTTTAGAAAACAACACCCTTCCGTCTGAGAAGCGAGGCAGGCTGTGTTACCCTTTAATGTGCAGCGTACTGACTGATACTCAGCCCTGCCCTGGTGTCAGAGCTTCCCGATTTATGAGGTTGCAGTAGAAGCTGCTGATTGTAACTGCTCATAAAAAGCATGTAGAAAGTCACCAGCTTTGACAGATGTGACCCAGTGTCAACATTTTTTCAGTTTTTGTTTTCGCATTTCTTCCATGGAACCATGTGAAGATGATGTTCCACTAAATGTCCTGTGGCATGTCGCGTTCTTTGCAGGGCTCCTGTTGATCACGGTTGCAGTTTAATAGCTTCATGTATATCAGGCTTGGCTGTCCTAAACCCATATGGTATATGCCCTGCCTCCTGTAGCATACATTTCTAGGAGGCTTGTTGTGGCTGACATACATTCATACACCCACTCATTCCTTTTAAACCAGTTAGGGCATCATGCCTTTGGTTAAGGTCATGAGTAGGGTGTGGAACAGCCTTCTCTTTAATTTCTTGCTCCACCTCACTTTTGGACAATCAGGTCATCAGTTTTACTGATCTCCTTATTTTTGCCTTTTCCTTCAGGTCTTTCTTCCCTGCCTTTTGTAGTGGTGTCATTTTTGACTGAGTTGCAGTGAGAAGCCACATACCTAAAATACATCTCTGCCAGCTGAGAGTGGATAAAACAGGTCTGGGCAAAGAAGGGTGTCTCTTTGTGGACACAGTGCAGGCTGGAATGTGGATGTAGTTGCCTGAGCCAAGACTAACTCCTTGAGGTGAAGGTTTTATTTCTTTCCTGTGAGTAAGCTGGGAGTGTGTTAGCTTGGAGTAGCAATAGGTTTAAGAAAATGATTTCTTTTTGTTTCCTTTTCTCTGTTTCTAAGAAAAGATACTCCTTGTGTTAAGAAATCAAAACAGAGGCTGGATGCTTGGTCTGAGTCCTTTGCCACCAAAGAGAGAAGGAAAAAGCAATCTTTACTAGTGCAGATCTTTTTGTCCTTTTTTTTTTTCTTCCTAGGAAAGGAGTTTCTTCCTAGAAAATGAAGGGAACTTCAGTTGTTGAGTTGGCAGGTAATTGATACATATCTGCCCAGTCTGAAGAAGTACTTAACTTTTACATAACTACCTATAAATGTATTTAGGAAGCTGGCAAGCTGCAGTGGACTGCGTGTTTTTCATTACGTCAGTGTTTTTAAATTTGTTGAAAATGGGCTTCTTTTATGGGTGGTAGAATTCCTTTTAAGTTGTCATTCAGAAACACACAGAGGGGAGGGGAGGCGTGACAGCGCAGCAGATCGTGCTGTGCTGTAACTCCAGGCAGGATGCTGGTGTGCCCTAAGGAACAGCACGTGGCACAAAGCAGAATCTGGAGGTTCACCAGCCCCGCTACGCTCCGATTGGCAAGACTCTGGGATTTACAGCACTGGTGTAACTTAGACAGCATGTGAAATACTTACCTTGCTTGTCTCATTTTTGCTGCTGTAGCTACTGAATGCATAATTACCTGATTAATGCAGAGATTTTCATCTTCAGACCCCCTTGCAAACACTTATTAATTGCATTTATAGACTTATAAATTTGTAAAATTAGAAGGGATAATTATAATCCTATAATTTGGTCTCTCCATGCAATTGAACCTTTCTGATTTCCTACCACAAATCTTTTAGTAAATCTAGCATTTTATTCCCCTCCCTTTAAAAGCGTGTGCCTTATTTTAGGAATTTGTTTTCTAGCCCCAATCTCCAGTCATTGAAATTTCTCAAACCATTGTCGGGCTTGTTGCTTATAGGACAATCAGGCTGGTCTTAATATTCACTTTTTAAAAATCAAATGAGCAGAGCTCTTAGAACTGCCTCAATATAGGGCATGTTCTCCAGTTCATAGATGTTGCTCTTCCATTTGCTTTTCAACATCCTATTTTCTTTATAAATAAGAAAAGTGTTTGCTGTGCCAATCATGTTTACATGGGTGCCAAGTAACCTGCCTCTTCTCCTGCTCCAAAATTTTGTCACATATATCAAAGCTCATTTTACCCTTTTTGGCTTATATCTGGCATAGACTTCTACCCAGTTAAATATTTACCAGGACCCTCCATCATCATCGTCAGCATCATAGCATCCAGAAGAGTATTTCTGTTCAGGGAGCATGACCTACACTCTTTTGTTCCTGGATCTTGCTTGGCCTCACTGGGACACACGTTACTCTCTCAGCGCGGTTGCCAAATCTTAGTGAACAAAATACAGAACGAGTGCAGAAACAACCACCATCGACATGTTTCTCTCTTCCCTGGAAGAATCTTGATGAAGTCTTCTGAACTAGAGTTTAAGAGCATTCAAGATTCACCTGTCTCCTTTTAAGCATCTCAAGTCAGATGCTTGAAATGTTTCCACTCTCCCAATTAATAAGAGGCTGCTGGCTGCTCTGGATTCCCCCCTCTCCCTCAGAAGTACACCTCTTTAGTGTTAAACCTTCTATATTTGAAGAATCACTGTCCTCTAAGGCTGATGTTTTCAGAAATAGAATGACTTAGAAGTAAGACTTTCTGCTAAAATGGCATGGGATTTAGTTTGTTTGCTCTTAAGTTCAGCGGTTTTGTAGATAAACATGGATTTGGGTCAGTCTTCCCCCTTCTCCCCCCCCCCACTTTTTCTACTCTGTTCCTGTCTGCAGGAAGTCGTTTACCACTGGGTGACACTGTTTGATAGCTCTTAACATTTGCAATGGTGAAGCCCTGAAGAAACTGTCCTCTGATTCTTTGGACTTCTGATTTTGAATCAAGACTTGGTTTCGTACAAAATCCTGTATTTTAATGTAGTTAAACTTGATTCAACCAAACCTGCCCTGATTTCTAATTTAGTGGTCCAAACTGGCTCGTCTATAACACTGATTGTGCATTGTAGCTGCAGGGAGTATAAACTGATCTTACTTGCTTTTTTAATCTTAAAATCTCTTTAAAAAAATGTGTCATTTCAGAATCGCATATGGATCACTGTTGACCCCTGTATAAATAAATTGCTAGTTACCTTTTGGGATTAATCTAGTTGCAAACTGTGCTGTGGAGTGCATTTCCTAGGAGGCATAATTTCAATGATCTTCTCCTGAAAGTCATGTTTACAGCGGTGTAATAATTACCTGTGTAGTGTATTGGTGAAAGCCGGATATATATTCAGTTGCATGCCTTTGCTAGTCATGATTTATTCCTTTCAAATGAATGACATTAGATGAGATGGAGGGGAGGGTGTGTGTGCACGACATGCTGTTGTTCTGCAGGAAGAAAGCGATATAATTACTAAGGGCCTTTTCGATGAGAGATGTCCAAAACACTGGGTCTTCTCCTTGCCATCAGAATGGCTTTCCGCATCCTCCACCCTGTCTAGGGATTTCAGTAATCACAAGGACCTGAGCAAAATGAGTATGGAGAATATAAAGTCCTTAATAAACATGCAGGACTTTTGGGGAAGAGAAATTATGTAAGATGCATAGTCGGCTTTATTTGCCGTTAGTCTTAGATTGGAACCATGGCGTTACAGTGGGTTGAGCGTAGACCAGGATTTAGAGAAGATGGGCGCCGTTCACAGTGTGCTAGTCTTCATCGTGTGTCTTTCTGTCTTTTCCACTGCCTGTACTAAAAATTAGATGCTAAATAGTTTGTTGCAGGGAAAGTCTATATCCAAGTTTTGCCTGTGTCTGCCAAAAAGGGGACCTAGTCTCTGTCTGCGGTGGTGAACAAAGGTCTCCATCTCCTTCTTCCCTCCCAATGCTCTTAACAGTCTCCCTTTTGTGGAGACCTCCTGTTGCAGTAGGAGGGGAGAGGCACTTTCTTTCTCTCTTCTTCCACCTCTTGATTACCCAGCTGCATTGATACCTCTTCAGCATTTCAACTGAGCAAGAGAAGAAATGCAACTATGTAGAGCTGGTACTTTCAGCTGGTTTCAAAGTCGGTGGCAGAGAGCTTCATCACAGATCTTGCAGCCCAAGGGAAAATTCTCTTGGATTAATACAATTCTGTTCATTGGTTCTGGTGATTTTAGTGGAAGGTGAGACTATTCTTAAAGCCATTTGTGTCTTTCTGCATCTCTTTTCCAAGTAGACTAGAGACCAAGAGGGACCAGCTCTTCTGTCGTCACCAGCATTGCTATTTAGCCCTCAGCCTCTGGGGGGATCTAGGCTCTTCCCTCAGCACCCGAGACTTGACTGAACTTCAAAGCACAGGAACAGAGACTGCCCAGTGGTGTTTAAATTGAATGAGAGCCATAAGGAGCTCTTTGCATTTGGGAGAATTGTAACAGTGTGGAGCACTGCCCCAAATGTTGCACTCTGCCTCCCCTTAGGTGTCAGTGCCAATGCAAACACCTTTAAAATGACCCTCTTTCTTCTGGTTTCTCATCTAGTGGATGTTTTATCCATGCTTTGTTGACATTACACTCTCAGCAGTACTTAAGGGAAGAAAATGAGCGTTAACTGGATTTCCTTGAGGTTTTGAGTGGTTTAGTTGATTTTAGTATTCTATAAAGTGACAACAGGAACAGCCTCAGTAGCCAGCGAGCCCTGCTTCTTTCCATATCCTTGACATCACTGAGATTGCTTTGGGCTGCCCTGGTCAAGTGAGCGCACCCTTGTTCCTGAGAGAAGTCTATGTGGTCTGTCAGTCTTTTGACAGGCATGCAACTAATGAAGCCGTTAACTGATGATACCTAGTGTAAGGAAGGTGAGTTAAGCTGTTCTGGCATAGTATGGACAGAAGTTTTTCAGTCTTGCTACTTCATTTTGTCTGCTGGGATCTAAAGATTTTAAAGTGCATGACAAGAAGCAGCGAGATTGTCCTTGCAGAAGCTCTTGGTGGTTTCTAAGATGCTCTTCTCTCATATGTGTGTGAGCTGGGGCACACAGGGATGAAATAACCTGCCTAAGATCAGTAATGGAAGGCTGAAGCCGTAAACAAAAGCCAGATGCCTGCCAAAGGGTTTAAAAGTCCGATGGTATTCATTTTGTTTGAAGAATAGTAATGTAGTAAGTAATCTGGTAACAGGATGATATTTGATGAGTGATCCCCATGGCACAGTAGGTACATGCTGCCCTGAATGTGTTTGATTTTGAGGCAGATGAAGACACTCTCATATTCTGATCTAGAAGCAAAACTCTGGTAGCTGGGAAGTGGCAGCCTTTTGCCTGAGGGGCTGGGAGGAATTGCAACCGCCAGGACCTCTCCAGTCCTTCCCTCTCCCTCTGCAGGTAGTCTGGCTGTGTTTTGCCATGATCCAAACTCCATCATCCCTTTCAGCCCTGAAAGACGGTGTGAATAAGAGCCAAACTCCTTGGATGGTGGCTGGCTTGAGCATCTTGGCTGGGAAGAGTATTTTGTGTTCTGTTTTCAGGAACTCTTACTTTGAATTAAAGGGTGAACTGTGGGAAGTTATTAATGATATCTATAATCAAGGATTAATCAAGTAAATCTCTTTAGTCAAGTGCCTCTTACTGCGCTGAGAGCATATAGATAGAAACGATAGCGGAGGTGAGCTTTCATGTGCAAACAGTGCTGAGATGGTGCCTGGAAAGCACACTCTGCATTTAAGTAGCTCTTTTGCTTTCTGCCTGAGCTGGCCGATGCAAGGCGGTGCTGGTCGTGTAACGTCTGAGCAGAGACACACTGAAGAATTTTTATTCCGATTCCTCTCGAAATCAGAAGGGGGAGAGTAAAACCATATTTCTTCTCAAAGAATGCCTTTGGGTTACTTGTAACAAACCGCAAGTCTACGCGGTAGTTTAAAGAGCTAAAAATGTAAGTCTTAAAAAATAGCGTTTGATCGTTTACAGTGCAGCTCAGAACAGATGTTGAAGCTTTTTTGAGAATAAAGTCTTACTTTGGGAGGTACTCAGTGTTTGAGCTAATGCTTCTGTGGAAGATATTAATTGAAGAATTTACTAAGGCAAAAAGGAAATCACATGCATTTAGCCTTAATGTAACTTTTGGATCCTGGAATAGTCTGTTATTTTGATGTTCATCAGTATTTCTAGGCATTTATTTATCTGCTTTTTAAGGGGCCTCAACTCTACCTCTGCTTTCACAGCTGGAAATAATTGTGGGAATCATTTGAAGGGTGAAAATGCCATATATACATATAATAATATAAATACATGGTGGCGCACAGGAATTTTTTGAATTCAGATTCCATATGTAGAGGGTGATTTCTGGTATGAGGAATACCAGATAGAAAATAAATGCAATTCCCTGAATGCCATATAAACACGAGGGTTTTTTTGGCATGAACTTCCCTCTCCTGCAGAAACCATGGGAGCCCTGTTGTAGCAAAAGCTCTGGCAGCTGCTGAATCCTTAAGCTAATGTTGTTAAGATCTACTTTGAATCTGTTAAAAACACTAGTGGCTGGCTGTTAGCTCTCTTTGCACGCGTGTTTCCTCTGTTACTACCATTAAGGGACTTTTGCTGCAAAAAAACCTCTATGGATAGAATAAAAAATAAATAACATTTGAAGCAAATGTGTCTGTTGGATGTGTTCCTCCAAATGTAACTTGCATGCTTCTGGTACACCCCAGTCAGTTGTATCTATTCAGTATCATCAACTCAAAGGGTCTCTTCTCTTCTCCCTGAATTTACTTGCGCTCCAAGGAAAATAAATGAGAGAATTGCAAGTATGTGACCACTTGGTCTTGGCTCTCCAAGACTGAGTTACCAGTATGGTACTTCTTGATTGCTCTAAGATCTTTGTATCTGAAAACATTAAACTTCTGTCTGGGAGGATTCTTGAAGTTATTTTTATACAGAGACATTTTCTTTGTCTAGTGGGATACTGAAATTGCTTTGCAGTTCTGTTTGAGGAGCTTAAATTCCTCTTCCATGCAGGATCCCAAATTTATTCTTTCTGGATGAAAATCCACGTGTACGTAAGAAGTCATAGACAAAATCTGTGAGAGTTACTCAGGCAGGACAAGATAGGGTAGATAAATGCTTTTGTGCTGCTTGTGCAGCAACAGCTAATTCAGCAAATGCACTGGGAAACACCTGCCAAATTAGTGGGCGTATTAAGCTTGAGCCAAGCTCAGCTAAAACATCCCCTGAATCCAAATCTCTTTCCTTTGTTTTGGAGCAAGGTAACAGGGAAACACAGAAATGGATTGTGCATTCTCAATTGATCGTGTAACAGTAGATGGCTAAAAGGAGCCTCTCAGATGCTCTTAAGGCAGCATATTCCTGCTAAGTGATTATTTGGATTATTCATGTCCCACTGTTGCACCTAGTGATGATCTGAAAGCAGCTTTATGGGTTGTGACTTTTGTGGTGATGAGTGCTAGAGACTCATGGAATTAATATTTTTTTATTTGTTATTGCTTGAACATTGACTAAACTTTGTTTAAGGACTTTCAAGGGATTCTGTCGTTGAGCTTGACTGGTTTACTGGCGTGAGCCTGAATCTCAGAATGAAACTCTGGGGCTACACTGCCAGCTCTGTTCCTGTCTGCCATTGCATGGTGAATCCTTTGTGCCTTAGTTTCCTTTTTATGTGAAACTTGCCTGTGCTTTTCTAAATGTTTGCTTTGAAAGGGTGTGGGTAGAAATCACACTATCTTAATTGTATTGTTTGTGTATAATATTACAGTGGCTCCGCAGGACTGGGTTGGTGGCCTCCAGCCAGACTGAGGTTTGCAAACGGTGTGAGAGGATTCATTGAGTGGGAACTGGGTGCCCTGTTTTGCTGGCTCCGTTTGGAAATCCTAGCTGAAATCATTTACAGCTTAATCACACACGGAAAGCGTCTTCAGTTCCCAAGGGAGTTTTATTCATTTAAGTTTGCTGCAAGTAGAGTTCGTGTTACATTAGGAAACCACAATTCCTGACCTCTGAGTTGAATACATGTTTTTAAAAATAGAGATGGGACAGAAGAAAGAAGCATAAATAGACTTCATTTTAAGGGCTTGCCAAATGCAAAACTACATACTGCAAAATATTACATCAAACTTTCTGAGAAATGATGAATCAAATTGTTTGATTTGTTAGATTTGTTGGCTCGTGTTAGAAAAGTAGTACATTGTTTATGACAGTTGTAGGATAATTCTGCATTTTTCATCTTCACCTAAGCAAACAGAAGACTTGTCTTAAAGAAGCAGCAGCTTATTTTCAGATTTACTTTAACGGAGACCTGTCGATGATAAATGCCTTCTAGAAGACTTGCAGCCCTATCAGTGCAACAGATAGAGGAGTACAGAAAAACAAATACTTACAGAGCAGGTTTATTTTGGGTGGAGGCTGGATATGTAACATTTGAGTTGTTTTAGTTGTGATAAGCCTGACGTGAACACTGAGAAAGTATAAATTGTGTCCTTATTTAAGAAAACAGAAAAAAACTGTAGCTAGTTTATTCAATGTCTATGGTAAAGTGAATAGACTTCCACGCACTTTTTATTCATGGCATGGTGCTACATGGTATACATTGAGAAGTATGCTGTGGTTTGGGTTTTTGGGGGGTTTGGGTTTTTTTTATATGGCATGCAATTAAATAGCAAGGGATTTGAGATATGAGTTCAGCGAAGGGCCACCGAGATGGGCTGGGGGCCAGGGCGCAGGTGCTGTGGCAGAGGCTGATGGACGTGGGCTGGCTCAGCCCAGAGCAGAGGCAAGGTTGGGGGTCCTAACAGCAGCCCCCCGTGCCTGGGAGGAACTTACCGAGAAGACGGAGCCAGGCTCTGCACCGTGGTGCACGGCCGGAGGGTGAGAGGCAACAGGCATGAATTGAAACAAGACGTTCATATGGGTGTAAGGAAACCCTTCACCACGAAGATAGGCGAGCAGAGTTGCCCACAGAGGCTGTGCAGCCTTGGAGGACTTCAGGACCTTACTGAGTAAAGTCCTGAGCAACATGGTCTGATCTCACAGCTGTTCCTGCTCTCAGCAGGAGGCTGGATTAGAAATCTTCCAAGTTTCTTCTGACCTCAATTTTCCAATGATCCTGTGTATTTGGCACATGTGGTGATAGCTGGTTGCTTGATTGAAGCAAGAAGGACTCTGAAGGGGTGATGGGAGAAGTATTTTTATTGCATGATCAATGTCAGTAAGAGGTTTATGTCATGTACAGCAATATACTTACATAGTTTTGAACTGTGGGCAATTTTTGTATTAGTTTCAGAGGTCCCTGTGAGAACTAGCATCCCCACAGAGTTCAAAAACACTACATATAAACTTGCCTTGAAAAACTAATGCAGGGGGCACCCTGAGAGCGGCTCACACTGGTAAGCTGGTTCTTGTTGGATTTGCTCCGTAGAAACTTGGTGTGTGAGACGTAGCACCAATAAAATGCAATTCACATCATCCATTCAAACAACGAAGCTGAAAGGGCTATGCGGGATCCGTTGGACACATTCAAATCCAGAGTGGCTTCCTTGCATCTGCTGAAAACTTAGTCCTGATGTTTTGCTTCTTCATCTGCAAGTGCACGTGCAGCCCAAGCAGAGTGATGGTGGTACTGTTCAGTGTTAATGTACTGAAGTATTAGTGGAAATCTTTCCACTATATCAAGTGGGTTTTGAATCAGACCCTCTGAGCAACAATATGAGATTCCTAACAAACAAAATAGTTTAGGGATTGAACTGAGATGGGTTTTACAGCCTGTGGAGTGAGAGAGGGAGGGAAGGGCTGGTAACAGTGTCATCTAAATTAAAGCGCATATTCAGCTTTTACTGGAAAATAGGCGGCAAATCCCAGTGATTCTCTGATTTGTCTCATAGCCCCGTACCGAACAGCGTGCAGCATTCAGCTGTTCTGCCAGTCAGGCTAATGGAGGTCTCTCGCCTTTTCTTTCATGTCCCATTGATTCATTTCTGTAAACCCACATGCTGTGAGATTATTTTTTGGGGGTCTGTTTGAGGGGCCAATGTTTCATCAAACTGGTAATTGCAGTGTGTCAGATTCTGCATGCAGGTTTCCACGACAGTGAACGGAGGCAGAATTGCTCTGAATGTGCTTTGTTTTGGATGCTGAACTTTTTGTGACTGAGGCTTTTTAATGGAAGGAGTATGAATGGTCACGTGTAAATTATTTGAAAACTATAGTTTACTTGTCAGCTGTTGATTAAAAGTGTTGTGATTTGGTGTATAGATACGTTTTCTATAGCAGGATAGGAAAATGCCACATTTCCAGATGATATAAATAATCAAGACTTCATTGCCTCCAGATCAGTGGATTTCTGTGGTTTTTCACTGGGTGAAATATGACCTTTAAGAAACAACCTCACCCAAACTTTTTCTCGTCTACCTTTCCACTCAAAATCTGTCCCCCATCCCAACAATTGCAGATCTGGCAATTTCCACATGGAAGCTTTTGCTCAGTACAGTACAGTTCAGGGCTTGTCCAGAGAAGGTGTTTTCCCCATAGCTGGCATGATACTGATGGCAGAAAATGAGACTTTGTATGGTTTTGGTACACATTTGTAGTATTTAATATAGTCAGTATTTAAAATGTCTTTAGGGTCTCAGTATTGCTGATCTAAAAATGCTTCATCTGAGTAGGCTTATTAAAATCAATAGGGCTCTTCACGCGCTTAACCTAAATTATTTGTCTAGTTCTTCTTAAAATGGGGGGAATCTGTGTCTCCAAGTCAATGGATGAAGGCTGTTGGAGATGACATTGTTGTAAAATTGCAGACTATTTAAAAAGATGCTACTGATGTTTGCTCTGAGAGCCTTTACTTACTACAGGCAAAATTAACCTAGGAAAAGCATAACTGTTACCAATGTAATATGCTGCATTTATGTTCTAATACATCTTTAAAAGGCCTTTCAATGTAGATTTACTGCAGTTTTTCCCCGGTTTTACAGATACTGTGAATAAGGACACTGAACCCAAAGATCCATATCCCATTCCAAGAAAGATTATGGCTGAACCAGACTACATAGACGATGACAATCCTGAATTAATTAGACCTCAGAAATTAATTAATCCTGTGAAGTCATCCCGGAATCATCAAGATCTCCATAGAGAGCTGCTTATGAATCAGAAAAGGTAAGAGTCTAAAAATCACTTGTGCCACCCTCCCACCCCAAACACACCACTTGAGTTTTAGTTTCATCAAAATGATGTTTTACCCAAAACCCAGCAGACACTTTTTGTTGATTCAGATCTTGTAGATGAAAAGTCTCTGATTCTTAACCGTGGCATTTATTTCTGTTTGAATTTCAGTTGCTCTGCAAAAGCTTGCTGTAAAAGACTTCTCACTTTGTTTTTGTGAATACTCATAAAGGGTCGGTTTCCGGAGGAAGCAGTTCAGTTCTCCCCTATCACATTTGATATTGGTTACCTGGGCACTGTAATTTGTCTCGAGCTCTTAACTTTATCAAGTATTTGACAAAATTTTACTGTTACCAGCAGGATGATAAAATCTTCGGGTTTTCACCATTCCCAGCACACTGAGTTTATGGGGCCACTTTTAAATCAAAGAAATCATATATTTTATTTCACATGAAACTGTTCTCTATTCACTTGCTCTTTCTTGCAATGCAGTGTGATAGTCTGGTGCCTGCTCCGCTGCTGCACAAGTGTTTCTTTGTATGTTATGCAAATGCTGCTTCCTTCATTCTGGGATGGGATGCACAGCTGTTGTTCTATATATTGCTTTTAAAGATGTAAATAACTGGAACTTGATTTTGTCAACTTTAGAGACACAGGCACTTGGCCCAGATATAGCTGAAGTTCTGTTAGGAAATCTCGTCAGCAACAGAGGACTCATTTAGAAAATGTATTAAGAAAATAGCTACCAGACCACATGGTGGAGGAAAAGCCACCAAGCCTGTTGAGGCTCCTCCATTTAAACAAACAGAAACTAACTATGATATAAATTAGTGATTTGGTGCATTGAAGCTACCCAAAATGGACTTTCCAAAGGCAAGGGTATAGGGATCCACAAAACAGAAGTGGAAGAACAGTATTTCAGAGAGCATTTGACAATAAAGTTGCTGGTAGCAGCCATTCAGGCTTTTTAAGACCCAGGACCTTGATAAAGGAGAGGAGGAAACTATTGCTTTGGTTACTCCAGCACAACTGGATTTGTCTATTTGGGAGGAAGAGTCACATTATGAAAGTTTATCATCTTCCCCCCCCCCCCCCCCCCCCCCCCCGGCAGGGTAGTATTTTGAGGGGAGAAGGGGTCTTTTCTATGCATAATAGCAAAATCCTCACAAATGCTAGGCTTAGATACTTAATTCTAAATGAACTGCATACACAATACATCATTTCTTTAGTGATGAAGAAGTAGAAATGTTTTACAGAATGCCAACTGAATTGGAAGAAACTGGCCTACATAGGTGTTTGTCCTATTTTTCGTTAATAGGATTAAACATCAAAGTCAGTTCCTAGCACCAAGAAGTTTATAGGCATTCAAAGAAAGATAGTTGAAGTTTCCCGACTTACCATCTTATACTAAAGGATGTGGAGGCTGCAATAAATTAAGGCTATTTTTTTTTCTTTTAAGTTTATGAAAGCATAAAGCACTTTTAAATGGTATGGAGTTCTTTTCTTCTAGGAGAAGAAAAGGACTTGTGCAGTCCTCAGTACCCACTCTTCTGTTATTGTGATTTTGATTAGCTGCAGCAGTTAATTTTAGATTCTTATTTATTGGTGCAGAAATGAAATACTTTGAGGGTTTTCACTAGCAGAAAAACTGGTATTTTTCAGAAGAGGGATAGTCTTCTGTGCTTCGTGCCACTGATACGAGGCTTTTCAGTAGTGTAGATACTACACTTGTGTTCTGCTTTGTTACTGCAAACTGCCATATGTATGGAGGACTTTTAGTGCTCTTACAGAAGTCTGCTTAACATGCACCTTATTTTATTGTGAAGACTCAGTGTCGGCACCAGCAGCTTCACTTTTTGACCAGTCAGCTCTGAACAGCCATTTCTGGATCTTAGAAGATATTAGCCAGTGCTGGTCTGATCATGGAAGCTTTCACAGTAAAGCTCTCAGTAAAAGGCACCAAGCCTGCTGAGGCTCCTCCATTTAAACAAAGGGAAACTAACTTCCATGCCTACTGTGAGCAGTGTCTGTTGGGTCTTGAACTGATGTAGTTATTTACTTGCAGAAATGGTAGTTGTTTTGGGCAAACAAAGATCCAGGTAGTGGTACCTCAAGGCACTGGTCACTTATCTTAAACTATTTTTACGTATTAGGACTCAGCCTCAGCTCTGCAGAGTACTGGTCCTGTCCCTTCCCAGAGGTTTTGATCCTATCAGCTCTAACTTGTGTTATAGCACACTTTACTTACTCTATATCAAAGCTTTAGGATTTTTTATTTAACCAGAACAATCACCAGGAGGTGATACAAGACTCTCAGTTAATCCAGTAGCCACCTGTTTGTTGCTTTTCCTTCTTACATTGGAGAATGAAAAGAGGATTGATGTTACAGTTGTTCTGTTACGGATCTGACTACCAACCCCATTTGATTAGACTGAGAGGTTGTATTTACTTGTATCTTCTGTGGATCCCCTTTATTATAGCTACAGCACGTCTAAATCAGTCTTGTGCCTCTGCTTTCTTACGGTGCAACCTTACTGAAAAAAAGCAGGAACGAGTAATGTTACTTAGCAGCTTGCCTCTGGTTCATGGCTGTCTTGATTGCTAATTGCCAACATGGAAGTTTCCATTGATTCAGCTCTCACTGACTCAGTAGTAGTAGTAATAAAAAAAATCACTCCAGCTTTTCTCTGCCTGACTTTACGTTTTGTGTGTTAAAATGTAATTAAAATAGCATGAAACATAAAATATTAACACAATCTTGTAGCTTCTGTTGCATTCAGGCCATGAGATCTGTTCTGAGAAATAGGGAACAGCATTTGGTGTTGCTAAATATTTGATTTTGCTGTCAGGGTATGTTCAGGGATAGAGTGTTGCATAATATATGGAGTCATTCATAGATGTCACCATAAAATGGCATTTTAATGTATTATTGGACATACTGTCAGATATGCATATTATGGAAGAATTAGGCAACCACAGATATATAGTAAGCAGGGAAGGGTAAAAATATGCTTTCTGAAAGGTTACTCAGATTACTGAATTTCTTAAAGTTGAAATAAAAAATGGTTGATATTAAACTTAATGCTGGATGTTTTCACATAATAGTCTTCATAGGGAAGACAACGATAACAAAGGCAAATTTCAGATCTTTCTGCTCTGACTTAAGTGACACTAATAGCTGAATAATGGGGATAGCTTTGAATCTTATAACAAATTTTGAAAACATCATAGCATATCATAGATAAAAGAAATAGCTGAAGTCACAAAAATAAGTAGGAGTGAGTGTGTATCTGTGTGTGTGCCTGTATAAATAAAGTCATGCATCTTCCCAAAGAGTAAGCTTTCTCATTTTAGAGTAGTTGGCTTGGAAAGCAATTTGTGCTGAACAGACCTGAAACATTCAGTTGATGTAGTAGCTAAAATCTTGTGAGAGGGAGAATCCTCCAGCCTTTGTCTGGTCTCCAAGGTGACTGCAACTTTTTTTATTCTGGATTTTTGTTGTCTTAGCCTCTTTGTGATTTTGAGTGTAGCCTGGGAGCTCTCGCTGGAAATAGCTTCGCAGCCAGGCATGGGTAAAGCTCTCACATTTTCAAGGAAGGACAGAATCCACTATTTCCAGGAGCAACGTGACAAAATCCAGAGGGAGACCACTTTTTAGTTCTGTCCATGCAAACTTCTACAGCCATAATACTCTGCATAGGATTGTCTGAACACAATCTCTCCGAGTTATCAGCCAGCAAGGGAAGTCTCTTTGTCCAAAATTTGTTTCTAGCTCTGCTAGAGTCTTGATTTGTGATCGGTTTTTTAATCCATTCTTCTGGAATTGAGCGACTAGAGGGAAGACTAAAGATGAAAGTAAAAATAGTGAATTATCCAGGAGAAATACTAGCATGCATGTTAATGAAAATATCCTCAGTAATAATATGGCTTAAATTCTAGTTTAGGGGTTTGATTAGAAACCAGGCAAATGTCTGCATGTTTTTTTCCTTTTAATTAATTCTTTATATTCCAATGTATCTAAACAGGCAACTTTAACTTGACTTTAGAAAACCTGCCTACAATTCTGTGTGAATTTCTGCTAGTTAAAACTGATCTCTTTCTTCCCTGTTCCCCCCCCCCCAACTCCTCCCATTTAATTTGAAGGGGTCTTGCACCTCAGAACAAACCAGAGCTACAGAAGGTGATGGAGAAAAGGAAACGAGATCAAGTTATTAAACAACAAAAAGAAGAGGAAGCACAAAAGAAGAAATCAGACCTGGAAATAGAGCTACTGAAACGGCAGCAGAAGCTGGAGCAGGTAAGATGGGGAATAACACTACCTTTACACATCTACCTCTGAGCTACTCACCCAAGGCTCCCTTTGTAGACAGGAAAGAAGCAGCAGCTGATTTTTGGTGTATTCCCTCTGATCAAATGCAGATATCTTTTTTAGGATGAGTCAAATCACACTCTACAGTTACCTATTTGTTGTCACTTACTATATAGGAACTGCATATGGTGTCTGCCTTTGGTCAAATGAATCCTGCACCAGACAACAAGAATGTGTGTGGAGCACTGACCTTATTTAACCATTGAAACTGTGGTGAATTAGTCAACTTCTGTAGTCTAACTATTAAGAGATGATCCACTAAGAATGGCTGTTAGGCTGTAGTGCATCAAAACTGGATGCTTAATGAATAAAAAAACAACTGATTCTTTCTCCTGGGTTACATGAGAAACTAGATGACTTTAGAAAGATCTTTTGTAGCCTTAAAATGTATGAGCCCATTGGCATTTTCAAATGAAGGAAAAGATCCTCAGACCCTGAGTATGGAGATGATGTGGAGTTGGAGTTCATCGTGGTGAAGCTTACTGCTAGGTACAGGGCCAGCCAAATGTCCCTGTGCCTCTTAAGGCACTTTGTGTACCTGTGAGGAAATATTTCTACAATGAAACACCTCATCAAAGAAGTCACTGTGCATCAAGCATTGCGTTTATTTTTAAATAAATCATAGAATCATAGAACAGTTTGGGTTGGAAGGGACCTCTAAAGGTCATCTAGTCCAACCCTCCTGCTGTGGGCAGGGACATCTTCAACTCGATCAGGTTGCTCAGAGCCCCGTGCCACCTGACTTTGAATGTTTCCAGGGATGGGGCATCCACCACCTCTCTGGGCAACCTGTGCCAGTGTTTCACCACCCTCAGCATAAAAAATGTCTTCCTTATATCTAGTCTAAATGAATGCTTTAAAACAGTATCTCATGTTTTTCTCAATGGAAATCAATTAAGCCAAATAATTATTGAAAATGAGGTGTAATCCAATCGTTATTTAGGTTTTGGGGGGTTTATTATCATTTTTTTAAATTAGGCTTAGAAATATTTTTGGAGGGAGAAAGCTATTGTATTTTTAAGCGTATCACGTCACGTTTCCTTTCTGCTCTTAAGGGCCCAGCTTCAAATGGTTCAGCTTGTGGGAAGATTTGATTTGAAACTGAGCCATCCAAGGACATATGTAGAATAGAAAATTCTGTTAGAAGAGGAAAAGTTTGCCCGTTGCAAACAATGTTGTGACTTTGTAAAAATCATGGGAATGGCATTAATTGACAACGTGACTCATGGAGGAACATTGTCATGATTTATTGTAACAAGGCATGTCCCTTGCCAGTGAACCAGAGACAAAGGAGAGATTATTTAGGTGAGCCGTACGTGGTCCCCATTAATCAGGGAGACCTTGGTCTGTTAAAAAAAAAAAAAGCTCCTTTCAGGAGCTTTTGTTAGTTTTCTGAAGGGTTGTTTCTTCCTTTCTGCCAACTTATCTGCCTTCACTGAGGATTGCTAAGCAATCCGTATTCTGTGCAATGTGTAAGCCGTGTTCTGTATGGGCACTGTATAGCCTTGTCCCGTAGAGCTGAGCGTCTAACCTCACATGGTAATTTCGAGTGTCTGCATGGGCAGGAGCTCCAGCTGGGTTAAAAATGTCAGTGAATGGGCTCTCAAAAACGAACCACTAAGGGCCAAGGAGGATTATTTTTTTATTGCTTTTGTGATAGACAAAACAGATACACCAACAAGGGTCAAGTTAGATACAGAAATCCATACCTGGACACTCAGAAATAAATTCTGCAAGTATGCTCAGTAGTAGCTGTTCGCGTGTGTTCTCCCACAAGGCACATTCGTCCTTGTCCTGTTGTAAAAGCCAGAGAAGGGAATTATTGTTGTTTCTTTAATGCAGATATCCAAGAATTTCTCCAAAAATGCTTCATCTTGTTCTTGTACTGGGCTTGCAGAGTTTTCGTCCATCTGGCAAAGGTGGACGTCTGGAACGAGCTAGAGCCAAGGATTTGAAAAGATTTATCGTTTATGAGAACAGATACTCCCAAAGAAATGCAACTTTATCTTTTCCATGAGAGAGGAAAGTAGTTTAGAAAGGAAGCAGTTTAAAGAGTTTTGCATGGCCAGTTATTGAAATCTTTAGTTTTTTGTCTTGTATTTCGATGATCTGTTTTATATACTTTTTTTTTACATGTGATTCCCTTTTAAGCTGGAACTGGAGCAACAGAAGATACAGGAAGAGCAGGAAAATGCGCCTGAATTTGTCAAAGTCAAGGGCAACCTGAGGAGGACGGTCCAGGAAGCAACAGAAGCACCAGACTCCTAGAGCCAGCGCCTGCTAAGACTTCCAGCTTTCCTGCAGAGAGAGGCTTTTGCAAGTTGTCTCAGATTTGCCCCTCAAGAGGGAAAATAACAGCATCCAGCTGACACTTACTGAAGATGAGATTTTTAATTCCTGGGACGTGTGGATTAAAAAGACAGTACCATAAACAGATCGACTTGCCAAATGCAGTCCTGAGATCAATGGATAAGGAGTCTGTTTGTCAGTTTGCTGTCATGGACCAGTCTGACATGCTTACTCAGAGATTTTATCCAGGGATACTAGAGAAACTCCTTCAGTGTTGCACTGCTTTATCTCTTGTGATCCTAATTTAGTGGAGATACACAGATTATATTTTGCTTTAAAACAGAACAAAAATCCTCCTGTGATCTCCTATGAAGCTTTGCTGTGCAGGTAGATTTCCTCCATCTAGACCTACAGCCTGTGTATGTCCCAGAATAATTTGTGTTTAGTTGGAATTTTTATCAAATCTGGGAGGATACGAGGTATGTTGATCACTGCTGTCCATCCCCACTAGGATAGGCAGGTGTGGGCAAGATGAGAATGCTTAAAATTCACCAGCAGTGAAAAGTTAAGCAGCCTTAAAGCCCATTTCTCCCTGTTTGGCATGTAGAATTTGGGCTATGAAAGAGCAGAAATTTGATGGTCCTCTCACCAGGGAGAATCCAGAAGCTGATTTATCTCTGTCTCTAAACTTACACCGTTGTGTACAGGCCTGTGCAGTGCTACCTGTGAATTTACCTCTCAATGCAAAATGACCTGTCTTTTACATTTTGTGTCTTGAAATCCTACTTACATTGCTGTTGTGGCCTTTATCCTCCAAGGACATGCTGATCTGAGTACAGTGTTAACACATTACTTGGTAGTGTTTAAACTCATTTGCTGAAACTGATATTGGGAATCTGATCTGCCATCAGTTCCTGCTTTTTGCTTGCAGGAACTTGTTGCAGGTCCTGCAACAGAGCAGTGTTTAAGCTAGACCAAACTGATCATTGGAATCTACTGAAATGGAAATTTTTTCCCTAAAGCGAGGCATAAAATGAAACTCATTTTATCCCATCCTTCCTTTAGCTTCAAGAAAGAAGGGAAGTGTGTTACCACTGAGTCTGAGGGTCCAATTCTGTCACCTTCTGCCTTTCCACAAGTTGCCCCTATGACTTGCCATTAAATAAAATATTGCTCAGCTTGCACAGATTTGGCAGAATCTGATCCTTCATGCTTATGACTACTAGTTATCCAGGAAAGCCTGGGATGAGGAGAGGGGAACAGATTACTCATGTAGGATTATAGAATTGGATTCTTACCTGGTGTGAATGGGTGCAGATATCTTATCTTCAGAATCTGGGGAGAAATCCTCATCTTCCTTGGTTGACACAGTCCTAGCTCTCACTGAAGCTGTGTTCATCCGTATCAGCTGAGGTTCTAATCCTAGTCTTTGCCTTAGGATGCTAAACAAAATAATTTCTGCTTTGTATTTACATTGGACATAACTGTTTGAGAACACTTTTTATTAATATCAACAGTGGCGTGTTTGTATTGTAAAGGTGGTGGGGGAGGGTTTGTTGGTTTGTTTTTTAGTTCCTTTTGCCTTTCCTGTAAGTATTGGATGTTTTAAATACAATTTCAGCATAGCACTTGGGACAAAATGCTCACAATTAGAAGTGTTTCCTAGATACAGACTTCAGTTTGTCAAGATCCAGGCATTTTTTATGAGGACGTAATCAGATTGAGAGTAAATTGAATTGTGATAAGTGTATTGCCATTGATTTAGACTTGCAGTGTGACTCACGTCTAGAAGATTAAATGTGAAGATGGTCTGCCAGACTGTTCAGATTACGGACGTACAAAAGACAAAGCCCAAACACTAGACTCTTCCATGTATTTTCTAAACAAAGGAACACCCTGAGTGCTGCACGTTCTTCCCTCTCTCCTTCCTTTCTTCTGGAAGGAGAGGATCTTCCTTCCAGAAGAGGCAGCACATTATTCAAACACTTGCACTGATTGAGTTTGTTTCATGTTGTTGAGACAGCACTATACACGAGCCTTCCACGCCACGCTCATGTTTTATCTTAGCCTCTCCCAGCCTAACAAACTTCATGCCTCTTGGTTTCCACTCCACAATTAACCTCCTGCTCAGTATGGAAATGTCTAGAAGTTGGTGAGGAAACCCTCCTCTGGCTTGAGCAGACCATTTCTTCTCAGCCATTTCCCCTCGGTGAGCATGGCAATCCTGCCATGCATGCCCAGTGAAATGAAGTTGGTGTAATCCAAATGGCACCGGAGTCGGTGGGGGACGAGGACCTCTCTTTGGCTTCAGTGAGTGTGTTGGATTGGGCCCTTCAAGGCTGAAGGCATTCTGCTTTCTCTCCATGTTAGCTTGTGATTCAGGGCAGAGTTTCTCTTTCTGAAACACAGGAGGCCAGAAAACTCCCTTGTACGGGAGTACAGTAGTGTGAAGTAGTTTCTTGTTTTCAGTTGGAATTAATTCTCTGTGTGAACAGAACATCAATGTGTGTGTGTTAGAACATCTTTGAATTCTGCTGATCCTTTAGTCTAGGAATCCCAGCCACCTTCATGTCGATTTCACAGGCAAAGCTTGTCTTTAAAGTCAGGATTCGGCTAGAATGGGCAACCCTTAAATGGGTGGTCAACTAGTCACACCACAAGTGTCCTGTGCGCCTACTCAAGTGAGAAACTGCTTGCCAGTGAGCGTAAGCACTTCCTGGTCTGCCCTTTAGCTATATGGGTTTTGAAGGAATCCGGCAAATACTTCAGTGATTTGAAAATGGCTCACTTACCACTTTGTACTTTTTTAAAACTCTTGCTTTTGATAGTATAGTAGTAAGTTTTTTAGCATTTTTGTGGCTTTAACCTTCTGTTAATATCTGCACTTGTTTGAGTGTACATATATAAATATATATAAATACAAAAAGGGAGCCTTAATGGATTTGTTTTCATAATTTAATATTTTTTGTATTTGCTCTTGTATAATTGTTTTTAACTAAAGGTATTACGAGAATGAGGGTGGAATACTTAGAACCAAAGTTATGCTTAATAAAATCTACTACATGCTTGGCATATGCGGCGGTGTCTGTCATGTCCTGCCGAAAGCAAAACCTCGGGCACTGCGCTGAGATATCCAGGTTATTTGAAATTCTGCAGTGCAGGGGGAGGTATCACGATCATCATGACTTTTGGTTCCTTAAAACTGCATCCATGTTTGTGTATGCAAAATTATTTGCGAATGAGCTGGCAGAAAAAGCTTGTTGTGTCTCTTAGTCTTATTATCTTTTGAATATTTTTGACGCAGAAAATTTTTTCAAAGGACTGTGTAGCTGTACAGCTAGTGCAAGGTGAGGCAGAGCGTGAGGGAAAACTTCTGATGGGAATCAAATAATTCCCTGTCCTGCTAACTTCATGGAAGTGCACCAGGCAAAATTCAACCTTGGAATCGTTAGCATTGCAACAGCTCCATCCTAAAAGGGAGTGAGGAAGGAGTAATGAGCCTGGTCCTGGGTTCAGTCCTGCAAAGGTCCTTTAAATTTAGCTAATGCTCATGCCTATGGTTCTAGTAGGAAAAACTAGTGAAAGAGCATGTGAAAGAAAGTCCATGCACAAATGATTTGCTGGGTTAGGGTCAGATTGCTCAGTGCCATTGCTAAAAGCAAAATCCTGTGTCAACAGCAGACAGAGAAAATTAGCAGGGGGAGGAGCAGGGCTGGAGCAGGTGTGGGTCATCAGTTCTCCAGGAAGAGAGAAGGTGAGCCCTGGTCAGCCGGGGACAGGTGGTGATGGAGGGGGAGCTGGAGAGGAGCGTGGGGTGAAATGAAGTGGGGAGGAGGGGAAGAGCAGTGAATTCAGAACAGATGTCAGGAAATGCTTTTTCTTTCAGAAACTGCTCAGCATGTGGAATGGGTCCTGGCAGTACTGCTGATGCAATGACGCTGGACCCACTCCAGGAGCTGTCAAATGTGGGGGAGGCAAGAAAGAACAGAGAGTTAATAAGGGGTGGGTTTCTATGCCCTGATGGAGATACTGCCCTGTGCTCTCCTACCTCAAGCATATCCAAATGTGTTTCGAGTTATCCTTTGATATTTCACTCCAGCTCCAGAAAGAAAACAGTGAGGGCATGTGATCTGCTTTTGTAGCATGTCCAGCGGAAAAGATGATCTTCCTTTTGTATGCTTTTTTGGGTTGCGTTGAGCTAATACATTTTGTCATGTGGCTTTTCAAGCACTGGTCTGCTGGGGCTTTTGTTTGTGCTCCTGTGGCCATATGCAGATGGGTTGTGTCATGCCATAGCTATGTGGAAAGAAGTACCCTGAGGTCCCTTAGCTGCTGTTACAGGGTCCATGGATGGCATCCATAACCTAAAATGGCTGATGGCACTTGTGGTGACCAGTTGCACTTAAGAAAATAACTGAGCGAGACGGCTGGAGACAGAACAGCTTCAGCGGTGCGGTTTCCATAGGATCGGAACTGATGTCTTTAGGGTGAAGAATGGGAGGGCAAGTTGGGTTCTCGAGACATCGCAATAGGAAGAGCACAAAGGCTCAATGAGATCTGGAGGAGTGGAAACACAAGGTCTCTTTCTCCCCACCCCGCCACTTTAAACTGTGTTCTACTTGAAATCTTTCATCTGTCCGAGTAAAGGTTTGCGGTGCCCTTGTCAATATTAAGGATGACTCTCCTTGATGGAGGTGGCGGAAACCATGGCCAGGGGAAGTATTTAGAGGTGGTAATAGAGCACAGACGTCCTGACTCCCACTCCAGTGCTTGTTTTCCACAGCCCGTCTTTTGGCATTGCTTCAGACCTAGGTAAAAGCTGCAGTGGGTCCACCACACTGCCTGCATTACCTCTACGAGGTTAGATGGGGACTACTTCTATTCTTATTTGGGTACCCAGGGGTCCGTTTTGCTGAACCTCAGATAGCATTTGAGCTAATCATCTGCTTTTTGTTTATATCACTGCAGAGAAATCAGCCCTGTGGTGCGCAGTTCCCTTCCTTTGACTGTAAAGGAGCCTGTAATGCCTGACTGGGAGGGAACATCATCTGTGTTGCAAGGACTCTGAAGCTGGGCGATTCAAATGCCACCTCTAAACCACCCGTTCTTTTTCATGGAGTTTTGCTCCCCAGGAAAGATGAGGCACCTGGATACCTTTAGTAAATTTGGCCCTTAATCTCTGTGTGGTTCATAAGCTGATAAAGAGCCCGTCTCTCCACTGTGCTCACCGGCTCTGGTGCTTGGTGGCATGGAGTCTTCAGCTGAGCCCTCGAGGTGCTGGGGGGACATGTGGCCTCTGCAGGGGGCTGGGGAGAAGGGACCTGCCCCAGGCCAAACACCGGCCAGCGGGGAGGGGAGGTGGCATCTCCACACTGGTGGCGAGGGAAGGAGGAGGACGTAAAGCACCTGAGAGGGGGCTCCAAGAGCCAGAATCACCCACTACAGTTGTAGTACTTAATTATCTGAGTAATCATTTTCGAAATTAACCTCTGTTATGTGCCTAAATCTAATCTCTCCGGTGGATGGCATGAGCAATTTAACAGATTGTGGCTGGCACTGGGAAACTTCAGCCTGATTAGGTGGGAAGAAGAAACGAACTTCTTTCCCCCTCTTCAGCTGTTCAGAAACAAATCTTTTGTAATGCAACTGAAATACCAAGTCTGCTTCATTGTGCTCGAAAATTAAAGAGCACCCAGCAAGCCTAGGCCCCTTAGCAGGGTCCATTTGAAACACGTATCGTTTGGTACAGAAAGTCAAGGGAGCTGCCTGCGGAGCGCTGAATCCCACCTGCTCTGGAGTCAGGGCACGGCAGCCCAGCCCATCTGAAATGGTCTCCCTGAAAAAGGGGTTACGTCTAACAAGATATCTGTCTTTGAACTCTCCTTTGGTAAATGAAGCCTAAAAGATTCTCCAATGAAAAGCTGATTAGGAATTTGCTTTCGTCAGTAGCAGCAGGAAAAGAGAGAGACCCTTTAAACTTACGCTGTCAAACCTGGAAGGCCCTTCATCACCGCAGTCATGGACCATAAGGAGTAATTTTCCCTGATGTACAATTTCAGCACTTGTCTTCATCCAGCTTTATTTCTGTGCTAATCGTTTAGGTGAATTCTCCTCCGTACAATTTCAGGGTACCACCTTCACGAGCTGAGCTCAGCAAAAAAGTGGCTTTTGGAAATTTGCTAAGCACAGTGGGCACTTACACTTCACAACCGCTGGTTTGTTAGGGAAATTTTCCTCTCATTTCTAATAAAAATCGAATTAAACTCATTAAATACCAAGGGGTAAATTCTCTTCAAAGCACAGATCTTGCATTTTTTGTCATTTTCTTATTGCAAGGGAGTTGCTTCTGTTTTGCACCAAGAACTCTATTCCCTGCGTATTAGGAAATCGTGCTGATAACCAGACCAGAGGTGAACTGCAAACCACCTACAGCTTTAAAAGGCCCCTCTGCGGGCAGACCCGCTCAATCCTGATGCTGAAGAGCAGGGATTGCTGTCTGGGGAGGAGAAAGGAACTGCTAAAAAGGAGGAATAGACAGCGGGAAGGTGAGTCCCTGACTGATGAACATTTCCACGCCGTACCCAAGGTTAAACAGCAAGTCTGAGGATGATGCACAGCCTGCGCACGGCATAGTGTGTTCCTGTGTTCGCATCTAATGTACCGTATATCTTCCTCCCCCCCCCCCCCCCGCCCCGAAGCCTCATTGTGCTTTTGATTCCTTTCCTATTGTTTCCTTTCACCCCAAGCTCTTGCTGTCTATTCAGGCCTCCCTGCCCTTGGATTATTTCCCAGGGACGGTTTGTAATGAAAGGCATTTAATTAGTGAGGAATCCTTGGGATGGATCCTAAAATGGGTGTTTGAGGCTGACGACTGCACTCCCGTGCAGAGTGAAGGGAAACCGAGCCCGAACCCTCGGCATGTGGGGAGTGGAAACGAGAAATACTCTGTAGGCAGGGGGAAAAAGCAGATAGGAATAAAAATTCAGAGTGGATGTCTGATAGGGCGTAAATGAGCAACTGGTATAGTTGTATCGAAGTTTTTATCTCAGAGCCCCACTTAAAAAGAAGGGCCATGATGATAAAAGCCCGATGGGGGTGAGAAGGAGGATGGAAGAAGTACGTTCCATGATTAGCAAGAAGCCTAAAACACCTAGAAGCAATCCCAGGGCAAAGGCAAATTGTCCCGCATAAAGCGATAAAAAGCTTCTCTGAATTACTTACCGCGCGGGTTATTTACCTCCCCTGCCCTGCCCGCGGCGCGGGGGCTCCCCGGGGCTGCCGGGCCGCGACGAGTCCCCGCGGGGCCGGATCCCGCGGGGCCGGACCCCGCAGCCCCGCGCTGAACTCGCACACGCTGCTGCCATCTCCTGGGCAAAGCCGTGCGGAGCGGGGCGTTGTACCGGCCTGGAGGATTTTACCCTGCGGGATGGCCCAGCAAAAGCTTTTCCTCCTCCCCCCTCCGAAGCTTTCCTCCGAAAACACAGCGGCGCTGAGCTCTTGAGACTCGCCGCGTTGTAAACTGGTGCTTTCTTGGGGAAACGCAAGATTATTTAGTGATTTTTGTTACGCAAATGTCGTTAACAGTTCTATTGCGCTGAGACATCATACTAAAAAGCCTTGAGTGTGTTTCAAGATCTCGGTAATTCAGGAGCTGGATTCACAAAGGGTTTTTTGGTGTCTCAGTTTCTGTTAAAATGCTCAGTCTGGTTTGCCATGGAGAGGTCTGTGATGGCTGTTGTGGAGTCTCCAGGGCTGTTTTGCCCTGGCAGATCACTGCAGAGATCCAAGGCATTATCAGGATGTTTTGGAGGTGTGATAAGCCTAAATGTGCCAGGGTTGTGGCTGAGACAGCCTTCTCCAGCTGCTGGTCCTTTACCCTAAGCGACAATTGCAACCACTGTTGTACTCTGGGGTCGTTGCAGAGGATATACGTACCGCTGCAATTCCAGCAAGGAGCACAACATCTCTGTGCTCCCTCCCCTCTGCCCCCTTCCCACCGGCTACCCCACCAGAAGTGGTGTCTGTCCTGCTGCCACTGTGGAGAGCATCACTGTGCTCTTCGTGGCCTGGCAGACCTTCCCTTTCCTGGCAGGACAGGGACCCTGGCCAGACCCTCGCTCTGCCCCGGGGAAGGGGCGTGGTGGGACACCGTCTGAATGCAGGTGTGGAGGATCCTCCCTTCCCACATATCCTGCCCATCCCTCTGCAGTTTCCATCCTGGTCTCCAGACTTTCAACTTCTCCCTCTCTTCACCGCTTCAAAATCCCCCCTTTGCTTTCTAAAAAAAATTTCCCCGTTCCCCATCCTCACGCTCCATCCTCTCGGCTGACAGCAGGCTCCTCCTGTTGCTATAACAACGAGCACCAGCCCGGCCAAATCGGCCAGACCCCACCACACTTCCCTGCCTGCATCCAAATCACCTCCCTATGTGTGAACACACTCGGTTCCTCAAGTCTTCGCCATCTGCCTACAAGGGGGATGCTCCGTTTTGGGGGCTGCCGGCCCTCTGCATCCCCCCATGTGCCCCCTTCCCCCTCTGTGCACACTCTGCAGCCCCCCCCAGGCAGGCCCGTACGCAGGATGCGGACCACATTTACTGTCCCACACGCCCTCCGAGCCAAAACACCACTGTTTTGGCCCATAAAACCCATGCAGATTAAATTATGAATACATGAAAATGGGAGGATTGCTTGAAATATGGTGAAAAAGATGTGTCCAGGGCTGTATTATGGCCTGGTCTGAAAGCTAGAAGGCATGTCTAGCGTAAAAGTGCAGGGGAAAAAAAAATAAAATTATAAAGCAAAGTCACTGGGTGTCCCTGCCCTGTGGTCTGAGCCTCAAGTCCAGCCTTTGGAGTATCTGCTGGTGCTGGGTAAAGCCTCCCTGTTACTGCAAGCTGGATGTAGGGTGCTGCAGGCAGAGCTTGATGTTCCTGCAGAGGGTGCGAAAACCAGCCCTGCCATCCTTGAGCTCTTGGGGCCCTGCTAAACCCAGCAGCAAGCTGGTATTCATGGTGGCTTTTCCACCTCGCATCGTGAGCTCCACTTAAAAGTCCTTTCTCCAAGCCTTTCTGGGGGTTGACTGGAAGATGCAGGTGGGAAACGGCAAATTCCCTTCTGGCAGGGAAAGCATGGCACCAAGCTCCTTTTCCCTGCTGAGCTCCACCTCTGCTGCCCTTTCCTTGGGCAGGCTGCTGCCCTGGGGGCTCATCACGAGGACTTCTGACCACCATGCTGAAGAAGACCTAGGACAGCCTCCTAAGCTAATGCCAGACTGGCAGGACACCAGGAACCACACCATGTGCTCTGCCATCTCATCACCTCAGGATATCAAAGTGCTCCAGCTGTCATTTTACCTGTAGCATTTGCCTTGCCAGGATCCAGGTCAGGGGAAATTTGGGGGTTGCACAAAACAAACATTAAATCATGTATTTTCCTCTGGTGGGCTAGCGAGCCTCAGGAGCAGCTCTCCTCCAGCGCTGTCTGTGTTTGTACAACAAGCAAGGTGCCTAGACGCGGCTGGAGAGACCTGCTGAGAGTTTGTTCCCAAAAAGTTCTCTTGAGTGCATTTTTAAATTCTCCAGCCCCTTGACATTTGTATCTCATCCTCACTAACTGAAGCGAAATCACTTCAAAACCAGCAAATTAAAAAGCAAGCTAGAATACTTATGGCAGTTTCTGCTCCTTGTAGCAATGAACTGTTTTTGCAGTCCTGCCTGCAGCAGGAACTGCATGTAAGCTACTGATATTCTTGGTGTTTTTGTGGCCTCAACCACAATATAAATTTACTTCTATAGATACGTAGTTTTGGATTAAAGAGCTGTTCTTTCAGTTCATCTTGGATTGCTGATTTCAAGGACTCCTTTATTCCAAAGCTACTGATCTTTTCTTTTTTAAAACAACTTTTAGGTGCAAAATGCTTTTGGCTCAGTGTACAGATGGACTTTTCACACAGCCTGGTTTTGATAATTGGGATAAGGCTCGAGACAAATTTGAGATGCTACTGCCACTCTTCCATCAGGAGGAAGCATATGTTCTTCCTGTGACCACAGGGGATGGTGCCCCTTTGTGCTGAGTTTTCCATCCTCCAAGGTTGAAGTGAGGATATCTTTAATGAAGCTGGTAAGTGCTATGGGTTCTCTTGCCAGACAGGGGTTTGCTCCCATAAATGGAGAACATCAGCTGCTCTTTTTCGCTGCGGGCTCAGAGGCGTGCTCTGTTGTGCTGGCCTGCCTTCCTCAGCGTCAGGGTGCTCCAGAGGCAGGGGCAAGAGCAGCCGGACAAGGAGTGATATGGTCTTCTACACAGAAGATATCCCTTGACCCAAGTTGACTTACCCGGTGAAATGGAAGAAAACCCAGCAGCAGATCACCTTGACACCAGTAATGCCACATCACCTATTTTCTCTGGAGAAAGCATCATTCTTTCTTTGAGCCCATCCAAATAGGTATGTGCAATGGATCCTGGCTTTCCACTTGCCATTGCGAGGGCTTTTGGAGGAAGCTCCACTTTTGGACGTCAAAATTGCATAAGAGCATCCTTGTTTTCCAATAGCCTGAGTCTCTTTGTTCCTCACTAGTCTAAGGAGTGCCCAGCTGATCTCACAACAAAGCATTTGAGAATCACCTGTTCATGTAGGTGATTTTGTCCCATGCACTGTTTCCCATACAATCCCCCATAGACCCATGCTACTGTTCTTGATTAGGGCAATCTTGGGCTTCCTCTTCTACTAATCCATGATTTATTTCTCTGTCAATCGATGATTTATTCCTCTATCAATCCATGATTTCTTCTAAAGCTTTCATTCCAACTCCAGTCAGATTAAACTGAAAATACTACTGGTGCAGTATTTTACAACCTGGACACTAGCAGAGACTTCCAAATTCGAGGTGTTTTTTCAGAAAGAATTGGACAGAATCTGCCTCCATCCAGCAACTACCCAAATGAGTTTTACACTGTTTAATACCACAAATCACAAAACTAGAACCCTTTCGATAATGCCAGGCTACATTAAGTTGTGGCTTTCTGAGGCCATGTATTTTTTCCGTTCCCCGTTTTTAACTCGTCATGATATGTAGGGTTGCTACTAGGAACGTGAGAGGGGGTTAAGCCTCAATAGCTCATATGCCTTTTTCGTCCTCTTGCTGCAAGCTTTCAGACCTGAGCAATGTTTCAGAAGAGCTGTTTTATAGGCCTTTATCAACTAGCATGTGTCAAATAAGTTCTCCCAGATCTACTTGTTCTCACCTTGAGTTGGATTTGTGCAATCATGCATTCAGGAAAACATAAGGGTTTTTTTAACAGCAGTTACTCTAATTCCTAAAGATTTTAGCAAAATCTACTGCATTTCATTCTGGATTCTGGGCTGAGTTTGTAGTTGGATTTTGTTACCACTGAGTTCGTATGCAGCAACGATGGCATCCCTATACTTGGGCTAATTTAAAATTGAAGATATTTGGAATGTCAAAGTTTCCAAATAAGAGGAAAGCATCTAAGAAAATGCCTACATAGTTAAGCGATGCTATTCAGTGAAGGCATTTTGTACGTACAACTCCTTCAAAGCAGCTGTCTTCATAAAGGCCAGCATTCAGCCAAGGAACTTTCAAAAATCACTCATTGTCTTGAAAATGTCATGATTATCCCAAATGTAGCAAGAACGGGACTAGAAGACATACATGATCTTTCTTCCAGCCATGACTGACTGATTATTGTGTTTCACCTCTTGCGAGGCAGGGGTTAGCTCGTGGAAAGAGCACTGAATTCCCTTCAGAAGTATCTCACCTGATACTTAAGTTCAGAAATATTTGCATTGCAGGCAGTGCGAATGTCAGTGTTTTTCAGAACTTGCTCAGAGAGGTGCTGGAGATGTTTGCAGATGGTGCTCCATGCACATGTAGCTCCGGCACTCTCCATTGTGTTTAAACGTGGCTTGAGTCCACAGTAGTACAAGCACGGCTCATGCGGTGTGAGCTTTTGTGTGTGCTCCAGGGGAAAACAGCCTCAAGATAATTAATTAAGAAAAACAAAGTAGAGGCTGCTGTTCGGATCATCTCATATATGTAGTTTGTTCTTTTCCTTTGTGCTAAAAAAATGCTTTAATGAGTGGCTCTGTGTCATAAATGGCCACTTTAACAGTTTATTCTGTTAAAAATTCAGTGTTCCTTTTTATGTATTTTAACATTTCTGTTTTGTAAGGAGGGTTGAGGAAACACGATGTTAAGCTGCATACAAAGTTGTTAATACTCCTGCAAATCTACAAACGTTACATTCCCAGAAGTCCATTGTTTTAATCACATATTGCTGTACCAAATAATATTGCGACCTATGTATTTTATTATTTTTAGATCTTAGCTTTCAACCTAGTTCTTTGTGCAGCTCTGTTTTGTTTTCTTTCAATTAGCTGTGTTCAGATTTTATCAAATCCCTCTCCTCAAATTATTTCTGTTGGTTACCTGGAGCATCAGTCACTGTGAATGCAAAGATGCACAGGCCATCTCCAAATCATGCATGTAGCCTCCTAGTGTCATCCCTTATTGCTCTTACGTGAAATCAGTGGAGAGAAGAAGCCTCATCCTGTGTCCTGAATGGGGAACAAAGAGCCAAGAAGCTCCTGGGTTTTATTCTTGGTGCTCTTTCTAGCTCACTGTGTGGTCCTGGCCTCCTCCTTGAGGCTCCGATTCAGCCAACCATTGCAGCTCTTTTTGCTCCTGTTGAGACTCTGAACAGCCCACTGAGTTCAGTGGGAAGCCAACAGACTAAATGCTTTTGTGTTTGGGTCTTAATCTTCTGGTATCAAGTGTCCTGGTGTCAATATGTTGTGTATAGCATGTACCCAGAATGAAAAAAATACGAACAAGCATGAAAAATGGAGGTGAATACACTTGCATCTGGGATTCTCATTGCCATTTGTAATAGTTTAAAAGGCAAAAATTAATGAGGTGTAATTAAAACAAAAATGCAGCATGATTCCAGAACACCAGTTAAGCTGACGTCTTGTCTGCAGCAACGAGAAGATGGATGCCCTTTCGGCTGATGTATTGTTTACATAGGCGCGGCCCTGCAGTTAGCGTCCAGTCTTTCACCCTATGTTAAAAACCCAAAGAGACTCTGATGTTGTGTGGAGTGGGTGCTTCAGGGAGTAGGCAGCAAAAACCAGGTTACACAGAGGTCCTGCAGGACACAGGTCCTAGCTGCTCCTGGGATCCTTCCTAGACACGTGCAAAGAAAGTGGGTTCCTCAAGCAAGAAAGCTTCAGACTTGTTCCTGCACCCGGAGCTTTTCCCTCTGCATTGCTCTTTCCCTGGACAGAAAAATGAGCCGCCTTCAGGTATGATTTAAATCTGGTCATGGTGATTTAGGGATGGAAATCCCCTTACTTTTTAATGTGATTTGTCTGCCTTTAAGTGCCACTTTGAAAATATATTCCCTGGTGATTAAAATTGATGAGGTAGTCTAGAGGAAGGAAAACGGTGTTCAATGTTCTCTACTTTCTGAGTTTTGGAAGGTTGCCTGGGAATATTTCTAAATTTCAGAAGCTTTCTGAGAAAAATCTGTAAAACCGAAAAGCAAAAGGAGAGTTCAAGTGACATGGGTTATTTCTGTGCCTAGCTAATGAAAATCAAATACATACACTTGTTCTTAAGCTGTGGTTTCTCTCTGGAAAATCAAACCATAACATGACACTAGGTGAGATGCGTATCATTCCCTCCCTGTCTTTTGGAGGGCCAGAGCAAGACCTATTGTCAGCAACCCCAATCTCATGGTCCTTCCTGTAGGCCTCATCTTGACTTATCCCATCTGTGATCATGGGTTTGTAGCACAATTCAGGTTGGAAGGGACCTCTGGCTGTCTCTGATGCACCCTAAAAGCAGAGCCAGCTTAGGGGAGGTCACTCACGGCCTCATCCAGCTGAGTTTTTAATATCTTCAAGGGTGGAGATTTCATAACCTCTCGGAGCAGCCTGCACCAGTGCCTCCTCACGTTCCTCGCCCTTCAGTTTGGTAGCTCTCTTGCTTTTCTGGATTCCCCTTTTGGGCTTGTTTAGGTAGGGGCATTGGCAGATTTGAGTTGCCTAAACATTGCTATCTAGTCCCATTTTAAGTGCTAGTGGGGACTGTCACCTCAGGTAATACCCGCTCGCAGGGTTGCCTGGGGGCTAGGGATAGCTGGAGGTTATATGGCAGCCCAGGCCAAGAAAATATTCCTGGCGGAGACCTCCATGCTGTTGGGCTGCACCTGTGGAAAGCAGCAGCAGTGCTCAGCACTGCTGCCGTCCTTGTAGTGCCCTCCTTCTGCAACACTGCTGCTGCGGCAGGGAACCTGGGCTCACCGGCGGAGGTACAGCTTGGGATGCCACGGGGCTTTCTCTGGGGCATGGCCTGAGGAGCAACAGCAGCAGGAGGTGGCATGATCTTCAAAGGAGAAAGCAACTCAAAAGTGTCTGCCGGTAGTGGATACTGGTGTCTTGGCATCGTATGGGTGCTTAAGGTGTGCGACAGGAGAGCATGGACATGCACTCCGGTGGACAGCTGTGAAGTCAAAGTGTTACGGCATCTTCTGTGTCCGCAGCCAGGCCAAAGTATCTATGGCCTCGCAGCTTCCCAGCCTCTCTGTGCCCAGCAAGGATCAAACCCCCTTCCCCTGGCTGATGAGTTGTGCTGCCTGAGGCACGCAGGTAACGCTGAGCTTGGGTTCAGTCCCTGGAGAGCTGGAGTAAGGGCTCACAGTGCCGCTTGTATGGGATGAAGGGGAGGAAGACACTGCCAGTCCATCATGCTGTGAATAGGCAGAGCTGCAGTAGTGGTGTTACATTGATTTTGGCTTTTCAACCAGTTGAAGCTCTGGTCCATTACGACAGGAATATCGTGTAATTACTGGAGCTACAACCTGAGCAGGACATGACAGTCAAAATCTTGTTGCAAGGAATTCTAGAGATTTAATATATATAAAATATCTTCTGTCGGTATTATAATAATACAGATATTTAATGTATAATATTAAATTTATAACATGACCAAGGGTTTATCCTCTGATAGGTGACATCCTGTCCTGGTTTTGGCAGGGATAGAGTTAATTTTCTTCCTAGTAGCTGGTACAGTGCTGTGTTTGGGATTTAGGGTGAGAACAATGTCGATAACACACCGATGTTTTAGTTGTTGCTGAGCAGCGCTTACACTAGTCAAGGACTTTTCAGCTTCCCATGCTCTGCCGACTGAGAAGGCTGGAGGTGCACAAGAAGCTGGGAGGGGGCACAGCCAGGACAGCTGACCCAAACTGGCCAAAGGGACATTCCATACCATGGGACGTCATGCTCAGCACATAAACTGGGGAAAGCTGGCTGGGGGGGGGTGGTGGTGGTGCTGCTCGGGGACTGGCTGGGCATCAGTCGGCGGGTGGTGAGCGATTGCACTGTGCATCACTTGCTTTGTATATTCTATTATTATTATTATTATTATTATTATTATTATTATTAGTTTTCCCTTCCTTTTTCTGTCCTATTAAACTGTCTTTATCTCAACCCACGGGTTTTACTTCCCCCCCCCGATTCTCTCCCCCATCCCACTGCGGGGGAGTGAGCGAACGGCTGTGTGGTGTTCAGCTGCCTGCCGGGTTAAACCACAACACACACTGAAGTTTTTCTAAACAACCTCCTTGAATTTTGAATTCTTGAGCTTCCAGATTTCTCAAGGCCCAAAGGCACTAAAGAAAAAAAAAAAAGATGTACAAACAGAATTTTAAATAAAGCTCTCTCCAGAGAGGAAACTAAAAAAGAATGAGACTTTGCTCCTGTAAGGGAGAAAAAGAGCTGAACACACAGGTCCTTTGTTGCATTAGACCCTTGAACTCATCTACACGGTGCTATCATTTCCAGTGGCTTTGACTCGGGGTGGCTAACACCAGGAAAAAACAATGCACAACTTTATCAGTCAGTTTTATTTTGAGGGAGGCTTCCAGGAACTAGAAATCCTGCCTGAACTGTAACAGTTTTATTTTTGTGAAGCAACAAAACAAAGTCTGGAGGAAGGACTCCCTGTGGAGTTAGTCAATGGAGCAGCTCCTTCCACGCTAGCACAGCCTGCGCGTTTGGCACTGGGCAGAAGACCCAACACAAAGAGCTGGCAGTCTGTCTGAATTCAGAAACAATTAGAGAATTTGAAACGCTCTGAACATTGGACACCAAAGCTCTTGCTTAGTTATGTAAATCTCAATCCTGATGTGAATGGCCAAACTGCCATTTGTTAGTGACCTGGGTCTAGGCCTTTAATTCCTATCGAAATCACTGGAACATGAACATGCATCTGATGCCACCATCTAGAAGGGCATTTAACCTTGGGAGAGACCACCTGTAATCAAGTAAGGGTCCTCAGTTGGGTTTGATCCCTGGAAATCTTCCAAGACACCTTTCCCTTTCTGTTGCCTACACAAGGGGTTTGGATATTTTAAGAGGATTTTTTATTAGGAGCAAATATGTAGTACCTAGTTTCATACATCTGGCACCTACTGCTCGTTTCTGGATGGAGACTTAAAGGACGTGCTTATGGTCAAGAGACTTCAACAGAAATGTAGCAAACGTCTGAGGATAATCCCGCACCACTGAACCTAGGTGGGATGGAGCTCACTGCAAGAGATGATACTCTTGACTGCATGCAAACTTTCAGTAGGGAAAATAGAAGTCCAAGGAGTCTATAAGGGAAAGACTTGTCCACAACAAGAAGTTACAGGTAATCAGCTGGTGCGTAAGTGAATTTTGCAGAGAAACTGGCTTGTTTCAGCACACTAAGACATTGAACAACCATTTAAAGATTTTTTCTGAGTTTCTGGCTCAATGGAGGCCTTATGAATGCGTAAAAAGAATGAGAAAAAATGAAGGGGGGGGAGGAGAAAAAGCTGCTGCCACCTCTAAGTACTCTAGGTTTAAAGAGCTCCTTATGCATCGTCACGTAAGCATTTTGATCCCCGACAAATAAAAGAGCACATACCCTTGGGAAAAAAATGTAAGGAATTGTTTTCCAGGAAAAACCTTTTAGGGATGATTTGCATGCTAGAGGGAGGAAGTAATCTCAGCTGTGCAATTCCTATGGTATTTCAAAAATGACTTGAGATGTACCTGTGCTCTAATGACTCCCAGGACTATAAAGCAGAGTGAAAGGAATAAGGGATGAGCCCGAGAATGTTCCTCTGGGAAATTCATTGTCCTGTGATGAGCAAGAAGCCTTTAACCCTTGGAAAATGCCTCCTACAGACTGCAGATGTGAAAAATGTTCCCTACACAGTAGTTCTCACGTGAGAGCTAACAATAAATGGGGTCATGTTGCACCCCACATCGTTACAGAAGACTGATCTAATCGTTGCTGAATATAATTTCCTTCCGGCCTGGGATTAAAAATTACTTAAATCTGAGCAGAGGATCCCACTGGATCTCCCATTGTTGGTAGGGAGATGCCAGTGATTTTTTATACCTCTCTTCCTGCATCTCATGTCCAAGGGAGAAGGAAAGAACCGGCCGCTGCCCTTCAGCTGCCCTTACCTGGGATTTGGTCCTGCCAGGCTGTTGCAGGCTGTCTTGGGGTACAGCAGGCACCAGCAACCAGCTCTTCTTAATTCTCCTGCCAAAACCAGCAAAATCAAGGACCTAAAGTTATTGGTCCGAAACATTCAAAAAATCAAATGAGAATTACAGAACTCATGAAACAAGCCTTAAAAAAATAGCTTGAAAAACACTCAATGGGATCATTTTATATTCTACCTACAATTTGTCTACAGCGTTGGGGGCCAGAAGCTTATGTTTTGAAGTGATAGATAAGCTGTCCATGTAGTCATGCAAGGTCAGGAGGCAGGACTATTAACAAATATGCCAAATCTTTCTAAATACCAAAGTATTTACCAGTTACTGACCTACAGCCCTCAGTTTTGTAGTGCTGTTCGTGAAAAATAGGGAGAAGCATGTCCGGAGAGCCTTTCTCCATAGTGCTGCATTTCTAGGGAGCTCCTGATACTTCATTCCTTTCTGCTTCACCATGGTGGTATCTGAACAACTTCTCATTGAGCCTAAAGCACATGAGTAAGATCTGTCAAAACTGATTACAGCTTTACTGCTGCTGAGACACTGTAATGTCAATTCTTCTTATATTTAGCTTCTCAATAGCCCCACTCTGAATTCAGGTGTTTGCTGTAATTTAATAAAATACTCTAACAAATATATTTGTGTCAAACAGAAGTGTCCTCAGTGGTAAGTAATAAAACACTTAATCCAGCTGCAGAAGCATGAAGTGTAATATTTCCTGTAATCATTTCCTTTTCTGTGTAGCAAGATGACCTTAAAATCTCACAGAATGCATCCAACTTCAGTGCTGGAACAGTTCTGAGGTACTCTTCACCACCTAATGAGCATTTTTTTTCTTCTCTGGTCTCCAGTCTGAAAGGAGAAGACATAAAAGAGTAAGTACCATGTCTATCGTAGCACTGAATGATCTCAGCTACACATTGCTCAGTTTGTTTTAAGTAATTTAACACTTTCTTTTTCCTTGTTTTGATTTTTTTAAATGCCAAAAAATCTCAAAAGAGAATTTAAAAAATTGTTCTCATTTGAAGAGAATATATTTTGCTTTGTTTTTTAATTCAGTTAGGAAACATATAATCTTATGGAATAAAGCAAGAATCTCTTTCCTCCTACTGCTTTTTCCCCTGCTTCTTTTTCTTTTATCCCAAATTATTGCAGAATATCTATTAACTACTGGGACTCCAGATCCCAGAGGAGCACTTTATGTTTCACCCTACAGCTTGTTGGAAAGACTGGAAGGGTTTTGGGTGGCTTCCCCCTGAACTTCGGATTGGCAGCAGGTAGGAGAGCTTTCCTTTCTTGATGTTTCCTCCCTGGAGCTTTTGAGCATGAGAAAAATTTCAGTTAGGAGCTGCAAATAGTAAGTACACCAGGGTGCAGCGAAGTGCACCACGGAAAGGTGTGAACATCCGAACACCGCTGCTCCACCTGGGTATTATTAATGACTGCTACCAAGAGAGGGGGCTGTACAACGTGCTCTCATGGTTTCTTTCTTTGTCTGGTGCATAGAAATTTCTTTTCTTTCTATGCTGTGGCAGATCCTCTCCCAGGTCCTTGTTTATTTACACAACCATTTAAAATACATATATTTAAAAAGCGAAAAATGAATGTAAGGAAAAAAAAAAACCCAGAGGGACGCACTGAGTAGCTAAACTTCAAAGCCATTCCTTCCCCACTGCCTCCTGTGTCTACACATTTCTCAGTTATGAAATGCTGGTGTTTCATTTAACTTGCTGCCACTAGCACAGCATGACCTCCCCGTGTTTATTCTGGATGGAAAGAAGAAACTGCATCTCAAGGGAGCGCAACGGGCACCGCGGCTGCTAGGAGAGGAGGCTGAGGAGTCAAAGCTTGGCCATGGGTTTGTGGTGCACGCTCCTGTCCCAGGAAATGCCCAGCACTTGGCTGTCCTCAGACACCCTGCTTGCCCCTTCCAGGCCCACAGGTTCACCATCCACCACAGGCAGGACTCACCAGGAGGCAGCAGAGGCTTGGGAGGTCCACTCCGAGTGGCAGGGTTTGCAGCGAGGAAGGGATCAGTCATTTCTCAGTGGGCCCCTTCTCTTGCCACCGAGATGTTGGAGCTGTCAAGATGTAGTGAAGCTGATCAGAGGATTTCAGGCACGCTGGAAAGAAGATAAAAACAGAGGTATAGTGGGAAATCAACCTCTCTACTGTTTTTATGGCTATTGCATGTTGAATCTTATTCAGCAAGAGTTGGTAAAGGGTGAAGAAGATGGCAGAGCCCTTGGTTTCTACAAAAGCTGCATGTTCTGTGTTTTTGATATCCCCCATCTCGCTGAAGTTGGTTCCTAGGGGTCAGAATTTGGTTAGGGTCAGCACTTGGACAAGCGAGATCGAGAGACCACCTTGAGACTGGCAAGAAATGAAGGGCATGTGACCTGGGCATCTGGGGGCACTTCTTAGAAAGGCATCATGGCCTTGGAAAGCAGGAATCTGACTCTGAAACAGAGGTTTGCAGTCTCCAGAGTAGCAGTAACACCTCTACTGGATAACGGATCTACTTACCCAAGTAGAATTCGATGCACCTGAAAACTGGGACAGAAAATCCTGAGGCTGTCGTGCCCAAACAAACAGAAGCTGGGTTGTTGTGCTTCAGGCATGCAGCCGATATACGGGTCAGATTTCCTCCCCTGACTTACTGCTTATTGCCGGATCTACAGCACCATTTAAGCATCTAAATCACATTTCCAGTGATTAGGTCCTGGGTTTAGATTTGGTAAGAGGGAAAGGCACTGGGCACAGCCAGATTTTTGAGTCATATAGAAGACTAATAGCCAGCAATTAGATCATTCTCTCGAGTGTGAAAAAGCCAGGTGCTGGTCCCTCCTCTGCTGCGCTTGAAATTTGCATTGAACTTGAGGCTCCTGCCCCCCCAGGGACTTACCTACCTCTTGGGCATTTAGAGATATCGTAAGCTGTGTCTGTCTTTGCTGGCGTTTATCCACTTTCTATGATAATTGAGATGATGGAAGAAGAGAAAATAAATGAGAAAGCTTGGGAGGGGCAGCAAATGTAAGGCATTATAAAATTATTATATGTATTTTAAAAGGTGTAAATTATCTAAAGGCCCAATACTTGAAATTCCAGCTAATAATATGCCCTCATTTATTCTTAAAGAAAATTCAGGGCTAGATTTTCAACTGATATAGTCTATTTTGTTGCCAATTTAAAAAAATTAATTATGCAGATCATCACTTTGTGAAGGATGGGTTGGCAGCATGACACCAGCTAGAGCTTTAAGGCTGAGCTTATTATTCAAGCCACTGTCTTCTGACAGATGTAGAGATTCAGGTTAAAACCTGATTTTGTAGCTCTTTCTTTGGGTTTCTGGTGGTTGGGTAGAGTGGCCGGCAAGAACAACAGCTGGTTTACCTTGACAGAGCTTTAAAGATTTCAGCTTAGCTATACTGTTGTGTATCAGCAGAAGATCTCAGCTGTGGTATTCAGTTTTCTTCTCTCATTTTCACCTGCTCCCATGAGATTTGGAGAGATGTCAGTCCCCTGCAGGTAGGGCACTTTTTCTTAAAATATTAGAATAATTCCTCAAGATTCAGCAGAGTCTGGTGTAATTTCAATCACAGCATCCAAGTGGAATTTGATCTATACAGAATCTGTGGATCTGTTCATTTCTCTGCCCTGATTAAACAGACACATCAGCGGGTCTCTATTCTCAGTCACAGACTTCTTGAAGTTCATTCTTCAGAAATGTTGATGACTCTGGTGCTTGATTCTGGGAAGCCCCTTTTTCATGTTCTCCAAACCGCGCTTCCTCTTCGCGGTGCCCATGAACAGCTGGGAAACCAGCACATATCTGCAAGTGTGCTCAGAGCAAAGGTCTGGGCAGGGACCTGTGTTCTTCTGCTGGTGCGTTGCCCTTGGGTGTTGGTCTTTTCTCCGAAGTAACAAGCGATAGGACGAGAGGAAATGGCCTCAAGTTGCGCCAGGGGAGGTTTAGATTGGATGTAAGGAAAAATGTCTTTACTGAAAGAGTGGTGAAACATTGGAACAGGCTGCCCAGGGAAGTGGTGGAGTCCCCATCCCTGGAGGTATTTAAAAGACGTGTAGATGAGGCGCTTAGGGACATGGTTTAGTGGGCATGGTGGTGTTGGGTTGACGGTTGGACTCGATGATCTTAGAGGTCTTTTCCAACCTCAATGATTCTATGATTCTATGATTCTACTGCTTCTGATGAGGAGCAGATCGGGGGGGAAATCACATACACAGACAAGAAGGCAGCCAGCAATATGCCCTTCACTCTTTGTACCGCAATATATTATTTGAAAATGAAACACATTTAATTGGTGTTGAGGCTTGTGAAATAATTTGTCTTCCCTGAATCTGACCACATTTTTTTTATCAGCCAGGCTGATGTATAACTACCCCCAGATGTCTGATGCTGACAGCTACTCAGATAAACCTATTTAGTTGTGCAAAGATGAGTATTGTATGAAATACGATAGTACTTGGTCATTTCAGCATTTTTTCAGGTGAAAAATTGGTGAAGTATAAAGAGCATGTGTGCTGTCTCCTTTCCTGCATTCACAGACGTGCACAGCCACCCACCCTTGTGTGCCCCTTCTGGGCACAGCCCAGCAGTAAAATTCATGCAGAATTTTTTTATATAACACACAAAGCAATCTTTTAAGTCTAATGTGCGACTCCACTGTATTTGGTTAAGAGAGGAGAGCTTTAGCTACAATATCTGTAATATAGCCCAATTCTCTGGAAAATCAGTATCCTTTTGTTTAGACAGTTGTGGAGGGTTTGGACCCTGCTGGATCCATAACTGCAAACACCCAGGTATTAGATGCATAGTCCAGAAGGGTCCTTGAGCAGCCGCTCTCTGGCCGCTCACATCCGTCCCAAGTCACAAAATATCAGATACTTTCGGCAGACTTCTGACCACTAGATCAAAAAGTACAAGCAGAGAGCAAGAGGAAGGAAGGCTTTTGTCAGCTTTCTGCAGTTGTATTTATAACTGTAATTTTTGGATACGCTGATGTTTAAGTAGCCCTTTTTGAAACTTGTTTTGCAGTGCCAAGAAAAATGAAAAATAAGAAAAAAAATTTTTTCATATTACCTTTCCAATAAAAAATGGGAAAAAAAAAGGTCGTGTTAAGCAATGTGAAATTTGAAGTACTTTTCAAGGTTAATAGCTTTCACCGCTTTCTTTTATGGGACAAAAATACCTTGAAATTCACTTAATGGAAAAAATTCTCAATGTTTTCCAGTTGCGCATGCAGACCGGTGAGTGAGCTGGTGACCGCAGTGGTGACTGCTGCAGCCAACACAGAGTCACCACCTCCAGCCTGGCAGCTGAGGTCCCCAGCCCTGAATTCCCCTTTGAAATGAGCTGCTGTTTGCGATAGGAGATGAAAGCAATGAGCTTTTGTCCTGCTCAACAACGGGATGAGCTATTCAAATTATTTGGTAGAATTTAAAACGTAGCCCTCACCTTTCTCACCAACTCTTGAGCTGTTGAGTCTGACATTTTCCCACTAGGAGACACGTTCATGGAAGAAGCCTGTGATTTTTGAAAGGCTCGAGAAATATAAATAATAGCAAGAAATATGTTTTCTACCTGGCTTATCTTTATGAGCCACTGGATGGATGGTTCCTACATCCAGGCTGAATTACAGCAGGCTTCCCCTGGCTCTGACAGGCAGGCTTGCCTGCTGCCTGCAGCCTCGTGGCCCCGGGTGTTGAGAGCTGGGGCCAGGGCTAGAGAAAAGGTGCAAGGTCAAATCTAGGGGAGGTAAGAAGTCACCCTCTGCAGACACTGCTCTCCCAAAAGAGACGCTACCTATTTTAAGCCTCTCTTTGACCACCAACGCAGGAGCAGGGGGCTTTGCTGTAGCTAAGAGTAATCCCCCGTAAGTGCACCGCTGGGAATAAACTTCATGACTGGAAGTGGAAGTAAGAAAAAACCTTGCCTTGTCTTTAAATATGTCACCACGTAGCACCCAGGCTGTTCTGGAGACAAGAAGAGAAAATAAGACCTCCACTTCCATGTGCCCAGAGGTGTTGTCTCTCTCTGGCAGAAATAGTCCTCCCTGTCTTGTCAAAGTAACTGTAGGATTTTCCAGCGGGCTCCTGTGATCCCGTACAAATCTACCTCTGCACATTGCCCTGGTGCCAGTTACCCCAGGGCCGCCCTTGTGATCAGCCATTCAGACACTCACACTGTGCTCTGCGAAAGGAGACACGCCGGGGCAGAAGGAAGAGAAAAAAAGCCCTAATTGACAGGAGTGGAAAAACCCAATTATAGAGATGAAAGAGGCAGGCCAGGCATATGTTTCTCGGCTTTGGATCATCAGACCCGCCAGTTCTCATTATGTTCTAGCAAGCCTCACTCTCTCTCAAGAAGGGGCTCTGGCAGTATATGGCCTTTTGGAAAAACATCATGCCTGCCTGACTCACCTGAGCCCGTGTTAGCAAAGCACCTGGTGGCAGAAGCAGCAACGTAGGTGCATCATTACTGCAAGAAAAAAAATGGATTAAAGGTAGACCAGAGAAAGGAGGAGGAAACAAGGAGATGGCGGGGGGAAGCATGTCCCAGGGGAATAAACTAATCAAAACCATGGCATTAAATAAAACAAAGCATCTCCCATTAATAATTGAGGAAGCACGCCAGCGCGCTGCGTGCGCTGTGGGTATCTCATTTGTCTGAAGAATGGAAGGAGCAAAAGGGTGCGAAGCAGGTATGAAAGGCATCATTTCCCTGTGTCTCTAATGAGCACTGCTGCTTTCTTTTTTCCCCAACACCTCCTCCCCCATTACACTCCCTTTTTCCCTCTCCTATTTGTTGTCTGCAAACATCTTACTCCTAAAAGGACACCGGCGTGGTGTCAGGTCTGAAGGAGGCAGCAGAGCTGCTTTGTCCTTGGGCGCTATTCAGGACTCGTCCCTTGATTAGGAGATTTCTCCGAAAGGAGAGGAGGGCTCGGTGTGCTGCAGCTGTGTGATCCCAGACAGTGGTCCCAGCGTCTGATATGCGCGGAGACTGTGTTTTCTTTAGGTGGAGAGACACAGGGATGGGTATGTAAATACCTAGCACCTACACAGCATATAAAATACAGCTTTGAAACATTAATTGGGAGAAATCGGGCATTTTAAATTAGGAGAGGGCAGGGCCAGCGTTGTAAGCCAATCTGATCCCTGTCATGTGCACTGATATAATGTTTTCTTGTGTGACTGACTATCATTTTTATGCAGAGCAATGAGTGAGGCTGGGTTGGTAGCTCATGGTACCCTGCCTTGCTTGCTGCAGCCATGGGTGCTTGCAAAGACAGCAAATGGGGTTTAACCCTGTGGCTAAAGGGGCCAAATGCAGCCCTTCAGAGCTGTATCCCATGTCTCCCTAGGACAGCTCCCCACATGAAGGGTTTCATGATGGATGGTGGCACACATGTCCCTTGTTCCCGGGATGCCCTTTTAGGAAACTGCTCCATGCAGCTGTATTTAGTCTGTCTTTTTGGATACATCTGTGTTTTATTAGTCATAGGAACTGCCAGAGCTTACATGAAAGAAAGGTTAATCTTGTTAGAGCCTGGCCTTTCAGTGTTGTCCTTTGCTTTGGCACATCCCCAAATGTCAGCACCAGGCAGGGGCAGGCAGAGGCAGCAGTGGGACCCCCGTGTGGGAACACCCTCCCTCTGGACAAGACCACCTCTGCCAGAAGGGCAACCATGGGCTCTCCTCCCCAGAAGGAAAGCTGAGGACTAGACAGGATTCACCCACATCACAAAATATTTCCCCACAGCAACAAGCTCATCTTTTAGCTATACACTAGTAAGTTTTTTGGAAAACAGCCTTTTCATTCCTGGGAATAAATGCCACACAGAGCAATCCTTTATTTGGCCAAAGCAAGCTGCTCCCAAGAGACATGTCTAAAGCTGTCTTCTCCATCAATATGGCAACAAATGGTCTGCACTTCTGAACCAAGCCTGAATTTTAATGTCCTGATGATCTCTTGTTGCTTTCTGAACGTCCCCGTGATGCTGTATGATCACTGTGACAACCTCTTGTCCCTGCTGTGCAAATCTCTAGATTTTGGTTGTGTCAGTCTTGCAGGCAGATGCATTGCTGTCTGCTACCCTTATGGCCATGCCATTCTGACGCAACGTATATGTGCAGTGGTATCACCCCAGCTCAGCAAGTCCCTGGGATGCAAATCATGGCCGGCTGGGAGAGGGTCAGGGAAGCACCTCTGTGTGTCAGCCCCGTCCTTACACTTACTCCTTTTGAAGAGGAAGATTATTTCTGCCTCGTAGTCTTACCTGAAAAATACCTTGTGAAGGATCTTAGGCTATGAAACAAAAGTGGTTTCTCCTCATACAGTAACAAAGAATAAGCTGCAAATGTATTTTAACTGAGTTTAGTGTGTTTTAGAGAGAGTTGCAGTAGACCTGACCCTAAACTCATTGAAGTCAGTGCAGAGACTCCTTGTCCTCCTCCTTCTGCAGAGTTTTGGCCAGACTCAGTTCTCCCAAACTGTCCTTCCACTGATGCAGATCAGGAGTACCTCAAAGGAAACCGCTGAGCGTGTACCTGTTTGGAAGAGCAGTTGGAGAACCAGCATCACTTGCTAGCTCAGTCACTCAGCTGATCTGACGTATGACAGGGTTCTGGGGGAATTTATCCCTGCATCACTCCATGTCCTCTCTGCTCGGGTCGATCTAGAGAGCCTAATCAAGAAGGGGAACTCAGCACTGTCTATAAACATCCCCATCTGAAGGGATGGAAAAGATTCAAAAAAAGCCCATCTCCATTCAGGTTCCTGTTTGGGTTTCCAGAGTCTGAAAGCTGATCTGTTGCCCCAGGCCTCCTGCCTGGTCAACAGAGAGGAATAGGAAACTCCTGACATCTACCACCCGGGAGGACTCAGCCTGCCTCATGGGGCAAGCACACTTCTCCCTCCACAGCGCAGGAAGCCCAGGGCCACCCAAGATGCCTACAGCTGGCTGCAGAAACACAGACGGTGGTGAAGAACAAAGCTGAGAAGGGAGCTGGGGCTTTTGACTCCTCCTGGTGCTGTTGACCAGGCTGTGCTGCTGCTCAGGGAGGCAGGGCTGTGCCCTGTTTTCTCTCCAGCTTCCTTTCCAAAGCCATTTAGCAAGGCGGCAACCATCGCCTTTCCCAACCAACACAGGAGCGGCCACACACCAGGACCAGCTTTCAGACGGGGAGGGCATGGGTAGACACAGGAACCCTGTGGACCCATACTGCTCTGGGCAAGATAAAGAAGCTGTTGTGCAATGGCATGTTGAATAAGGGTGGGAGTTTTGGGAATGTTTCTACAAGCGGCTTAGAAATCCCCTAAACTTCCAGCCACACAGATGAGGATCTGACAGCCCTTTCTGGGCCCTGGAAATGGAGCTATTCCTATTTCAGTTTACATAAATAGAAGCAAAACTAGATCTGTACATTGGTCCTGAAGGACGGAGTGGCATTTTCAAGATGGTAATGTGTACCAAAGTAGCATGCAGAGACCCCAGCAGGGATCAAAGCCTTGCTTTGGTAAGATGCAGACTCTTCTTCAAAAACCATGTAGTGTAAAGCTGCATCCACATTAGCCATTTCCTTCAGAGCCTTGGTGAGATCTTGAAGTTAATCCGCCAGCAGCAGTCCCCATGCAGGATTTGGTTTGGTTTTCAGATTTGGTGTGGTGTGCATGGATTGGATTCCTTCTGGAGGACACACAAGCTCTGCTACCACTGCTAATGCTCTCCATCTCCTCATGGGGACATACGGGTCCAGTGATTGCCCTCCAGATATCCTGAAAACACCTGTGTGGTGGGGAGGCACCGGACTAATCTGAATCCCCCTGAACTGCCCATAGTAGAGTTGCAGGGGTTTCATCACCAATAGCTTCCATCTCCTGATATCCCACCACACTGAATTACTTGACAGTGAAGATGAAGCCTTAAGTGAAAAAGGATAGTAATTAGGACCTAAATGTCTGAATTGCTTCTGATAAGGAAATATAGGTGTATTCTGATTACACCCTTCTGTACTGATCAGCAGCTATCCAGGACAAGAGAGGAGGACCCTGTGCTTAGCATGAGGGAAAAGAGCCCATACTCTTCAGTGAGTCCCAAATTCTTGGTTTACAGTCCTTCTGCAGGGTACATGGATGGAAGTGAGCCAAAGGAGGTTTTCAGTTTAAAGGAACTCCGATAGGAAATTGCTAAACCACCTGCAGCGGTGTGTAACCTATCGCTGGAATCAATTGCACTAGCAGAGAAATTCTGTTAAAAATCAGTTCTGCATTAAAAAGGTCTCTGGGGAGTCCAGGGAACTATTACTTGGACTGAAATAGTTATTTACTATACCTGTGCAAGCATGTCTGTTTACTAGTGTATCTGATGAGTGTATTTGACTTCCACACCAGGAAAATCAGCTGAAACTGTAATATAAAATAATTAGTGGACACATGAATAAATATATTAGAGGAATAGGCATGACTTTTGTAGAGAGAAATCATGTATCACAGATGTGCCAGAGCTCTTCAGGGGTCTCAGAGACGATGTGTTTAGGGTACAGAATAACTGAGCAGTCTTGGCTGGGAAAGAGGTGTCTGGGGGGCCAGGGGGCTGAGCAAAGCTGTAGCATCTCAGTGGAAAGCAGAAGGTGCCTGAGGCTCAGTTGCCTTCTCTTTCGTGTCAAGAATTGCACCAAAAGAGACCTGCAGGTGCCAGGCTTTTGAAAACAAGCTAAAGGACATACGAACAGCCATGCAGTAAGAGTCCACAGCTGCAAGGGTGTACTGTAGGGACTAAGCTGTTTTTTCACATAACGTAGACTTAAATTATGGGACTCGTCGCTGCAGGATGATCTTGAAAATTTACAAGGGTTCAAAGAGAAATTAGACAAGTTGATGGAAGAAAAATCTGTTAAAGACTGTTAGATACAAAGACACTGAGTCTGAGTCAGGAAGACCTTAAGCCACAGATTTCCGGGTCTGGGGAAAGTATTCAGGTATGGCTCACAACCCTCCCAGTGTCCTACCCTTGTCCTCTTCCATGGAAATCTCTCAGTCACTATCAGAGACAGCACCGGGCTGGACTCCCCTTTGGTCTTCACCCATGTATCCATCCTTATGCTTTTATTGCACAGTGCTCAGGGGTCATCTTCAAAATGACTGAGCAGTACATTTTAAATGAGCAATGGAAATATGTATTCTCAAAACACCAGCAAAACTGTGGCAGTCATCGTAACAAGTTATCAGGGAATCCAAAGTTAAAATGGGTTTGAAAAGAAGCTGGACAAATTAGTGGCAAATACATCCATCCTGTACTATTAAAAATGATGGCCCAGAAGCAGCACGAGACTTGGAAGTGCGTGTGCCACTGGTGGTTAGAAGCTCTGCAGAGGTGCCAAGGGTAAGGATCACACAGTTTCATATCTCCTCTCTTACTATCCAGTATTAGCTGTTGTAAAAAACTGCGTCAGCTGAACTTTGGTCCAAACTATTGGGGCTATTCAAATGTCTCATGTCCATTTCAGCAGGCCACATTAGAGAACGTTATCTTAGCCCTCATTGCTGCAAGGAGCCCGTGAAGATGGTTGCTGTGATGATCATCCCGTGAAAACCTACTTTTATCAACTCCAAGCATTTATCATGCAGGGGAATGACTCCAGCCCAAATATGCAGGCGGAGGAACGATGCGTTGACATAGGTGCAGCTATGCTAGTGATTATTGACTCCCTGAACATGGTAAGCCCGGTGTAAGCAGAAGCCTGAGCCTTCAGTTTAAGCTGAACTACTAAGCTATCGGCCCTCTAGCTGATACAGAGCTAGCCTCCGCAAGCCAGCTCGCCTCCGAAGCACTCAGTGCACAGCCTTCTCTAGGAAGGAAGGACCACACCACAAAGGAAATTTTGCTCAAACTGACCCTGAAACACTGAGAACAATTTTTCCCTTAGCAAAACATAGGCATTTCTGCAAGCTGCACAAAAATCTGTAATCGCTAGACCAAAACCAGATCTTGTTGCAAAGGAAGCCTATTTTAAAAATGCCTTGGCATTATGAAGATACCACTGCATTATAAAGCCAGAATATTCAGCATTTCTCTAAAGACATTTTTCCCCAGGCAATCACCTTTAACTCCAGCTTCCATCCCTGCATCCCCAGCTTCCCTAATCTGTGAGGGGGTATTGATAAGGTATAGGTTTTTCAGTAGGAAACTTCGATCCACTGAGTTGTAAGAAAAAGTCCTTTTATTTCCATGAAAAGCAGATAACAAATTTGCTTTAAAACCTTTATTTCCCTAGGAAAATGGATAGGGGGAAAGTCCATGGTCTGCCTGGAGGTCAGCTCTGTGGAAAGCGGTGGTATGGAAATGGAACTAAATAGAAACAGAAGATTTTATTGTTTTTATACTTGCAGCACTGCAAACCTCATTAGTATAGTAAAATAATACTTTTTTCTAATAAAAAGGAGCATTATATGAGCTACTGGAATTGAGAGGAAATTAAATATGTGTTTAAGTAGTATTTTTAATATTTAAAAGGCTTGCTAGGAAATGTATGGGGTTCTCTTTTCTTATGACTGACATTTCGAAAAAGGATGCTGGGGTTCCTATGAGAGTAAAATACCTTCAGTCTATATAGCAAGTGTCAGAAATTATGTCTCAGTCCTGATATATTTTTGATTCCGCAACCATGTATTTATAATACGTCAGACATGCTAAGAAGTTGCTGAAAAATGTGTTGACGGAAGAAATATGAATTGAACTCCTGTAGAGCCCCTCCAGAATACCAATGAGTAGACTGATCCATCAGAAACATCCACAAAGACCTGATGTATTAAAAAAACCCTGTTGCTGCAAGTCATATGATTAACGCAGCTGTCAGATTCTTGTCTTTATCTCTCTCCCTTTCTAAATCATAGTTTAAAACATAGGTTTTTCACAGTCATCTACCCCCAAAAGGCAATCCAATAGTATTATGCACTGCAGAAGTAGTTTCAGTCAGAGGAGCTCAAAGAACCTTACAAATAATCCCCAGGCATTGGATGAAATCAATAGACCTACTCTGAAGTGGATGAGAATGACTTAGGATTGAAATCCAAAGACACCCAGCAATTTCACCGCAAAGCTGTTGTCTGCTGGGCTCTTGTCGTCTCCTACCTTCCCTGTTAACAGGGGAGCAGTAAGAAAACATTAACATCAGCAAAGCGGACAAGACGTGATGCAGTTGTCACCTACGGCTCAGTGGTGACATTCTGCAGTAGTTAAAGGTAATTCACAAAGGAAGAACGTAACCAGGATTTTTCCCCGTGGTTTGCTTCTCTCCATGCATAAAAAGAAATCTGGACGTCCTTTTGTCTTGCTTGACCTCAAAAAGATGCCCTTTTTTTTTGGCATCTTAAGACATTAAGAAAATACTTCTGTTCTTTGATTTTGGAGAGTGACTCAGCAATCTCTGCTGCGTATTATAAACTTTTTCCAACCTTTGTTAAAAAGGTAGGGACACAATGACATTCAATCAAAGGCTTTCTTTGAGCAATTTTTTCCCGAGGTGTATGAAAGACAATTAATGGAATCACACAGAAAAATAAGGCAGAAATCCTGAGCCTGGGGACAATATTTGTGTTCAGTATGTTGGATTTCAGTAGTGTTTTAAAAAGCTAAAAATCATCTCGCCTCTTATGCATTTCATTTGCTTGTTCTTTTATGTCAATTTTCCAGGCTTTTAAAGACTTTTTAATAAAATGCAAGTTTTAAGAGTCTATAACTTCTAGCTAGAAAGACAAATCTTTGTTCTAAACTCTTTAATTGTGGTTGGAAAAGGGCTCCTTGGCCTCTTTTTAATTAATTCTCCTGGGAATGTCTATAGACTTCCCTGGTTTCTGATGTTCAAGAACATCCAGTGTGCCATTGTTTCTGTGCAGTCTCCAAGTCAACACAAGTCATGACAAATCCCAATTTTTTTAAAGTCCTTTTTGATTTCCAGACCCAGAACCTGAACTTCCATGCTGTCAGGTCTATGCCCTTACAAAAACATCAAAGAGGCCTGAGAATTAAGAGTATAAAAAAAAAAAATCATAAATAAGAAGGCAAGGTGTTCTTACTGTATCTCCTGGATTTTACTTCTGTGCATTAACTCACTTCTCTGAGCTTTCCTCTTTGATCTGGAGAACTATGGAAACTCTTCCTTCTTTCTTTAAGTCAACTGAAGTTCTCACTCAGGGCAAACTGTCTTAAACCTCACTGAAAAAATAATGCAAATTCCCAGGACTCCAACTTAATCATTCAAAGCAAACTGTTGGAACAAGAAGCAGTGGTTCCTATTTTAGCCATTTAGCCTGGAGAAAAGGAGGCTGAGGGGAGACCTCATCGCTCTCTACAACTACCTGAAAGGAGGTTGTAGCGAGGTGGGGGTCGGTCTCTTCTCCCAAGTAACAAGCGATAGGACGAGAGGAAACGGCCTCAAGTTGCGCCAGGGGAGGTTTAGATTGGATGTAAGGAAAAATTTCTTTACTGAAAGAGTGGTGAAACATTGGACCAGGCTTCCCAGGGAAGTGGTGGAGTCCCCATTCCTGGAGGTATTTAAAAGACGAGTAGATGAGGCACTTAGGGACATGGTTTAGTGGGCATGGTGGTGTTGGGTCGGTGGTTGGACTCGATGATCTTAGAGGTCTTTTCCAACCTTAATGATTCTGTGATTCTAAGTCGTCCTTTCTTTTGGTTCACTATCAGCACTTCTGATTAATATTATCTCACATCTTATTTGTGGAGCAAGCAAATTCTTGTCCAGGTGAAGTTGTGATGGCAAGACTGATACCAGGCATCATGAACTGTTCTTGGGTTGATGCTCAGTGTCGACCCAAATTTAAGATCCTAGCCATGATGCTTCTGTCAGCATGAAGCCTTCCTTTGGTAAGTTGCCAGTGAGGAGCTTCACGAAGAACTGTGCTTCAAGCTAAGGTCTGAACTCAGCCGATGCAGATCTTGTACACTAACAACGGGCAGACATCCCACCCGTACAAGGTATGACAAGATGAATAAAAGAGAGAAACGAGGGATTAAGGCAGGTTACAACAGACAATAGGAAATGTTCTCATGTTGTATATGTTTGACTGCTTCCGTCTTACCTGTAATTAGGTCATAAACTCTTCAGTATGGAGACTGTATGTGTTGGCAACAGAACAAATAGGTCCCATTTTTTTACAATGAAGCCTTAAACTGCTGCAACCTCTGGAGATGTTGCAATGTAACCAATAATATTAAAAGAAAGATTAACGTCAGGGAATTTGAACGGTAATGGAGGTAAGAAAAAGCCGTGCAGAGTTTCAAAGGTGAGGTCTGAAAGCTGAGAAGGAAATTAATCATTATTACTGTTGTTATTATTCATTTATATTGGACCATAACTGCATGTGTCAAATCTGTGAAGTGGAAGTCAGAAGAATCAATATTTTCTTATTGAGTTTATGTATTTTTGTCAAAGCCTCATAAATTGCTACCATTTTTGGAATGAGATTTTGAACTTCATGCCAAATCCAGCTGTTGTGCATTTCTAATAGAAAGCATCGCTGCCATTTATTGTTAGGCATAAAATTGAGAAACTAACCATAAAAGGATGCTCAGCACTGTAGCTCTGACAAATCCATCTCAATGAAGGCTGTTATCTAGGGATATATAAATATTGAATGGGGAGATGCTTGTTTCCTTTCAGCACATTCTCCTGGATAATCCATTTGGCATCACAATATCAAAAGCTTTATTTTATATATTAAATAGATTTGTTTCCTTGGTCCCTACTCACTCTGCCCGTGGTTTGCCTTCCCATTAAACTAGTTGTGTTTCAATTGCAGGCGCCATGGGTAGGAGAGAGAGTTATTAAAATACGCCAGACTCTGAACAGATCTCTCCCAGCCTGCCACTTGCTTGTACGAGCTGCCACTGTTTAAAACAGCTTTTCTAATTACTGCTGGCCTCCTTGTATGAGGCGATAGGACAGTTAGCCACTGAAGCGCTCAGAGGATGTCCAGCGATTGCAATGGGTGGGACCTGTGTAAGGAGAATGAATGTCAGGAGATGTAGGGAAATCATTAGCTCACATGCCTGAAACACCAGCAGACGATATACATCTGAGCAGCCATCTGCATTTGAAGCCCTCCTCTATATGGAAAAGCATGTATTTAGTTTAAATATGTCAGACTTTCTCAGGGGATGAAGAGATTTTATGAAGATGGGATGGGGGGACTACTGTGCTATGAATAGCAGACTCCTTGAATATGTCAGGGGATAACTACCTGATTTACCATGCAGACAGGCACAGGAGAAAGCTGCACAGAGAGTCCTGTTATTCATACCCAGTGATCCTGCAAGAGACTCTGGCTTAGGCAGTCTTCTTTCCTCCACCTAATTTGGTAGCCAAATATAGAGCTGAAAAAGGAAGAGGGAGAAAAATTTCACACTTTTGAATGAGATTATATGACACCATTGCCCATCAGAACAAAGTCTGCCTGCAGATGATGAGTCAAGGGGTCCCTGCTGTCCTGTGTTCCTACAAGTAGTGCCAAACATCCATTTGATGGCTTTTGGTGCTAATACTTTCCTGCTGAATTCTCAAATCCCTTTCAGCCTCACAGTCTGCTTTGCCAAGAGGAAAGTTTCATTTTGAAGCTCAGCAATATTGCCTTTATTTATGTGTATAAAATTAATCCAAGAACGTGCTTTCCCTCTCCACTTCCAAGTACAGGAATTTAGGGTAGCATTACGGTGTTCAGCATCAGCCCTTGCACAAACACAGTGCCAGGAAGGAATGCAAAACAGAAACATATATATGATGGTGAGATGGAAAATAAGGGGTTTAATGGTTTAAGCCAGAAATGGCCACTTCATCTTTCATAATTCTTGCAAAATCTGAAGACTTCAGAAGGCTTTTGTAAATACAGATGTCCCAGTAAACCCTAGAAGGTGGGCAAAAAGTAAAGAAGAGGCATATAGAAGAGTGATCTGTGAGTCTGAAGACTCGAGTCTTATTTCTGGCTCCTCAGTTGAAAATTTCTGTGAATAAGATATTCCATTTTCCTTTTCTGTGTCTCTCTTTCCCCTCCTGCAATTTGTGTAGCCTAGTTTGCAAACTCCTTGCACTAAGCTCTTTGAGACAACTTGGTTTCCTCCCACAGGGAAGTGCAGCACCCAAAAAGCATCCCCTCTGACTGTGTGGTGCCTTTGGAAGCTATTATAAATTAGGAATATTAGCAATAGCCTGCATATGCTATAAGTTTTAAGGAGACACTACTTTGTGAATGTTTAAACAGATGTACCAGGAATATTTTTATATTTTTACTGTCTGACCATCTGTAAAGCCAGGTGTCCAAATTACATGACTTAAGAAGATTAAAATAGAGACATATATAGCTAATACATTTGGAAGCTGATGAACTCACTTAAACTAACTCTCAAGCACACAATTGTATGGCAGTTCTGAAGTGTGATGTCTTGGATGGGTCCAGAAACCTTGTATTGCTATACCAGGGTAAGCATTTATTAGTAAACTGGAGAGAGCCAAATAGAGGGCCACTAAGATGGTTAGGGGGCTGGAGCACGTGGTATAGAGAAGCAAAGGGAACTGCGCTTGGTTAATTTGGAAGAGATAAGCAAGGGTGTAACAGCAGATTTCTGATACTTGGAGGGGCTTACATGGAAGACGAAACCAGACTCTTCTCAGAGATGCAATGCTCACACGCTGGATGGAAAAAAGTTCTCAGAGACTTTCAAAACTCAACTGTCTGCAGCTCTGAGCAACGTGCTCTAATTAGGAAGTTACCCCACCTTTGTACAGGGGACCTAGAGACCTCCCAAGGTCCCTTCAACCTAAATTGTCCTGTAGGTCTGTGCTTTTGTGATATGAAACTCCTCTTTCTACTTCTGAAGTGGTACGTACAATGCTTATTTCTCGCACACAGATGGTTCTGGCTGCCAGAATAACTAAGTACCTTAAAATGCTTATTATACCTCACGGCTCGTGATGGGATGTGGCAGTGTTATTATTTCATTAGGAAAATGAGGAACTCATGTGAACCTCTTTTCAAAAGAGGAATTAATTTCAACCACCTTTAGCCTTTAGTTAGGAGTTTGATTGAATTACAGCTTCAGCAGTGACTCCACGCAAGCCTTCCCCACACAAAATCACCGCTTCAAACAGAACTGAGAGTAGAAGGTACTTTAGGGCTGGGAGAGGTACCTGAGTTATCTTTGCATCCCTTTGATGCTGGACAAGAATTTCTGAGTGGGGAATAACAGATTTATTCACGGACATGTCTCATTAACTGCTACCAATTATCAGAAGATGGCTGGGGTTACTGCTTCTGCGCTGGGGCGCTGGGGAGTGAATTCCACCTTGTATTATTGATGTATTTATGAAAGCATCTTCCAGGGTTATGCCAAATTCTGCACATTTTCTCACTCTTTGTAGAATTCTTGTGGTATTAAAACATTGGCATTGGTACTTGTTAGTGGGGAATTATCCATCCTCCAGAGCTCCTATGTGCTGGACATAGTGTCCCCAGGGGTTCAGCTACTTAGACCATGGGACTTGCTTTGAGGAACCTGGTCTACTGGGGGCTGACAGGGTCCATCTGTCAGAGAAGGACAAGAGCATCTTCAGTCATAGGCTTGCCAAGCTGGTGAAGAGGGCTTTAAACTAGAGATGCTGGGGGAGGGGAACTTCAATCTATCCCACTCCTACCAGTTTGATGCCAGGGCCAGCAATAGATGCCCAGAGCCTGGAGGAGGAACACAGGTCAGCAGGAGAGCGCCTGAAGAGCAGCACAAAGGAACTCCAGCCAGTAAGACAGCTTCATCGGGGGCCCAACTTAAATGCCTCTATGCAAACGCACATAGCGTGGGGAATAAACAAGAGGAGTTAGAGACGTGCGCACGCCTGCAGGGCTACGACCTTATTGGCATCACGGAGACGTGGTGGGATGGCTCCTATGATTGGAGTGTTGGGATGGAGGGATACAGGCTCTTTAGGAAGGACAGGCAGGAGAGACAAGGAGGGGGTGTCACCCTCTATGCCAATGACCAGCTGGAGTGCATGGAGCTCTGCCTGGGGAGGGATGAGGAGCCGACCGAGAGCTTATGGGTCAGAATTAAAGGGAAGGCAGGGACAGGTGACATTACGGTGGGGGTCTGCTACAGGCCACCTGACCAGGAAGACTGAGTGGATGAGGCCCTCTATAGACAGATAGGAGCAGCCTCACGCTCACAAGCCCTGGTCCTCATGGGGGACTTCAACCACCCCGACATCTGTTGGAGGGACGACACGGCGGGGCATAAGCAATCCAGGAGATTCCTTCTCCATGTGGTAGAGGAGCCAACGAGGAGAGGTGCTATGCTGGACCTTGTTCTCACCAACAAGGAGGGGCTGGTGGGGAATGTGAAGCTCAAGGGCAGCCTGGGCTGCAGTGACCATGAAATGGTGGAGTTCAAGATCCTTAGGGCAGCAAGGAGGGTGCACAGCAAGCTCACTACCCTGGACTTCAGGAGAGCAGAGTTTGGCCTCTTCAGGGATCTGCTTGGCGGAGTGCCATGGGACAAAGCCCTGGAAGGACGAGGGGCCCAAGAAAGCTGGTTAACATTCAAGGATCACCTCCTTCAAGCTCAGGAGCGATGCATCCCAACGAAGAGGAAGTCAGGCAAAAACGCCAGGAGGCCTGCATGGATGAACAAGGAGCTCCTGGACAAACGCCAACACAAAAAGGAAGCCTACAGAGGGTGGAAGCAAGGACAGGTAGCCTGGGAAGAATACAGAGATATTGTCCGAGCAGCCAGGGATCAGGTTAGGAAAGCTAAAGCCCTGATAGAATTACATCTGGCCAGGGACGTCAAGGGCAACAAGAAAAGATTCTATAGGTACGTCGGGGATAAAAGGAAGACAAGGGAAAATGTGGGCCTTCTCCGGAACGAAACGGGAGACCTGGTTACCCGGGATACGGAGAAGGCGGAGGTACTCAATGACTTTTTTGCCTTGGTCTTCACCGGCAAGTGCTCGAGCCTCACTGCCCAAGCCGCAGAAGGCAAAGGCGGGGACTGGGAGAATGAAGAGCCGCCCACTGTGGGAGAAGATCAGGTTCGAGACCATCTAAGGTACCTGAAGGTGCACAAGTCCATGGAACCCAATGAGATCCATCCGTGGGTCCTGAAGGAACTGGCAGATGAAGTTGCTAAGCCACTATCCATCGTAGTTGAGAAGTCATGGCAGTCCGGTGAAGTTCCCACTGACTGGACAAAGGGGAAACATAACCCCCATTTTTAAAAAGGGAGAAAAGGAAGACCCAGGGAACTACAGGCCAGTCAGTCTCACCTCTGTGCCTGGGAAGAACATGGAAGAGATCCTTCTAGAAGCTATGCTAAGGCACATGGAGGACAGGGAGGTGATTCGAGACAGCCAGCATGGCTTCACCAAGGGCAAGTCCTGCCTGACTAACCTAGTGGCCTTCTATGATGGGGTGACTACATCAGTGGACATGGGAAGGGCTACAGATGTTGTCTCTCTGGACCTCTGACAGGGGATGAACATGCCTTTGACATGGTCCCCCACAAGATCCTTCTCTCTGAACTGGAGAGGTATGGATTTGATGGGTGGACTGTCCAGTGAGTGAGGAATTGGTTGGATGGTCACATCCAGAGGGCAGTGGTCAACGGCTCAATGTCCAGGTGGAGACTGGTGACGAGTGGCATCCCGCAGGGGTCTGTATTGGGACCGGTACTGTTGAATGTCTTCATCAATGACATAGACAGTGGGATCAAGTGCACCCTCAGCAAGTTTGCAGATGACACCAAGCTGAGTGGTGCAGTCAACACGCCAGAGGGACAGGATGCCATCCAGAGGGACCTGGACAAGCTGGAGAAGTGGGCCCGTGTGAACCTCATGAAGATCAACAAGGCCAAGTGCAAAGTCCTGCACCTGGGTCAGGGCAACCCCGAGCCTGGTGGATGAAGGGATTGAGAGCAGCTCTGCCGAGAAGGACTTGGGGGTACTGGTGGATGAAAAGCTGGACATGAGCCAGCAATGTGCGCTCGCAGCCCAGAAGGCCAATCGTATCCTGGGCTGCATCACAAGCAGCATGGCCAGCAGGTCGAGGGAGGGGACTCTGCCCCTCTACTCTGCTCTGGTGAGACCCCACCTGCAGTACTGCGTCCAGCTCTGGAGCCCTCAGCATAAGAAAGACACGGACCTGTTGGAGTGGGTCCAGAGGAGGGTCACAAAAATGATCAGGGGGATGGAACACCTCTCCTATGAAGAAAGGCCGAGAGAGTTGGGGTTGTTCAGCCTGGAGAAGAGAAGGCTTCGGGGAGACTTTCTTGCAGCCTATCAGTACTTAAAGGGGGCTTATAAAAAAGATGGCGGCAGACTTTTGAGCAGGGCCTGTTGCGACAGGACAAGGGGGAATGGCTTTAGACTAAAGGGGGGGAGATATAGACGAGATAGAAGGAAGAAATTTTTTACACTGAGGGTGGTGAAACATTGGCACGGGCTGCCCAGAGAGGTGGTGGCTGCCCCATCCCTGGAAACATTCAAGGTCAGGTTGGAGGGGGCTCTGAGCAACCTGACCAGTTGAAGATGTCCCTGCCCATGGCAGGGGGGTTGGACTAGATGACCTTTAGAGGTCCCTTCCAACCCAAACTATTCTATGATTCTATGATTCTGTGATAAGTGGAGTGTTAGTGGCAGGGGTTTTCATTGTTTTTTTCAGCCTGGCAGAAGCATCAGGAGATGATTACTTAGAATCATAGAATCATAGAATCATAGAATCATTGAGGTTGGAAAAGACCTCTAAGATCATTGAGTCCAACCGTCAACCCAACACCACCATGCCCACTAAACCATGTCCCTAAGCGCCTCATCTACTCGTCTTTTAAATACCTCCAGGGATGGGGACTCCACCACTTCCCTGGGCAGCCTGGTCCAATGTTTCACCACTCTTTCAGTAAAGACATTTTTCCTTACGTCCAATCTAAACCTCCCCGGCGCAACTTGAGGCCATTTCCTCTCGTCCTATCACTTGTTACTTGGGAGAAGAGACCAACACCCACCTTGCTACAACCTCCTTTCAGGTAGTTGTAGAGAGCGATGAGGTCTCCCCTCAGCCTCCTTTTCTCCAGGCTAAACAACCCCAGTTCCCTCAGCCGCCCCTCATAAGACTTGCGCTCTAGACCCCTCACCAGCCTCGTTGCCCTTCTCTGGACACGCTCCAGCACCTCGACGTCCTTCTTGTAGTGAGTGGCCCAAAACTGAACACAGTATTCGAGGTGCGGCCTCACCAGTGCCGAGTACAGGGGCACAATCACTTCCCTACTCCTGCTGGCCACACGATTTCTGATACAGGCCAGGATGCCATTGGCCTTCTTGGCCGCCTGGGCACACTGCCGGCTCATGTTCAGCCGGCTGTTGACCAACACCCCCAGGTCCTTCTCTGCTGGGCAGCTTTCCAGCCACTCTTCCCCAAGCCTGGGGCCTGTGCTTCCAGGCACATCTTTTGAGAACGGGCTCTTTAAATTTGGCAGACTTAAATTGCAGCAGCCCTAGATCTACCATAGTGTAATTAACTCTAGCTTCACTGCGTCTATTCCTCTTCATTCTGGGAACCAGCTGTTTCCCCTGTGCTACTGTCAGGGAAATTGTAATTGTGTGAGAATGAGAAAATGGATAGGCATCCTACTTGTGTGTGTTGGTAAAGCACTCTAGCCCATGTCATGTAAAACTCTGAAAGATATTTGTGAATTTTCCCTTTTTTTGAATGACATTAAGAAAATTCCCTGGGAAGCTCTTGCTTATGAGACGTGGACAGTATAGGGAAGGCACTGATGTGAGTCAGTCCTTGTATGTGGCTCTAAGCAAGTCAGGTAGAGATGACTTTCAAAGGCATTTTATATCTATTTATATGAATCAGACCATTCTCAGGAAGTTATAAGATGAAAACAAAAGAGGAACAAAGACAGTGACTCAGGCAAGTGGAGACCCCAAATTTCCTCCTTCCACAGCAAGACTTCCATACCTTGCTGTCCCATCTGTCCAGCCAACACCCATAGAAATTGCACAGGCTACACAATGTTCTCTGGTTTGTGAGGATAGTACTTGGTAACCTCATGTGAGAGCTCACTTCAGCCTCACACATTCATTGTGTGTGTTTTTCTTTCATTCTCATTCTTTAAGCCTGCACTTGCTGATAATAATGAGGATAATAATTTCACCAGGATAATTTACTGAACTGATAGAAATACGGCTAGATTAAGATGGAATTTTATAAGAGATCTGTTAGAACAAAATGATGCAGGAAGAAAAGGACTAATGGAAAAATAACATTTTAATTTATGCTAGTGCCATTAAAATCCTAGACAGCCTAATTTCCATTTCTCTTTGCATGCCCCCAGTATGTGAATAGGTGTATTTCTGTGGTAATTATGTCTATGGGCTGACATGGGGATGATAGAGTCAAGTACCTTCAGACAAAACAGTTGAGCTCTTTGAACTTGTATGAAGGTTTTGCAATGGGCAAGCCATCCATTTGGTGAAATACGAAGATGCTGTCCTACACCTCTGCTCAGAGGAAGCTAGTTCGTGTGCTCTCACAGGGCTTGGGTGCCAGGGGAATGGCCAACAGCAAAATCCAGTTGTCCAGTGGAGTGGTGGTGTTTATATCCAGCTGATGTTACTCTGAAGAATTGTCCTTTTCTTGTGCAGACTTGGAAAATTTAGCTTCTGTGGTCCAGCAAATCAGATGAGGTTGGAGTAAATCCATCACCTGGGGCTATTTTCCCTTTCTGCTGTGCTCTTGCTGCTCTCCTCTAATCCACGTGGTGGGCTGAGAGTGTGATTCAGCCAGCTGTAGAGGAAGAAAGGACAGCCAGCTGGTCAGAAATACATCAGCCCTTCTGATCAGATATCAGGTGAAACCCATCTGGAAGGCTTTGCTAGAGAAAGCAGTTTGGCTTTTGCTGGAGTAACTTAATGGGAGATTCCTAACTTAACCCAGCTAAGGATCCTGCTTCTAATCAGGATGAAAAGTATGCATAAGTAAGAGATATTTGTGCTGCCTGTGCGTTGTGTTGTCTAGGGAGATGTCTATGCCATAGGCATTTAGGCAATACCTCAAGGTAGGGGAAAAGAGCCACTTTGGCCTCCATTGGCATTTGAGACTTACTTACAAGTTCCCTGCTGGTTCAGACCTTGGAGGGGTGAGATTTTCATTACTCTCAGGCAAAATCCAGCTTTCAATTAACAGTTGTGCTACAGAATTGGAAGAGACGTATAGGATAAATGCCTGGGGTAGGAATTTGGCCAAGTGACTTGACCTCATTTAAACTAGCCTATTCTTTTTCCTGAACAGTGGAATTGTTTGGCAGTGAGTCCTTTCAGTTGCAGAGCAAGCCTCGCTGTCAGCAGAGAGCCCTTTAGCTGGGGCAGCAATTTGTACATCACAACTAATTGTGTACACCATGTGGTGATGTTTGGACAATACCCTCAGAAACATCCTCCCTTGCATCCACTTCCAGCTGAAGGACACTTTACCATCACACACACAAACAAAAGGACAAGCACAGAGTTAGTCTATGCTCAGGCTCACCCAAACCACCCAAGTGTACCTTATAAAAAAAAATAAAATCAAATCCCAAACAAGATTTTGAAGGAGCCAGCTCCAAAAGCAGAATCCTGGAGATGCCTGCAGCTTTGGCGTAAAACTTAGCTCCCAATCTGCTGATCCTTCCAAAATTGTGGTGTGCAACAAGGTCTGAATTGACATCTGCATGCCGATCTATAGATGCTCTTAGAAACTAGGAAGTGCAGTTCCACTCTGCAGATATCGGGCATGACTCATTCGCTAATTAGAAAGGACACCGAGAGAGTGTGAAATTTTATTGCACTGCATACTTCCATTTGTGGGTCAGGCATGATCAGCAGACCATGACACTTAACAGTTTGGGAACATGTTACAATTAATAATGAAATACAGATGGATTCATTTGTAATTTGTAAGCTGTTATTATCTAGTGGGGGCAGAGGTTTTGTAAATACATGGTAGGAATTTCATAAAAAAGGCATTTTCAGCAATAGGAATTTTAAGCTGCTTGCAGTATTTTGCTTATGAATGTTTTTCAGGGCTGAAGCATCATCCTGGAGATGTGAATCCTGTTCTTAATCCTAAGAGCTTTGCTTCTGTTTCTCCATCTTCTCTAGTAGATGACTCCTATGAAATGAGCATAAAACATGTTACGAGAATGGTAATGTTTCTGTGATTGTGCAGGGAGTGTACCAGCTGAAAGGCAAGGAAAATCAGGGGCACCAGGCTCTGTTTGTACCAAGGGCAGTATTTAAACACAGTTCAGTGTTTAAATTCCATGGTTGAAAGTTAATATCTGAATACCAAAATTCCTTCCCCTTCCCCTTCTCTTTCCTTTTCCCTTGTCCTTGCCCCTTCCCCTTACTCTTCCCCTTCCCATTCCTCATTTCCTTCCTGTATTTGTTTAACTGAGTCCCATTAATATTGATAGGAGTTGCACATAAATAATGAGAAAATAAACTGTGTTTCTTATTAATATTCCTGGCGAAACTCTTCTCCTTACCAGGGCAGACAAGCTTAACACTGAGCTCAGGAGTTAATAAACGACAAAATGAGGATAACTTTGTTAATCCTAACTCTGCCCCTTTTCACATATGCACTCTCATTATCTTTTAAAAAATGTGCTCTCAGTATGCAGTATAGTGGTTTTGCATTTCTTCACATCTTTTTCATTCAGTGTATGAAATTCAGTGTATTTATGCCTCAACTAAAAATAAAATCAACAATTCCCCTGCACTGATAATAGGCATCTTTCCATATAACCTTTGTGGAGCTTCTCAGTATGATACTTGAACATCTCACAAATATTAATTCATCTATCCTAAAACAATCCTGTGGGTTTGAGAAATATCATTCCTACTATACTAGCAGGGAATTGAGGCATGGAAGGAATAAAAAAGACTTGCTCGAAGTCACACGATAAATGTGTTGGACAGATAAGAATTAAACATGCTTTGCCTTCCTCATGAGTCTGGCTTCAGTCATTAGACATTGTACAACAGAGCTCAGGCCACTCACCACACAGCTGGATCCTGTCGGCCTAAGAAAAAACCTGCATGGGCTAGGAATCCTAAAAAAGCGGGGAGGCAGAGATCAAAGAGCCAAACAGGATTTTCTTTTGCATGCCTCTAGAGGTCTTGGTTTCCCTTCATCAACTGTATATGGACATTTAATTTAGAAGAACATCTTCACTGGCACCTAAAATCCAGATGCAATGTCAATGCCTGCGTTAGATAACATGGATTCCACCCTTTGCTGTCAAGACATAGACTGAAAACTCCTGTTCTGAGTCATTATTTCTACCCCATGCTCCATGTTTGACTTTGAGGAAAGTGGCTCAGAATCATCTCACTTGATTAATGACATTTACTTAATGCCCTTGAGGTCTGCTGCCTCTTGAGACAGTTCCAGGAGGAAATTAATCTTCCCTTAGATCTGGGTTGCCCTCTGGACGTGTCTACAAAGTGAGCAAAGTTGCTGATTTAAGGTCACGGTGGGGCTCTCATCTCAGCTAAGAAGAGAAAATCTAAAAACTGCCAGCATAGAAATAACATACACAATGTCTACACAACATGGGTTCAAACACCGTACCGTCTTCCTGCATTGCAATCCCACTCTGGCCAGAATGGTTTTGCTCCACAAAATCACGTCAGACAGAAAGATCACTTATGAGCTCCTTGTAATAAGGGGCTGTCTGCTACCACGCACGTTTTGTGCATGAGTCACCTTTCGTTACCCAGTGCACAATGTTACTCAATGCACAGAGCAGCCTGCTGGAGAAATCGAGTTTGGTCACACCTTCACGCAATGCCAAAGAAATTGTGCCTCTTCTTGGCCATCACCTCCAAGCCTGTGTTGTGGACTTGGTGACAGCGGTTCAGCACTTCATTGCTCCTGTTTTAACTGGTGTGACTTTGGTGGTGGTGTAACAGTCTAAAACTGGGACAAGGTGATGGAAAACAAAGAGCTGCAATTTCAAAGGGTGTCCACGAGCCAATTAATTAGTCTTCTTAGAAAAGTTGTGCTAAGAAAAATAGGTCAGTTGCTTCTCTCATTTATACCATTGTAGGCTCTTGACTCCAATGGACCAGAATTGATTTTTCAGCAGCACAGTCTCAGGACCGCTGTCTGTCTGAAATGCTGCTCCCGCTATCGATGTGAAGTCTGCCTTTGCAATGGTTTACATCCCTTGAAATGATTTGAAAAAGGCTGTGTGAAGTCAATAAAGAACAGACCATTTTTTCTCTGCACATTTCCTGGTTTAGTACCAAAAGAAAAAAAATTACTCTGCAGACAATAGGAACGTATATGGCCATTGAAAAGATAAAGTCTTGCCTTAAAGCAGGTATTATTGTTTCTTTCAGGGTAATGAGACCTCTCTGTGAGCACTAATAAAAGCTGCAATATGTGAACCTAACTCTTTTTGTACCTGTAACAAAAACCATGTATATCTTAAAAGGTTATGTGGACATAAAAAAAATCTAGTATAGAAGCCACATGAAAGTCAAGGTAACCTCATGAGAAATGTAACATAAAGTAGCAAACAGAGGGCAACATTTTGTGATAGAATATATAGATCATATGGAGCACATAATGAAACACATAGATTTTACGGTGAAATTGCATTCTTTACTGATACATGTGTTATGTGTATGGGGTATTAAAGAAAATGGATGCACTTTCCCAGCAATCGAGCACAACACTCCATGGCACGTAGAGTTGGAAAACATGACATCGGTGAACTAAAACTACAGGGTGATGGAACTGGGAGAAAAAACAATTTCAGCTTATGTGGTGGATGCAGGGTAACTACAGCTTCCCCAGGCTAGTTCCGCTGCCTGTTCCACAGGGTAGAAACCTCTCACATTTTTGCTGCAAAAGGCGTAGCTGGGAAACCTCAGACAAAATTACAGGTGGAAGCCTAGGGAATGATTTGAGCTGGGATAATCGGAGGCATAGGCAGGACTTGGCAATTAGGCCTCATGCTCTGGATTCACTTTTCAACAGCTGATCCCCACTGCTGGGTTAACATACGTGCATTAGCATTGTTTAAAGTTAATATGTTTTGCACTCTTGTAAGAGCCCCTGGTGAATTCAGGCCAGGATGTGAGTTTGATGTAGGACTTCTCTTCCAGCAGAAGGTGTGAGGTCAGGGCACTCTTTCTAGGGTAATTTAGTCTGTCACATGATGCTGAAAAACTAGGTCAATTAGTCCATGCTGAGCAGTGTGCTACCATTTAAACAGTGACTAACACCCTCAGCCTTTTCATTTACTAATGTTTGTAGTATCCCCACATTTTCTCTCTTTTATTGACTAGAAATGCAATGCAGTTCCAGCTTTTGCTTGAGGGATAAACCACATCCTCTAAATTAAGGAGTAATCAAAAGATAGGTTTGGGGACTAAACTGGGTTTAGGTGTTCCTAACCCAGTATGACTTCCAATTATTTTATTATCACTATGACTTGCTTTAAATGAGAGTCAGCAATGAGCAGCACAATGTAATTCCTTCTTTATATCTGGATTAAGTGCTGTTGTGTAGTCACATCTTGGTTTGAACTATCATGCATAGAAAAGGTTTGCACTGAGATATTTACGTCACTTCCTAAGAGAATGGGGGTGAGTCCTTATCAGGATTTTGTGACGTCTGTAGGATCTAATCTGCCCAAAGGAGCACAGGCATTTCCTAAGTGAGGACAACCACAAGCTTGGAGTGGGGAGCGCTGAACCTGCCTGCTGAGGAGGTTAAGGACCGAGAAGGAAAAGTCTGAACTGAAACCCTAGGAGGATCCAAGAAAATGACTGAATATGAAGATCTACTGTAACAAATGATTCCTCACCTGTAATTGCACCCTGATATACTGTATGCATGGAGGTGGGGGTACCATACTCTATCTGAGTTAGATATTCAACTTCCCAAATGGACATGGAGAAGGAATGAATGAATTTAGTCTTTGAATGAGTAGATAGTTTGGTTTTCTTTATTTATTTTGAGTTTTAGATTTATGATTAAGCTTCATCTATCTGAAGTGATTTTAAGAGACTAGGCTAACATCAAAATGTTCCATAATCCTGAATGTGTTAATACTGGTAGCCCAGTTTCTGAACCACCCATGGAGTCATAGGGTCATTGAATAATAGAGGTTGAAGGGACCTCAGGAAGTCCATAGTCCAATCTCTTGCACAAAGCAGGTCTAACTTCCGAATTAGGTCAGGTTGCTTGGGACTTTTTGTCCAAGTGGATTCTGAAAATCTCCAGGGATGGAGATTACACAGCCTCTTTTGGCATCCTCCTCCAGTGTTTAACCACTCTTATGGTGAAGAATTTTTTCTTGTGACCAGTCGGACCTTTCTTTGTTCTAGGTTTTGTTCAGTAACTTTTGTCCACCTTTCATTGTGCAACCCTGAGAACAGACTGTCTCTGTCTCATCTATATCCTCACCATTAGAAAGAAGAACGCTGAGTCCCAACCTCCCAATGCCTTCCTCAAAGCATCTATGGAGGAATGGAATACAAACCCTTGTGCAAACAGTTTGAGAGCTAGCCACAAAGAGGTCTGAGACAAAGGAATGTCTTCACTGGCCCAGTGTTAGCCACGCAGCCCTGAGGGATCCTGCAGCAGATGTGCTCACCTGGAGCCTTAGTGCAGGTTTTGGCAGCTGGAGCCTGAAAATTTTTCTGTTTCCTAATGCCAGAAAATGTTGGTGTCTCTTCCAATGGAAGGCTCTTAAAGAATACAGACAATAGCCACAGGCACAACAGTAGCTAGATATGATGTCGGTGAAAGATTTCCAGCTATTTGAGACCTGCAGGGAATAGAGAGCAAATTTTCAAGGGAGACCTACTCAAGAGCCCAGGCCACTCTCTCTTGCGAGTCTCTGCATATAGCAGCCACTCAGCGTGCTTTAAAAATAGAGCTTTTTCCTCCCATTGCGGCTCCTGGCATTGCATGTCTGCTCCTAAAGAGATGCTGGACATCACGTTGTATATGGCTTTCATATGCAACTGGAGTAGTACTGAAGCAAGTAATAGAAGCACTGCATGGATCTGGTTATGGAAAGATTTTAATTCTCCTCCCACCCATCTCTACTAAAAGCTTTGATGGTCAAAGTCCTCTGCTTAGTTGAACTGTGGAAGGGAACTGGGTTCTTCATCTGAAGTCCTTCCTAATGTCAGGATAATCATACCTATTGGCAGAGGGACACAGGAAGGGGGAAAGATGAAGCAGGACCACTCTTTCTGCAGGGCAGCAATGAGAAGTGGAATTAGGTCTCTGTCCATAAGTCAGGCACTAAACCCGTATTAGTGAAATGATGACAACCTATTAGGGCCATTCAGATGTGTCCCTTTGGAGCCATAGACAGCTGTTTAGAAAAGACTAAAGCTTGCTACAAAGGCTGTAAATGAGAATTATCTGCACATGATGACTCCAGTCCAACTCCCCTGTCTGTAGCACTTCATGAATCCAGGGGCTGCACTGCGAAGCAGGTTGTCTGCTCTGAAAAAGTCGAATCCTGATGGCTCATATTTCCTATCTCCAACAAGTGTGTGATCACCCAAGGGCAGGACAGGCTATGGGACAAGCGCACATCTGCAGAGAGCCACTACAAGCTTGAGACTTGTCAGGGCTGTGAAAGCAGATAAAAGGGCTCATGGTTCCTGCCTTTTGGCAGCAGGGGACTGCAAGGAGCAGTAACTGTGTCCTTTATTACTGCTGGCTTTGCTAATGCCATCTCCACTGCTGTAAGCATCAGCAAGCGAAATGCCAAGCGCTGGTACAACCGCTTGGTTTTGTGGGTTTCGTTTGGGTGTGCATAGGCTGATTCTCTACAGATTGTGTGATACCAGCCAGAAATTGCCGGCTAGTAGATTGAAAGATTGGAAGAAGAATTTTTTGCATCTAAATTACCTACCAAAGAAGTCCAGAAACCTATGCAGAGCTAGAACTTTTCTGCTCAGTGGTTTTCCAAAGTGTCTTCCTTCATTTGATGCAGCAAAACTGATAGTAATTGCTGGAGAGATGGAGCAAAGCAGAGTAGCAACACCACATGCTCAGCAAGGCACTTGATTGTTTTTACTGCTTTCATTCAACTGTGCAACTCCATTTCTCACTGTGACTCAAATATCATTCTGTCGATCTACTAGGGCTGGAAAATTCATAATGCACTCTGGTTCAGGGGAAATTTCTTCCCTTGAAAAACAAACCACTTCCACCTGATTAAGTTTTGTGGGTTTTTCCTGACATAGCTAGTGATGGATTACTGGAGGAATGTACTAAAGTGTAAAACCAGCAAGGAACTTTATTATAATATCTGTAACATTTTTAATAAAAGCACACTGAGCAAAGTAAGGGAAGTGCCTTGCAAACCTTATGCCTGCAGCTGACTTTGGTATCTCTAGATATGCTTATGAATAAAAATACTCATTTATATGAGACTTGGTAGGAGTGAAATACTGCCATGACTTACAATTATGAGCAATGCAAATATGAATTAATGAACTTAGGGCATTCTGCATCTACTTAGGCCCCCGGTGCAGCATATTTTCAGATAACTTTGAACTATTTTGAGATGCCTAGCTTGTGTGCTGGAAACAGCCCAGTTGCAACAGCACTTTCTTCCAGACAGCACTTGAGAGCCACACCGCAAAGCCTCACATATTAAGCCTACAGAAATGAAAACACATGGGCTGATCTTTCAAACTCATGAAAACCATACGTCTCTTACTGAATGACTGATGTAAGTGGTAATAGAGAGAGAGTTTCCTTCCATCCATCTAAATGTCTTGACTGCAGGGGAGGACCTGCTGATTCACGAGCAGGTCAGAAGAGTCGTGCTGGGGCTTGGGAATGAAAAGCCCTCGGCAAGCGAGCTGGTGCTACTCCACCTGCTTTTCCATACACTGCTTCTTGTGCCGGGCATGAGGCTGGTGCCCTCCTGGGTGACAGTCCTGGGGATGGCTTATTTAAGAGTGCCACAGAGAGGACCATAACAGGGAGCAGTTTCCTCCTACTGACTGCCAAAGATAGGGTAAAGACCTGAAAAGAAGGGGAAGAGACCCACAAATCATGTGGACCCGGGTCTCTTTGTAGATAACTTTGAAGCAGAGCTCATATGGACAGATAGGGTAGGTTGTTGGCCGGAGCACTTCTCACTGTGCTTGTTCTAACTCTGATTAATATGCCATGTTGATCAAAAAAGATCCTGTAACTCACTTCCCACGTGCCTCTCTCAACATTTTGATTACGACTCTGAAGTTTCTCAAAGGTCACCACTGATTTTTATTATTTATCCAGATTTTGAATAGCTGCGTCCCATCCAACTCAAACAAGCACAAACAGCTCAAGGCTGTCAGGTGATGATGTGCAGACATACCTATCATATTGCAAAAACAAGCCATGTCCGCATTAATTTCCTTTTCCAGCATGATCAATAGCCATGAGGTTTATTGACTTCACACAGCACCCAGCTTGACAATAAAGTATATATCACCGTGCACAGACCAGTCATCCCATCTATCCTTATCTCCATAGTCAGACAGCCCCTGTCTGAATCACCCTAGCAATAGGGTTAGAAATTAAAGGACAGGGTTTTTAGGTAGGAAACAATAACATTCTTTTTTTAATTTCAAACAAGCTTTTATTTAACCCTTCTTTTCTCTCAGTACAAAGTGTTGTGCAAGGGACTCATTTCCCTTCGCCTGCACTTGAACTCCTGAAATTTTATCTTTGGGCTGGGTACAGGATTTCATACTCAGCATCACCTCAACCGCAGGCTTGCTGAAGTTCATCAGCTGTGATCCGAATGAAAGTAATTCGGTGTCTCTATTTGCTTAGGCTCTGAAAAAGCAATGTATCAAAGTGTGTTGACAAAAATTGAGCTTGGCACTTAGCATATCTGTCTGAAAAAGGAAAGTTCTGGGATGACTGTCTGTGCTCAACACCTTTTATATAATTTACATGAAACAAAACCTAGGAATACCCCTGACTTGTCAGTCCCAGGCCAATGCCCTGCTGCCGGGTCTTGCTTGCTCCTTGTTGGCCTTGAGTGCTTCTCTATGCCCCTGAGACTGGCGTCCTTTGCTTGCACTGACTCTGCAGGAGGATGGAGCACACATTGCTCTGCCCCTGTCTTGGGGGTCATTTCATGAAAGACATGGGTTTGCCCTGGCACATACATTGACTGGAAGTCTCCTACAGCCCGGGCTGGCTGGAGAGTGAAAGAGGATGGACTACATCACAAGATGTGTTTTTAAAAGAGAAAACTGGGATGTGCTCAGTTCTTGCGAGAAATAGAGACCTCCTAGGCTCAAGAAATGGTGCTAATCTGGATCCAAAGATGGATATTTCTGTTTGCAGGCCTGGAAGCACTCCCGTGATCACCATTTGCATTGTGGAGCTTTTTGGTCCAAATGCCATCTCCTTTTGAAATAGGTCTTCTGACGAGCCTGACCCACCTAACACACTGCAAAGGGAACTGCAGTGCCCAACAACTGTATCTGCAATGCAGCCTCTACAGTGTCTAACTCCAGAATCAGAAACCCAAATAGCCCAAAATTAATATTCTCTTAACAAATACATTAATTGCATCTGTTTGTTTTAGGAATTTCTAGAGAATCCATGATCACAACAGCAAAGAGTCTGGGTCACTTCTGAACTGACGTAAATGAGAAACAGGTCTGCATTCGGTCTCTAGAGAGCCATGGTGTGACAAGGCCAAGAAGGACCATGCTGAAGGACAGCCAGACCCCAGAGAAGCTTCATTTAGAGCTCAGTTTTGCAAAGCGTTGAGCCATCTGGCCTCTGTCCAGCAAGGCACTTAGCGCATGTTTAACATTAAGCATGCAAGTAATGCTATTGACTGCAGTGGGCATTTGGCAAAAACAGCCTCCTTTGATAGAGGTCCCTTTATTGCCTCCCTTCAGGTGTTTCCTGACCGTATTTCCAGGGGTGTGACAAATGCTCAGCAGTCTTTGAGAAGGGCACGGCCAAAGGTGACCGCTGAATACACCTTCTAAAATGCAGCCAATACCTTTGCCACGCTCAAGGGACTAAGATGCTTCCACATGAGATAGAGCTCTTTCCTCTACTCACAGTCCTTGTAATATTCTTGTTTTCCTGCTGTTTCTGAGACCAAGGTCTAAGTTCAGTGAACGTGCATAAAACAGTTTGAAATCCACAGACCGGCCCCTTTTCCATGAGATTTTCCATTCCACTCCATCAAATGCCTTCTCTCTGTATAGGAGAAAGAAAATGAGGAAAATTAATTTTAACAAGGATAATTTTAGAAAGACTTCTCTCTTCTCATTAGCAAAACGCAGGACAGAAATGCATCTTCTGGTGCAGATTGTAGTGGAGTTTAATTGGCTTCAGCTGAGCTACACCAATGTATATCCCAGCACAGTAGCTCCAGCCTTCATTTAGTAGCCATATACATAAGTGCATGCTTACAGAGCTAATGGTTCTTGAGGGGCTCATGTGCCCATTTGTTCATCCCTTTTTTATACCACAGGACCAGAGATGTGTGATCACAGTTATACTGATATAATGAGAATAGTGAAAAATTACCACTGACTTCTAAATGTTTTATTGACATCGGACATTTTGCAGATGAACATTTTTTCTCGTGATATTTCATAGATCCTCCTCATTCAGACATTTCTCCCAGTACTAATAAGAAGCCTTATAAAATTCTTTTAGGTATTTCCATTTGAAGGTTAAATTTGGCAGTGCAGCTAAGTAATTACACTTCATCAAAGTATGTATGATTTATCTGAATAAGATTGTCCTTCTGCCTCATTATATTCCAGAAATTTGTAACACAATGTTAAAATGTAAACCATTAAAAAAGTTTTGTTTTATTAGCTCTGCAAAAATGTGTGTTCTCAGAAGCTATGATTCCCCATGTGTGTGCATACACCTTGAGCAAGCCACCTCACTCCTGAATTACTGGGATGCCCAGATCAAAATCTCTGTGTTCAATTTCAGTAGATTTAGGAAAAACAACCAAACAGAAGGCTATGGGTTGTGAATGGGTAACTCGTCCCATTGATCTCTGCAGATAATTACTGATTCAAATTACCATGGAGAAGTGTATTTTCAGTTCCTCACCTCCTGCTTAGAAAAAAAGGAAACCTAATCGTATTCAATTATTGTATAGCATTGCTACATGTTACAAAGACTTGACTCTGTTTTAGAGGCAGGAATAATTACACTAGCAATATTGTTACCATGGTGTCACCACTGCTTTGGAAATTTATCACATTGTAGTAAATAAAATTCAGGCTCCACAATAGCTTCCACAGACAAGTTTAATAAAAATTCCACTTCGTTATGAATATACGTATAAAACATCTGTAACTGTCGTGGCTTAGAGGAAAGTGTCATGCGCTATTAGTATAGGAGCAGCAGCGATAGGTATGAGTGAAAAAAGGGTAAGGAAAAAGCAGTGATTTTCCACGGTCTGAATCTTCCACTCTTCCTTTTGGAACTGAGACATTTTTTGTTCTTTCCCACTCATCTCCCTTCATCTGCTGTGGAAGTCTGGTCCAGCAGCATTAGGAGGCTTTTTCTATATCACTTTGACACTTTTAATTGTAAGTCTCGACCCTTGTCTCAAATCCTGAGCCCTTCCAGGAGCTAAGGCTGCATGAGGTGAGGCATTTTAATGACAGAGGTGTGACTTCGTGGGTGAGGAAGTCTTGAGCTTCTTTCTGCAGAAAAGATTTCTGCAGTGGTTTCTTTGCAATGCAAAATTGCATAACTGTTAATATTTTTGCAGTTTATTCCCCATTAGAGCAGTTGTTTCATATCAGTAAAATAGCACCTGTTACAAATTACTTCATGCTTTTGAAATAATTTAGCTGTTTTTTCTGCCCTTCAGTAAACAAGGAAACTGTTACGATAGAAAGGTTTCCTATCTTATAAAAATGCAAGCATAAATCAATGCCAAGATGCAGTCACTGCAGGATTAGTGCTGAAATAGGGCCCTGCAGGCCATCTAGGTAATGGTATTGTGTTAAGCAACAAAGAAGAGCAATGCTATTAAAAAAAATAAAAACAGGCAATGAACTTTGTGAAAATGATGGTTTTGCACAGGGGGATTCACCTTTTACAACAGGTCTGTAAGCGGATTCACATCCCTGACCTCAATGCTTTTAACTGCCGTGCGTGTTAACATTGTGAATAGATTTCTAAAAGAATTGAAATAGTTATATTTGTATAAATTATTCTGGAAATGGAAGCGATTCATTTAGATGCAGGTTCAAAGGTAATTAGCATTCTTGGTAAAAAGATTTCTTGAGAAAGAATCAAGGGGGGAAGGTCTTCCCCCGTGTTTTTCTCATTTGATGCCTTAAAACGAGCTTTAAAAAATGGAGGTTGGAGTTTTCATTTCCAGTGTTTCTACTATGCTCTCTGCATCTTTGTGGATGCATTTTCAAATATCTTGCTTATAAGCCTGTATTCCTGTAACTGGGAAAGATGTCAGAGAAAGTTAGGTCGGAATAAGTTAATACTCCTAATAAATAAGCAAACTTAAACAAAACAAGACTAAACTCCTCAATTCCCAAATGCCAAAGATATTTAATTAATGTAGGCCTTGCTTGCGTGCTGATAACCACTAATGAATATGAATGATGATGAGTAATCCAGGAAAGGATTTCTGAGAATTTTGTTTGCACCTAAGGCATTATTCGAGGGAGCCCGGCACGGCAGCAGTGAGCTGAGATACGACACACAGGACTGCTGAGAAGAGACTGATTTTGATTTCTCCCCTTCGGCCACGTAAGACAAGAGTCCCACGCAGGGAGCTCTTGCACGGCCATGTCCCACCAGACCCTCGATGCTGCCAGTGGGTCCCTCTGGGTCATGTCATAGCTCATCCCATGGGATGAAGCTGTGACAGCCTGGAGGAACCGGTCACCAGGGATGCTCTGCCAGAAGGAGTATGAACCAGCTTAGCAAACGTAAAGTAATGATACAGCTGTGAGTGGGGTGGTTGGGTGTCCCCCCTCAGTTTCTAGAGGGACAGGACTCAGTTTTCAGTGTGCTTTGGCAAAATGAGTGGGACCACTCACTAATTTCTCTTAAATATCCACTCCCCTGGTAGTAGGACTTGAGGAACGAGAGAGGATGAAAACAAGCCTCAAGTGGGGCTTGCTTTGTTTGACATTTGAGTATGGATGGGCACTTTACTTTTGTTGATTTTCCTCTTTCCCATGTTCTATCATGTTTTGTTTTTATAGTCTCAGGAGGGAGACTTCCAAACCCAGACTGTGGACCCTGATTCAACCCCCAATTTTTTTTACTTTCATCCTTCAGTAGCTGTGGGAATAAATGTCTTTATTTCATCTAGAGATGGATATCTTCACACACCTGGCATAACGTGCAGGGTCTGACCCCAAAAACACTCATATATGTCTCTCTCCTACTTTCAGTGGGCATTTGGTCAAAGGAAATGTCCCAATATCTCCTTGCAACCTCAGTGTAATGGGTGCTTTGATTAGGATTGCTTTCATTAAGATAATTCCTTTTATATTCCCCATAGAATTGAAAGGTGTTGAATCACTAAGAATTTTATTCTACAAATCTCCACCACTTACTAGAGAACACATTTGCAGTAGAAAATTTTCAATATCCTCTACCAGAGGATAGATTTTCAACAGGATTTTTTAAATCAGTTTGCAACCTTTTAGCAATTGTGACTATTTCTCAAAGGACGTGCAAGATATGAAGCTATTATGGGAGAACATGCAAGATTTGAAGCCAGCAGCAATTGCAAAAATAACTTGTTGGTGTTTATTTTCTCCTCTCTTGGAACAGATGGGCACAGCACAGAGCCAACATTTAACTTGGGCTGTTCGGATACACTCTCACATACCTGTCTGCAGGGGTTTGCCCTGCAGTGCCTAAGCAATCCAGTACATCTATATCCTGCCATGGAAAGTGTGTAAATACCTGCGTCAGTTGTCACAGCTGCCAATCTGACTATGAAAGCTGGTCCTTGCATGCTCCCAACTCCAGCCCATTACTCTCAGCTTTTGGCAAACTTGAGTCTTCATCATACCTCCTTTTACCTCCTGCTTTTCAGCTCATACTAATGGCCCTGAGTATTTCACATGTTCTTCACCCAACATTTCTTTTTTGAGGTGTCTTCTCACTTAAAAGCGTAACTTAGGTGGGGGGATTCTGTTGCCTAACTTCAGATTTCTGCAGAATAGTTGACTAAACCTGAGCCAGCTGGCTAGGCTATTGGTAGTCTTTTCTATCGCAGTCCTTCGTTCCTACCGCTGTTTGGCAACCTGGAAAAATGTGGAGTGATTCAGCTTATAAGACCTACTTACTGGCTGGATAATTAATTCCATTCAGAAAGACTGGATGAATTGTTCCTTTCAAATTCCCGTAACTCTCCATTGACTATCAAGGAGACCAGCTCACAGAGAGATGACTACATCTTTTAATTAAGAGGCACAAACCCCTCCCCAAATGCCTATCAATGGACTGGAAACATGCTTCAGCACTAGGAATGAATAGAGCTGTGTATCTGTGTATGAAATTGCAGCTGCATGGGGGACACTGCTGCAAAAGAAAGAGAAAGAGAAACTCCAATGACAGTGGAAGAAGGTGGCATAACTCAAGACTATCAAACCCAAAGCTTGTAAAGAAATTTCCTTCCCTCTGAAAGGAATACACTCCACTTACAAGTAAAATCTGTCTTTACTAATGTCATTGCTTCTCCTATCAGCTTAAGTAAGTGTGTCTTATGAGCTCAACCACTCAGTGTTTTTCCTTGGTTGTCAGACGGTGGTGGTAGGGAAGGAGAGTTTTGCAAACGGACCGTGGGCCGCAAGGCAAAAGTGATGGGGGTTGAGGGTGAGCAGGGACCGCCTTGTCCAGAGTTTGCCCACCATAGGGAGCTCTCGGCAGGTTTTTTAACTCAAACATTGTAACAATGGAAAATAAACAGATGTATTTGTCCACGCTGATAGCAGGCGTTTGCCCAAAGCAAATGCATCTATATGCAAAGGGCTTTCTTGGTGGATGTGTTCAGTGTAGGTCCGGATAATGAGATGCATATTGCTTCACTGGCAATTCTCCACCAGGCAGCAGTTTAAATCTTTGCCCCTTATTTGTGTGCTGTATTTGGTCCATAATGTACTTATTTTCAAGTGTCATTTTTAATTTAATGCATGAGAGAACTTATTTCCCTGGCAGAGTTAAATAGTTAAACTAGGACCTGCCAGTTCCTCCCGAACTGTTGACAAGTGGGATAATATTGCACTGTGATCAGTTTATATGAAGACTTGTGGACTAGTTGAAGCCCTGGGAGTCACGCAGTGATTTCTGCTCTGCATGCATCAGACAAAATAGTCATCTGGGTGTTTTCATTGTAACCTCCTATGGCAGAAAGAGATAACTTGGACTTAGACAGGTTTGGGCCCCTGAGCATCCCAAAGTTTGAGGCTGTTTAGTTATCAAGTTTTGCAATGCTTGGAAGATGTTCCCATGTGCAAAACTTAACACCAACCTTCACCACAGCATTTAAGCATCCCTGAAGATGGCAGGTATGGATCTAGGTGCGGATAATGCTATTGAAAGTCACTTCCATAGAGATTGTTACAACTTCAAGAGGTTTCTTGTTTGCATCTTTCATGATCTGAATGAGACCCTGTAAAACAATTTTTTGGGGACCTCTCCCCCCTTTGCTTGCCTTGCATGAGGGGTGTTGTGTGCTGCACCTTCTTTTCCAGGGAGGCAGCTGGTGAGTTGGAGGCAGCTGCCAGTTTTGCTCAGCTGCTGAGAGCTGTGACACACGCTGTCCTGCTTGGTAGAGACTCCTCGCTGGCTTTTATTTTGTTCTTCCTATTAGGAAATGAAATGTCAATTGGGCTGAAGTAGCTGGTAGATCATTATTGTGTATGGGAAAATGTAACACTTACTGCTGCCGTGAAGAATCCTTAAGATGGAAATTAACACATTCCTCAAAAAGACCCCAGTGCTTTGGATCACTCTGAAGAAAAGCTGTTGTGAACTGCTTCATACAGACCTACACTCAGTGAACAAGATCGTATTTTCTTTATTGCTAAGGATATTTGAAAAAAGCATCACAGCTTGTGTCTGGGTGGGGAAAAATAATAATAGTACCAGTTCTTATATAAGATTTTTCACCAGTAGATCTTACATCAAATCAGTACCACTGGCCCCGTTTCACAGGAGGAGAAATTGAGGCACAGAGCAGGAAAACAACCCGTTCCAGGTCACTCAGAGACCAGTGGCTCTGCCAGAAATCGAGTCCAGGTCTTCTGAAGCCTAATTCAGCTCAGCCTAACAGCTGAGGCTTCTGATCTCTGTATATACTCCAACTTAGTGTTTTAATTGATTTTTTTTTTTGTTTGAAGTGAGCAAATGTTTATTTCCCAAGAGTGAAGCTCTTTTGCTTCCCGCATAGCAATCGTGATGGCAGATAATCCTACCATGCTGCTGCCTGAGAGCATAGCTTCCTCTTGGGGTGACTTTCTAGTCTTCTGGTTTGCCTCATCCTTGGCACGTTTACTGGCCTTGCCATCACAGTTAACTGCAGTGGTTGTTCCTGGAATGGAGATGTGGAGAAGTGGGAAATGGCCAAGTCCTTCAGGCATGTCCTGGGAGAAATCAGCCTTTCGGCTCTCTTTCACCTCAATGCAATGCTTATGGCAAAAGTCTCATTCTCCCTCCTGGGAAAGTGGCCTTGAGCAGAGGGCTTCTACGTGGTAGGTGTCTCTGCATGGTGGGGAGATGGGACCCTGTAAGCCCTTCCCTCTAGCCGTGCAGGATGGAGATGTAGCACTGTGTGCTCATCGATATCATGCCTGTCAGGCAGTTCGTATTCAGTCACCTCACAAAACCTCTGTCCTTGTGAGGAGCAACATCAGGGCCTGCTGTGGAGGGACCCAGAGAGCAGGGGAACAATGATTCTCCATGAACACCACCAGACTTGGGTATTTCTGCAGGCAAGGACCTTGCTTCAGTGGCTTCACCCTGCTCGGCAGTGAACCCATAGCTATAAAGAACAAAATTACATGGGTAATAGCCTTGAATTTCTGAGAATAGCTTTCCAACAGGCAACCTGCCAACTTTGTGAGGAAGAATTCCTGCATCAGGCAAGACTCTTGTTGGGTTCCTATTATTAAGGTGCAATATTTTTAGTAGGAGGCTGGTTTGAAAAGAAGAATTACTTTGAGCTTTCCTGGTTTAGTTCTACCCATTTTAAATAAAGCAGACTTCAAAGGTGTCTGTAATAGAAAGTGTGACACAGAAAGAGTCACTGCATAGTGAAAGCAGTAATTGATGATGGTTGAAACTGTCAGATTTGCTAGGAGCACTGATCATCTCGTCAAGGGAAGCAAAATAAATTTCACTGAGACCATCATGTTTCATTGGATGTGACTGGAGCGAGCAAGCTTGCAGCAACGCAGCCGCCATGGGCTGGCACAGGAGGCCCTGAGTGGCATTACAGTGTGGTGCAGCGACAGATGAACGTTCTTGCACCCACATCTGTAAAATTTCAGACTGGGGGTGTGGGGATGCAGTTGCATGGAGCAATATTTCAGCCTTGCTCCTCAGATGGGTTTCCTGCCTGCTGTTTATGCTCCGCTTGCAACTTCAGGCGATCACCTTCCTCTAGGGATGAGATCAGAGCCTGGGTCCTTCTGGAGTAAGTGTCTCATGTTGCAAACACTGCGTCTGTTGAACCCCATGATGTTTGCTTGCCTTGCCTGACTGAGTCAAAGCCCCCTCCTCATTTCCACTTTCCATGTTTTAATGCAGGGATAGTTGACCGCTCCCACAGTCCTAGAAGGATGTTTGTAGCCAGTCACCTTTGTCGCTGCATTTAAATGTTGATACTATGTTTGCTATTGTGCAGATGAGTATGAAAAATAAGGTTCAGGCTGTGGGTACACTTCATACTGAGAGGAGGGAGGGGAAATTTTCCCCCTCAGTGAGTCAAGGACTGTTAAAGATGTGACATCTGCACTAGCAAGGCTGTGCTTGCATCTCCAAGGAAGTGGAACAATGCTTGTTGTTATTAAAGCCACATCAGATTTTTTTTCTGAAGATGTTAGAAAGAAAGATCTTTCAACAGGAAAGATTAAATCTGGTCAGACACTCCTGAGGGCTCCAAAAAGGAAACTATCTATAAAATCTAGTGCCACCTACTGTGAATGGGTTCTCTGAAGGCCCAGACTGGACCCCTGACAAAGGATGCGCTAGGATGGTGTGTGCAGCAAGTCGTCGGGATGCTGTGAGAGAGAGAGACAGAGACCAGGCAGAATTAACCTCCCTATAACCAGATTGTTCAAGAGTGTTCTTTCATTTCTTCAAGCTATGTCTTTTATGAACATTGATAACTACAATGGGGTTTTTTTCAGGTGTGTAAATAAAAATATTTATTTTCACTTTACCTTAATGTAAGTTAAAGAAGACTTATGATCACGTGGGAAGTGAGAAGACATCTTTTATACATGACTCCACTGGGGTCAGGAAGAGGAAGAAATGTCTTCTGATAGCCAGGGCTGCCCAGAAGAACCTTTGGGGTGGGGAAGGAGCCTGGACCCAGCGTGTCCCCAAGGTGTCTGCTATAACAAACTTTCCAGAATAGCAGCTGAGCCTGCTGGTAGAAGCTCTGCAGGACTTGCAGGATGCTGTTGCTCAAAGATGTTACTTCTGAGGATGCTGTTGAATGTGTATCTAGCTGAAGGTGTGACACCAGGTCCCTTCTTAGTTGAGACTGAAGAGGACCAGGACCAGGACCAGGCATCTGCCTCTGTCACACACAGGTCAAGAGGCCACATCTCACAGCCCTCAGCCCTGTGCTGCAAGTCACCAAAATCTGAGTCTGTGTCAACTTTGCTGAATCCTCTACATGCAGAGAAATGGGGGAAATTAATGGCAATCCCACCTATGTTCCCGTTTTCCCCACAGACCTCTATGGTGGGCGTAGTGTTTCGGGGTGCCCCAAGTAGTAGCCAGGTGATTGTGCCTTCACTGCCCATCTGCAGGAAAAGGGTGTTTTAAGCTCAGCAGGAGGGAAGGAAGAGAGCACATCTATGTCCTCTTCAAGAACTGCTTTGTTCTCCTTTTGTACTGCATTTTGCTCATAACTGGTGCTGCTGAGTGTCCCTGTGGAGCAAATAAGAGATTCAGTCCGTAGATACTACATATTTGATGTACAAGACTGATTTATAGGATTGGAAGTTAATCAGATTGCAACGATAGGGTGTAAGTGCTGTGTCACTCTTAATAATTGGGTGATTAATGTCAGTTAAAAGTAAAGCTACCATGATAAAATAAAGTGGAACTGAAGACGGTTGCTTCTCATTAGCTATCAAGGACAGAGAACCTGATTTTGCAGAAGAGGATGTTTAGTCATATAATAGAAAACTGTGGAGATGACCCAGGGTAGAAGATGAGTCCTGGACTGTGCAAGGGCCATTGCACTCTTCATACAGCATGCAGGAGATGGACATAAATGGCAAAAGCTGTGCTCACTAGCTCGTCCTGTGCAGGAGGTTGGCCCTAGACATATTTACTCACAGAGGTCATTGCATCAGCCTGAACAGTGCATTTCTCATGATTAAGGGGTTGCAAGGTTGATGTATACAGCCAGCCATTATTTAGCAGACTTTGGAGCATCACTGAACACCTGTACTGGCTGTATCTGCCTGCTTTTCATTTGTCCTAAAGGAGTAAAGTATGTGTGCCGAACTACTGATGATGCGTGGATTGTTTATGGTCGTGGGATGCAGCCACTGCACGTTTTTGGCCCTTCTCCATACCACATCCATAAGCACACGTGGTATATACATAAGCTCAGATCTACACTCCATGTTTTTCCATTTCTATTTGCTGGATGAGGAGCCCTGCCCCAAATGTAAAGACACATTTGGCCCTGTGCTGTTGCATAAATGTCAGCCTGTTAGAGAGGAGCCAGGACGGCGTCAGGGACACGTAAGAAGCAAGTGAACCTGGAGAAATGTGAACCTGTGGTTTTCGAAGCCTGGTGAGTAGGAGTCAGATCCTCCGACTCTGATATTGGTTAATGGGATCTGAATGCTTGACTCCCACACACAGCTTTGAAAATTTACTCCATCTGCTCTGTTTCTTGTTATCTTGCCTTTTTTTCTCCCCTAGCAGAGAAGTCGGAGCCCTCTCTTTTCCTGAGATAAGCTTTGAGAACTGTAACAGTTTGAGTACAAATGTTAATTTTATCAAAGTCAGTTTTAATACCAATTGGGAATTTGGTTTCTTCTCTAGAGGCACTATATCTAAATTTAAAAATAGATCTGCGTGGCAAATGAATGCACAAGTTCACAGATGCAAGGTAGCAGTAATGGCCAGATTAAAACCTTATACTGTACTGATTTTATCACCTAACTCTGAAAAATGGATAGGGATCGTCTACAAGGTCAAAGGGTTACTTTTTATTGATCTCCTAGAGTTCATTTTATTTTTCTTCATGTCCCTCTTATTACATCTCTGGCACACACAAACACAGAAGTTGTTATTACTCCTTCAAAACATGCTGACTAGTGTCAGCTGAGTCCAGAGTGACTTACTGGTGCTCCTGATTTAAAAGGAAGCTTGTGGATGAAACAACAGCCAAAATCTATATTTTTTTTGCTAAAATCTTTTTTCACCCTTTGTTCTTTCAACGCCTTTTTTCACTCTTTTGAAAAAGTGTTGTCAAACTTCTCCTTTATCTGTTTTTCATCTGATTTTTCTTTGTCTTTTCCCTTCTGCTTTTTTGGTTTTCTTTTGTTCTTGTGGTTTTTTTGTTGGCCTTATTAAATGGCTCTAGTAGCAATAGCAATGACATGACTCCTCATTTCACTTTTAGCATTTCACAGTCTCTGATAAAACAGAGCAGAAAATTTTAGCCAAGCTATGGATTTCCACAGAGTATCCTAGAAATGCTGTATAAATGATACTCCTCTCTTTACAACTCAATAAGGGAAACTCAGGCACTCTTGTGCTAAGGAAATACATGACATCTCATGCTAAGTTAGAGCCCTGAACTGAACTTTGTATTAATTAGCTAAAGCAATAAAGACATTCTGGCTCATTATTTGTTAAAAGGCACACAGCACTTACACTTGTGCAGCAATCACTCAGCCATTGGTAATATCAAGGCTACAAATTGCTTTCTAGATGTATTCCCAGAACATAAAACAAATACATCACATTTTTGTTTAACAAACATCACCACCTAATATGAGCTATACAGGCTTCTATTTATACCATTTGCGGTAAACATAGCATTAAATATGTTGTCTGGATAAGAACTTGCCTAAGAACACTTGAATCATAATGCAAGCTGGGAGCACTAAATTGATTTTAAGTTAATCTGACATTTTAAAGGAAATTGTCATTATCTAATTCACAAGGAGCTATTTGGAATGACTGTAAAGAAAACTGTTTTCATTTTGCTTAGATCCGGCACTGTAAAAGGTCACACGCTTCTAAGCAGACCTCCTCAAATTACAAAACATACTTGGAAAGATTTGCATTAGTAGAATTATTTAACTGTATTTTAATGAAAACAGTGAGTGTTCTTTGTCTCTGAAGAAAGGGAGGATGGAAAGATAAATCCGAGAGGCTGAAGTTCAATTACCTGTTTCTGTGTGTCTGTCACTCACAAGGCTTAGCATATAATTGACTTTTTGATTTTCTGTTTGTTTGATTGAATTCAGAAGTAGAAAGAACATTTTAGGTCAACCTAAACCTAAAGTAATCTTTTTCATTTTCATTAATTTTTTTCAAATCAAATTAAACTTTTTTTTTTCCCCCAAACAAACGTCTTTACTATGGGGGTATAATATTAGCTACATCTCTAAATATAACCTCATTATAAAGCATAGAAATTACTGAAATAGAACATTTTGTTTCAATTTTATTCTCTTCTCATTAATTTTCCCCTGGACACTGTGTGCCAAATGTGACTACAGCTTGTGAATAGCTTCAGTCAATCTGATTTTGTGGGGTTTTTGGTGTCTTGTGTTGATGTGGTTGCATTCCTCAATGCTTTCATTGGAACCCACCTAAATACTTTCGGACTTCTCCCTTGTTTTAAGCTCACTAGCTACAGAGCAGGGATATGGGAATTTTCTTGCCTCAAAAAAAATGTTCCGTGACTAAATGCATTCAGGAGCAGCTGTTGAGATGCTTTCACCACGGGAGGAAGGAGGCATGTGTGACCCCCACGGTCTCAGGGCCATCCTTACTGAGGAGAGGTTAGAAAAGGCTTTGCAGGACACTGATTTCAGTGGTCTCCCAGCAGCCTCCACATGCAAAGGTCCAGTCGGTGTAGACTGGCCATCTATTAATAAATAGGTGCACGGGTGCAGCACCCTGGTGGAGTGCTGCACCCACCCAGCAGGGCGGGGCTGCTCTAACTATGCGCAGTCAGCCCAGAGGACGAGACCTTCTGCACCCATCTGCGTACATGGACCCTGCCTGATGTTTGCACGTGCTATAGGAAAATGCCTTAACATTGTCTAAAACCTCAAGGGAAAAACCATCTTGCCACCTATTTCTCACTATCAGATGTCTGGGGCCTTGGTGGTGTTTGGGCATAACTGCACCCGTGCTTGTTCAGGTGCCTCCCAGGTGAGACTGATCCAATGATTACAAAAGCCTTTGAAGATTTTAAATGAAGGAATAAGGGGGTGTGGAGAGAGGTAATTGGGCTGGTTTCTGGGAAAGAAGGAAGAGTCGTTATCAGAGATAACAGTAAGTTTTCTATCATCTCTTTGGTCTTGGAAATAGCTTTTTTTTTTTTTTTTTTTAGTGTAAGCATAGAAAATCTAATGCCCTGAAGCAAGAACTTGAATGGTTTGCAGAATATTAGCATTTTCCTGGCCAGGAGAGAGGACATGTAGGTTTCATGGCTGAACTTCAGCTGCTTGATTCCCAATTTCCAGATGCTGGGCTTGGCTCTTCCTTCCCAAGGACACCCAATTTTTCACAGGCAAGTAAAACTCACTGGCACGGGAAAGTGTAGTTGAGCCAACTGAACTTGGTGTGTGGGGTTTTGGTTGTTTATTTGCTTATTTTTTAAAAGGTTATGAAAAGCTGTCTGTTATACCTACATGGGCCTCCCATGATGTCTTGTCTCTGTGGTGGCTCCTGCATGGAGCCCTAAGGAGTTCAAATAGGGGAAGACCAAATGTAGCCATACACGACTTGTGCACTGTCTGCTCAGATTAATAAGCAATATTGGCCAAGAGAGTGACTCTCTCGCTAAACCCAACTGGGGTAATCAAGGTGCATCTACTTTGAGGAGTTGGAGACATGCTCTGCTCAGGAGAGTGTTGGGTGAATTGGGCTGTTGCTTATGACCCTGGATTTGCACTGATGGTCTCTTGCATTATGTGGACCAGGAGGAGAGTGGGGCCCTCAGGGCCACGTGGAGCATGAGGAGATCGGTACAGGCCTCCACTGAGAAGGGAGAGCACTCCCACCTCTGAGCACGGAGCCCAGCTGGGATGTCCTGAGCTATGTGCTGAGGTCCTTGTGGAGACTGTGTTGAAGCACTACTTCTTGGGATCTCAAGGAAATACAGCGACAAATATTCCTGTTCTCTTCTAAATATCCCATGTATTAGTCATGCAAATGGAGTGTCATTCCCTGGTGACACAGACTCATGCTAACACCATACTTTTTTTAAGCTTTGACTATGTATTTTTTTAACAGCCACTCACTGCTCTTCTACACTCCTACCTGTGCCACTTCACGTGCTGCTGAGGACGTTGGGGAAATGAGAGCTGTCAAGTTGTGATAATGGTGCAGAATTCACGGTCTGAATATTGCATCTGTGCATGGCCTTTGCATATCTGAGCACTTAGGCATTGTAGCACTGGGACTGTGCAATGTCACGGAGATAACACTGCCCTCAGCTCAAACATGTACTTCCCCGAGTGGCAACATCTTGCAGAAATTAACAGGCATTTGCTTATCCAAGGGAAGGCACTCCAAGTAAAATGCACATCTCTGAGATACCCGCTGTTTGTGTATAGAAGAGCTGAAATATATTTTTTCAGTGAGAAGTTGATCTAAATCCTCCTTAATTTCAGTAGGAAAATCTGTTGAGATCAGCAAACTCTAATTTAGATACCCAGCATACCTGAAAATGCAGAATAAAATATTATTTTACATTTATTTGCTTTGGAAGGAACAAAGCATGTTTTTTCAGCTCTCTGTGTAAGCAAAGTGGCACACTTAAACTGCTGGTGCAAGGTTTACAGTAGTTTGCAAATCAAATGGCTGTATCTGAGGTGGGGAGAACTTGGTGTATTAATACCATGTTTGAATCTGGAAAATTAAGGAAACAAAAATGCAACAGAATAGCACTACAAAGCATCAAGGTTAGGGGTGTGTGTGTGTGGAGCCAAGTGGTGTGTCATCAGCATCCCTTGAAGTGTGTATTTTGCCATACTTGCTTTAGGAGGGTGAAGTGCAGCTCTCCTGTCTCCACCCTGTTGCTGCTGTTAAATGTTTGCTGAAAACTCAGTGGGAGATACTGCCTGGAACATACGATAATAATGTACAAGACGTCTCCTAAAGGAGGTGCGATGCCTCTGTAGTACCTTGGAGACAAGATATTTGGTTTGAGGTACCTCTCTGGAGTGATAAATACTGGAGATAAACTCCTTGTTGCTCTGCAGCTGTGGAAAGCTGGAAGAATCCCTTGGAGTTGCATCTGCAAGATGATGCGCCCATGCTCTGCAAGGCAGCGTGACACAACATCTCCAGGTAGCTGTGGGTGGCTAAGTGCTGCCAAGAAGTGCAAGTCCTGCAAACAACTCAGCTGGGTTACTACAGGGTCACAGGAGTCTGAACTCCCTTGGTCCACTGTGGGCACCAGGCCATGGCGTCCACACTGTTTGGGAGTGTTCCAGCCTCTTGGTGCTTGACTGAGGCAATTGCCCTTTGAGAATCTCTCATCTGTACCTTCCTGCACTTTTTGGGTTTCTGAAAGAGCAGCCGGGATGCCTGAGCCCAGCAGGGGCTTTTGGGTTGCAGACTCCTCTGATACCACATCAGCTTGGTTGGATGCCAAAACCTCTGAGGACAAGGAGACAGAAGAGCTTTCCATCTCCTCACTGCTCAGCACCGCAGGGCATGCTAGCCCTCCATTTGGCAGTCCCAGGCTCTTGGGAGAGAGCTTAAACACATCCTGATGTCTCTTGTGCTTATGTGATTTGAGATATTGAGCCCTCCGTTGTCATCCCTGCGCTACGTTAACATCTAATAGCTGTCGCCTCTCTGGCCCGTGCCTGAGGTAGGAGCCAGTAACTAGTGGTTGAGAGATGGTAAGGAAGAAGAGCTTGATAAGCTGCTTTAATGGCAAAGCCCAACATGGGGATGGGGAAAAGACAGTATTTCTCTTTCAATAAGCTACAGCTGCAGGAGGGCTGGGAAGCAGCCTTCCCAGTTGCAGACTGACACCGGTAACAGTTTCTCCAATGGTTTAAACTTGATCTATTTGACGCTCTCCTAAAATGGAGATTAATTTCTTCAGATGTGTGGGTCAGGTACCACACTCATGACCAACAAATGAGAAGTGGTGAGGAGCATCTCTGTATGCAGGCCTGTGTTACTGCCTTCACACTCACAGCAGATCTGAAGGGGTGGTCATTCTGTGGACTTAGTTGTTAATTGCTGTGTTCTAGAAAGGCATTTAAATACTTTTAACTCTTCCTTTCCCCAGAATGTGAAAGTTACTATGGGTAATGTGCACTATGGTCACCCCTGATTTCTAGGTGTAGAGCATTCCAGCCAGAGCTATTGTCTGTCTACCCCACTTGTCAGACACACCAGATGTCCAGAAATCCCTGGCTGACGTGGTAACTTCTCAACATCCCACTAGTTTCTGTTCCTGGCAAGGAAAAAAAAAAACCCACATCTAGGGAAAACTGGATGTACAATGTCCCTACATGGGCCTGGAGCCCCAGCTCCTGGCTGCCCAGAGGTGTTGTAGGGAGGACCTGCTTAGATAAAGTGGAGGCTAGAAGTATCTTTCAAAATTGAGTTATATGGGCAACCATAAACATGTAACGACTGGACTTAGGATTCATAAAAACAATATTCATTATGAAGCTGCTTTACTGTGAAATCACTGTTGGCTCTTTATTACTGTTAAGCATAAAATACAGTAACTGTTTTGCAAACTAATTGCCGAGAAAGCAGAGGCAATCTATCTTAGCATTTGTTTATATGCAATGAGGTTTTATAATCTAATTTGCAGATTACCAGCCATGATATTTAGGGCAATTAATGGACTGAGCTGAATTGCTCACTTCCTTATGTGAGGTTTTCACAGAACATATTTCTGGACTAAGGAAAGGTACTTAAAATTCTGCACTCACTTCTGTTTATTAATGGCCATACTCTTCCAGAACTGTAGATGTTACCTAGTGAACACAGTTCTGCTTTTATTACTATTCTTATAAATTAGTTACTTGTAACAGTAATTCATAAGTGAATAAAACTAATTTTCCTTTTTATTTTAAAATTGGCTTTTGTTAAATATGACACTGTTACTCTGACTACATTATGAAATAGCAACTGAATGATAAACTCAACGCTTTGCTTGCTCTGGCAAGCATCAATATACGGATTGCTGTAAATATTCTAAATGCAGAAAGCCTTTGCATCTTACTGCTGTGAGTGTAACTTTTTTTCCCCCTTCTTAAACCACTGTTAGTCCCTCCATCTCACTGTGGATTGTCAGCTCTTCAGTGTGAGCAATGCATCTTACTTAGGTCGTGCCACAGCAATCACTGCTGAAATAGCCATGATAGTTTGAGAGGTTACAGCACTGTGCTGGAAGCCAGGTGAATAGACTGTGAAAGTATTCATCACTTTCCTCTTCTTTAAGCCCAGACTTTGCTCTGAAGCAGATGAGCACTCATGATTTGATCTGATGTGGGAGTGGTAACAAACAGTTGATAATAGCACCCCTGGTCTAGTAAGGTATATGTACAATGCCTAAGAACACAGGGTCATCTGAATCTCTGGTGGATATCTAAAATGCAGCTGTGGTACAAACAAATAATTTTGACAAAGAGATCAAGAGTGGATGTTCATGCTCACTTTAACCTGTGAGCCTGTGCTATTTTTATTCCTCAGCCCAAGGCAGATGACCTACCTCTTTGGGTACCCCATCCTTGCCACAGCTCTCGATATGTTTTTCTTATTTGTCTAAGGGAACCTTCCTAAGAATCACTTTTGTCTCTTCTGGGCTTATCTCAAGTTGTGGCAGAAGGAAAGGGTAAACCTAAGGGAGGGCAGGTGGCCTCTGGAAGATGAGGCTGATGCTGGGAGCATCCTGAGTGGTCAGCAGCCTCCAGGACCTGGGACTCACTCTGAGCCTGTGGTTTGCATGCATCCTCAAATGCACACCCAGCACTGGAGCGGTGCTTCCTGGCTCAGGCTGGAAGACCTGAGCTGAGATGCTCACAGCACGTGCAACCAGCAACACTGGTAGCTGAGGGTAGCTCCCAAGGCTGATGCGCAAGCTGAGATTTGCTGACAATGTTAAAATAGTCATTTAGGATTCTGTAGTAGCCAATGGAGAGAGTCCAGGCTCTCTAGAGAGCACTCATCCCATTTGAAGATTAATGGGATGTGTAACCTACCCTCTGGAGCTGCATATATTAGTCCATTGACTGGTGAAGGAGCCTTAATTGGCTATATTTGGCTAGACATCTTACTCATAAATTGTTTTTACTAGGTTAGGTGACTCCTGTTCTAAGGACAGAAGCTGAGAATAGGCTGCTGTCAGTAACACTTGCATTCAGGTAGGTATTATTTGATTTAACTTGTCTGACTTTCTGCCCTAAGGCATTATGTAACAGAAGTCACGTTACTTAATATCCAGCCAAAGAAAATCTGTATGAAGTCCACACTGTGCAGAAGCTGTTCTGAGGCTGAAAGGCAGAAGCTCTGTGAGGAGAAGAAAGGGGTTTCACAGTGGGGGCATAGGTGGGACTGAAGAAATGGACATCAAGTCCCTGGCTGCATTACAAACTCTCTTTGAGAATATAGGCAACTCTCATACTGCTGCCCTAAAAGGACCCATGGGGCTTGAGTTCAAAGTGTAGAGCCTTCAAACCTTCACTTTCCAGGCACTGACAATTGGTCTACTTGATGTGCTGAAGTTTTTGTTAGAGAAGTTTCAAAAGGTCAAATACATCTTTCAGACCCAAGGACAGTGCATGGGGCAAAGATTGGAAGTTCCGGACCCTCCATAACTCCTAGCTATTTACAGGTAGTCTTGTCCATAGGTACTCATCCCTGTTTGTGTTGTGATTTTTTTTTTTAATGGGACTTGGGTGGGCCTAAAGATGGGTACAATGCATTAACCTGAACATATTTAAGAGGTGAATGAGTGCACAATGAGATGCACTGAGAAGAAAAGGATTCAAATGCTCAAGCCTTGCCCAGAGGAAAAGGCAATTGCATGATATGCACAAATATGTGGCATAGTGTAGGGAAGGTGTCAGGTCTCATCTGAAGTAATGTAGATGGTGTTGGTCAATGCTGTTCAGGGAAGAGAAATCCTAGTTGGTGTGGGTAGCAAAAGGTTTCTAATGGAAAGAGACAGTCTTTTCCTTGGCAGACTGCTAGAAAACCCATACAGGGCAAAACAAATGCTCAGAAGAAATTTGGTTATCTCAAATACATCTAGAGATAAATCGTTAGGAGCTAGAGCTACTTCAGTTGAAGTATAGTGTCAGCACAAAGATTAAGAACTGGTTATGAATAAATGTAGACTGGAAGTTAAAAATGTGCAGTAAAACAAAACCTGGTAAGTCTTTCAGCACAACTGTGCAGAGGTTGACCGTAGAAGAGAAACTAGCCTTGTTGATGAGAGATCACTCTCCCCACCCCAGCTCTTTTAAATGAATTCTAGAAGAAAAAAAAATTAAAAAGAAAATAAAATGGAATGGGTTGAAAACTGCTGCTTTATTTCACTAAGATTGCACTTGCACAGGTGCAAATTAGGTCAAGTAGCATAAGTATAGCCCGACAGATCATGTGACAGCACTGGGGAATGCATTTTCAGAAAGCAAATATAACTGCAGCAGTGATGCACACTTGCAGACTCCACACCCTGTACTGGGCCTCTGTGTTCAGCTGGACTCATGATATCTGAGTCCGCTGAGGCCATCATCTTATAAATGTCAAATTAATATTAAACAATCATAATATGAAACCCAGGGCTTTCAAATTGAGTAAGATGGTTATTGAATGTTAATTACTATGCCACTATTAAGTCATACTTTGAGTTATGACATATTTATTTTCTAGTTATTAACCTTCAGGTTTTTTTAAATTAGGGTTGTCCCAGTGCACCATTAGTGTTAAGTTCTCACATGCTAAATTAAATAGAATATAAGCTGGAAGAACATTGGAGGTCAGCTTTTGGAATACTTTTATGTTAGGTTTTTCTTTTAATCTACATCTTTTCTTGCAACAGGTTTAAATGCCACAGGCTGCTTCATGAAGTAGAGGAAGTTCAGAGTTTTGCTGGGAATTGGGGTCTTCTTCTGGCTTGCTCAGTGTGGGCTGTGATAACTGGGTGGGGGTATACTGGGGAATGGGAGCTCAGACAAAAGTCGTAGGTAGGTCTGAGATGTATGAGTGCCAAGCAGTTACAGAGATCAGCCCAGCCGTGGGCTGAAACAGCTACTCATGGATGACAGGAGATGTTACGTCTGGTTAAACCTGCTCTGTTAAGGACAGAAATAATTCATGTCCGAGGCTGCCCAGCCCCTGCTGAGTTCAGAACAGAAAGGTGGCACTGATGGATGGGAGATGCAGGAGGTGCTGCTGGGCATCAGCTCCCACTGACCAGAACTCAGCAGGAGATGCTTTGCCTCCCAGATACCAGGTGCAGGCTACCGGCATTCCTGAAATCTTGCACAGCACAGGCTGAAGGGGGACCTGGAAGACAGGAGTCTTTCTCACAGGAGGCACAAAAAAAGTAGACCAAAGTAGACCAACCTCATCTCAAAATTGAGAGAGGCAGTAGCACTGAGGCAGGTGGCCTTGTGCAAGAGCAGTAGGTCTGCTCATACGTCGGGGTCCATTCACTGCTTCTGATGGGAAGCCACCCCACTTCCAACACATATTTCTTGTATGTGACTGTGGTATACTTCTGTAAGCCTGTTACTTTCAACTGTTACTACTGGCATAGCTCTCTCTGGACACTGCAGTTCTCATACTTACATACAAGAGCTTTTTCTGGCCTGCTTAGGTCTCTTGAAAGTGGTGTAAGCCTTGGCATTGCCTCGTGGTTGGCACAGAGGCCACAAGGAGCCTCAGTTCTCTTCTTGGCCCAGGCAGCTGTCTGCTAGGGGACTCTGGACTAGTTGTCTTGCTTTGCCAGGTCTCACCCTCACACTTGTGAAAGAGGCGTGCAATGACCTTTTCTTGCAAGGATCTTTGTTCTCCAGTGATAGTCACCGTCATGAAGGCTGAGGGTCCAAGGAATATCTCTGCCTCTAGCTATGGTGGTATATCAGGAAAGTTCTGTGCTATCTCACCTTTGTCCTTACAATAAGAAGATATTTCTAGGACTCTTATTATTCCAAAGCAGTGTCTATCAAAGCTAATTAGTGTTCAGACATAAGTCATCTTGGGAGTGGGACTGCTTAGCAATGAGCAGCCTGTGGGTTGATTGCACAGCTCTAAAGATAAATGATCCAGAGAGGTTCAATCAGGGAAGCACTCAGCACTAGGATGGAGGCAGAGCCTCTGGTTTATACCACTCATGAACGGCACTATTTTCTTAGTGAACAGTTACCAAGAAAAGCAAGGCAAGGGAAATGTGCCAATCAACAGCTAAGCTGGAAATTAGACACGAGTTTGAGATTAATCCTTCTCTTAGCCTGTGTCATAATCTAGGTGTCCACCTAACCTGGATAGATTTCTAACAATATTTTCTGTAATACCTCCTCATTGAGGAAGGCAAGGAAATATTTTCCCAAACACTTGGTAGGGAACCATTCACTAACTTCCCCCTCCAGAGACAGTGTCGGTGGAGGAAGAGGCTGACCAGAGACCCTTCCTCTCATATATCCACACATGGTGGCTTCATTTGACAGTCTGCTGGCTCCAGGAACAACATTTCTCTTCCTATATAGTATTTCTTTGGCAGCTTGGAGAATCATCCTTATAATTGCAATTATCATTATCAAAAGCTTCTAAGAGAGTTTTCAAAAGAAACAGTCCCAGCCCTGCTGGGATCTGTTTGTGGGGCATGACAAGCGATTTTTAGAGCAATTGGCTTGATGGAAGGGAGCATAAGAAGGTAAGGAGAAGAGCTAATGCAATAAGTTCCTTCCAGATCTTTTTTAAAACTGAGTGAATAATTCACAATGAATAATGTACTTGTTGGCATCAGGCTTTTATCTTCTTTGGGGATATGCTACAAGCAAAATGTAGGTCCTCAAATTTGTCTGTTTGAATTATGTGAATATTTCTTTTTGTGTAATTCTCTATAGCTTGGTTAGGCATCGTAAGCATCCCAGCTGTGTTGCTTTGTTGCAGTTTGTTGTAGGAAGTCATTCTTCCTTTGTGGATTAAAGCAGAAGCACTGCTGCCATGGCCGTTCATAATGCAAATTTGATTTCTGTGGCTAACACATACTTGAAACTAATCACCTAAGTTCCAGCAAACAGTTGAGATGCATGAGGAACACATGAATGGCTGAAGGAAATTCAATGAACTCAGACAGCTTTTCATACTCTCACATCATCTATTCTTTTCACACCACTGAAAGCTCATTGTCCTTTAAGTTTAAACATTTACAAGCATGGCATAATCTTTGATATATCTCAAGTTCCAGAGCTGCTTTTTGGGTTCTCCATTGGTTTTTTGGATGGGTGAGTGTCTTCTTGTAAATGGGTGTGATTCTGGTCATGTCATTGCTTATGGTAGTACAATCAGCTTTAATTGATTATTTTCCTGCCAAAACAATAGCAGGACTTGTTTTATTAAGTCCTTGTAGACTGAGGTAAAAACTTGTGGTGGGTTGGCCTTGGCTGGACGCCAGGGTCCCACCAAAGCCGCTCTATCACTCTCCTTCCTCAGCTGGACAGGAGAGAGAAAAATATAACGAAAAGCTCGTGGGTTGAGATAAAGGCAGGGAGAGATCATTCACCAATTACCGGTCAGTTCATCACACATTGTTTCTGCTGCTCCTTCCTCTTCAGGGGGAGGACTCCTCACTCTTCCCCTGCTCCAGCGTGGGGTCCCTCCCACAGGAGACAGTCCTCCACAAACTTCTCCAACGTGAGTCCTTCCCATGGGCTGCAGTTCTTCACAAACTGCTCCAGCGTGGGTCCCCATGGGGTCAGAAGTCCTGCCAGCAAACCTGCTCCAGCATGGGCTCCTGTATCCACAGGTTCACAGGTCCTGCCAGGAGCTTGCTTAAGCATGGGCTTCCCATGGGTCACGGCCTCCTTTAGGCATCCACCTGCTCTGGTGTGGGGTCTTCCATGGGCTGCAGGTGGATATCTGCTCCACCGTGGACCTCCATGGGCTGCAGGGGGACAGCCTGCCTCACCATGGTCTTCACCACGGGCTGCAGGGGAATCTCTGCTCCGGCGCCTGGAGCACCTCCTCCCCCTCCTTCTTCACTGACCTTGGTGTCTGCAGAGTTGTTTCTCTCGCATAGTCTCATTCCTCTCTCCACTGCTGTTGTGCAGGTTGGGTTTTTTTCCCCTTCTTAAATATCTTATCACAGAGGTGCTACCACCATCGCTGATTGGCTCGGCCTGGGCCAGCAGTGGGTCCATCTTGGAGCTGACTGGCATTGGCTCTGTCAGACACAGGGGAAGCTTTTAGCAGCTTCTCACAGCAGCCACCCCTGTAGCCCCTCCCATTACCAAAACTTTGCCACGCAAACCCAATATGAGACTTCAACTCCTCTTGATCAAGCAATTTTCTTTGTACACACCTTTGCTTAAATAAGTGACCTTCTGGCAGTTGTCATATCACTAGACAACATTTCACTCAAACACATATCTGTGATGCAAGAAGGCAGATCAAAATTCATATCAGGATTTTGATCTCTCACAAATGTCACAGGTGACTGGAGGAAGGACTTTGATTTTTTTAGTGGTAAAAATATATATGGTAGCAATACATGGGAAATTTACTTTCAGTTCACTGAAAACTAGAGCTCCTGTTTGCTCATTGAAGAAAAAAAACAGGAAATAAATGTAATAAGAAATATAAGCTCTGTACCAACTGAAATCAAGTCTTGCAATTAACCCTGAGCTCCATATTGCCTTTGTTCATACCATTAATAATGCCGCCGCCTTCTCGGCCTCCAAAGCCACGTCTCCTGTTGAGGACAACAGGTGCCTATGAGGTTCTGTATGTCCATGAACATACAACATAATGTCCTTTTAGCAGAGGGTTTTACTGCCACATTGCATTACCAGAACCTCAAATCACAGCCCCAACAACCACCAGCTCTAACGATGGTGACCCACCATGGCATGGCATATCTGTGCTTATATTATCCCTGCCAAAGTAATGCCAGTGATAACACTGGAATTGGAAGACCCTCTATATATACCAGTCTGCAAATGCTTTATGTCTTCTTACTAGTATCAATTTTTCTATTAATCCAGAGTTTGCCTGTCGTGGTTTAATCTCAGTCAGCAATTAAGCACCACGCAGCCGCTCGCTCACTCCCCCCCACCCGGTGGGATGGGGGAGAGAATTGGAAGAGCACAAGTTAGAAAGACTCGTGGGTTGAGATAAAAACAGTTTAATAATTGAAATAAAATGATAATAATAATATGATAATAATAATAATACACAAAACAAGTGATGCACAGCACAATTGCTCACCACCCGCTGACCGATGCCCAGCCAGTCCCCGAGCAGCGGCCCCCCCGGCCAGCTTTCCCCAGTTTATGTACTGAGCATGACGTCACATGGTATGGAATGTCCCTTTGGCCAGTTTGGCTGTGCCCCCTCCCAGCTTCTTGTGCACCTCCAGCCTCCTCAGTCAGTAGAGCATGGGAAGCTGAAAAGTCCTTGGCTAGTGTAAGCATTACCTAGCAACAACTAAAACACCGGTGTGTTATCAACTTTGTTCTCATCCTAAATCCAAAACACTGTACCAGCTACTAGAAAGGAAATTAACTCTATCCCTGCCGAAACCAGGACAATATCCACCCCTTATTCTATACCATTTGCATCATGCTCAAGTCTCACATTTTCCAGTACATTTTCATTAATCACCACCCCCTTTTATATATATATATACACACATACACAGATATCATTCCCTTCATCTGTGGGCCATCCCTCTAAAATGTTCGGTGAGTTCATTTAGTCCATGACTTCAGGCTCCATCTGTCATAATAATCTTTCAGGGCAGGAAAAAATGGAGATGGTATGTGGTGTTGGATTGTTTCAGGTTGAAGTCAGTTCTGGTACCATCATCACTGTGCTTTGCTTGGTTTCACTGAAGTTATTCTTCATTAATCTGGGTGATTCTTATTATAATAACATTAGTATGGCATATAATATTATTAGTATTATTAGTATATCTGTGTATTATTAGTATAACTATTATAACTATAATTAGTACTTAACATCACATAATTCAGATCATTGGCTATTCTCACCCAAAATCAAATCCCCTTGAGGCACACATCGGACTTCCCCATCCTTCCGCATTATCCACCAAGTGCACCCAGGTCCTTGAGCAAAAGCAATCCCACGGATGGGTCTGCCTCTGCCCGAGGCAGGAATAACCCAGACTGTCTTCCCCAGCATATTTTTTATGTGCACTACAGGGACTTTATTCCCATCTACAGTACGTAAAAGTTCTGACTGGGCAGGGCCTGCTCGATTGGCAGATCCCCGAGTGTTGACTAACCAGGTGGCCTTTGCTAAATGCGTATCCCAATGTTTGAACGTCCCGCCACCCATTGCTCTCAGCGTAGTCTTTAACAGTCCATTGTATCGTTCAATTTTCCCAGAAGCTGGTGCATGATAGGGGATGTGATACACCCACTCAATGCCGTGCTCTTTGGCCCAGGTGTCTATGAGGTTGTTTCGGAAATGAGTCCCATTGTCTGACTCAATTCTTTCTGGGGTGCCATGTCGCCATAGGACTTGCTTTTCAAGGCCCAGGATAGTGTTCCGGGCAGTGGCATGGGGTACGGGATATGTTTCCAGCCATCCGGTGGTTGCCTCCACCATTGTAAGCACGTGGCGCTTGCCTTGGCGGGTTCGTGGGAGTGTGATATAATCGATCTGCCAGGCCTCCCCATATTTATATTTCAACCATCGTCCTCCATACCAAAAAGGCTTTAACCGTTTGGCTTGCTTGATTGCAGCACATGTTTCGCATTCATGGATAACCTGGGCTATAGTGTCCATGGTCAAGTCCACCCCTCGATCACGAGCCCATCTGTATGTTGCATCTCTTCCTTGGTGACCTGAGGTGTCATGGGCCCACCGAGCTAGAAATAATTCACCCTTATGTTGCCAGTCCAGATCCACCTGAGCCACTTCAATCTTAGCAGCCTGATCCACCTGCTGGTTGTTTTGATGTTCTTCAGTGGCCCGACTCTTGGGTACGTGAGCATCTACGTGACGGACTTTTACAACCAGGTTCTCCACCCGGGCAGCAATATCTTGCCACAATGCGGCAGCCCAGATGGGTTTGCCTCTGCGCTGCCAGTTGCTCTGCTTCCATTGCTGCAACCACCCCCACAGGGCATTTGCCACCATCCATGAGTCAGTATAGAGATAGAGCACTGGCCACTTTTCTCGATCAGCAATGTCTAAAGCCAGCTGGATGGCCTTTACTTCTGCAAATTGGCTTGATTCACCTTCTCCTTCAGCCGTTTCTACAACTTGTCGCATAGGACTCCATACAGCAGCTTTCCACCTCCGATGCTTTCCCACAAGACGACAGGACCCATCAGTGAACAGGGCATATTGCTTCTCATTTTCTGGTAGTTCATTATACATTGGGGCCTCTTCAGCACGCGTTACCTCCTCCTCTGGCAATATTCCAAAATCTTTGCCCTCTGGCCAATCCATGATCACTTCCAGAATTCCTGGGCGACTGGGGTTTCCTATTCGAGCCCGTTGTGTGATTAGTGCGACCCACTTACTCCATGTAGCATCAGTTGCATGATGTGTACAGGGGACCCTCCCTCTGAACATCCAGCCCAGCACCGGCAGTCGGGGTGCCAGGAGGAGCTGTGCTTCAGTGCCGATCACTTCTGAAGCAGCTCGAACCCCTTCATATGCTGCTAATATCTCTTTTTCAGTTGGAGTATAGCGGGCCTCGGATCCTCTGTATCCCCGACTCCAAAACCCTAGGGGTCGACCTCGAGTCTCCCCTGGTGCTTTCTGCCAGAGGCTCCAGGTAGGGCCATTCTCCCCGGCTGCGGTATAGAGCACATTTTTTACATCTTGCCCTGCCCGGACTGGCCCCAGGGCTACTGCATGCACTATCTCCCGTTTAATTTGTTCAAAAGCTTGTCGTTGCTCAGGGCCCCATTTGAAATCGTTCTTCTTCCGGGTCACTTGATAGAGAGGGTTTACAATCAGACTGTAATTTGGAATGTGCATTCTCCAAAAACCCACCACGCCTAAGAAAGCTTGTGTTTCTTTTTTGCTAGTTGGTGGAGACATGGCTGTTATTTTGTTGATCACATCTATTGGGATCTGACGACGTCCATCTTGCCATTTTATTCCTAAAAACTGGATCTCCTGTGCAGGTCCCTTGACCTTACTTTGTTTTATGGCAAAACCGGCCTTCAGCAGGATTTGGACTATTTCCTTCCCTTTTTCAAAAACTTCTTCTGCTGTGTTGCCCCACACGATGATATCATCAATGTATTGCAGGTGTTCTGGAGCTCCACCCTGTTCTAATGCAGTCTGGATCAGTCCATGGCAAATGGTGGGGCTGTGTTTCCACCCCTGGGGCAGTCGGTTCCAGGTGTACTGGACGCCCCTCCAAGTGAAAGCAAACTGTGGCCTGCACTCTGCTGCCAAAGGGATTGAGAAAAATGCATTAGCAATATCAATTGTGGCATACCACTTGGCTGCCTTTGATTCCAATTCATATTGAAGTTCTAGCATGTCTGGCACAGCAGCACTCAGCGGTGGCGTGACTTCATTTAGGCCACGATAGTCTACTGTTAGTCTCCACTCTCCATTAGACTTCCGCACTGGCCATATGGGACTGTTAAAGGGTGAGTGGGTCTTGCTGATCACTCCTTGGCTCTCCAGTCGACGAATCAGCTCATGAATGGGAATCAGGGAGTCTCGGTTGGTGCGATATTGCCGCCGGTGCACTGTGGTGGTAGCGATTGGCACTTGTTGGTCTTCGACCTTCAGCAACCCCACAACAGAAGGGTCCTCCGAGAGACCAGGCAAGGTGGACAGCTGTTTAATCTCCTCCGTCTCCAAGGCAGCTATACCAAAAGCCCACCTGTACCCTTTTGGGTCCTTGAAATACCCTCTCCTGAGGTAGTCTATGCCAAGGATGCACGGAGCATCTGGGCCAGTCACAATGGGGTGCTTCTGCCACCCATTCCCAGTTAGACTCACTTCGGCTTCCAATACAGATAGCTGTTGGGATCCCCCCGTCACCCCAGAAATATAGATGGGTTCTGTTCCTATATATCTTGATGGCATTAGGGTACACTGTGCACCGGTGTCTACCAGAGCCTTATACTTCTGTGGGTCTGATGTGCCAGGCCACCGAATCCACACAGTCCAGTAAACCCGGTTGTCCCTTTCCTCCCCCTGGCTGGAGGCAGGGCCCCTCTAATCCTCATCACAGTACTCGTTTCTCATTTCTTGTACGTATGAGTCAGAAGTTTCTTTATTAAGATCAAGAGTAAGATCAGCCCTTCTACTCTCTCTGGGGAACTGCCCGCTGGAAACTGGAGCAGCAATTTTCCTGGAAGAACCTCTTTCTGTGATTGTTTTCCCTTGTAATTCACGTACCCGTGCCCCTAGGGCTGCGGTAGGTTTCCCATCCCACTTCCTCATGTCCTCTCCGTGGTCACGCAGGTAAAACCATAGGGTGCCCCGTGGTGTGTATCCTTTATATCCTCTCTCTTGAGCAAAAGAACGCTTACTTCTAATAGCCGAGATACTGGTCCGTATAGGTGAGGAGTAGGACCTATCCTCTCTGAGTTGCTGGATCTCCCGGGACAGTTTTTCGGACAGTTTCTCCACAGCCGAGACGATGGAGGAAGAAAGACTTTCCTCGTATTGCCGGAGTTGACTAGCCAATTCATCCACTGTTTGTTCCTCTCCATCTTTCCAGGTTATCACTGCCAATGAATTGGCGTATGACGATGGTGCGCTCCTTATAAACTTCCGCCACATGGGTCGTGTGCACTTGACTTCGTCTGGATCTTTGGATAGTTGTTCATTGTTCAGGTCATCATAAATCACCTCCAGCACAGCTAATTCTCTCAGAAACTGGATACCCTTCTCCATGGTGGCCCACTTGCTTGGGCGACATATGACATCTTCCTTAAAGGGATACCTTTCCTTCACGCTTGACAAGAGTCGCCTCCAAAGGCTGAGGATACGTGTCCCTTTTCCAATTGCTTTGTCAATGCCCCCTTCCCTAGAAAGGGATCCCAGCTGCTTGGCTTCCCTACCCTCTAATTCCAGGCTACTGGCCCCATTATCCCAGCATCGGAGCAGCCAGGTGACAATATGCTCACCTGGACGGCGGCTGAAATCTTTTCGTATATCTCGCAGCTCACTCAGGGATAGAGATCGGGTGGTCACTGTCTCGTTTATGAGTTCTTCCTCTTCCTCCTCCCCGATCAGCGGCCGGCTTTCCTCCTCCCGTTCTCGTGATGGTCCTTCTCTAGGGTCATCTGTCTCGTATACTTCTTCCTCCGGTTCCCTTTTAGAAGAAGCTTCTTCCTCCCTTACTAAACGAGCTGACTTCCGCTTCCAAGATTTCTTCTTGTGTACAGGGGCGACTGATACTGGCACAGGCTTGTTCTTTGGTTCAGCCACAGGGCGTGTTGCTGGGGTTGGAGTGGCCGCAGTGCCTGTCGCCGGGGTTGGAGTGGCCGCAGTGCATGTCACCGGGGTTGGAGTGGCCGCAGGGCCTGTCGCCGGGGTTGGAGTGGCCGCAGTGCATGTCGCCGGGGTTGGAGTGGCCGCAGGGCCTGTCGCCGGGGTTGGAGTGGCCACAGGGCCTGTCGTCGGGGTCTGAGTGGCCGCAGAGCCTGTCGCCGGGGTTGGAGTGGCCGTAGTGCGTGTTGCCCGGGTTTGAGTGGCTGCACGGCCTGTTGCCCGGGTCTGAGTGGCCGCAGTGCGTGTCGTTTTACTGTCAGAGCCAGAGACCTTCTCTTCCCTTTGAGGGTACTGAATGGTGTTGAACAGGGCTCGGTAGGCATGGGCCAGGCCCCAGCACGTTGCAATGAGTTGCATCTCTCTAGAGTTGCCAGGGTGACAGCATACTTTTTCCAAATATTCTACTAACTTTTCAGGATTCTGCACTTGCTCAGGGGTGAAGTTCCAAAACACTGGGGGTGCCCATTGGCCTAGGTACTTGCCCATCTTGTCCCACACACCCTGCCACTCATAATTATTCAGCCTTGGGGCAGATCTCTGGATGATATTCTTAAATTGCTTACCAACTTTAGACAAAACCGAAACAATATTCCCAAGAAGTATTAATAGAAGTATCTTAACTGCCCAAGGATGCTCAAAATACTGAAAAATTACTGTAATGAAGGAGGAAACATCATAGAAGAAGGTAGTGACACTGCCATTCTGTATTTCCTCCGTAAAAAAACTCTCAGAAAAATTACTGCAATTGCTAGTTGTCTCCACGATATGGTATCCATGGTACAGTAACGGCTTCATTGCGAAGTTTACATACCACAGAAACGTCAAGGTCAATGTTCTAAAAACAAACCTCACAAGCGAGACATTACTATTCACTGCAGACCACAGCAAACTGCAAAACCCAACACCAATCTTTAACATGTACAGCAGGAAAAAGAGCGCGATGCAGATTATACAAATCAATATTGAGAACAGAGAAACCAACATTGTGACCCTCAACTATTAACAGATATAAGTTCCTTAATACACTCCGGTTAATCTGTTATTATCTCAAACCCTTCGTGCCCCACGTTGGGCGCCAAAAAGGACTGTCGTGGTTTAATCTCAGTCAGCAATTAAGCACCACGCAGCCGCTCGCTCACTCCCCCCCACCCGGTGGGATGGGGGAGAGAATTGGAAGAGCACAAGTTAGAAAGACTCGTGGGTTGAGATAAAAACAGTTTAATAATTGAAATAAAATGATAATAATAATATGATAATAATAATAATACACAAAACAAGTGATGCACAGCACAATTGCTCACCACCCGCTGACCGATGCCCAGCCAGTCCCCGAGCAGCGGCCCCCCCGGCCAGCTTTCCCCAGTTTATGTACTGAGCATGACGTCACATGGTATGGAATGTCCCTTTGGCCAGTTTGGCTGTGCCCCCTCCCAGCTTCTTGTGCACCTCCAGCCTCCTCAGTCAGTAGAGCATGGGAAGCTGAAAAGTCCTTGGCTAGTGTAAGCATTACCTAGCAACAACTAAAACACCGGTGTGTTATCAACTTTGTTCTCATCCTAAATCCAAAACACTGTACCAGCTACTAGAAAGGAAATTAACTCTATCCCTGCCGAAACCAGGACATTGCCATAATAGGTTTTCTTTGAGTGATTGTAAGCAGTTAGTTACTTTATCAACCAATTGTGGCACCTATTTCTCTTAAAGTAAGGGGGGGGGGGGAGGGAGGGAGGGGATAGAAGACAGCTAATAAACTCTCTTCTTTTGCTAATGTCATAGCTTTAGGCCTTGAAACAAAACCACAAGCCTGTAGTTTTAACCATCTATCCAATGAGTTTCTTCTTAAAATTGTTCTTCTTGTCTCTTGACAACCTGCAGTGAATAATGATCTATTTCTTTTTCCTCTGCGCTATGAAATTTATTAATCTAAATAGCAGAAAGTGGCAAACCTGTAGGTAAGTTTGCAAACCTACCTTGAAGCCATAGATCATATACTTGTGCATAGATGGCTCCCTATGTATGATCGTTACCCTGAGACTTGCAGAGCTCAGGAAAAACCTAGAATTTTTTCAAGGACACCACAAATCATAACTAGCTCCTAGTGTTTGACTGCGATTTTACCCTGCTCAACTGTAGAGTGAATTCAGAAACTAGAGGTGGAAGAGATATCCACACTTCCAAATTCTTCATTTTAGCCGAGTCCAAAAATGTAGGCATAGGCTGGTTCCTTAAAATCACTTGGCAAAGGAGAAACCTTTCTTGTCAGACTCAAGAGTTACTGAATGTGTTGTTTCTGCAGCCACCTCTTTACAGTACTTCAGATTGGGTTAGTGTAGGGAAAAATTTAATAGCCTTGGGATATTTGTCATGGTACTGTTGAAAAAGATTTAGTTATGTATTTTATAATTTGATGCCTTGAGATGTTTTTTTAAAACTTACCTTCATCTTTTATTCTGCATGTTTTCCCCCTTCAAGAGACATTTAAGTAGCCTGCTTCTCCACTCCTTTTAACAGTCAGCAACCTGTTCATCTTCAGGGATGAAGACAAATCTCTTTGGAGGGAAGGGAGCAGATCATATTGTACGATAGCTCATAGCTTCAGATGAATGTGAGGTGAAGAATAACCTACTGCAGACAGCCAAGGTGGGCCCTATGGTTAGAAAGCACTGTGAAACTCTGCCTCAGCTCTCTGGTCTGACTGAAGCAAATCGCTGAAGTCCAGAGCTCTTTGGTGCTTGGGTACCTTAATGCACTTGAGAAGCTGGGCCCCCATTCTCCATCAATGGAGATGACTGACATCCAAGGGTGGAGGTAAATGTGACTGCTGGTGTTAAGTGTGCTTTTGCAGGAGCTACGCTTACTGCAGTGAAGGAGGTCAGGTCTCAGAAACAATGCAGTAAATGCCACCCCCAGGTGTGACACAAGGGACTCTGCTTGAGTGTTGATGTCTGTAACCCAAAACCAAGGAGGGGGGGACCCCAGAAAATGCCTTCCTGTGTGCCCATGAGTCTACACTTTCTCTTGAGACATGTCCCCTCTGTGTACAAGTGGCTTCCCCCTCCCACACCTCTTGGTGGAGAACCTGCTCGGGGAAAGAAGCCCCTGCCATCTCCATGCAACGCCCAGGCTTGGTGCTGCAGTGCGGGGAGGATTTCACTGGTCTATGTATTTACGTGAAAAAAAACAAGCTTCTCTATATGCCACATGCTAATCATGCCTTACAAGAAGGGTGGTCCCTTGGCTGAAAGGTAGTATGCACAGATGTCCTGAATGACCTCCCTAGGGCAATGTCTGCAGTCTCAGATGTCTCTGTCCCCTTTGCTAAAACATGGTGATAGGTAAGCAATGAGAGGTTGGGCAAATAAGCACTCCAGTGTGGTACACGCCACAGCTGACCTGCCAGATGTAGCTTGCAGAGCACAAGGGCTGGATTCCTGCTGCCCACCTTCATGGAGACAGTAATTTGATTCCTTTTTCTATCCTGGTGCCAATTTCTAGAAAAGTTGCAGGAATGACATGTGCCAGAGAATTCAAGTCTGGTTGAATTTGTCTGAAACTTTTAATTGGGTTCCAAAATCATGGGGGTGGGGGGGGAATGTGCAGGTGGGAGTTGGAAAACGAACAGACATTGTCATTACATGAAGCCTAATGTTTTAGGAAATGAAACCAAAATGCTGCTTGTTCAGAGGGGAGATGCGAGAGTTGATACGCTGAAGTCCAGGAGGTTTTTGAGCCCTACAAAACAGGGGTCCTACAAGTCTGGCAGAGCACATCTACGTAGGGTACTGGCCTTCCTACCAGGATGCTCTGTTTATTTTTAAAGGCTTTCAGAAAGCGATCTCCCATTTACAGCTAACATTTAAGCAAGTGGCTTATTTTCAAGGCTAATTTGTCTTTGTGTCTTAACCGGCCACATTTTCAGAATTAGCAGTCTCTGGCCCCCCGAGCCGCAGGAGGGATTGCAGCATGTCGCCTTACGAAGGGAGGGAAGGGGGGGCTGCCTGGCTGCCGTTTCCATGCGGTACAGGCGGCGTGATCAGAGCGCTAACACAACAGCCTGTGTAATTACATGTTTCTAGGAAGTGTGTTAGCTCCACGGGGAGCTGAGTCCATTTGGAGAGGAGGAGGAAGAGACTTTCTTTTGGGGGGTGGGGTGGGGTGTAAGGTGAAAAGGGTCAGTGCGTAACCCAGCTCTCGCTCGAATATGATAAAGGTAATTATTGCTCTCAAGTGAACGCCAGGTGCTTCCTGGTTCTGGCTCCTCTCACTCGTTGCTCATGTCTGTATCATGCAGGCGTCTGCTTTCAAAGCCAGGCGAAGCAGGGCTTTGCAAGAAGAGAGAAGAGATTTGACCCTGTTGGAAGCGGTACGTTGTGATATTTGACATTGTTTCTGCGCTAGCATCGCCAGGGCAGGGAGGAAGATGCAGAGTCAGGGCAGGGCAGTTTTATGCTACCTAGGCATTTATTTAGGTGGAGGAAGGAGAGTGGCAATTAAAAGCAATTAATTATCATCCGTGTGCTGGGGCAGGGGGAGGATGGCTTGGACCTAACCTGTCATGTGGGTGTTTGATACATGTCCTGTGTTGCTGCTGCTCGCTGTGGCGGCGTGTGCCTGAGCTTTAAATATCCTGCAGTTCCCGATATCTTGTTTCTCCAGCAGGCTCTCCATTTCATTTTCCTCCTCTCTCTAGTGTAAAATTTGGCCTAGCTTAAGCTTCTTTCCCTGGCTGAGAAGGTTATTTCCTTCCCTCCTCTCCTCCCCACCCCCTCATCCATCCTCTCCTCCTCTTGCAAATGCTCTCCGACCCTGATTTGGGGTTTCTCTCCCTGCAGTTAGCTGTGGGCTCTGTGGATGCTTTGCTGTGACGGAGGGCCGAGGGCTGACTGAGTCGTGGGGAGGATTTGTATGTAGGAAGAGAGGAGATGGCTGTGCAGCGTGCTCCCGAATCTGCTCTGAGCTTGCTGATGGTAAGTGCTTGCTGAAATCCGTTTGTGAAGGGTGGTGGGTGGGTGAGGGGAGCTGCACCGCATGGATTCAGGGCACCAAATCCACGGGAGGATTTTGCGTGAGCCGCCGCTTGGCTTTTACAGGTCCTGGGGAACTTTGCAAAGGGCTTATCTGGTGCTCGCACAGAGACATTCCGCCCGTGATGGGTTTTAATGCATCTGGACCAATGTTCAAAGCAGGATTTTGAAGTCACCTTTCCAGCAGAGCTGACGCTTGCATTTGAGGTTTATCCTGAGCTGTAGTTTTTCATTTTATTCATTATATCAGTGTCTTGAATTCTCACGTCCTTCTGCTTTCTCCTGCTTTTGCCCTTGCTGATTGTAAGACAACTTAAACGATGAGAGGAAGAGCTTGATTTCTCTGTCGGTTGAGAGGCATGTTGTTAGCTGTGGCCAGTTACTCAGATGTTGTATCATTTGGGGAATGGTCCTCTAATGCAGTGAATCACTATTCAACTAGCTGCAGAGTGTGTCAGACCTGCTACTGACTGCAGACCACAGGGTAATGACTAGTATTTATCTGAGCTATTTGCTACAACATGTTGAGCCACTGACCTACTTCTCAAAGTTCTGCATATTTATAATATTTTAAAGAAGATTATTTAGCAAAACACGTGGCTGAGTCCAGAAACATGCCACTGTCTTACTGCAATTAAAATAAACCCTTTTGGTGGGGTATTAGAGAGTTATTTAGCTTTACTGATTTTATTTTTTTTTTTCCTCTGTCCTACTCTTGTTGCCATTTTCTATGCAGCAGCATCAAGGATGGTTTTAGTGTAAGATCTCTGCTGGATGTTTTTCTGCCTAAATGTCACTGTAATGTTTTCGCTGGAGAGTTGTTATAAGCAAAGAGCATGCGTGTGTGCACGTGTGTGTGTGAATGCATAGATATATATGCATTATATATATATTTATATAATTATTGTTACTGATCTCTCTTTTGATTGTATTAGGAAATGGTCCCTAGCACATGATGAGTTTAGTAAAGGGAATGCTGCAGGATAATAACCCTGTAGTGCCTAAGGTTGTTAACAAAGGTCAAGTTGAGAAAAGCAAATTTAATGTCCATTACTCAAAATGCTAAACATGCTATTAAGCCTCCACATGGTTTGTTTTATATTTGCCAGTGACTGACTTGCTGTGTAAGCTCATTTTATTTCCTCTTGCTTACCTCTGGCCTTCCTGGCTTTTTAAATGGCCTCTTTCTATTTCTCTTTCAAACATAAATTGACGGGTGCCTGTCACCCCTGTGTCATTTTTTGGGCTGTATATGCTTTTAGTTTCACTACCCACTTAATTCTCAAGTTAAACCTCTCTTTCCCCCACCTCTGTACTCCTTGAACAGACCTTGTCAAACTCTGGTGCAGTACCAAGCTGCCCACAAATTTTCTCTCTTAAAACATGGCTTTCCGCAGCTACGTGGCCTTGCCCCAGTTTTCATTTTTAGGGGAGTTGGGCGTTTCTACAGCTCTGGCCCACAACCTGGACCCCTCAGGTCTCCTCACCTTGGGCACAGCCCTGGGCAGGGCTGTTGTGGTCTCCCAGCCCCACGTGGATGGGCTGGGTTGGGGGGTCCACAGCCAAACAGGTTCCTGCCTTTGACCCCATGGATGGTTGGGGTGGTGGTGCTGGGGATGTATTTCTGGGTTGCAAGAGAACTCATGTAACTTTTGGGGCTCTGCTGCACCATGGTCTGGTGCTAGAGGCTGGTTATGGGTGTGGCAAAGGTGATTTGGTATGTAAAATGTTCCACTTTGCAAACTACTTCTTTTGCCTTAGATTTTTCTTGGGTCGTGAATCAGTTTAGTTAACTATAGAAACCTCGTCCTTTCCCCTCTGCTCTGCCTTGGCTTTGATTGCATGCTTGAGCAGGCTCCCCTTGAATCAATAATAAATTCTTGCATAATTCATCCCACAATGAGCAGCTATAATGGCATCTCTTCTAAAACTGCCACCCTCCAGAGATTAAAGGATTAGATGTCTTCGGGAAGTCCACAGAAGTAGCTTTTAATACTTTGATGGGCTTTCTCCATTGAGAGATTAATCTTTTAGCAATGAGGAGTATTTCAGTACTGCATTTCCTCTGCAATAGGATGCAGAATGTGCATCCAACCACTCGCTTTTTATGAGACCTAATTGGCAGCAGCATTTGGCAGTGCTGCATCATACCCAGTCTGAAAATATCTCCTTCTCAGTGGGGTACCTCAAAGCGCTTTGTGTTGCAGGTAAAGAAACCAAGGTACGGAGGCATTAACTGACTTCCCTGGAACTTGATGCACTGAATTGAGTGACTCAAATTAGGAGTTTGCTCATCTCAAACTCCTTTCTGGTCAATTAAGAAAGATGGCCATCTCCAGGGTATGGGGTCTCCTTCCTACAGAAGGACCACCTATAGGACATGTGTGTCTAGCATCAGTATGCCCCAGCAGAGAGAGCTGCACATCAGACCATGTGGCATTTCTGGGTGCCAGCCATGATGAGAGCTCACAGTGACTTGTGAGCCTGGTAAATGCTACCCAGGACATGGAGCTGACATGGCCTAAAGCAGCTCCCAGACGGCAGGTCAGCGGGGAGCTGCACATTGTTTGTGCAACCATTAGAACACCAGAGAATCTCATTAAACTTGCAGCCTTAGGTGGACAGGTCCTACTTCAGTTTAGTGAAATAAATATTGACCATACAATGAATTAATCTAAACTGAATCTGTTTTTATTTTGATCTTGTTTTCTAGCCAGTTTAATACTCAGGTGGGTTTTTTCTGGTTTTAGTGATTTTTTTTTTTCTTTTTTTTCTCCCAGGCCAGGGAAAAGGCTCAATGAAGGAGAGTTTCAGCCTTAAACATGTATTTTCCTAACATAAAGATATTGGATTGTGCCTGGTCTTGTAGGACTCCTGCCTCTACCTTGCTCCAGAGATCACAGCAGATAAAGGATGTTGCCTGGTTCAGCATGGAGGAAATTGGGCTGAACTGTGCCCAAAGTGGCTCTGCCTGTAGCATTACCAAATCATCAAAACAGAGCTTCCTCAGCTTCTGTGAACCAAGAGGAGGGAGCATTTAAGCATGAAATAGCAAATACCATGTCTTATTAGGAATGATAACACCTGCTGTGTTAAGATCATTAATGCTGATGGGAGTAAGTGCAATATCAGTAGGATTTTATGTCTATCTTATTAGTATATTGTAAAATTTTAAAGCTTCAGGCATATTGATTGTACAGATTTTAACAGCACAATAAGTTATGATACCTGGTGTCTCTTGAGACAGCATTACTGCATCTCGTGAAAATTCATCTTAGGGACTTGACCTTCAAACTACTGTAGGTCATAACACTAGCACTAATTAATCTGTGTTAAATGGCAACGGAGGTTCAGATGAACAAGGTATACAGCTCAGTGTATACCAATTAATCCAAAATGATCTTAAAATGGTAGGGAAGAGCAGCATGGTTTTCTGTTTCCAGAAAAGCTAGCTCCAGCTAGTTTCTCTCACCCCCTCCATCAAATTGAAGATTTACTCTATTTATAATCCAGCTTTGCTCTCTCTGGTCTGTATATATAAATGCTTTCCTTGAAGAAATAACAACGTACCATTTAGAAAACAAGTACACTTGTAAATTAATGGTAACTGCTTGTGTTTGGAGGAGCACCTTTCATTTCAGGGGACTGTGCGATGCTTTCACACTCTAAAATTCATTATTTTGTGTCTGAGTTGCATTCAAGGCTGAGGCTGGAATAGAGGTGGATGTGAGATATCCTAGGTGACCCTCACTACATGGGACTTGGTTACCTCTATAGTTCAAGGGGAAAAAAGCTGCCAACAGGGAATTTGGAGCATTAACTCAGGCCATGGTGTTCACAATGCCCAGGATGAAGAGTGAGCAATTGGCTGGCCAGCCCACCATCAGGGCTGCTGGCCTTGGTGTTTCCTTGTTCTGCTGGGTTGAAGGCATTGCAATGGATGTCTAAGGCAGACACCTGCAACAGGAAGACATGTGAAAACTGCTCCATCTCCAAACCTTAGCATAAATAATTGGCATTTGAGTGTCATTGTCCACTGAAAATCCTAGTTTGCTGCTGTGCTGCCAGTCCTCCTTTTAAAGAGGGTTCTTCTGAATCATCCTTTCATCCCTCAAGCAAAGCTACACTAGAGTCCTCAAAACAACGTGAATCTCCTTGATCTGATCATTCTTCTGAAACATAGCACTGAACTCTGTAGGATTGCCCTTAAAACACACTTGGAGATTTAACTGTATCCTTACTAAATGCTATGAGGGCCATGCTTGGTTGGCTTCTGAGGTATTGAACTTGGCAATGTTCTGGGTATTTCATAAATTATTTCACATGTTTGACTGCTAAGTTTTTATGGCTGAAGTCTGCCTTTGTGAAGGCAAACTTGGTAGCTAACTAAAAAGATATAGAGCTTCTAAGCCCCATTTAGACCTAGGACTGACCCCCCCCTCCCCCCCATAAAGCTATGTTCTGTCCCACTCAAACCTCTAGACAGATTGCAGCAGCACAGCTCAGCTTGGAGGATCATATTAAAGCCTTTGGGAGCAGCAAGGTTACAGTGGAAGGATGAGGTCATTTTCTGCTTCTCTCATCTCAGGCTTAAATTATCTCTATGTTGACAGTATGCAAAAGCCCTTGACATTCAAATCTCCTTGCTGCGACCTCATTTACAGAATATGTTGACCTGGAAGGCAAGCTACGCTTGGCATGCTCCTTCCGCAAAAACAAAACCCACCCGTTTCTTGCCATTGCATGGCATAGGGGTTAATGCAGCTCCCATCTGATGTTGAAGCAGTGTGACGTGCCAGCAGCGCGTGACCCATACACAGGTCTGGGTGTAAGCATCATTGCTTGGGAATGAGTAACGCCTTCCCCCAGGAATCGGCTGCACCGCTGACATCTGGCCCTTTTCAGCTTCATGCCCAAAATGAGGCCCGTGGGGATACTTGAACAGCGAGGGGAGGTGATTACGCAGCCTTCTCTGTGCTTCTTTTGCAGATATTTCCACCGTGCAGGTGTGTGGGCTTCATCCGCAGCCTTCCCAGAAGGTCTGGGCGGGAGACGATAATACGCCGTGGCACCCGGAGGTCGCTGGGGAGGAGCCGTGCTGGCAGGAGTCTCGCTTCCTCCCCAGCTCCTTCCTTGCTCCAGCCAGGCAGTAATTTGCTAATGGGCTTCACGAGCAGCTAATAGCTGAGCTGTGCTGGTTGCTTTTTTGGAGGTTGGGATGAGAATAGGAAATTCCTGCTCAGTGCTTTGTGGCTGCTTGCTACCGTGGACCAAGAATTTAGCCATTTCGTGTTGATAAGTTCCCCCTGTAGCACTGAATTGTATCTGAACTTTACTATATTTACTATTTTATTATTATATTTACTATATTTATATTTATATTTATATTTATATATATTTATATTTATATTTATATTTATTTATTTATTTATTATTTATTTATTTATATTTATATTTATATTATATTTACTATATTATTATATTTACTATATTTACACATCCACCTATATATACTATTTTTTGGGCCCCTCACTACAAGAAGGACGTTGAGGTGCTGGAGCGTGTCCAGAGAAGGGCAACGAGGCTGGTGAGGGGTCTGGAGAACAAGTCTTATGAGGGGCGGCTGAGGGAACTGGGACTGTTCAGCCTGGAGAAAAGGAGGCTGAGGGGAGACCTCATTGCTCTCTACAACTACCTGAAAGGAGGTTGTAGCGAGGTGGGTGTTGGTCTTTTCTCCGAAGTAACAAGCGATAGGACGAGAGGAAATGGCCTCAAGTTGCGCCAGGGGAGGTTTAGATTGGACGTGAGGAAAAATTTCTTTACTGGAAGAGTGGTTAAACATTGGAACAGTCTGCCCAGGGAAGTGGTGGAGTCCCCATCCCTGGAGGTTTTTAAAAGACGTGTAGATGAGGCGCTTAGGGACATGGTTTAGTGGGCATGGTGGTGTTGGGTTGACGGTTGGACTCGATGATCTTAGAGGTCTTTTCCAACCTCAATGATTCTATGATTCTATTCTATGATTCTATATGCCTCCGTAAACTTGCAGTAAGACTTCAAACACGGAGATTTAATGCAGCTGAATGAGATTAAACACTCCCTGGGATTGCTCTTGGCTTCCCTGTGGTGGATGTCACCTTTTACCCATCTGAGCTGCAGGACTACAAAATTGTTATCCCTTTGATTCTGCTCTACTGCATGCCATCAATTTTCTTTTTCTTGACCTGCTGCATGAACGTACTGTAGAAGAAGCAGGCCATAATGTTTGCACATCTGAATTCTCCCATTTATTACTACGCTTTAAAACAGGAGTAAGAGGGATTACTGGTTTATTATCTTTTATTTATTATGAATATGGCTTGTGCCTTTAATTCCAGCTGCTCGTTCTGAATGACTGATAAAATTATCTCATCAGAGATATGGCCATTGATTTTTTTGTTGTTGTTTTTTTATGATGCTATAGAGCATCGCTATTTGTAGAAGAGAATTAGTGGGCACTTGAGTAAATGATCATTATGATTAATTGGAGCCTTTCTACAGTTAGGAGGAAAGTAACATATTAACAGATTGAAAAGATCACTAAATATGACAACTCCTTTTGACAATATATAAAAGAATAATGTCACTCTGACTTTTTTAAAATAAAATGCATTGGAAAACTTGACTGATATCCCTAAACCAAAATAAAATGTTAAAAATGCTGTAATTGCCACAATTAAAATGCAAGGCTATGAATAGCTACTAATACATAGGAAGGACTTGTAATATTGGGCGATTGAAATTTTTCAATTCTTTGCCTTCTGGTTACGAATGTCATACTTCCACAATTACTGTACTTGTAATTTCTCAGCTTGGCAATGATCCAGCCCTCTGACAGGCTAATGTGGTTAACACATCAGGGCTCAGAGACGTACAAAAGTCCTGTGTGGATCCTTCCTTGGTACATCCCATGAAAATGCAGATTTTTGTGATTTGGCGCCTATAGCTGTCGTGCTCAGGTGGCCAGTCCTGCGGGCACTCACGGAGTCTGCCAGCACCAGTGATGGCCGCTTCGTTTCATGTGCCTCACTGAAAACAGAAGCACCCAGCTGGATGTGGGGTCAGTCAGAGGGACTGGACTGAGTTTTGTGCTCTCCCCAGCTGGCATGCTGTCCCCAGCTCTCCATGACCACCATAAATACTGCTGGGGAATGGGTGTTTCCACCACTGCCATCTCTGGCAAACCTTGCGTAAACATCTCCCCTGCGCCCCTCCAGGCAGACGCATCCATTTTGCCCCCACATGTCTTAATTCTCTCCGCTTTTAAATATCAATAAGCACAGAAACTTGCAGAAGTGAGTTGAAATCAGTCATTTCACAAACAGGTTTTAACGGCACTGAGTATCAAACTAACCTGAACCCATCATCACCTTCCAGTGATATGAATTTTCTTGTTTAAATGAATTCTTGGGTTGGTCTGAAGCTGAAACTCTCAAAGCATGTGAAGCGAGGCTCCTCCTTTTTGAAGGGTCATATCATATTAGGTAGTCCTACTGAGAGCCCCATTAGCACACACTTGTCCAGCAGCAACGCCTGAGACCAAGTGACATTTCCAAAGCCTTGCTGGAAGGCAGTGCAGTACCAGATCTTTCTCAAGAAGCCTCCCAGACATGAAGAGACCCACAGAAGTGTCTGCCTGTATTTCATGGAAACAAAAGGCATAGTGAATGCCAGAAACCTATTTAGAGGAATGGATCTACACACAAAATCTTACCAGCTTTTTACATCCTTCATGGGATTAAAGCTGGTAATCCCGAAATTAAAGCCAGCACCTCCTAGTGCTAGTTCTAGTGCCTGGCCTTAGCTTTTCAGGTCTCCAAAAAGCTAGTGATCATGCTGAAATACCAACAACTGACCAGGAATGATGAGGCTTGAGCCCAAGGTGCTTTGTTTTCAGGGCATGTTGCAAAAGCCTTGCTGAAATAATAAAACGTAATGAATGGAAGTAAACTGGAAGAGCGTAAACCCGGGTGCAAAAATAATCTACCCTGATATTCTTTGTAAATCAGCTACAGAGATATTGGGGCACCGCACAATTTGGTAAAAACAGAATATCCCTTCCCCTTCCTGTCCTTACCCCAACACACACTGCCTACCTCTTGCCAATGAAGGGTTGCTCTCTGCAGTGCGTCCTTCACTATTCTCCCTTCTCTCAAGCCATTTACAGCCACCAGAGAGCTGAAAATTATTTTTAGGGAGATTTTGCTAGTGCAGAAGTAGAATTCACACAGAGCCTTGCTCCACAATATTTTTCTGTGGGCAGGCTGTGATGATCCTCGTGTTGCAAGACACTCGGCTTTGGCTCCCCATAATTTGTGTGAAGTTAATGGAGAGTATTGTAGAACATATGTTTGGCTTAATATAGGTTCAAGCTTTTTTTAGTCTAATATACTAAAGTAAAATCTGGGACAGCTTCACAGTAAATAAGATTGAAATGTTTTTCATTTTTGAATAATATGAGACTAATTGAGCCACAGTGGTCAAAGCACATTGTATTTCCTGGTAATTAATTGCTGGCTGTGATAGTTGACTGCATAAAACTATGCCTTGGGCCATTAACCCCAGGTCATTAATACCCAAGGAAATGTCTAGTGAAGGTCATTATTACTGCTGTTATATAAGCTATTGTACTAGAAAAAAGTTGGCATGAGCTTTTCAGAAACACATTTTCCCTGTTCTGGTCTCATTTCAGAGATCTGGGAGCAAAGACTGTCCTCAATTATTCTGCATTTACATTGATTTTCAGGGGATTAGAGTTTGCCCACTTTCTTAAAAACAGAGACCAATTAATTAAAGTGTTTGAGAAGAGGATCATCTAGCTTTACGTGGCCAAAAATCATAGAATCATAGAATAGTTTGGGTTGGAAGAGACCTCTAAAGGTCATCTAGTCCAACCCCCCTGCCGTGGGCAGGGACATCTTCAACTAGATCAGGTTGCTCAGAGCCCCGTCCAGCCTGACCTTGAATGTTTCCAGGGATGGGGCATCCACCACCTCTCTGGGCAACCTGTGCCAGTGTTTCACCACCCTCAGCAAAAAAATGTCTTCCTTATACCTCGTCTAAATCTACCCCCCTTTAGTTTAAAGCCATTCCCCCTTGTCCTGTTGCAACAGGCCCTGCTAAAAAGTCTGCCGCCATCTTTTTTATAAGCCCCCTTTAAGTACCGATAGGCTGCAATAAGGTCTCCCCGAAGCCTTCTCTTCTCTAGGCTGAACAACCCCAACTCTCTCAGCCTTTCTTCATAGTAGAGGTGTTCCATCCCCCTGACCATTTTCGTGTCCCTCTTCTGGACCCGCTCCAACAGGTCCGTGTCTTTCTTATGCTGAGGGCTCCAGAGCTGGACGCAGTACTGCAGGTTGGCCTTCCCAAAGGATTGGCTCAGGTTGTGTTCTTACTGGCAATCCAAGGGGGCTGGACAACGACTGAGCAAAAACCCAACCAATGCCTCGTGTTGGCTTCTTTAGGAGCAAGGCATGGACATTGGGTAGGTGGCTGTGGGGCAAATGGGGCAGTTGTTGCTACATGTTGGACACGTGGTGTTTGTGTCCTGATATCTCAGGCTTGGATTGAGTTTCCAAGATTCTGGTGATGGGCCCAAATCAGCCTTCTCGTGAAAACCAGCCTTTGTTCTAGTTATCCTACTGCCTCCAGGGGGGCTTCTAACTTCCAGCTCAAGCAGGAGCTATAGGGAGATTTGGTTTTGTGCTGTCCCTCAAACTGCTCTGTAGGTCAGAGTCCCCAGAGCAGCAGGGTGATATTTCTACTGAAAACTAAAATTAAAAAATGACAGTTCTAAGAAGGATTAATAGTATTTCCTCCCCTGGCAGACTGGTGTGGTTGAGAATTCCCTATTTTCTAGTTAAAGACAAAGAAAATGCTAATGAAACCAAAAGAATAATGAAAAACATTTTTCTAGTACCTTCCTTTAACAAGATATTAATAATAATAACACTTATTTACTATTTTAAATACAGCTTTATGTTGAATGCTGTTTTCTCTAATCATCTGTTTAAAATAAGGTATTTCATGTGGACAAAAGTCCTTGAATCAGTATTCTGAGACTGCTGGCTTTAATGAGATTGTGAGGAAGCACTTCAGCTCAAAATAGACAAAATTACAGACAGCGGAAGATACAGTGATGACACAAGAAAAATAGTGGGGAACTTTTGTAACCTGCTGAAGTTCCTAGCAGTGTTTTTTTTTCCCCACTTTGAAATTTTGTTTTGGAGTCAGGAGTAATAACAATTCCGTATGAAGAGACCTGTATTGCCCTCTTGATCAATATAGAAACTCATTTTGTCACCATCCTTACTGCAGTATATAAGCAAAGGCTTATTTGTTCAGAGTCCTCTACTGATGGATTGCTTCTCTTGAATTCTCTTCCTCCTCTGTATCTAATATCAGATGCAGTCTCTGTTGTCCACTGCCTTGCAAGAAGAAAAAAACTAAACATGCTGCTTATATTGGTTCCAACACAAATGTTTTTGTACTGTGGGAATATTTTGATCCTCTCTTTCATCAAAGTTTTACTACTAGACCTCTTTGGTCAGGTAGTGCTTAGGTCATTTTAGGGAGTTTCTCATTTTTGGATGCACCATTTAAATATTAAGAGCTAAATAAAGAATCATCCATGTGAAATTTCCCTGAGAGCTTTGATTCACCAGTAGGCATTAAACCTTAGCTGCAAAGTTCAGAGGTGCCTGGTGTCTTGGACACGGATCCTGTTTTGAATATTCCTGTTTGGTTTGTCTCTGTTTAGTGATTTACCTGACATACCACTTCCAAATACAGGTTTCAGTCATTAACTTTCTACATTTCTCCCAAGAAAATGCATCTGTGCTCACATCGCAAATAAAATGTGTCTGTTGTGGCAAGTCCCAAATATATTTGGGGAGGAGAGGAGGAAATGAGTGCTATCCACTTGCATGATGAAATGTAAACTGATGTCAGAGAGTTACTGGACGTTTTAAGACTGTATGACCACATGGACAAATGAAAAACCCAGCGGTTTTGTACATAATGGGAGTAAGGAACAAATCCTATTTGAAATCTGCATTATTTTCCATGTACAATAAAACATGGGTGGCTTAATTGCCAAAGCCTATGCCAACAGAATAATATATAGTCATCTCTGAATAACAGAGCAGTCAGGTTTAATTTTTAATAATCTTTAATTAAGTAAGCATTCACAACACTTCTAGTATTTGTACATTAACACAGCTGTCTCTGGGTAGCCAGAGTCATTCTTTCATACGTAGGCTGGTGTCAATCGATTTCTCCGTGGTTAGTAGCTGTAGATGAGTCTAAGTTCCATAAAACTTCCCCCATTGCAGAAAACCATTCCTGTCTGAGGGAGAAGGATTTGATCTTTCTTCTCTTAGGTTCCAGCTGGGAGGAGAGTGTAAATCCATATTATTCTACTTATCTCCATGACATTTCCAATTTCTACAGATGCAATCAAAAGAATTTGGCTCATTGATCTTCAAATCTTTGACAATTTCACAGTCTGAGCTGAGTGGTGTGACCCATGCGGGTGCCTTATTGGTTTTCATCAATAGAAGATTTTACCTAGATCAAGATAGCACGGTTGCTGCATAGGAGCTATGAATCTTGGAGATTATTATTGGTTTACTGGTGGAATATTTATTTTCAACTGAAATGAATTCTTAGATGAGTCATTGCGCACGTACCCTGCCTTGATATTCTTAGGTGCTAAAGCCACTATTTCAATGAGGCTGGGGTGGGGAAAAGTGTCCATAATGTTCAGAGGTACAATTAAAGTGCCATCTGCCTCTGCGATGAAGCAGATGTATAATTGATATTCACTGCTGATTTGCCACTTGATTTTCTGCAGACATTGAATGCTGTAATTGTTTGTACAGTATGATCCTAAATACCCATGTGAGAATTTTCCTCCTCACGTGTTCCCTACCAGAAGTATCACTACCATACCTAATACTCAGAAGGTAGATTCATTAAAAGATAATTTACGGTTAGCTAAGCCAAAATCTGACAGGAATCCAGTGAATAAGTAAGAAACACATTTTCAAAAGGAGTGGTTTATTCCTGTAGAATCATGGTTTAATATACGAAAGCTTGTTGGGAAAACTTAAAATTTTATCCCGAATCTCGTTACCTTTGTGCACTCATTTAAATGTAGGATTTAGCTAGGATTAAAGGAAAAAAGTTGGATTTATTTTTCCTCCTTTTTTTCCAAGATGGGAACCTTCTTCAGGGGAAAAAAATTATGTAAAGTAAACCCAAAAGGTCAACTGTAACATCAAAGGAACTATTTTCTCTAGGGCAAAGACTATTTAAATAAAAAACAGAGATAGAAACCACAGCAGTGAATTCTGAACATATGGGAAAGCATAGATGTGCTACTTTTTTTTTTTTTGCACTGTCATTACTTTTAGGAAATGCAATCACTAAAATCTTGATCAATCAGCAGGTGTTAATTTCACCCTATGACTGGCTTCTAAGATTCTCCTTCTGAGAATACTCTAAACCTGAATCTGCTCATGCTGAAATAAAAGCAAATGTGACCAGTAACTTCAATGGCAGAAGGTTAGTGGCTCTATTTTATATTGCTGCCCTTCTTTTTGACAGCAGTGGCTTTTTAGCACATTAGTTAAACTCACTATGAAGCGGAAATGATTGTCCAGGGCTTTGCATTCGGATTCAAAGGAAAGAAAAATTGGTGATATAGAATCTGAATCTGGCTTTGTTGCAAGTGGCATTTTGAGTAATCATTTCTTAAGCCAGTGCCTGGCTCGCAGGAAAAGTCAGCTCTCTGGGCGCTCAGAGAAACCAAGGTCCATTTTGTTGCAACTTGTTCCCTTTTTGCAAGTCATTGCCCGTACGCGGCACCCAGTGTAATCTAAAAGGATCCCCTGTGTCTTCCCAAGGCTGAACACTTGCTCTCATATTTCAGGGTGTCTAACAGTAATAGCCTAATCGTACCTAAAGGACATTATGGCTGATGGTTATGGCACGTAATTCAGGTGGCAGCATAAGCAAAGGACCAAGCGCGGGGCTAAGGATGCTGGAGAAGGAAAGCACAGGAGATGCAGGGGATGATTTGGGGAGGGGAGATGGAGTCAGATCTAAGGAAATGGGTCTGCATTGAACTGCAGATCAGTCTGGTTCTGTTCAGGTTTTCTTTCAGATCTCTGTTGCTGTCTGAAGAAACCAACCAAGTTAAAGAGAAACAGAGAGACAACCCAGGAGAAACTGTAAATCTGACTATGTTAATGCTGTTAAACATTTGAAGTAGGGAGAGGAACTGCTTTTCTCCATAAGACATTTAGTCACAGCCATGTTGGGTGCTCTGTGATAAATGCAAACAGAAATCCAACTACAGCACAATATATGGTTAATTTTACCCATGTAACTTCTTGTTGAGGTCTAGTTGGGCTCTTTAACATGTAGAGATGACAACATCTATTGCTTGTGTGTTCTTGTGGTTTTTTTTTTTTTTTTCCTTATTTCCAGTATCTTTCTCTGATTCATGTAACAAGATTTTGGATATGCTTGTTGCATAAAGATTCATCTTCAGGTTTAGTTTATACTTACTGAGAAGGTGACCTGAAGAGGGGAAGGTTGCAGTCTCACGGCACGTGTAATGCAGTGCTCGGGCAGAGCCTGGATCGTGTTGGGAAGCACACAAGAAATTAGGAGACTGCCTGATAGAGAGGAATATGCAGAGGGGACTGAACTGTGATTAAAGGGAGCTGGAAACTTGCACAGATATGGGGGCAGCATAAAGCTGGGATCCCAGATCTTGTGAGGAGCAGGTTGAGCATCTCCCTGTGACGTACATCTGCTAACTCAGCACCATCGTTGTCTCGCTGCTACCCCCTTGGCTGAAACATGGTTTGTTCTCCTAATTACACTGTGCTACAGGTAAATAAATCAGCCATAGAGAAAATGGTCTTGAATATTGGTCACTGACCATCTGAAGTGTTCAGTTCCTGTTAACACAAAGTGTCAACAAAATGAGATTTCTACCACTGTTTAACTCACGTGCTTAAAAATGAAACTCCAATGACAAATTTAAACTATAATTCAAATAAAAAGAGTCAATATTAATCTTCATTGGATACTTATCAGTTCTGGAATTTCTAAAAATGACTTGAATATGTGGAACTGCTTTCCTTCCACTAGCACAGAGGACTGAGAGACCATAGAAGTGGAGGCGAGAGGCTGCAGTACCCATTTGGGAGTGGGAATGCAGGGGGAGTCCGGTCACAGCTCCTGCAGTGTCTTTGAATTTATATGAAAAAGGTGCTAGGAAAAGTGAAGAACCTATCCAGGGAGCAGGGAAATGGACCACAGGACTCCTGTCACCCAGCTGAGTGCTTCCCGAACCGGGAGACTTAGGGACAAGTTCAGTGGCTAGATTTGCCTTCTGGTTCCTTCCTTTCCTTGTGGTCCTGGCAGGAGAGGGGAATGTGCTCTGGGACACTTAGATATGGACCCCTCCTTGAGAGCTCATGTCTCCACAGGCTTAAGAAAGCCAGTGACGGAGATTTCCTACTTCAGGGGCAAAGTCTCACCATGGAAAACAAAGCAATGTGTTTGGGGGGTGCTCGGCTGGTCAATGGCACCTACTAGCCATTCAGATGGCAGCTGCCTAGTAGCAGCTCTGGTGACACCTCATTCCTCTGAAGACGTCACCTGCAGGTGACAATACATATTTGTCAGAAGCCTTTAAAGTTGTTTTGGTGCTCTGCAGCACTGCTCAGCTTATTTTGTGTATTAACAAACTGCAGCTTGTGATTCCCATTGGATCTCCAAAACCATGTGAGCAATCCTAAGGGACTAGTCCCTCGTTCCTCCAGGCAGTGGGCTGGAAGGACCTCCTTGTGGGAAGAAACAAGTTTTCTCTCCTCCACGTCTCTTCCACTGCAGCTTTATTAGATTCAATTCTGGTTCTGCCAGTCTAAATAAGAAGGCAGCTTCCCCTCAGAGAAGCATTCAAAGCTTCACATAAAGTGTCTTAATTTTTATCATGTAGTGCTGCGCGTGGCAGCTATGAGCTGCAACATTTACAAAGGCACCACAGTGCGAGAAACCACAGCGAGGGCTTCCAGAGCACAACATCTGGTGGGGTGTCTGCTGTGACTAGAAAAAGTGTTATGTTATTGCCAGAATCAAATTATCTGAAGGTGTCCTGCTGGTAAGCAGCAAGTATGAGCTGTACTGAGTCCTAAATTGATGAGTACAAGAGAGGCAGTATTAGATCTTTAAATCCCTCTTTGGGTTAAGTTGCGTTTTGTCAATATTCTCATCTAAAACCTAATGCAAAGTGTCTCGAGATACATGCCACTGCTGAAACAAATTTTATTTTTGCTTCTACACATTAATATTATGTTCCCCAGTTTCGGGGAGTGTTTCCCATCAGAAGTTTCCCTTAGGAGTATGAAGGGCTTTGCTGGGAAGCAGAAACTGATGGCTCTCTTGTCCTAGGACGTCTCTGTCTTTCTTAAAAATAATCTCTTCTAGCTGTGGGGAAAGAAGCCTTCACAAGGAGAGAAGTTGAGATAACTGTAGCTGAAAATCAAGAAGCTTGCAGGGAACATGGAATGGCATCCTGTGGGGTGATCTTTGCCATCCAAGGGATCAGGCCAGTGTAGGTGATACCTGCATCCCACCTGAGATGCAGTAGCTGGCCGTGTGGACATTCCCCTTCTGCTCTGTGTACTCTTCCTTGACATTCTGGATGAATTGATTTTCCTTTGCTTTGCAGCGGATAAAGTTTAACTCCTAGGTGTCAGCTGAGGAACAGTAACCTCAGCTGCTTCAGTTCTAATGGTTAATGTGGTCTTATCATTCCCTATTGCACTATTCATGCAACCGCCTAAGAAAACAGAAATGTCATGTTTTGAAGGTGTGCCTAAGTTTTTAGCACAGGATGGGGCATCACTGGCAGTGGTAGATGGATTTGCTTTCTTTTCCCCTTATAAACAGGAGTCAGCCTCCTGCTAGAAATTCACTGCTATCTATCTCCCTTCCCACATCCCGATAATCATCTGGGATCATCTAAAACTTATTCCCTAGCTCACAGTCACACATCTGTATGCTACCACGCTGCTACTGTGTTTGCATTAGTACGGCATCTAGATTCTCGTTGGAGGCAGGAGCTTTATTGTAACAGAAACTTTGCAAACATGGTGAAAAAAATTAATAATTCCTTTTCATCCTTGAATCCAAATCTTTTAGATCATTGTAAATTGGACATTTGTCTCCCTTGGCTGATAAGGATGACTACATCCTTTGCAGGCTTTCCTCTGGGGAAATTTATAGTAAGATTTAAATATGAAGTGAATGGTCCCCTTTAAAGTTATATATGCTAAAGGAATGTGACTTATGAATCCTGTTAGCAGTAACGGCTGCATGAGAATATCAAACACTTAGTCAAATCAAGATTTTGCTGTGATGCATCTTGCACTAAAAGGGTTGCTATAAATTTTGTACTGTGACAAACATTTTTATGTACCTCAAGTATGTGGGCTGTGTTTGATGCTTATAGAAGTTGAGTCTGTTTTGCTTTTGTTGCTGACTACTGGAGGAACATGTGCATAAGTTTGCGTAGCTGAACGGAATTAAAACTCATCTGGATTGCAGTGTCAACAACAGAGAATGCTGCTGCCTGCAGTAAAAACAGGAGATAATATTAAACTGCAAATAAACCATCCACCTTGTGTTGGGAAGACCAGTGTTATTTTCATAATTTCTAGCGGCCAGCACAGGTGGCATCTTCTGGATAGAGCAGATTCAGTGGAGAGCAGCAATTTACTTAAAAAATTGCCAGTATGAAATATTCACATAAAAATGTGCTTCACGCAGTGAATATTTGAACAATTAAGAGCCTGTTCACTGACGCTCTCTGGCCTCAGGCTAAGCTAGGGGGCTGGCTTGTGGATGGTGGTGTTTGTAGCCTGCCAGCTGACTGGTACCTATGGAACCATACTGGAACAGGCAGGAAGACCAGCAAGCCTAGAGGACAAAGTAGCAGCTGAGAAGTCCCCTGCATCCAGACACCGAGGAGTTTCTAGCATTTCGGTGTAGCTTACGCACTGGACTGCACAAGTCCAGGCTCCACCAGGAAGCCTGGCTCTTCTCTGCTGTCCCGCTCCACGATGGCAGGGGATGGTTATGGGGACCAAAGAGCCATGGCCAGGAAAGTTGAATCTGTGTGCCTAAAGTGATCTGAATAGCAGGGCTCAAACGTGGGCATGGGTCCAAATATCACAGCAAATATATTCAGAGCCTCTTGAATGAGGATGGGTTGTCACAGTTTCACAAGTCCCTCTTGAGCAGGGGACGTGATACTCCCATGGCTGGGGGCAGGCACGTCTTCAGAACACGTATTTCATTGCGTTGTCTTGTTTTTAAGCAACATGGGCAATTTTAAATAAAAAACAAACAAACAAACAAAAAAAAGGTTTTGGGATTCCTTGGGTGCAGCCCCCCATTTTTCCTCCTGAAAGGAAAATAAAGGAAAAGCAATACAATTTCGATTTTGCCTGCTTCACCAGCAAAATTCTACCTGTGCAAATTCCTGGAGCTTGATTCTTTTCTGAGTTTATTCTATTTGAAGAAATGTCTTTGTCTTAATGTCATACTAATTGCTTGACCACAGCAGGGATTTTAGGGCTTCTGCAAGGTGTGGGAGCACCAGAGTGATCTCAGGGGCTCAGCCCGTCCCTCGGCATCTTTCTGAGCTGGGGCACAAGTGTGCGCTGAATTTGTCCACTGCAGGTTTTTTTGGATGTTGTCTCAAACTGCCTCTCTAACAATGAGGCCATTTCACAGTTAATCAGTGAGGTGGCTACTCTTGTGGCTAGAGCTGAAAGAGGTTTTACAACCAACTCTCCAATACGACATTAAAAAATTATGAGGGGAAGCAGGGGGCTGCAATTTCACCTTTTTATTTGTTTTTCTAAGCAGGGCTAAAGAGTTTTGTTTCTTTTGGGTTGCGTGCTTGAGTCCCGCTGAATCAGGACAGAAAATTACTGAACGCATGAGAGGAGTGCAGTAATCATTTGGGGTCAGTGAACTATAGATTGCAATATTCGGCAGAGTTATTGCGCTTGCCTGCGAGGCACAGCCGTGCCTGCCGGCAGCTGCGGGAAAGGAGGGGAAGGCTGCTCTGTGTTTCGCTCACTTGGCCTTTTTCATTGTGCGCCCTGAGTCATCAGCCCTTCCTACCTGCTGAAGCCTTTCCTGCTGCATTATTGATTGTTTTTAATCAAGGGGATCAGAGTTATTTTCCCCAGTTGTCAGTTTGGTTCGTGTCACTCTGCTGATTATTGCGACTCAGTGAGATGATGAAAATAACCATCCAGATCATGAAGTTTAGAGGTAGAAAAACTGACTAGCCAAGGCAACTAGTTTTGTTTGACTTGATGTTTGATTTTTTTGCCTCTCTGGCAAATTTTACTTCTGCTTCCCCAAGGCAATCTACCAATAATTCAATGACAGCTGCCTGTTATTACTCCTTGGTTTCTAAGCCTCCGGACACTAGACTTGAATTTTGAGGACCTGTTTTCAAGCACTGGCATACGTCTTCTGTATGCCCTTGCGCAGTCTCCTTCACCTCTCGGTATCTTCTGGTTTTGTAAATGGGCTCAATGTCCTTTTTGCAGGACCAGTTTGCGCATCTCCAGTGTACTAGGCATTTTGGCAGTCCACTAATCCAATAATGAGAGACAGGAGAAATAAAACAGGTAGCTGACCTATGCACAAAGTTGAACATACAGCGAAAAAGGGAGATCTTCCTGGAGTGGATTCAAACTCTGTCTCCTCACCAAGGGAGACTTGTGTGAGCAGAGGTTCATGACGCAACGGGCAAGCCCCAGGTTGCTGTTCACCATGCTAGATGTGACTCCTAGCTCCCTAAAACCATTCATTAGTTGGAATCAAGAATCTCACCGTTGCTACCATGACTGAAGCTGTAACAGCAATGGGAACTTTCAAAGTAAACTTTATGACCAAACTCTGCCAGCCTGCTTATTAATGACATGCAAATTATAGAAGTTCAAGCATTTGCATTCAATGCTCATAGCTGTTTTTTTGATTGCTAATGATGTTGATTCACAAAGAAAAAGCTTTCTAAATAAAGAGACTATTTCATGTACCACACCAAAAGCAAATGAAAGGATGTTGCATATAGCAATATTTTTGGTCATGTTAAGCCCTGTCCAAACACCTCAGGACTCATAAATTAGGTGGAAATAAAATGTGATTTACCAGCTAATGAACTAGTCTTTAATTTTTAAACAGAATTATAACTTAGAGTAAACGATAAACATGCACATTTAGTCGTGAACTTCTGTCCTTAATTTTACTATGTGGTTGTCACAGATCTTTATTATTTGTTCATGTTACAAGATCAGCACAATCATTGTACACCTCCTAAAATGCTCATACCCAGAGCAAGTTGTCCGCCTATAAGCTTATGGTATGAACTACCTTTGCTACCCATCCTTGCAACCAGAGATCATCTGAGGGTGAAAGACAAGATGCCAAGCCCCTAACATAGAAAAAGGTCCTCATAACTTGTTGCAAGAAAAATGAAAGAGATTTTTTTTCTATTGAATTGCATTTTCAGACAGGCTTTCATCAAATCTTCCAGCAGCCATTTTCTATTTGTTTTTCTGCTGAGTGTGAAGGTGCTGAGTACTGCTTAAAATAAACATATAAATAAGGGTTCCTTTTTGTTGTGTGCTTAAATAGGAGCCTAATTCTTTGGAAAAATCTGATCTTCAGTGCCCCAGCTGGTCTACAACAGTGAATGAAATTGCCTGGCTGGTTCAGAGTTTGGACTATGAACATCAGTTGACACTGTGTAGGGAAATTGTGCACAGGGTTGAATTCAGCTAGTCTGAACATCTGCTTTCAAGTGAAAGAAGGAAAATGGATATGTCTAGGGCACAAACCTGTTTTGGAGAAAGTAGATGTCTGAAACTGGACAGATTGTGATTTTGAAGTATCCATTTTCCTTTCATTTACCATAAAGGGAATGTAAGGTACTGGGTTAAAGCTAAAGGAGATGAATCCGTCCTTGGTGATTTCTGGGTGCAGTTCCTGGCCTCTTCCTGACATGCTTTTGTAGAGGTATGATCCTATAGAAGCAGCAAACTGCATCACTTGCAGCACTATCTCAGTTTCAACATTTATTCCTGGAGTACAAGGCTCAACATTAGTATAGCGATGCAGTTTGACCTTATGAATAATTTAGGCAGTGGAGTTTTTAACCAGTAATTCCGGTATTTACTGGTCATAAAGACGTTGTCTGTCCTAAATATATCCTCAGGCTTCAGCATGTCTCTGGTTTACAAGGAACCCCACTAGTTTGGTGTATGGGTACATGCATACAAAGATGATGACCCAATGAATAATTAGGAAGAGAAGAAACTTCATTGAGATAAAAAATGTGAATTTTAAAAACTAGAGAAAAATATCTGATCTTGAAGCCTAATAAGACGACTGATCAGCAGATCTTGATGATTCAGCTAGGTCCTGTTTGCCAACCTATTTGAAGTTTATATTATCAGACAGAGGAAACGTTTATCCCCAGAGATTCTTCTTTAGAGTCTCTACAAAAAATGTTCTACAGCTGAAATAAAATGATGACACTTGGGACTATAAGTACTGATGCTATTACTCGAGAAATGCAACTGCATCAGTTTTTTGCTACGTAGCATATAAAATTTTGCTTGGAAATTTAGAGCCATTTTGCTCTTCATAATTTTGCCTTTGTCTCTTATGACACTTTCAATCTCTTTATAAAACTATATTTTGCCGTGAAGAGGCTAAAAAACTGCAACGATAAATATTAATAAATGGAAACCGGACCAGGAAAGTTGTCATGGCAGACAGCCAAGTTATAAAAGACTGTCTGCTTTGACTCTTAGACAATGCTACTCTGAAAGGTACTGTATAAACTATTTTCTCGCTAAAATTAAATAGTAATCTGGGTGTCTGCTGTTAGAAAATACGTTCAGGATTGACTTGATTCTTGGGGCTTTTTTTTTTTTTTAAATGTACCTTGACAAATATGAAACAGAGAAATAATACCAGAAATGTAAACAGGGAATGCAGAATATAATTTCTTCAGTGCTTTTAAGCAAGATTCTCACATATAAACTCCCAAAGGATGTGAGATTCACAGGCACCCTCAGTAAGATACATATTCTAGTGACAGTCAGCAAGATGCTCCATTGTGCCATAGGAAAGTTGCTGCTGTTGTGGCAAATTGCAGCTTTTCTGTAGTAGAGTAAAAGTTTTACCCCATTTTGGAGCAATTGGCTCGACCTGCTGAGATACTGAGGACTTCACCCTTCTGTTCCTCCCGAGACATCCTTGGCAGAAGGGCCTGGTTCAGATTTGTAAGTCAATGCACCTGTGGCCCTCGATGTGCACAGTGAGGTTAGCTGCCAGCCTACTAAGGATGCACTTTAGGTGCAGCAACTATAATGTATGGATTGATTTGAACACTTTGATTCTGTATGCAAAAACTTGTTGGGCCATCTGGACGCTCCTCTGGTTTGAATTAGATTTAATGTTGTTTAAAGAGAGTGTAAACAACTGGGGAAAAATAAATAACTGCATGTTAGCCCAACCTCAAAAAATCTGTGTCTGCAGAATACTAAAATCTAAAGAAAATTGAAAAATCAGTTGTCAGAGATCATTTTAAGTTGCTGAGGCTGGGATCCATGTCCCCTAAGATGCATCTTATAGATTCAGATGCTCCATTAGGATACCTATATGTGCAGTACAGCTTTATGTTATTACCATTAGTGGAGATCTAGACAGTGGAGCTGAGAGATGGCCCAAACAAGAGGCGTCTGCTTTAGGTAGAACTGAATCCCCACTGACGGTATTGACTAATGTGCAGTGGGTGAGATTCGGTGCCCTAGTCATAGGCATCCAGCTCCACTTGCGATGCCTTAAGATATCCAAGGTATCCATCCACTTGTGTCTGGTGGATGTGACCCAGGACCAGAAGGACACCTCCAGACCTCTGGACTAGCAGCTGGTGGCAGGGCAAAATCCCAAAGGGCAGCTCAAATGGACCTACGCTCCTGTGTGTGGCCACCTGGGCTGTGTTCTGAGGGTTATTGCATGGTGAAAAGGGAGTCAAGAAACCTCAGGCTTGCTCTTAACCATAAAACCATAGGCTTTGAGGACATCTTCTGAGGTGTGAGTTTGCTGGCTCTAATTTGCCTAGGCACTGATGGTTCTGCAGGTGCATTTCTGTGTCAGCTGTGCCTTTCAGTCTGGGCTGAGGCTCAAGTCTGCATCCTGGGGTCCAGGGCAAGACACTAGAGCCATTCTGCCAGATCAATATTGAAGCACATCTCTGAATCCCTGTAATAACTCAGGGCAAGATTGCATTCTGGTTCTGTGCAACCACATAGGGCAGCTCTGCCACAGGTTAGACTTAGGGAATAAAGACTGCTTTGTTGTTATTTTCTCATTCTACTATATATAGGAGTGAGTAGGATGGGGAAATTATGGACTGTGGGGACAAAGGATGCAGTTTACACCTAAGGGAAAAAGCACTGGGCAAAGTGATGTTTCTAAGGCTTAGTCCCCCACTGGAGCAGGGCAACTGAATGCTAACCCTTCCCCAGGGAGGATGGAAGGAGATTGTACCCAACGACACAACCCAGCCTTTGTGAACAAGTACAATTGACCCTCGCTGCCCTCTTTCCTGGCATTATTAACACTTTTATACATGTGTGTTTATTAGCTTTGAAAACAGAGGCTATCAGTAACAAGAAAATATGTGGCAGGAAAATGGTAGCAGCAGACACATGCTTTAAAAATTGTGCTGAGATGTTCTGACTTCATTGTGCTTTTTAAATCATTTTTTCCTACTATCTCTACCAGTGCTACAAATAGGACATAGCCGCAACATTGCACCTCCAAGACACAGAATTTCTATTGCATTGGTGTTAGCCACTAATAGGATTCCAGTACAAAGCACTTTAATCCATTGCTAAGTGACAGTGTAGTAACATGGTTTGAGGAAAGGACATGGCTAACATGCTACTTCTGCTCTTCAAAGACTTAATTTTATAATCTTCTGCAAATGTCTTTGTTCAGGTGTCTGAAAGTATTTTGTAACTGCCCACACGTGCCTTTAAATATTGTCTCAAGCCCTACCAATGTATTCACTGCAAAAATCAGTCTATAATTAGTTATGCTTTCAGTCTCTGAATCACCATATAATGGTATGTTGTGTTGGAGCTGTAACTATTATCTTTAATATTTCAGTAGACTAATTGCTAATGCAGTTTTAAGGACCACTAAAGTTGTCACCAGCAGATCAGTAATTTTATCATGACTGCTAGATAAAGCTTCTGAGCTTGAATATGACATCTGGTCAAGTATAGTGTGTCAGCCTTGTGTCTGAGTTAGGGGTAATGGATAATTCCAGTCTCATTTTAACCTCACAAGTTTCAGTGCTTGTGTGGGGATATATTGGCATGCTGGCTGCTGATCATGCTGGTGCTTGTGAGCTGGTGGATTTTTCTGGATTTAAAGCCTTATGTGCTTATGTAGTTGAGGTCTATTGTGATTGAGGACTTAAAACTTTCCTCACCTTGATCTTATACTGGGTCATTCAAGCTGGATAAATTTAATCCTTTTCTGTACACAATAAATCAGGCTTTAGTTGTTTGGAATGCTTGGTTGGGATGCATCTGAAATATTGCAGTGCCTATAGGATATAAATCTAAGTGAGCCTAGGATCTGTTTATAATAGAAATAGAGTTATTCAAATACAGACTCTTGTCAGTGCAGCCTAGGTTTGGCTAGATGAGTTGCACCCTAAACTCCGTTGACTAGACTTCAAATGCTATGATGGGAGTCTCAGACAATTTGCTCAGATGCTCAGACCTGCGCCGTGGACGTGTAATCTTAGGTGACATAGATCCTATCATTGATAAGATCATCAGACTGGAAGCCCTTTCTCCACCATTAACTCATTAAAACTGCACATTGTTACAGCACGGCTTAATATAGTAGTCCTTGTGTTCTGTTGAAAGAGGTCCTGCACCTTTCTGTCTTTCTATAATGGTATCCATAAGACCTGTCTGGATGCCAAAGTCTCAGCCTAAAGAAGACTTTGAATTCTGTCCAAAAGCATATTCAAAACTGAGATCTTCTTACACAGTGCTGCTGAATGGGATGATGCTCAGCATCCTTCCTGCAGCCCAGTGACTTACCCAAGTGTCTCAAGCATGTTGAATCAAAGCTGGGAAATGGAGATCCGGAGAAGCCTCTTTGCTGAGGTGTTGCCTTCATTTTCTGATCTGTATGAACTGTTAAGCTGCGGGGAAGGTGTGTATGGCAAATGGGCAAAGAATCTGATATTGTTGTACGAAAAACCCATGTGCTAGGGCAGGCTGGAATTACACCTGGTTTATTACTCTGCCTCCAACACAACGGGAAATGGGGATATACTGCATTGAGTAAAACACAGCTTCATCTTGCCCCTTGTTCAGAGACCCTGGCAGAGCGACTGAGTGCATGACGATGAACATCTCTTCTAATGCTCACAGCTGTGTCTTTGCATGGCCAGATCATGGACTGCCAACTCTTGCTTCTTTTCTGCAGTATAAATAATGAACTATAAAGGCTGATACTTTCACAAATGATTTAGAAACCTTACTCCCTTGATGCTCAAAGAAAATCAGGCTGTTAAATTGCTGTATAGCTCTTGAAAATATCCCTTTAATATTAGTGGGTTGTATTAAGTAAATATCCTGGAGGTGTTAGTCTTACAGTCAACGGGACTTTGTCTTCTAAATGCCTTTGCGAGTGCATTGAGACAGGCTTTGTAGGAAGAGTTAATATCTTCTACTAAAGCAAGTGATATCTGAGGAAAAGAGAAGACGCTTTGGGGCGTATAAGTCATTCTTCAGGTCATCTGTACTGTGAATCTAGACCTTAGTTTCAAAGTGATGTATGAGCCTTTCAAAATGTCACTCAGTGAAAAGATTTACAATGTCTGACTTCTTTCTCCCCCTCCCCTTTTTAGTGCTGGTGTAAATCAGAAGTGGTTCAGTGGAGCTAGACTGTGTCAGACTGTCCAAGAGACACAGGCTGTACAGTATATTACTGGTACTTGCTTGGAGAGAGACAGTAACTTACCTTTTCAGCACATCTTGAAAGATGTTGGACAACTCTTAGCTCCCTGTCATTTTCTTTTCTCTAGTGGTCTCAAAATAGAGGAAAGTCGATAACTTTGGGTGGAAAAAAATGTGCCCTTTGACTGGAAGAGAGAAGCTAAAACATTTCTTTAAAAATACTGTATGCTGCTAAATAAGGACATGGCTATTTTTACCAAATACTGGCTTTTTGGAAGCTTAATTGTCTTCATTCCACTCATACAAATCAAAATTATACTTGTTGGCAGGCTGGACCTAAAATAAAATCTAGTTGCTTTCACTGAGCTGTGAAAGATTTAGATGAACCAACTTTTTTTCTTTTTTCTTTTTTCTTCCCCCCCCCCCCCTTCAAGCAATTATAGATACGTTCTGTGACCTGCCCTTATCTTTCTCTGGCTTGTCTGCATACTGCCAGGCTTGTCACAGGCTGCGTGGGTCTCTCTGCTAGCAGTGCATGCAAAGGCTGCAAGGCTAAATGCAAGCTCTGAAGCTGTGTCCTATCTTGTTGCCAGGGAACAGTGATGAAGAAGTGCCTAAGCTAAACTCGAATTTAGGAACCATCTTTGCAATGAGATGTTTATGTGACCTTGGGCAAGCAATTTGTGTGGGGTGAGATTCCTCACTTCCAGTGTCAGGCTCTCAGTAGTTAAGACTCCAACTTCAGTTTGATGGAGGACTCTGCCTATGGGAGACAAGAGTGAGAGAATGAGACTGGTCCCCCGTTTTAGATGTTTGTCTAAAAATGGGACAAACTTCCCACTGGGGACATCTGCTTCTCTCCAACTATAGTGTGAGCCCAGATGGCTACCTTAGACCGATACCTAACGTGGACTTCTGTAGGACTGTGAAAGTGTTTGAACTCTGTGTTAATCCCCGTCTGACCCAGATACAATCTCTGAAGTCTCCACAGTTGTCACAAAGATTTTCATCTGTGTTTGGTGTTACATGACATGTAGCTGCAATGTCAGCAAGATGTTTTTTGCACATCCTTAGATTTCTGAGGGTTGTTGGAGGTTAGCTTTGAAGGGATGAACAATTCCTCCCTCTTGCTCACTGTATTTCTGAAGCTTGAGTTATGCTGTTCAAAGTA